>NC_142883.1:49510576-50128653 GCF_051225735.1 Oryctolagus cuniculus | reverse complement strand
CCTGGCAATGGTGAGCGGCGAGGTCTCAGGGACAGGGGGACAGCTGGGCCGGAGGATGGCTGGCCCTGGTGGCGTGGCCAAGCTGCCCTCTTGCTTCCCCTGTGCCTCCCCAGAGAGGAAGGTGCTCCGGTCGGGGGCTCCCCTTGTCTCTCTGGCTGTGGCAGTGGCAGCAGGCGGCACTGTCACTGTCGCCTGCTTGGGGTTTGCTTGTTTGTAGGCCGCCAGCTTTGCCTGGCTTCTCCTCCTTGCTCTGCTGGGCCCTGAGTTCTCTCCTCACACAGCTGCCCAGTATTGGATCAGCCCAGTTCCTCACGATCTCTCTAGGCCCAGAGGGAAGCAGACCTTTGGAAAAAGGATGCTGAAATTAAAGAATAATGAATTCACAAAGAAAATAACAATGAACTAAAACTCCCGGAGCATCTGGTCGCCCAGATAAACAAGATCTGTTCCCACACTCAGTCAGTCATCACTGGCCTTGCAGGTGTTTCTCGTGCACCTACTATGTGCTAGGCACTGTGTGAGGATTGCAGGCTCCAGATGGACGCCACCTGCAGCACCCAGAGCTGCCAGGCATCGGGGAGTCTGTGGGCACGGCCCCCAGCCACCACAGGGCCAAGGTCAGAGTGGCAAACGCTACACGAGATGCGGAGACAAGAAGAGGCTGCTCTGCTCTTGGGAGCGCCTGGAAGGCTCCTTGGCAGCCAGAGCCTTCCCAGCCCTCTCTCACGCACACACTGAGGCTGTGTCTGCCACACATCCCCACAGGCGCCTGCCGGGGCTGAGCCAGCGGCTGCACTGAAGACCATCCCTCAGCCTGGAACTCAGCATCTGGGCAAGAAGGCAGGGAGCAGCTAAGCAGACCAAGAAGTGCCCTGCAGAGCAACGAGAAGACACCAGACAGAGTTAGACCAGGAAACGGACCATGCCTTGGGGGCTGAGGGACCACTGGGCCGGGATGGAGGTGAGAGGCAGGCACCAGCTGCAGGGGGCGCAGGAGGCTTATGAGGGGGCCTCCCCTGGCAGTAGATGGTGCAGGCCATGGGATAAGGACAAGCCTTTGATGAGAGCACTATCTGCAAAGACGTGGGCAGGGTTAAGGGAGATCAACCGGGGATGGCACAGTCCTCAGGAGCTGCTAACAGTGGGGATCCTTTATCGTTCCCCAACCCGTGGGGAGAAGACCCGCACAGAGAGAAGAGCCTGAGGTGGCCAGCAGGGCCAAGGTCAGGTCACTAAAGCCCTGACCTCAGTCTCCCCACTGTCAGATCTCCTGCCAGGACCCCCACTGTCTGAACCCCACCAGAAACCAGAAAGCATGGGATCCTGCGGATTCTGACCTGTGGTCAGCGTCTCTGGGCCCAGAGGTTGCCAGGTGAGTGCGTGGACAAGATCGGAGGGGCAAATGGGAGAGGTATCCAGCCTGGACAGGCTCTGCTCCTCCAAGAAACCAGACAGAGTAGGAAAGAAGAAAGGCACAGTCATGAGGCCGGCATGTGCACCACAGGTTCAGTTGTTGCTTGCAATGCTGGCTTCCTATCTAGAAGCGCCAGGCTGCTCTGCTTCTGATCTCACTCCCTGCTAATGCACCTGGGAAAGCAACAGAAGGTGACCCAAGTGCTTGGCCCCTGCGACCATGTGGGAGACCCCGATGGAATTTCAGGCTCCTGGCTTCATCCTGGCCCAGCCCCAGCTGCTGAGAACACTGGGGGAGTTAACCAGTGGATGAAAAATCTACCTCTCTCCCTCTCTCTCCTTGCCCCCCCATCACTCTAATACTTAACCTCTTTTTAAAAAAAAGATTTATTTATTTACTTATTTGAAAGTCAGAATTACAGAGAGAGAGAGAGAGAGAGAGAGAGATGTCTTCCATCCACTGATTCACTCCCCAAATGGCTGCAATGGCCAGAGCTGGGCCAGGCTGAAGCCAGGAGCTTCATCTCAGTCTCCCACATGGGTACAAGGGCCCAAGCACTTGTGCCATTTACTGCTTTCCCAGGTGCATTAGCAGGGAGCTGGATCAGAAGTGGAGCAGCTGGGCCTCGAACCGGCACCTGTATGGGATGCTGGCATGACAGACAATGGCATTCCACACTATGCCACAGAGTCAGCCCCTATAATAAATCTTAAAAAAAAAAAAAAAAAACTAAGGAAGCACTTGAGCAAGGACAACAAACCTGAATTAGGTGGAGCAACTATAACCAGCTCAGGAGAGGAGAGAGAGCTGAAGGCTCGGTGACCACAGAGAAAAGACCAGTGACAGGGGACCAGTTGGCTCCCACCATTCCCCAGAAAGTCCCAGGAATTAGATGCCAGGGACCGTGGAGGACACACCCCAGCTAAGAGGAGGCAGGGCTGGCAATGCCCTCCAGACAGCCGGTTCTGCCAGGCCTCTGCCTGCTGCCCCCATGGCCACAGCCTCAGCTTCCCACCCTGCTGGGTAGTGGTGCCCTGCAGGGAACAGGAGCATTCAACCTCCTGCCTCAGCCAGCCCGGGCACAATCAAGACAGGGTGTGAAAGTCTATTTGCGAAATGCTAAGGCCCCAGTGCCAGTGCTCCACTTGTGCACCAAACACACATCCCCCAACAGCACCCTGGAGCCAGAGGGGTCTTCAGCAAGTTCAAAGGAAATGCAATGAAAAAAAAAATTAAGCATTGGTTACAAAAAATTTCACACTGAAATACACATCTTTTAATTCCATTTTCCACTCGCTTTTTCAAGTTCCCTATTCTCAGAATAAACCAGAAGGCCCAAGGGAGAAGCCCCGCAGGATGCTGAGACCCACAGTCCCTATGGCTGGGCCTCCATCCTTTTGTTCTGTGTAAAGCCCATCACCAGTCACCAAGCCCATTACCAGTCACTGAGCCCAGCCCATCTGCCAAGACGCCTGTCAACCATTTAGTTTCTCACCCTTAAATATGGGTGGGCTGGAAAGAACCCTTAGCCTGGAGGAAAAGCCCCAGTACACTACACATAGACAGAAAACACCACCACTCGGTGAAATAGAACCGATCAGAACACAAGGCACATTTCAAAACCCTTGTCATTGATACCCTCAGGGGGATCAAAGAACAGGTCCCTGGGGCCAGCACTGTGGCATAGTAGGTTAAGCTTCCACCTGTGATGCCAGCATCCCATGAGGGCACCACTATGTATCCCAATTGCTCCTCTTCTGATCCAGCTCTCTGCTATGGCCTGGAAAATCAGTGGAAGATGGCTCAAATCCTTGGGCCCCTGCACCCACATGGGAGACCTGGTGGAGGCTCCTCACTCCTGGCTTCAGATCAGCCCAGCTCCAGCCACTATGGCCATTTGAGGAGTGAACCAGTGGATGGAAGACCTTTCTCACTGCCTCTCCCTTTCACTGTCTGTAACTCTACCTCTCAAGTGAATAAATAAAATCTTAAAAAAAAAAAATCATGTTCCTATGAAACAACAATAGGATCTTATCAGGTAGAAACCATCAGAACATAAGCACTCTTAGAAAATAAAAATATGACAGCAGTAACACAAAATTCAGTAGAAAGGTTTGAAAACAAAGTTGGATGGACACCCCCCACCAAAACAGGACAAGAGAAAACAGGGTCAACAGGAAATAAAGGATATAAAATGTAGAATACCAACCTTTGAGCTTCAGCATTCAACTGACAGGAGATCCAGATAGAAGAGCAAGGGAAAAAGTATGAGGAGATGATGGGAAATCAAAGAAATCAAAACCTGATCAAATGACGAGTGTTTCCAGATAGAATGGGGTTGTTCACAGCAGTCAACTCCAGGACCCGTGCAGCCAGATTGTACTGGAATTCCAGAATGTCGAGAATGCAGGCTGGCTCCGCGGCTCACTAGGCTAATCCTCCGCCTTGCAGCGCCTGCACACCAGGTTCTAGTCCCAGTCGGGGCGCCAGATTCTGTCCCGTTTGCCCCTCTTCCTGTCCAGCTCTCTGCTGTGGCCCCGGGAGTGCAATGGAGGATGGCCCAAGTGCTTGGGCCCTGCACTCCATGGGAGACCAGGAGGAGGCACCTGGCTCCTGCCTTCGGATCAGCACGGTGCGTGGGCCACAGCGCACAGGCCCCAGTGGCCATTGGGGGGTGAACCAACAGTAAAGGAAGACCTTTCTCTCTGTCTCTCTCTCTCTGTCTACTCTGCCTGTCAAAAAAAAATTAAAAAAAAAAAAAGAATACAGAAAAGATGCCGAAAGTTTCCAGGGGAGGAAAAGAAGTCCCATACAAAAGGTCAAGAATCAAAAAGGATTTCTGTCTACATGGGCATTGAGTTGTGTCCCTCAGAAGTTCCCATGTTTCTTATTTGAAACCTTACATAAATAAGGTCTTTGGAGATGTTGTAAGTGGAGGTCATATCAGAGTAGGGTGGGTCAATATAACACACATGACTTCATAGGAGAGGGAGAAATTTGGACAGACACACGCAAAGACAATGTCACGTGGAGGCAGAGGTGAGACCTAAGGATGATGCAGCAGATGGCAAAGAACAGGTTAGATTTTCCAGCAAACGCCAGCAGCTAAAAGTGAAACATGGAAAGATTCTGCCCCATAGTCCTCACTCGGAACCAACCCTGCTGACACCTGGAGCTCCAACTGCTAACCTCCAGAGCTGTGAGACAATAAATTTCTGTTCTTTCAGCCAATCTGTGACATTTTGTTACAGCATCCTGAGAAACTAACCCACTATGTCAACAAGCAAAGCTAAAAAACAAAGGAAAGGTGACTTCACAATTCTAAAAGTGATTTCTGAGCTAGAATTCTATAACCAGTCAGTTATCAGTCAAGTGTGAAGATAACACAGTAACATTTTCAGTCAAGTACAAAGTTAATAAATAAGACTACCTCCCATGCACCTTTTCTCAGAAAGCTACTAGAGGATGTGCAGCACCTAAACAAAGAAGTAAATCAAGAAAGTAGAACCCATGGGCTCCAGGAGACAAGGAGGAAAACACAGAAGAGGTAAAGAATGGCAACAATATAGAAATTCTTGAGAGCAACTAATCCAGACTGAAAGGAGGAGGGAGAAGGAGTGTCACTGAACAAAAACTCGAGTCAGTGTCACTGGGAGAACCCACTGCCTTTGAGTCCAGGCTGCAGCACTAGCAGGGGCAGGTGTCCACCTAACCCCGTGAAAGGAGAGCTCATTGTTTTCTCCCCATCCCTGCATAGGGCGTCTGGCAGCTACCAGGAGGAAGCACCACTTTATATAAGGCGAGCAGGGCTGCTGCAGCTCACGTGCACATGCGTGACAGGGGGATTTTATCAGAGGGATAATTCCACGGTCCTCACTGACTCTGGGTCTGGCCTGGAGGGTGGGCAGGGAGTGGGGTGCCCACTTAGGCCTGCGAAGCCCTGCCCTCCCCTCACTCTACCATGGTGCCTGGACTCAATGTGCCAAGGCAGAGCACCGACAAACCTGTAATGGGCAGGCGGCTGGAACACCTTGGCTCTCTCCATAGATGGGGAGACCCAGGAGCTGAGAGGGGACGCCCTGCTCCCTGAGACTGTGGGAGTCCTGTGACTGTGCGATAGGGCGTGGGGTGTGGCTGGTATCTGGGCAATACTGTGTCTGCTTTAGGAGGCTCAGAGTTCCCTGAATGTCTGGGGTGGTCACTGCAGAGGACCACACAGATCCTTCGTGTGGTTCACGCACCTGCATGGGTGGAGTGTGGCCACTGTGTGCCCACACCAGGAACTGACCACACGGCAGACAGGGGGTGAGGCTGAGATGATGCAATCGTAGCCCCACCCCGGTGATCACAGAGATCTACCATGCCCAACTCGGGTGTCAATCCGGACTCTTGCCCGACCCTCAAGCACCTGCCTCAGCTCCCTGGACTCACCCAGCACATGCCTCTGGATGCCCTCGGAAGGAGGAGATGCTCTGCTGAGCCACAGAGGCAGATTTCAAAGATAAAAGCCCTCAGAGTAGAAAACCAACAAGTGTTTCCACAAATGCCTAAAAACAAACATAAAAATACAAGAAGCATGAACAAGGAAGACAACATGACTCCCCAAAGGAACTCAACAACACTTCAATGTTAGAACTTGAAGATGGAGGCCGACGCTGTGGCACAGCGGGTTAAAGCCCTGGCCTGAAGCGCCAGCATCCCATATGGGTGCTGTAGTCCTGGCTGCTCCACTTCCGATCCAGCTCTCTGCTATGGCCTAGGAAAGCAGCAGAAGATGGCCCAAGTCCTTGGGCCCCTGCACCTGCGTGGGGGACCAAGAAGAAGCTCCTGGCTCCTGGCTTTGGATCAGCGCAGCTCTGGCCATTGCAGCCATCTGGGGAGTGAACCAGCGGATGAAAGACCTTCCTCTCTGTCTCTACCCTTCTCTGTAACTCTGTTTTTCAAATAAATAAAATAAATCTTTAAAACAAAAAGAACATGAAGATGGAGAGACTGACGAAATTCCTGAAAAGGAATTTGAAACAATGATCACAGGATTACTCAAACATACAGAGAAGCAAATTCATGAGTTAAGGAAAGCCATACATGACATGCATAAGAAATTCCACTGGGAGATATAGTGAAGAGAAATCAAACTGAAATTGGAAATGAAGATTTCAATATGTCAAATAAAAATACAATGGAAAGCATGAATAACAGATTCAATGAAGCAGAAGAAAGAACATCTGAACTAGAAGACAAATCCTTGGAAATCTCTCTCAGACAAAAAGGAAAGAAGAATTAGAAACACCAAAATAGTGTGAGATTTATGGGATACTATCAAACCACCAAACATGCATGTCATAGGAGTTCCCGAAGGTGTGAAAAGAGAGCCTGGATTAGGAGGCCTATTCAGTGAAATAATAGTAGAAAATTTCCCTAATTTGGAGAAAGAAAGGCACGTCCAAGCACAGGAAAGCACATCAGAAAAGATCTTCACCATGGCATATTATAGTCAAATTTTCAACAGTAAAACATAAAGATTCTAATATGTGCTGGGGCCAGCACTGTGGCATAACAGGTAAAGCCGCCACCTGCAATGCCAGCATCCCATATGGGCACCAGTTCGAGCCCCAGCTGCTCCACTTCTGACCCAGCTCTCTGTTATCACCTGGGAAAACAGTGGAAGATGGCCCAAGTCCTTGGGCCCCTGAACCTGCATGGGAGACCTGGAAGAAGCTCCTGGATCCTGGCTTTGGATTGGCATGGCTCTGGCCATTGCAGCCAATTGGGAAGTGAACCAGTGGATGGAAGACCTCTCTCTCTCTCTGCTTCTCCTTCTCTCTCTGTAACACTTTCAAATAAATAAATAAATCTTTAAAAATTTTAAAAAATAAAATGTGCATGAGAGAAATACAAGATTACTTTCAAATATCTGTAATTAGATTGACAGCTGATTTCTTATCAGAAACCCTACAGGCTATGAGAGAATGGACATAGTGCAAGTCCTAAAAGAAACAAACTGTCAACTCAGAATACTGTACTTTGCAAAGCTCTCACTTATAAATGAAAGTTAAATAAAGACCTTCCATAATGAACAGAAATTGAAAGCATTTGTCACCACTCATCCAGCCTTACAAATGATGATTAAGGGGCAGGTGCTGTGCCATAGCAGGTAAAGCCAACACCTGCAGTTCCAGCATCCCATATGGGTGTCAGTTCGTGTCCCAGCTGCTCCACTTCTGATCCAGCTCTCTGCTATGGCCTGGGAAAGCAGTAGAAGATGGCCCAAGTCCTTGGGCCCCTGCACCCATGTGGGAGACCTGAAAGAAGCTCCTGGCTTCACGCTGGCACAGCTCCAGCCATTGCGGCCAACTGGGGAGTGAAACAGCAGATGGAAGACCTCTTTCTGCCTTTCCTCTCTCTGTTTAACTCTGACTTTCAAATAAATAAATCTTTTATAAAAAGAGAAACAAAGAATGGTATTATGTAATGATTCAATTCAATTCAACAGGAAGATATGGCTATAGTAAATGTACAGGCACCCAATGCTGGGACACCTGCTTATTTAAAACAAATGTTAGGGGCTGGCACTGTGGCATAGCAGGTAAAGCTGCTGCCTGCAGTGCTGGCATCCTCTATGGGCTCCGGTTCGAGTCCTGGCTGCTCCATTTCCAATCTAGCTCCCTGTTGATGACCTGGGAAAGCAGCAGAAGATGGCCTAAGTGCTTGGACCTCTGCACCCACATGGGAGTCCTGGAAGAAGCTCCTGGCTCCTGGCTTCAGATCGGCCCAGCTCCAACCATTGTGGCCATCTGAGGATGAACCAGCAGATGGAAGACCTTCTCTCTCCCTCCCTGCCTCTGACTCTCTGTAACTTTGCCTTTCATGTAAATAAATACATCTTAGAAAAATAAAACAAATGTTAAAGGATTTAGAGAGAGACATAAACTCGAAATCAATAATAATGGGGGATATCAGCAAGCGACTTTCAGCAATGTACAGATCAACTACACAGAAAATCAACAAAGAAACAACAGAGCTAATCTACACCATGGACCAAATGGACCTAATTATATCTACAGAACATTTCGTCCCATAACTCAAGAGCACACAGTCTTTTCATTAGCGCATGGAACTTCCTCTAGGATAGACCATATGCTAGGCCATAAAGCAAATCTCAAAAAATTCAAAAAAAATTTAAATCATACCATGTATCTTTCCTGACCACAGTGGAATGAAGCTGGAAATTAACAATTTAAGAAATTCTGGGGGCCAGTACTATGACATAGTAGGTTAATCCTCCGCCTGCAGTGCTGGCATCCCATATGGGCACCAGTTCTAGTCCTGGCTGTTCCTCTTCCCATCCTGCTCTCTGCTATGGCCTGGGAAAGCAGTAGAAGATGGCCCAAGTCCTTGGGCCCCTGTACCCACGTGGAAGACCTGGGAGAAGCTCCAGGCTCCAAGCTTCAGATCAACCCAGATCTGCAATGAACCAACAGATGGAAGACATATCTCTCTTTCTTTCTCTCTCTCTCTCTTTCTGTCTTTCTGCCTCTGCCTCTCTGTAACTCTGCCTTTCAAATAATAAATAAATAAATCTTTTAAAAAAACTTATGAGAGGTAGCAAAAGCAGTTTTAAGATGAAAGTTTATAGCCATTAGTACCCATATCAAGAAATTGGAAAGGTATCAAATAAATGTTCTAAAAATGCAGCTCAAGGACCTAGAAAAAAAAAAGAGGCCTAAAATAATAAAATCAGAGATGAAAAAGGCAATGTTCCAATGGATACCACAAAAATAAAAAAGAATAATCAGGAATTAATACAAACAGTTATATGCCAACAAATTGACAAATCTAGAAGAAACAGACCAATAACCAAGACAGAGACTGAATTGGTCATAAATACCCTCCTAACACAGAAAAGCCCAGGGCCAGGCCAGCACTGTGGCTCACTTGGTTAATCCTCTGCCTGCTTCATCAGCATCCCATATGGGCGCCGGGTTCTAGTCTCGGTTGCTCCTCTTCTAATCCAGCTCTCTGCTGTGGCCTGGGAAGGCAGTGGAGGATGGCCCAAGTGCTTGGGCCCTGCACCCACATGGGAGACCAGGAGGAAGCACCTGGCTCCTGGTTTCAGATCGGTACAGCATGTCAGCCGTAGTGGCCATTGAGGGGGGGTGGGGTGAGGGTGGTGAACCAACAGAGGGAAGACCTTTCTCTCTGTCTCTCTCTCACTGTCTAACTCTACCTGTCAAATAAAAATTAAAAAATAAAAAGAAATTTAAAAAAAAGAAAAGCCCAGGGCCAGGTGGCTTCATGCTGAACTCTACCAAACTTTTTTTTTTTTAATTTAAGACCTTTATTAGCAGGTGCTTGCAGTTTGTTGACTTTTTTGAAAAAATCAAGTTGTAAACTTTTATTACAAATTAAAAATGAAGTTCTTAAAAATCTCAACTTGACCAGATATGAAACAATTTAAAAACCTTTAAAGGTGTATTGAGAAAAACCAGGCTTTTTTTAAAAAACACGTTTGTCGTTACCAAAAAGAGACATCTTTAGGTAAAAATAATAAAAACCCCATGCTGCATAGATAATGCAGATAGTTCTAGTAATCTGGTCAATGGGCAAAAAGCAAGCACTTAAGGTCTTCAGCTCCAATCTTTTGTTCATTTCTTATTGCTGGAATTTCATATTCATTTCTTCTTGTTGGATGACTAAACCGGATGATGGTGGAGATGTTAAGCCGGCATTTACTCAGCCCCGCCCTGCTCAGCCTCGGGAGCGGACGAATTCTCAGCTGGTGGATCGGCTGCTTTTGTCTCTTTGCCGTCTTGTGGTTTAGGGTTATCTGGGCGTCTGCGTCGGTAGTTGAAGTTGCGGCAGTACCGACGCTGAGGTGGCTGCTGGCCCTGGGTCTCACCTCCTTGGTTTTCCTTATCTTCTTCATTGCCGTCCTCTCTTGGCTGTCTTTGGCGAGGAGGACCTCTGCGGAATCGTGGTCTATAACCCCGATACATATTCTGTCTCACTGGTCTACCTTGTTCTCCTGCACCCTGGTTGTCAGCACCTTCCATCACTTCTCCCTGCACAGGAGGGTTGGGATACTGTGGTCGACGCCCATAGGGTCTCCGCATGTAGTAAGGTGGGAACCTTCGCCTGCGGTAGGGCCGGCGTTGTTGGGCCTGGCCTTTGGGAGCGCTCTCCGATGCCCCATTCTTTTCCCCACTCTCACTGTTCTGGTAATTCTGCTGGTAATTGCGTGGAGGACCCCTACGACGTGGGTAGCGTCTATAATGGTTACGGTCTGCTGCATATTTACTGCCTTGCACTGGAACTCCACCAGGACCTGTAACATTTGCTGCCTCCGCACCCTTTTCTCCTTCAACAACATCAGACTCCACAGTCTCTCCATCTCCTACACTGCGCAGGTACTTCCTGGGGTTATTCTTCTTTATGGCAGTCTGGTGTACAAATACGTCTTCCTGGGTGTCATTCCTGTTGATGGGAAACCATATCCGTTCCTTACATTGAACCATTTTACTGTTCCCAAAACCTTCGTTGCGATGACCTTCTTGTCCCCGCCTGCGGGCACCGCCGATGTGAGGCCACCTGGGCCACCGCTCCATGCGCCACTGCTGGTGGTGCCGGGCTTGGTTTCGGTGGCGCTGAGGGCGGGGGTGGTGGGCGGCTGCTGGGTCTCGGCCTCGCTGCTCATGGTTGCGGTGATGGTGACTGGGGCCGGCTGCGGCAGCTGCGGCTCCTCCCCGGGTGTGATGATAACTAGGCCGGCGGCGGCGGTGGGGCTGCTCAGGGCTCTCTGGGATCCACTCTCCGCTCCCGCTACCCATCGAACTCCTACCAAACTTTTAAAGAAGAACTTATTCCAATTCTTCTCAAACTATTCAAAATAATTTAAAAGGAGAGAATCTCCCCAAACTCCTTTATGAAGCCAGCATCACCTTAATGCCCAAATCAGAAAAAGATACAATAAAGAAAAAGAACTATAGACCAATATCCTTGATGAACATAGATGCAAATATCTCCAAAGTTCTAGCTAAATGGATCCAACAACACATCAGAAAGATCACCCACCTGGACCATACCAGGGATTTATCCTGGTATGCAGGGATAGTTCAACACACACAAACCAATCAATGTGACAGATCACATTAATGTACTGAAGACTAAAAATTATGATTCTTTAAATAGATACAGAGAGAGCATTTGATAAAATACAATATCCTTTTGCAATAAAAAAAAAAACTAAACAAATTGGATATAGAAGGAACATTCCTCAACATAGTCAAGGAAATACACCACAAACCCATGGCCAGCATCATACCGAGTGGGGAAAGTCCCAAGCATCTCCAATAAGATCTGGTACCACACAGGATGCCCACTTTCACCATTGCTACTCAATCTAGTCCTGAAAGTTTTAGCCAGAGCCATAAGGCAAGAAAAAGAAATCAAAGGGATACAAATCAAGCGAGCAGGAAGTCAAGTTATCCTTGTTTGCTGCTGACATGAATCTATACATAGGGGAACCAAAACACTACACTAAGAGATTATTGGAACTCATAAGAAAGTTTGGCAAAGTTCCAGGTCTAAAAATCAATGGTTTTTGTATACACAATTCAATGGCTGAGAAACAATTTGTAAGATCAATCTGGAAATAAAAGTTTAGGCGGAGCCAAGATGGCGGAATAGTGAGGGCATGCGCCGATAGTCCGGGAAAATTTAGTTTAATAAAAGGGGAGTTATGGTAGCCTCAGAAAAAAGAACCAGGAAAATATTGCAGAGGAAACTCTTCTGGATCGAGTGGCCGTGAATCGGAGGACCTACTGGGAGAACAAGGTCGCCCACCGTGTGGAAGCCGAGCTGCGGGACCGAGCCGCAGAAGCCGCAGGGTCTGCGCGCCAGTGCTCGAAGGGGAGTGCGTGCCACACAGACAACAGCGGGGAGGCTTGGGACGTCCAGGGCTCCGAGTCCACACATCGGCGCTGGAAGGGGAGCGGACCTGCGTGGAGAGCGTGGGAGCCCACAGTTCGGGACACCAGCGGCAGACTCAACACACCAGCGCTGGAACACGAGTGAAACATAAAGAAAAGATCCTAAAATGTGCAAGAGAGAAACGTCAGATTACTCTCAGAGGATCTCCAATCAGACTCACAGCTGACTTCTCATCAGAAACTCTACAAGCTAGGAGGGAATGGCGAGATATAGCCCAGGTACTAAGAGAGAAAAACTGCCAGCCCAGAATATTATATCCTGCTAAGCTCTCATTTGTGAATGAAGGTGAAATAAAGACCTTTCACAACAAAGAGAAATTGAAAGAATTTGTTGCCACTCGTCCAGCCCTGCAAAAAATGCTTAAAGATGTGTTACACACAGAAACAAAGAAACACAGTCATCAATATGAAAGAAGGTAAAGGAAGGAAACCAAGGAAGGAAACCTCACAGCAAAAGATCACAGGGAATTCAAAGCATATATTAGAACTTATCTTTGGCAAATGGCAGGGCAAAGTTACCACTTATCATTAGTCACATTGAATGTGAATGGCCTGAACTGTCCAGTTAAAAGACACCTATTGGCTGATTGGGTTAAGGAACAAAACACATCTATTTGCTGCTTACAAGAAACACATCTTTCCAACAAAGATCCATACAGACTGAAAGTGAAAGGCTGGAAAAAGATATACCATGCCAACAGAAATGAAAAAAGAATGGGCGTAGCCATCTTAATATCAGACAACATAAACTTTACCACAAAAACCGTTAAGAGAGACAAAGAGGGACACTATATAATGATTAAGGGATCAATTCAACAGGAAGATATAACAATTATCAATGTATATGCACCTAACTACAGGGCACCGGTTTATCTAAAAGATTTGTTAACGGACTTAAAGGGAGACTTAGACCCCAATACAATAGTACTGGGGGACTTCAATACTCCACTCTCAGAAATAGACAGATCAATAGGACAGAAGATCAACAAGGATACAGTAGATTTAAACGACACTATAGCCCAAATGGATCTAACAGATATATACAGAACTTTCAATCCTACAGCTAAAGATTTTACATTCTTCTCAGCAGTACATGGAACCTTCTCTAGGACTGACCACATACTAGGCCATAAAGCAAGTCTCAGCAAATTCAAAAGAATTAGAATCATACCATGCAGCTTCTCAGACCGTAAAGGAATGAAGTTAGAAATTAGCAACTCAGGAATCCCTAGAGCATATGCAAACACATGGAGATTGAACAACATGCTCCTGAATGAACAATGGGTCATAGAAGAAATTAAAAGAGAAATGAAAATTTTTCTGGAAGTAAATGAGGATAACAGCACAACATACCAAAACTTATGGGATACAGCAAAAGCAGTGTTAAGAGGAAAGCTTATATCAATAGGTGCCTACATCAAGAAATTGGAAAGGCACCAAATAGATGAGCTTTCAATTCACCTCAAGGATCTAGAAAACCTACAGCAAACCAGACCCAAATCTAGTAGGAGAAGAGAAATAATTAAAATCAGAGAAGAAATCAACAGGATTGAATCAAGAAAAACATTACAAAAAATCAGCCAAACGAGGAGCTGGTTTTTTGAAAAAATAAACAAAATTGACACCCCATTGGCCCAACTAACTAAAAAAAGAAGAGAAAAGACCCAAATCAATAAAATCAGAGATGAAAAAGGAAATGTAACAACAGACACCACAGAAATAAAAAGAATCATCAGAAATTACTACAAGGACTTGTATGCCAGCAAACAGGGAAACCTATCAGAAATGGATAGATTCCTGGACACATGCAACCTACCTAAATTGAACCAGGAAGACATAGAAAACCTAAACAGACCCATAACTGAGACAGAAATTGAAACAGTAATAAAGGCCCTCCCAACAAAAAGAAGCCCAGGACCAGATGGATTCACTGCTGAATTCTACCAGACATTTAAAGAAGAACTAACTCCAATTCTTCTCAAACTATTCAGAACAATTGAAGAAGAGGGAATCCTCCCAAATTCTTTCTATGAAGCCAGCATCACCTTAATTCCTAAGCCAGAAAAAGATGCAGCACTGAAAGAGAATTACAGACCAATATCCCTGATGAACATAGATGCAAAAATCCTCAATAAAATTCTCGCCAATAGAATGCAACAACACATCAGAAAGATCATCCACCCAGACCAAGTGGGATTTATCCCTGGTATGCAGGGATGGTTTAATGTGCGCAAGACAATCAATGTGATACACCACATTAACAGACTGCAGAAGAGAAACCATATGATTATCTCAATAGATGCTGAGAAAGCATTTGATAAAATACAAACAACACCCTTTCAATGATGAAAACTCTAAGCAAACTGGGTATGGAAGGAACATTCCTCAATACAATCAAAGCAATCTATGAAAAACCCACGGCCAACATCCTATTGAATGGGGAAAAGTTGGAAGCATTTCCACTGAGATCTGGTACCAGATAGGGATGTCCACTCTCACCACTGCTATTCAATATAGTTCTGGAGGTTCTAGCCAGAGCTACTAGGCAAGAAAAAGAAATTAAAGGGATACAAATTGGGAAGGAAGAACTCAAACTATCCCTCTTTGCAGATGACATGATTCTTTATTTAGGGGACCCAAAGAACTCTACTAAGAGACTATTGGAACTCATAGAAGATTTTGGCAAAGTAGCAGGGTATAAAATCAATGCACAAAAATCAACAGCCTTTGTATACACAGACAATGCCATGGCTGAGGAAGAACTTCTAAGATCAATCCCATTCACAATAGCTACAAAAACAATCAAATACCTTGGAATAAACTTAACCAAGGACGTTAAAGATCTCTACGATGAAAATTACAAAACCTTAAAGAAAGAAATAGAAGAGGATACCAAGAAATGGAAAAATCTTCCATGCTCATGGATTGGAAGAATCAATATCATCAAAATGTTCATTCTCCCAAAAGCAATTTATAAATTCAATGCAATACCAATCAAGATACCGAAGACCTTCTCAGATCTGGAAAAAATGGTGCTGAAATTTATATGGAGGCACAAGAGACCTCGAATAGCTAAAGCAATCTTGTACAACAAAAACAAAGTCGGAGGCATCACAATACCAGATTTCAGGACATACTACAGGGCAGTTGTAATCAAAACAGCATGGTACTGGTACAGAAACAGATGGATAGACCAATGGAACAAAATTGAAATACCAGAAATCAACCCAAACATCTACAGCCAACTTATATTTGATCAAGGATCTAAAACTAATTCCTGGAGCAAGGACAGTCTATTCAATAAATGGTGCTGGGAAAACTGGATTTCCACGTGCAGAATCATGAAGCAAGACCCCTACCTTACACCTTACACAAAAATCCACTCAATATGGATTAAAGACCTAAATCTACGACCTGACACCATCAAGTTACTAGAGAACATTGGAGAAACCCTTCAAGATATTGGCACAGGCAAAGAATTTCTGGAAAAGACCCGGGAGGCACAGGCAGTCAAAGCCAAAATCAACTATTGGGATTGCATCAAATTGAGAAGTTTCTGTACTGCAAAAGAAACAGTCAGGAGAGTGAAGAGACAACCGACAGAATGGGAAAAAATATTTGCAAACTATGCAACAGATAAAGGGTTAATAACCAGAATCTACAAAGAGATCAAGAAACTCCACAGAAACAAAACCAACAACCCAATTAAGAGATGGGCCAAGGACCTCAATAGACATTTTTCAAAAGAGGAAATCCAAATGGCCAACAGGCACATGAAAAAATGTTCAAGGTCATTAGCAATCAGGGAAATGCAAATCAAAACCACAATGAGGTTTCACCTCACCCCGGTTAGAATGGCTCACATACAGAAATCTACCAACAACAGATGCTGGCGAGGATGTGGGGAAAAAGGGACACTAACCCACTGTTGGTGGGAATGCAAACTGGTCAAGCCACTATGAAAGTCAGTCTGGAGATTCCTCAGAAACCTGAAGATAACCCTACCGTTCGACCCAGCCATCCCACTCCTTGGAATTTACCCAAAGGAATTTAAATTGGCAAACAAAAAAGCGGTCTGCAGCCTACTGTTTATTGCAGCTCAATTCACAATAGCTAAGACATGGAACCAACCTAAATGCCCATCAACGGTAGACTGGATAAAGAAATTATGGGATATGTACTCTTTAGAATACTATACCGCAGTAAGAAACAACGAAATCCAGTCATTTGCAACAAAATGGAGGAATCTGGAACACATCATGCTGAGTGAAATAAGCCAATCCCAAAGGGACAAATACCATATGTTCTCCCTGATCGGTGACAACTGACTGAACACCAAAAAGGAAACCTGTTGAAGTGAAATGGACACTATGGGAAACGGTGACTTGATCAGCATAGCCCTGACTGTTAATGAACAACTTAATACATTATCCCTCTTAGTAGTTTTTTTGTCTGTTCTACCTAATATGACTGGTTTAATTCTGTAATTAATACACAGTTATTCTTAAGTGTTGAAAATTAACTGAAATGTGATCCCTGTTAAACATAAGAGTGGGAATAAGAGAGGGAAGAGATGTATAATTTGGGACATGCTCAAGCTGACTTGCCCCAAATGGTAGAGTTAGAAACATACCAGGGGATTCCAATTCAATCCCATCAAGGTGGCATGTACCAATGCCATCTCACTATTCCAAGTGATCAATTTCAGTTCACAATTGATCATAATGAAAGGACTAAGAGTCAAAGGGAGCACATAAACAAGTCTAGTACCTGCTAACACTAACCGATAGAATAAATAAAGGGGAGAGTGATCCAACATGGGAAGTGAGATACTCAGCAGACTCATAGAATGGCAGATGTCCTAAATAGCACTCTGGCCTCAGAATCAGCCCTAAAGGCATTTGGATCTGGCTGAAAAGCCCATGAGAGTATTTCAGGCATGGAAAGCCAAGACACTCTGGCAAAAGATCTCTGTGAGTGAGATCCCAGTGGAAAGAACAGGTCTTCAAAGGAGGTACCTTTCTCTGAAGGGAGGAGAGAACCTCCACTTTGACTATGACCTTGTCTAAACAAGATAAGAATCGGAGAACTCAGAGGGCTTCCATAGCCTTGGAAACTCATGACTGGAGCATAGGGAGATTACTGATGCCATAGACAGGAGTGTCAATTGGTAAAGTCAACAACAGGAGTCACTGTGCACTTACTCCTCATGTAGCATCTCTGTCCTTAATGTGCTGTGCATTGAGATTTAATGCTATAACGAGTACTCAAACAATATATTTCACTTTGTGTTTCTATGGGGGTGCAAACTGTTGAAATCTTTACTTAATGTATACTAAACTGATCCTCTGTAAAAAAATAAATAAATAAATAAATAAAAGAAATTATCAACTCCCAACTTGACTCTCACTGGGATTAAACATGACAATAGGTCTGATCTGATTTCATCATCATTTAAAAAAAAATCATCTATTACTTTTCACTTTATGTTTCTGTGTGGGAGCAAACTGTTGAAATCCTTACTTAATGTATACTAAGCTGATCTTCTGTATATTAAGATAATCGAAAATGAATCTTGATGTGAATGGAAGGGGAGAGGGAGTGGGAAAGGGGAGGGTTGTGGGTGGGAGGGACGGTATGGGGGGGAAGCCATTGTAATCCATAAATCGTACTTTGGAAATTTATATTCATTAAATAAAAGTTAAAAAAAAGTTTAAAAAAAATAAATAAAACCTTCCTTTTTCACACACACACAAAAAAATCAATCTGATTCACAATATCTACACACAAAATTTAAATACTTTGAAATAAAATTAAACAAAGATGTGAAAATAACTCTACAATGAAAATTACAAAGCATTAAGGAAATAAACAGAACACACCAAAAAATGGAAAAATCTTCCATGTTCATGGATTGGAATAATTAATGTCATCAATAATTCCAAGTTACCCAAAGTAATCTGCAGATTCAATGCAATCCCAGTTAAAATACCCAAGATTTTCTTCTCTGATCTGGAAAAAATGATCCTAAAATTCATATAGAATCACAAGAGATGCTGAATAGGTAGAGCAATCCTAAACAATAAAAATAAATCTTTCAAGATATATTACAGCACAGTTGTAATCAAAACAGCCTAGCAGGCCAGCGCCGCAGCTCACTAGGCTAATCCTCTGCCTTGTGGCGCCGGCAACACCATGTTCTAGTCCCGGTCGGGGCGCCGGATTCTGTCCCGGTTGGGGTGCCGGATTCTGTCCCGGTTGCTCCTCTTCCAGGCCAGCTCTCTGCTATGGCCAGGGAGTGCAGTGGATGATGGCCCAGGTGCTTGGGCCCTGCACCCCATGGGAGACCAGGATAAGCACCTGGCTCCTGCCATCGGAACAGCACGGTGCACCAGCCACAGCGCACTGGCCAAGGCAGCCATTGGAGGGTGAACCAACGGCAAAGGAAGACCTTTCTCTCTGTCTCTCTCACTGTCTACTCTGCCTGTCAAAAAAAAAAAAAAAACCAGCCTGGTACCATCACAAGAATAGACATGCCAACCAAGGGAAGAGAGCAGAGACCCAAGAAATTAATCCACGCATCTGCAACCAACCGGTCTTTGACAAATGAGCTAAAATCCCTCCCTGGAGAAAGGACAACAAATGGTGCTGGGGAATTAGACCTCTGCACACAGAAGTGTGAAACAAGACCCTATGTTACACCCTTTACAAAGATCAACTCACAATGCATCAGAGCTCTAAATCTAAGACCCGAAACCATCAAGTTACTAGAGGAGAACATTGATGAAACTCTGCAAGACATTGGCCTAAGCAGGGATTGTTGTATAAAACCCCAGAAGCAAAAGCAATAAAGGCAAAAATAGAAAAATGGGATTCTATCAAGCTAAGAAACTTCTGAACAGCAAAGGAAACAACTGACAGAATGAGATAAAATATTTGCAAATTTGTACATCTGACAAAAGATTAATATCCAGAATGTAAAAGGAGCTCAAGAAACCCAACAACAAAACAAGCAATCCAGTTATGAAATAGGCAAAGTGGACAGGCAATTCTCAAAGGATGAAATCCAAATGGCCAACAGACACATGAAAAGATGCCCAGGAGTACTAGCCATCAGGGAAATGCAAATCAAAACCACAATGAAGTTCCACCTCACTTCAGTTAGAATGGCTGTCATCAAAAAATAAAAAAATAAAATAAAATAAAAAACAAATGCTGGCAAGGATGTTGGAGGGGAAAGGTACCCTAATCTACTGTTGGTGGGAATGTAAACAAATATAGCCATTATGGAAGACTGTACGGAGAATTCTCAGAAATCTGAAAATAGATCTAACTATGATTCATTCTACTCTTGGGAATTTACCCAAAGGAAATGAAGTCAGTGTCGCTCCCCCTCTTCGTGGAGGAACGACACTAAACCCTGCCTAGGCTTCATATCCGAGTCACGGCACCATTATGTCGCTCCCCGTCTTCGTGGAGGAACGACATAGGACCCTGCGCTGTTCTTTCGTCTGCTCGGCCCTCCCCGGGTTTGCTGCTGGTTCTTCCCGGGTTGGCTGCCGTCCCTTCCACCTCCGTGGAAGGGCGGTTCCCCCTGGTCACTTTCCCCACTTCCGCAGGGGAGCAGCACACCGCTGGCCGGCTCTCTCGGGGGCTGCACAGGTGTTCCTTCAGATAGATGTTCCCCTTAGATGTTCCTGGTGCATGTTGTCTCTCTCCTCCTTTATAGTCCTCTTCCGCCAATCCCAACTTGGCTGCCCACACGCCGAGTATGCTGCTCTCCTCCAATCAGGAGCAGGTCCTACAGTTTATTGGTTGAACTGGAGGCAGCTGTGTAGAAGCTGTTACTCCCTTCTCAGCGCCATATTGTGGGAGAGCAGATGCATAGAATAAGTCTTAATTCCAGTAACTTAGTCTAGTCCGAGTTGCTCCCAGTTGCTCCCCACAGTCAGCATATGAAAGAGTTATCTGTACCCCCACATTTATAGCAGCTCAACTCACAATAACTAAGATAAAGAATTGAACCCAATGTCCACCAACTGATGACTAGATAAAGAAATTATGGTATATGTACATGATGGAACACTACTCATTAGAAAGAACAAACTCCTAACACAATAAAATGGGTGCACCGTAGTGAAATAAGCCACTCCCAAAAGACAAACATCATGTGTTTTTTTACTGAGATCTATTTTCAATTGACTTTATACACATATGTTTAAGTCTATGTTAATTAAAGAGTTAAATAATATAAAAACTGTTCAATAGTCAAGACAAGGGATGTTCAAGTCATTGCTTCTCAAAGTGTCAATTTTACTTCTACATATTTCCTTTTAGGTGCTCTGTTAGTTATCACAGGTCAGGGAGAACATGTGGTATTTGTCTCTTTGGGACTGGCTTATTTCACTAAGTATGATGTTTTCTAGATTCATCCATTTTGTTGTAAATGACTGGATTTCAGTTTTTTTTTTTTTTAACCAGGGGAGGTTTCTTCTTGTCTGTTGGCATAGACAGCTGAGTTCCTCTCCAAAGAGACCAGTGCCTTGAGTGCTAGCCCCAGTGAGTCTATTGTTCATCCACTCTGCAACAAGGACCACACAAAGAATCTGTGCAGTCCTCAGTGTAAGCTCAGATCCCCCAGCAATGTCTCTCGCCAGGTAACCAGGGAGCCCTGATCACGCAGAGCCTCCCACAGTGACTGCCCCAGGTCTCAGCCGCACCCTGAGTCTTCCCACGCAGCCTAAGTGTTTTCACAGTCCCAGCACCCAGGCCCCTGTCAGTTCTCTCTGCCAGACTCAGGAGTCTCAGCTTGGCTGGTTGCGGACATGAGTCGGTACAGCGGTTATATACGTCCAAAATGGTGGCTGCTCTGTATCAGCTTGTTATAAGACGCCTTTGCAGGGTGATCAGGGAGAGAGAAACGTGCCCCCCCTTTTTTCCTCCTCTAGTTTGGTGGGGACACTAACCCCCATGGGCCTCTCAGCCTGGCTCCCTCTAGGCTCTTCCTGCAGCTTTATCGCCAGTGGCTTGGGCTGCTGCAGTCTGGTCTCACCTCACTCTCCAAGGCTGTTGCGAAGGCTCCCAGCTGCTGGGGTCCTGAGTTGTGCACATCCACACCCTCCACGTAGGTCCACTGTGCCCCTCTAATTTGCATCAAGTTTCCTCTGCTGTTTTCTCCCTAACTCTTCCCTGAGACTGCACACTCTGCACTTTTTTACAACTATCTTCTCCAAGACTAGAGAAACAAGCTCCCTCCCTATTCTGTCATCTTAATCCATTATGCTCTTAAAACTGTATATATGAGGGGCCAGTGCTGTGGTATAGCAAGCAAAGCCACTGCCTGTGGCACCATCCCATATGGGGACTGGTTTTAGTCCTTGCTGCTCCAGGCTCCCAGCTTCAGATCAGCTCAACTCTGGCCATTGCAGCCATTTGGGGAGTGAACCAGCAGATGGAAGACCTCCCTCTGTCTCTCTGTAACTCTTTCAAGTCAATAAATAAATCTTTTTTAAAATCTGTACATGTGAAATACATATGAAATTACATATGAAATGAAGGTTGTCTCTTTTTTATAAATAAAATTTTTTTAAAAAGCAAAAACTGGACTCATCATCTCACTACTGAACATGAAGGAAACAGTGCCGAGAAGAATTTTATAGACAAAAAATATTTGGAAAGAGTTCCTGATAGATGCTTAGAAAGCTCAGCAAATCTATATCCTCGGGCGATCATTTCTTAAACACTTTCATGGCCAGGTGCCGTTGTGAGCACTTAGAGCACAGCGATACACAAATGAGACAAAAATCCCTGCCTCTGTGGACTCCACGTTCAAGTGGAGAAACCAGTGACGGCAACAAGTGCAACCCGCAGCAGGAACGGGCATGCCAGGGGACTCGTGGATCCAGAGCTTGCTGCTGGGGACGACGCTGCTAACACACACCTGGAATGGAGAGCAAGCGAGCCATGAGGACATCTGGGCCAGCAGACAAAGAAACGCAAGGGAAGGGAAGGGAGCAGAGCGGGCAGGTCAGGAGACTCCCCGAGGCTTCTGTGAGCCAGAGCCACGTGCACAGTGAACCAGAGAAGCAGGTTCATGGTGCAGCAGAATGGAGGAGCAACATGACCTGACTTGCCTTTTAAAAGGATTGCTGGGGCCAGCACTGTGGCACAGCAGGTTAAAGCCCTGGTCTGCAGTACTAGCATCCCTTATGGGCACCGGTTCTAGTCCTGGCTGCTCCTCTTCCGATCCAGCTCTCTGCTATGGCCTGGGAAAGCAATAGAAGCCCTTGAGCCCCTGCACCCATGTGGGAGACCTGGAAGAAGCTCCTGGCTCCTGGCTTCGGATTGGCTCAGCCATTGCAGCCATTTGGAAAGTGAACCAGTGAATGGAAGACCTCTCTCTCTCTCTCTCTACCTCTCTCTGTAACTCTTTCAAATAAATAAAATAAATCTTAAAAAAAAAAAAAAAAAAGAATTGCTGTAGGGACAGGTGTTTGGCGGAGACACCCTCTTGCCATATCGGATGCCTGGGTTCCAGTCCAGGCTCCACTCCCAATTCCAGTTTCCTACTAACGTGCACCCTGGGAGGTAGTGGGTGACGGATTGAGTAGTCAGGTCCCTGCCACACACAAGGGAGAACTGGAAAGAGTTCCCAGCTCCTGGCTTCAGCCTGGCCCAGCTCCAGCCATTGTGGGCATGTGGGGAGTGAACCAGTGGATGGAAGCTCTCAAGTTCATTCTCATTTGTATTCATTCATTTTCTCTCTCCCTCCTCTGTTCTCCCTCTCTCCTCCTCCATCCCTCCCTCCCTCTCAAATAAATAAATGAATAAACTATTTTTTACAAAGAACTGCTTCAGCTTCCGAGTCACAACAGGCTGTCAGAGAAGAATGGTGGGAGTGGAGGGATCAGTTACAGGGCATCCTGGAAGGTCTGGGTGGGAGCCAAGGCAGGCAGACACAGCTGGTGGTAGCAAGCAGCTGACTGTGGGTATAATTTGCAGGCAGAGGTCACAGAGTGTTCCAAGGCCGGGCAGGGAGTATGAGGAGTATAAGACCCAGAGGAGCACCAGCGAGACCCCCGAGCTCGTCATCTGGGCATCTGGCAGGATTGAGTGGTCTGGAAGTAGCGTAGGGAGGATGTGGGCAAGGCATGCAGAATTGGGTTTGAGGCGTAGTCAGGCTGAGAGCTTACAGGACGGCAAAGCAGAGGTGTTGAAAAAGCAGCCAGTGCAGAGATCTGGGCTAGAGACGGGTGCACGAGAGTCGCTAGCAAATCCCTGGTACCCAAAACCAGGGAGAAAGCACGAGATTGAACAAAATACCAGAGGAGCAGAAAGCCAAGCAAGGCCAGGAAGAAGGCTGTCAGCATACTGTTTCTCCAGCCTGACGCCTGACAGAGTCATAGTAACACCAACGCAAAATGCCGATTTAGCTGAAACTGGGATTTGTCTGTGCTGCGAAGATGGCAAGAAAAGAGTGTGTTGAGAAAAGGGGACCTAAGAGTGCAGAAGCCACTTCATAACTGGCAAGCAAAATACTAGAGATTTGGTATGTAAGACGCTCCTGGGTCAGAGCAGGATGAAAATCGCCTACAAGGAAGCGCCACAGTTCTTCCTCTACACAGGGGAGCAGCCCCGGAGGCCCTGCGCAGCCTCTGGGTGCTCAGAGCCCCAGAACCGGGGCAGGAGCTCCGACCTGCTCAGTGATACATTCCTGGGACAAGACTGTGTGGGCAGTAATGACTCCACCCGTGGAGCTTTAGGTAAATCCCCCTGGAGAGGCTGAGTCTGTGCGGATGCCCCTAGTGGACACAGCGTTAAATAATTAAGTGGGAATTACCGTCTGAAAGAATGTTTAAAGGGATGCTTTGTTTTAAACATAACCTTGCACCCCCTGCCAAGAAGTTCACTCCTGAAAGAAGTGCAGTGTCTCCGCTGTCATTTGGTGCTTTGTCAAGGCTACAATGTTTCCGTTAATAAGCATTTCTATAAGAAAGAAACTACCTTCAGAACGGCATGATACAAAATGCTATTATGAACTGGACTGTCCTTAAGTTGCAGGGATGATGTGTGATTTCTGGTTTTATTATCTTAAACCATTTGCTGGATTTTTTTTTACACAAGACACCTGTGACCCACCAAGCTTCACAGCTATAATGAACAGGAAATAGAGGATTCCTTTTGCTCTACTTTCCAGCTTTGCGTATCTCCTTAAATAATGTTTTATTTCGTCATTTTACCTTTTTCTTTACTCAAAACCAGGATGGGTGTTTTTAATACAGCTGCTGCCAATTGCAGGAGGAGGCAAAAAGCAAACCCACTGGAGAAGGACGCTCCACTGATTCAAGATTGAAGCTGAAATTGAACACTGAGAGCTAATCTTTGTGTACCTTTCAAGTGGATGTATTTTTAAATTGGCAATTTGAATAAAGGCATAAAATTGGTCAGGATAACACAATGCAGAGGGGAAGGCAAGCCGGGCAGTATAATCGTCATTCTAATTAGAAGCCTTCACCTGCTAAAGATTTACTTACAGGAAAATCTTGGTTTTAATGGGAAGAAATCCTTATTGATGAATTTTGGCTGCTCCTACGGAATTTTACGTGCTTTGGGTGGGCTGCAGGAGCAAGCCCTGAAAAGCGTGACGTTGGGAGAGCGGCCAGAGAACCCACCTTCCTCGCTAGCTACTTGGTCTCTTGGCTGCAATGCGGAGTTATTTGCTGAGCAATGCGAGTAGCCACGCTTTGTTTATTTGGAGTGTGCTGGGTGGGCCCGTGATAACTGGAAATTAATTTTTCACAATATCGGAGGACCCCTGGGATTGCGGGTGGAAGGCAGTGTTGTCAGCGACCACCTGCGGTTACCGTGGTGGCTGCACGTCCCCACCCTGGGAGGGTGGCATCTTCCCTTCAGAATTTAATTGGCTTGTGCCTTGGGTTCTTGGCAGTGGAAGGGCGAACTTCTGGACTCGGCAGGAAGTGTCAGCCTTGAAGACGTTGGAAGTCAGGAATCTCGTGTGTCAGAGGGTGAAACATTTGCTAGGAGACAACTGAGAGGTACAGGAACAAGAATGGGGACGCAGATCCGGGAAGGACGAGAGGAAAAGGCAGAGATGTCGACTGAATGAAGATATCCTGTGTGGAGCCGGACAAGAAACTCAGCAAGGGCGAACACTCAGGCCAAATCCTTTGCCTGGATCCAGCCCTGGATGTGCTGGCCTCTTTATAAGCCGTAGCTGAAACGGGAACAGGTCCATCTTAAATGCAATGATGGGTCCCTCCACCTGAGATCAATTCTGGTGACCTGAAACCTTTTTCCCCAATACCATCATTTTTATATACACTACTGCACTTGTGTGCTAGAGCAAATGTCCCCAGGCAAACTCTGTGGCTTAAAGTAAAACATCCTTGTTATTTATCTCACAGTCCTAGAGTTGGAGCATCCAGGATGAGTCTCGTTGGGCTACAATCAGAGCTACGCCCCCTGCTGGAAGCTCTGGGTATTGTCCGAATTCCAGCCCTTCTGGACAGTGCCAGTCCAGAAAAAGGAGGACAAGGCTTAAAAGCAAAGAGAAAGTTTAATCCCCCGTAGACGAGGAGGGCAGCAGCCTGGGGTCTCATGAAGTACTGTTCACCTGAGGGGGGGGGTGGTCTGGGGGCCTTTTAGAAAGGCCAAAGGGAGGGTGGGCTGCTAAGGACGTGGCTAACGGCAACTGTGTCAGTCTTGGTCATCAACACAGCTCCCTGAAAAGTAGGTGTGTCCGAGCGTCCCTCCAGCCTGCATCGGCTTCTTGGAAGTCTCCCCGAGAATGCCCAGGTTAGCTTGCTCGGCCTTCATACACAGGGGCTGCCCTGGGAGGAGGGAAGCCTTCCCGGCACACCACCCCGAAAGCCGCCGCCCCTTCCCGGCAGCCCTCCTGGGAAGCCGGCTCCCACACACTGCCAAAAACAGGGTCCCACTGCGGGCTGCTCTTCTTCGCTTCCCCAAAACAAGGTCTGGAAGGGAAGCCGCGTTTGGAGAGACAGCTGAAGGCCTCACGGACTCAGAGGAAAATTTCTTGGCTGCCAGCCTCCCGCTCCCAGGGGCCAAGGCACGTGGTTCATGTTCCTCCTTCTGCTTGAACTCAGGGTGGTTTGCACCTGCAGGTGGGGGCTTCTGATCAGCACCCCCCGGGAGCTGGCAGGGCAGCCCTGAGGGGCCAGCCAGAGACACAGCATCCCGCGGGAAGGAGAAAGGATGGGCTTTCTCCACGACAAACGCAAAGTTGGCAGCAGGACGAATCCGAGGTCTCGAGGTGAGTGCCACCTGTCATGCTCAGAAGCCCCCCTGAAAAGGAGCTGTGAGGGCGGCGAGGGCTCGGGGTTGGCCGTGTGCAGTGTGGATTCCAAAATACGGACATCTGGGAAAGGTGACTCCCTGCTCACCAAGGCTGGGAGCCCTCACTCCCTCGCTGGCGGAGCTGCCAGGGGCAGGGGGAGGCTGGGAAGATTCCTTCTCACCTGTACCAGATACAGGGGCACCTGAGCACGGGGCAAATGGAAGGCTGCCTATGGCCAAAGCGTGCACAGAAGTGGCCGTGGGGTGGTGGCATGCCTGGTGACCACGGTGGCGGAAGCAGCCAGGGTTCATTGTCATGGTCAGCGTCGGCTGATTCGGTCCTCCCGACAACCCAGCGAGGCAGCAGCAACCATCTCCATCATACAGACAAAGGAACTGTGGCTCAGAGAGGATTTGTACAAAATCACACAGCGACTTAGTGCTCAGACGCTCAGGAACCCAAGTCGACCTGACTGCTGGTCTCAGCCCTCACCCTGTTCTGCCCTCCGATGTGGTCCCTGGGACAGAAGCACAGGCGCCCGTGAGGTGGTCTCTGCAGGGATCGCTGGGTAGCCGCTACCACCAATGGCTAATGGGCCGTGGTCCGCTTCAGTTTGGCAACCAAAACCACCAGCAGCAATGACACCTGCACAGGGACAGCCAAGCAGGCACTGAGGAACCAGAGAGCCTGCGTGTCACTGAAACTCACTCATTTGTCACCATCCAGGGCGTGACTGCCTAATGAGCAGGTCAATTCCAGGCCAGGCTCCGGGACACAGAGACGGCAGGGCCATGCGTGGGGGTCCACGGATGAGTTCAGGTTCGGATCCCAGCCCTGAGTTTCTCCAACCACAGCATGGGGCAGGGGCGGTGACAAATCCACCCATGGCAATGATGGTCCCAAAGGTGAGAGAAACCGGGCCCGGGCGGCAGCCGAGTTCCAGCAGCCTCAGCACCCCCACTCTGGGTCGGCTGAGGCACAGGGGCTCTGCCATGGTGGGGACAGGGTGCAGGGAACCTCAGGGAGTCACCAATGATGTTTCCCATCGGCCCCAGCCAGGGGACAGGCTGTGACCACAAGAGCCCAGGGTCAGCTGTGTTCCACTGAAGACCCTGGGGACATGCTGCCTTCCACAGCGGGAGGACTTTGCAGGTGCCACTCAACGAGGGGTCTTCCAATGGGGGAGGCTGAGCTGGGTCATGCAACAGGCCCAGTGCGATGACAAGTGTCCTTGTGAGACGAGCAGAGGAAGATGAGCTGCAGAGAGAGGCTCTGGGCTTTGCTTTAAGTCCCATGGAAGCCACTGCCCGCCTCTGACCTCCAGGACTAGGAGAGGTCATCTGTGTTGGAAGTCTGCCCCAGGCGTGTGATGGTTTGTCACAGCAGCAATAGGAGCCTAACGGAGCAGGAACTGGGACAGGGGCTGCCCTGCCAGGACGTGTGACCTTCCGTCTGTCAGGGTCACAAAGAACTGAGGGGACAGAAGCCTTGCCTGGCCTTTGTCTCCCGCCGCCCCCAGTGTCCTGTGGGGGCTGCCACTGATAAAGCCGACCAGAAGGCAGAGGGAGCCATCCCTGGGGCCACAGCGATCAGCTTCCCGGACAGAGCGCAGAGCAGCCAGGAAGCTCAGCCACACTCTATGCGGGCCACCTGGGAGGAGGGGAAACAAGACACAGCCCCAACCCCGAGGACACGGACAGTGGAAATGCAGCAGGGCTAGGGGCCTCCAGGGGTCAGCCTGCAGGCAGGTCCATCCCGGGGACCACCATCTGGCCGCATCCCGATCCCAGCCCCGGCCACTCTCCCTCACACCACAGCTGAATGAGAGGAAACGCCCAGGGACCCAGCCATCAGCGGTGCCGGCCACCGTGCCTGGTTTTAGCTGGGGACAACTGGTACTGCCGGAGCCTCAGGCCCTGAACTCAGAAAGAGACAGACAGACTCAAGTTCAGGTAAACCGGAGTCTCCGCCGGGGCCAAGACTTGCCTTTGTCAAGACACTTTGCTGCCATCTGCTGGGGGCTTGAAATCACTGCACATAGGTAGAGAGGTGCCATGGAGAATGGGGGGCTGGAATTGTGTGGTGCACAACAGGCACAGCTGTACACAGCCACCTTTCCCAAGGTTCATCCACCGGGCTAAAGGGTCCCCATTACATCAGTACCTTCTCTCCTTGCAGTGTCGCTGTCTTGCCTGTGCCATCACCGTGGCCTCCAAACTGGCCTCCCACCAGCAACGCAACCTCACACCTGCCACAGAGAGACTTTTCTGGAAGGCTGATGGCGTCCTTTTCCACAGGAGGCCTTCAGCGCCTCCTCACTGGCCTTCCAGACGCCCGTGGCTGCTCTGTCCCCCGTGACGCTCTGTCGCGTCAAGGCTCATGCAGTTCTCACCCCAGCTTCTCTCTGAGCCAGCCGCTGACCACAAAATGACCGGACCCAAATTCAGCGCCTACTCTGACCCTAGACTGTGCCGGGCCCCAGGCAGGACACATCCCAGATCTGGTGTCAATAGGACCTCCTGGGAGAGGGCCGCAGCAGGTACAGGTCTGGACTTGTGGCCGGGCTCTGACCCCAGCCTTCCCTGCCCCAGCACTGTCCCTCTGTCTCCGCCCCTCCTGTGCCCTGGGGACAGTGAGCCCCATTTGCAGAGAACCAGTGTCCTCCCCAGCCCCAGCCCAGACCCCCACTGGGGAAGGCATTCCCTGAGGGTGAGAAGTGAGCCCCCCCCCCCCCCAGCGTGTGTTCTGGAGCGAAAGCAGACCTCAGGCTGCAGAGCCCTGGGGGCCCTCTGTAGCTGCTACTGCCCAGAGACAGCCTCAGGGGCCTGTCTTCCAGTGCCCTGAGACAGGCTGCTGGCGGCTGCCCAGTTCATGCTGTAATCGGGGGTCACTCTGGCCACAGCCATCCTCCAGGAACTGTGGAGCGACGGGGGACAGGGGCAAGGGGCAGACAGAGACAGACGGTGCCACAGCCTAAGCGCCACCAGGGGTGCAGGTCCAGTCCCCAGTCGGTGACCCCAAATCCAGCATGCCCCACCACGCTGGCTGCACAGGCTTCCCCAGTCCCACAAGAGCCAGCAGGACTGCCCTACGCTCAAGGCCTCCCTCCTGGGACCAGGCTGGGCCACAGGGGCCTGGGGGGACCCCAGAGGCATGAGCCCAGTTCTCCCCAGCTGGCTGACCCCGTGCATGGGCGTGGGAAGGGGCTGGTGGGACACAGGATGAGACGATGTCATTATGGGTAGAAACAGGGACTGGGGCCATGGTGCCCCCATGTTCCTAATGCCCAGGACGTCAGATGATGGCCGCAGCTAGAAACGGTACTGACAGGGGGAATTGTGCTAAAATGGGGTCATCAGGACAGACCCTTAATGGAATGACTCGGTCCTTATGGAAAGGGACAAATACACAGACAGACGCTCCCAGAGGGAGGGAGGGAGGAAGCAGGCCACCTGCCAAGGAAGGGCTGGGGACAGACCGTCCCCGGCGCCGTTAGCAGGAGCGTTATCCTGCTGGCCCCGGGCCTCCAGACTGCTGGCCTCCGGGAACGCGAGGTTCTTCTCAGCTGTCTGGTTGGTGGCCTTTGTGACAGCAGTCCTGGGAAACTAGGCCATGGGGCTCCACGGGCCCGGCACTGACCACAGGACACTTGCAGCCACGGTCAGCCTCGGGCATTGGGGAAGCACCCGGAAAACTGCAGAGAAGGCAAGGGGTGAGGGGCCCCGAAGGCCCAGCGCCCAGGGCGGGCTCTCCTTGCGGGCCTAAGTGCAGTGGGGGCCACACGATATCTCAGCAGAGAAAAGAACGTTGCCAGGGCCCCGCTCCCACCTCCCCCAGACCTCAGGCGGGCAGGCTTGGGACTGCGGAACTGACTGTCCCAGTGACGGGGGACAGCCTGGGCCATGGGATGCTCAGAGCACCCTGGGAAACTGGACAGTCGCCGGCCCCACCCCGGGCCTGCTGTGGCATGGGGCTGCCTGCAGGAGGCGCACAGACATACCACCTCCAACCCTTGCCGATGACAGAGTCCAGTCCCTGCCCCTCCCCGTGTAGCGACCCCACCACCACCACCACCACCAAGGGCTTCCCCACCTGGCTCCGCAGCCCCCACACCTCACCCTGGAGGCATAGAGGCACCCACCTGAGTGGTGTCTCCTCAGCCATCCCATGTCTGCTGTCCCAGTCCAGCTTCCTGCTCGCTCTCCCTCTCCCCTCCCCCGCCCCCAAACCACCCTGAGTACAGAGCTCCATGGCTTTTCCTGCAGCCTCAGGGCCGTCTGGCCATGAGCACCCTGCCTTTGGTCACTTCAGTTCAAGGTCATTTCCCACAGAGGCCGTCCCTGCACCCAGGCTGTGGCGGCCCTGGTGCCCCTGGCCGTCCTCTGGGTCCCTGTCACATGAGGATGTGGTTTCCTGTCCGTCTCCCCAGCTGCTCCGAGACTACAATGGATGCCCTCAGCCCCAAAAGGCTGGGGACCACCTGGGCTGAACACACTGTGGGCCCCAGCACTCTGCAGCAAGAGAACAGGTGTTCGGAAGAACCTGTTGCAAGATCGGAGTTGACGTCTTGTGGCCTGGGAGGGACTGCAGAAGCAGCGCTTTGCATGGGGTGGGCTGCGGCCAGCAGGCGGGGGGACTAGAGAGGAACTGCTCTGGGAGGGCACTGTTGGTGTGGCGGGCCTTGCACACCATGCCTGGGGGGCTGCGTTCAGGTGTATCTCCAGAGGGGGCTTCTGTTGGCTTCAGCCCACCCCAGTGAGAGAGCGGCCCTGCCTGATGCTCCCTCCCATACGATCACAAGGCCAGCCGTGAGTACCAGGAGCCACAGGCAGCCCCCTCTGTCACTGTTGAGTACTCAGTACCCAGCCTGTGCCAGCCACAGGCTGCACCCCATGTCAGTAGCCATCAGTTTGGGCCCACAATGGAATATTATGCAACAGTGGAAAAGAACAGGCACGCCATGAGCCACCGTATCGATGAGACAATGTGGCAGGTGCAGAAGCCGACACAGAAGAGAATGTGCCGTCTGAGCACATGTCTGCTGAGCTCAAGAGCAAGGCAAACGAGCTTAGGGCATCTCAAGTCCTACAGGACAAGGGCACGGTGCATCCCAGAAGCTGCGCCAACCCGTACAGCAGCCACCGCTCACCTGCGGCTGCGGGCCGCCCGCTGTGGGGCCGACCCAGGCAGAGGTGTGCCTAAGGCCGACGACACTGCAGAGACTGCGTACAACAAACGGGATGCATGACAGCGCCAGCCTTTTTAAGTGGTTACGCAATGAAGGATCTGGGCGCGTTCGGTCAGCACGTGTTATTAAAGTTAGCGCCACCCGTCTCCCTTCTCCCTTCTCTAGTGCAGCCACTGCAGTGGATCACACCGCACGTAGAGCCGCCTCCACTTCCTGTTGGCGGGCGCTGGCTCTCCCCTCCCCACCCGGCTGACTTGGTCCTAACTCGATCATCTGCAAAGACCCCCCTCTGACGCCAGCTTCTTCAGGAGGGGACCCAGTTGGTGAGGGTTAATGTTCAGTGTCAACGCCACTCGGTCATGGGGTGGCCCAGACGTTTGGCCAAGCATCACCCTGGGTGTGTCTCAGAGGGGTTTCTGCACAAGCTGCACATTTGCATCTGCAGCCATCTGGGGAGTGAACCAGAGGATGGAGGATGGCTAACTCTCTCTCTCTCTCTCTCTCTCCCTCCCCCCACCTTCTGTAACTCTACCTTTCAAAGACAACAAAAGAAATCTTTAAAGAAAGAAAGAAAAGAGCTGTGGGCTCTCCTACATCTCCAGCTTGGCAAGAGGAGGGCCCTCGGACCTTACCCAGATTTAACCCCTCCCTTTCTGGACGACAACAAAAGGGCTGGGAGAAGAGGAGGTAAGCCCGAGCCCCAGCCTCCTGCCCCAGAAAACGCCCCCCCGCAGCCAGGGAGAAGCCCTGTCACAGGACGCCCCGGCCCCTGGCAGCTCATGGCCCAACTCAGCAGAGTAGGGAGGACCAAGCAAAGTACTCGATGTGTCCGTCACAGGTGCGCAGCCTTGCGACAATGCTGTGCAGTTATTTTCAGTAAAGGGCATTTCTCTCTGAGGCGCACGTCTGTCTGAACAGCGGCAGTCACTGGCACAGTCGCGTTTGCTTTACGGAATCGTGTGCACAGCTGGCTGCTCCTAGCGGCAGGTGCGGCTGTCGGAGATCCTCACGCACACAGCTTCTTGCGGTTGCTAAGTTTTAAAAACATTTATTTGCAAGACACGCTGGGGAGAGATCTCGCATCTACTGGTTCACTCCTCAAATGCCTACAGCAGGGGCTGGGCCAGGCCAAAGCCAGGCTCCACCTGGCTCTCTCACACGGCGGGCTGGGACCCACGTGCTTGACCCAGTGTGCCCGTCAGCAGGAGGCTGGAACCAAAAGTTCCTGGAGCCAGGACTGGAACTCAGGCATGGTGACGGCAGAAGGCGATGTCTTAACCACTACGCGCAACACCCAGCCCCACAAACCGCACCTCGTGTCCTCAGCACCCACCCCACCCTCCCCCTTTCCTCTCTCTTTTTCCAGCTTAGGGTCCTGATCTCAGGCTACCCCTGGGCCCCTTCCCACCGCACTGCTGTCTCCACCTGGACACCTCCACCTCCCCCTCTCTGTCACCCTCTCCAGGCCCCTGGCGAAGGAGCTGGCAGGCCCGGCCAGGGCTCCTCGGCCCCTGGGTGAAGCAGCCCCACCAGGGTGAGACACAGCCTCCGTCCTGCCTTCCTGAGGGGGGGAGGCGGGCGGGACAGGAAGACACTGCATGACGGACAGGGAGCTGCCCGGGCCTCACGGCTGTGACCTTGCTCCTGTCCCTTCTCCTCTCCGGGCCTCAGTTTCTCCAGCTGTACCCAAAGGTGTTGGCCTGGATCATTGGTTGTTACACAGGTGAGACTTGGGCTGTGTGTTTCAGAAAGAGACCGACTCACACAGCCTATGTGTACGTGTGATTGGGCCACTGGGCACGGTCAGGCCCCGCGCCGGCTGCCGGGGACTTGGCAGCAAACCAGCCCCGTGCAAGCCTCTGCCTTCCAGGAGAAGTGGGAGCCCCAGGACGGCTGGGGAAAGACAGATGCTCCAACCATCTCCCCGGGATATGTTTGTCAGCGGCAAGAGCAAAGGCGAGATTCTTTGTTCACTAGTTTCTTGCTTTCATGAGAAAGCCTGCCGTCAGGGGGCAACTGTAATTAGGCCAGGAACTCTGCAGACTCAAAGCCACCATCAAGAAGCGCAAGGGTTTGCCTGACCTTCCCCTGCCTGCCCAGGAGGGGCGGGGCGGGGCGGGGCGGGGGCGGGGACTGAGGCAGAGTCACCCCGGGCCTCCATCCCTGACTGCAGAGACTCCGTGTTCGGGGTCGAGACAGGCCCCCCCACCCCCGCTATGCTCAGGGACCATGTGGCCCAGGTGAAATTCAAGACGGAGTCCCCCGGTACCACACCTGTGTCACCCTGGGGTATCGCTGTATCCCCCAGGCCACCGACAAGCTGAGATCAGAGTGCTTTCCATGGAGAGGTTCTGTGCTCTGGAGGAAACCAGGACACAGGTAAGCCCCAGGGGGCCCCTCAACCCCAGGCCCCCCCAACCCTAAACTGCTGGGGGGTAATTTCCAGGAATAAGGGGCCGTGCAGGAAATGTGACCAAACGTCACTCTGATCTGTTCCGTTCGGGTCATCTCTGCTCCCAGCACTCACTAAGCTTCAGACCTACAGTTGGAAAGGCTTCCTGCTGTGCGTCCCTCCCGTGTAGGTCAGCTCTGAGCTTGGCCGCTAGAACCCTGAGCAAGCCACCTACCTCCCAGTGCTACCTGGAGCTGGTGGCGCCACCTTGTGGTGGATATGCGGTATGGCTGCCAGGCGCAGCTCAGCCGGCAGGACCCACGCTTTGGACGGTGGAATCGTTGGCTAAACTGCAGGTTGCCTGGCTGTCGCTCAGAGGCACCAGACTGCATGCTGCATGCCTCCCCCCATGTTTTCCTCACCCAGTGCGGGCCACCCTGAAATGGTGGCTCTGCAGCTTAGGGGGTGTGCGCCGAGAGAGGGGAAGGCAAATGTTGACTCTGGTGCCCATCTGCTGTTTTGGGGCACGAATGCAAACTCCGGCCCTGCCTCCGACCCCACCCATCCCCAACCTCTCCCAGCTCCTCCCTGCTCCCGCTGGCCTGGAGCAGCCTCCAGGGTGGACCAGGTGGGATTTGTCAGCTAAGAGGGCATCTGCTCCCAGGAGCAGCCGCAGAGGGTGGAATGAAGGCAAAAATGGACTCGAGGGAGCCTACAAAAGGGTGAGGAGTGGGAAACCAGACCCAGGGAGGCTCCTGCTGCTCCGGGGACCAGCGAGAGACACCAGGACACCAACTGTGACCACAGGGCGAGGAACACAGCAGGCACTCAGAGAAACACACACCACCTGCTCTCCTCCGAGAGCAGGTCCACTGGTGCCCCCTGGTGGCCAAACTCGCTGGACGGCAGAAGGCAAGGAGCCTCCAGGCCAGAGCAGGGCTGGAAACCGAGAGGGGAGAGATGGAGAGGGACCGGCTGTGTTGGCGGCATGGTGCCCTCGTCCGGGCTCCAGACCCGTGAACAGGTCGCCTTACCTGGCAGACGGGACACGATGAAGTCTAGGGCGCAGAGGCAGGGAGGTGGTCCAACAGAGTCACAGGGTCCCCCTCGGAGGCACAAGGGGGTCAGAGACCACAGAGGCGACAGAGTGACGGAGATAGAGGCACACCCGAGAACTGGCTCTGATGGCGGAGACAGGGGCCAACAGCGCAGGTGGCCTCCAGCAGCCAAAAAGGGCAAGAAACCCTCTGCCCCGGAGGCTGTAGGGAGCACACGGGCGCAAGGGCCACGTTAGGGCTCCTGAGTCCCGGAACCACAGAGGGTAAGCCTTCGGGTCTGTGGCGATTAGCTTCAGCAATCACAGGAATCCGATACACCTGCACAAGCCACGGGGGCCCCCTCTGGCCACCCAGGCCCCTCGTAACCCTCCCAAAGCACTCCCTACCCTAGAATCCCTTCCACTCCTGCTGGGACAGAGGCTAGAAGGACAGCTCATATCTGGAAGCCGATGAGTTAACCAGGAGAGAGTCTCAGAGGGAGTGGCCAGGCCACAGGGGCTGTGAATCCCCCACCAGCCCCGCTCACTCGCTCCTGCTGCCTCCTCTAACTGCGCCCAGACCAAGGCTCCCGACATGCTCCGGCTTCTCCCTAAATTTCCTTTTTTCCCCTCCTTTGGTCCAGTACATCACACCTGTGTTTGGGCTACCTGGCAAGGGAGGCAGCAGCACGTAGCACAGGACTCCAGCCCAGAAGCCTGGAAGCGAGTCTGGGCTCCACCCCGGCTGTGGAGTAAGAGCTGGAAAGCCCCTGCCTCTCCCACAGCCTCAGTTTCCCCATCTGTGCAAGGGGATGGGAGTTGTCTCCGAGGCCCTAGAGTGCTGGTGGTGTGTTCCATGGTTCTTAAGCATCTCCCTATCCCCCCATGCAAGAGTTGGGGTAGTCAGGGCCGCTGGAGAGGCCACACATCCACGGCCCAAACTTGGTCTCTGCAGCTCCCAGCTCAGGGACCGCAGATCTCTTAATCTCTTCTGCCCCCTGCCGGCCACTATGAGATAAACACTTCCAGCTGGATTTTTGGTTTAGGAGCCCTGGGAACATGACCCCAGCAGGCTCCCACCTCCCAACCTGCCCAGACCTGGCCAGCCAGGACCTCCCCCTTGAGGCATAAAAGGAACCTCATGCAGAGACAAGAGTCCTGGCTGGCTGCCTGTGACTCACCCCACTTCTGAGCCTACACTTCTGCACTGGTTCACAGGACCAGGGGTCCCTGAACATGCTCTCCTGGAGGTATCTGCCACCACACTTTAAATGCCCTGGCTCCTGCCCTCTTTTCCTGGGCTTGCCAAGGTCCCGGGTATCTGGAGGGGCGATGACTCTCAGAACGAGGAAGACCAGGCCAAGTTGGACCCCGGACCTGCTGGGGAGTCTGCAGGCCGCATAGTGACTGCAAATGAGGTCGGATCCATCCTCTGCCCAGGAGAAAGAGCGGACAGGACCAAGGAATGTGGAAGGTTTGCAGGCTATGGTTCCTGGCCCTCGGGCTCTGCCTCTTGCTCTCCTCTGCTTTGGCACCTCACTGGCAGCTCCAGCTGTTCCGACAGCTCTCGGGCCTGTCTCCCATGGCGATGCACCTGGGAGGTGGTGGGTGAAGGTACCCTTGACCCTCCTCCCCTGGCCTGGCCTCCCTCCCTGATGCACCACTCCTCCAGCTCCGGGGACACCCCTGGGCCCCCGGACACTCCTCCCCTGTTGACCTTCCATCCCTCACTCGGGATGTCCCCTCTTTGCGACCTCCTGTAAACCCCCTCCCCTTGCCTGGCTCCGTCGCGGTATTCCTGGGTGGCTCCCTTGACTCTCAGCCAAGAAACAGTTCTCTCCCCCTTTTCTCCAAAGTAGGGAGGGCTCCAGCCCCAACACAGAAGGAGAGCGCATCATCCACGGCCACGTTCAAACACACAACACCTCTCCCACACCAGGGACACACTTGCCCCGGCAGCCCAGGGTCTGGAACTCAGAGCCCCACGGGGCCCGCGGCAAAGCCAACGCAGCCATAACCAGGCAGATACTGTTTATTGATGCTCAGATCTGGGCAGAGCGCTGGAGGCTCCATCCGGGTTACAGAGCCAAAGGAGGATGCTGACCATGGGAACGACGGAAGTTCCTGCGATTCTAGAGAGTTCTACAAAGTGATAAACACCAGCAAAAGAGGATCCAAAGTTATAACTGCCCAGCACTGGGAGAAGGGGGTGGGGAGCCAAGACGGCGTCAGCTCAACGCTTACTTTTCTTTGTAGTGGCATAGAAATGACATGTGGGGAAACTGCTTTACACACGTGACTTGGAGACAGAGGAGAGTACCAGAATTAAATGTCGGCTCCCTTAAAACTACTAGCCCTCGGTCAGGAACGGCGGTGCTGGGGGAGAGAATTTCACTTTTATTCACAACCTCTCCTATGCTCTTTTTTGATTTGGGGGCCATAGGACGGGTTTTAAAAGAATTAACTTTAAATCTTAAAAAGTGACACCAGAATCCTGGCCAATTGAGAGAAGACCCCGCCCCCTTCTCGCCATCTGAGCGCCGCAGAGGGACGCCGGGCGCAGGTGCACCTGCGTGCCCCGCGCGCCTGCGCCTGCGCCTGCGCCTGCGCCTGCGCCCTAGCCCAGCATGCTCCGGCAGCGCAGCCGCTCCTCCTCCTGCTTGTCGGCCATGCGGCTCTCCAGAAGCCGCAGCTCCCTGCGCACCGCCTTCTGCATGGACGGGTCCAGTTCCAGCACCTTCTCCAGGTCTGCCTTGGCCTCGGCTGCGTTCCACACCTCCGCGTGCGCCCGCGCCCGCACGTAGTAGGCCTTCACCATGCCTGCGGGGAAGATCCGATTGCGCCCACCTGACTGACACTCCCCCCAGGCTGGCCGGCCACTGCCCGGAGCCCGCGGCGGCTCTGCACCCCACCGTGCCTCAGTCTCCTCGACCGTACAGTCGAGAGCGCACTCACAGCAGTACCCTCCCAAGGCCCCGTAACTGACTTCATACTCACAAAGCGGTAACCCCGGGGGCCCTATCCCTGCACCTGCCCCCACGCGATGCTGAAGATTATGAAAATAAACACAGAGCACCTGGTGCCTGAGGGTGCCAGTTTGATGCTGTCAAATCCTGGCTTCATAAATACGGCCCACCTGCGGAACCCCCTGCGGGGCGAGGACGAGGCTTGGGGCCAGGGCAGGGTGGGGAGGAGACGCCCCGTACCCGGGTGGTGCCGCAGGATGTCGCTGGTGTGCTCCAGCACTTCGTAGTACTCCTCCTTCTTGAGCAGACACTGGCAGTAGTTGAGGATGAGGGTGTTGATCATCTTCTCCAGCTTCAGCCACGGCACCTCCCAGGGCTTCTCCTGCCGCAAGCGGAAAGTGGGCCGTGAGCTCCGGCTGCCCCGCCCCCCCCCCCCCCGCAGCCTGGTCCTGGCGGGGGCGGGGTTGCTCCTCCCCACGCCCCCCACGCGCCCAGGCCCCCGCCCGCAGGGCAGCCGCCTGCCTTGGTCTGCAGGCTCCTCAGGCAGACGATGGCCTCCTGGTACTTGGTGCAGGCGGCGTCGTAGCGGCCCAGCTTGAAGAGCCTGTTCCCCTCCCCGTGGAGGACGGGCACGGCCTGCAGCCTCTCATCGTTGTTCAGGTTCCACGTCTCCCTCTGATACTCGCTCGGGGCCTCCACCTGCCCGAGGGCTGCAGGTCAGCGAGGCAGGGACCGGAGAGGGCGGCCCGCAGCGCCTCTCACCACCAGAGGCCACACTGCATTGCTGGCAGATGAGGCGGCGGCAAGGCCCCGGACCCCGCCCTCAATCAGTGCTGTTGTAGAAGTTAGGAAAAGGCACTTTTTGTCAAGACACTTGCAAGGTTTAGGCCATTGCACAGATACCTGCTGCAACTGTCTGTATGAAAATACAAATGTGCGAGGTCTAAGGACCAAATGTAGAGGGCGCTCTTGGGCAGTGAGCAGACCTCACGACTGTTCAGGCTTTTGATAAAGGCCCTGAGTCAACCAACACCCAAGGAGCTCCCAGGGTGAGCCCCCAGGGTGAGCCCCAGCCTTGACCCTGGCCCTGGCCCCTCCCACCACCCCAAACGTCAATCACATTAGGATGTGGAGAGAGGATGAGGCTATTTCCAGACCACTCCACCATCAGGAACACAGTCTGAGCCCTCAAAGCCCAGGGCCCCTGGACAAGGCTGTCGGCCTAAACTTGAAATTGACAACAATGGAAACAGACAACAACAGGAGGAAAACGCATCCAAAATAGAGGCGAAACACATTCTAAAAAATTGGTCCAAATGGACTTTTCTATTGGAAAAAAGAGGATTTTTTTTTCAACTCCCAACTCTCCTCCAGTGTCCTGAACCCTGCCTTGTTCCCCGAAGATGCTGAAGCCGGGGCAGCCCGCGCCCCGCCCCCACCTGCAGCAGCTCGATGATGAAGATGAGGGGCTGAGGCTCCTTCTGCAGCTCATCCAGGTCCTCGTAGCCCAGCGAGTGGTAGGCGAACATGTTGGCCAGCCCGCAGGTGTGCACGTGCCACTCGGTGGCGTCCTTGCCCTCGGCCACCTGCCGCAGGCTCCGGGACAGGATGGGGTAGACGCCCGTGTGCTGTGCAGAGAGACAGGCGGATGGCGCCCGGGCCAGCCACTTGGCGCGTGCGCCGTAGCCCCCACTCCGTGGACCGCGCCCCGAGTCAGGAACTGTGGCTAACCGCACCCGGCAAAGCGCTTCTCGCTTATTAGCGCCTTCCATCCTCAAGGTGACTAGGGACGCGCCAGGTAATGCCCATTCCACAGATGAGGAAGTGAGTCCACAGGAGTTAAGTCACTTGCTCAAGGTCACACAGGGAAAGGAAAGCCAGGATTCAAAGCTGGCTGCGGGGGCGGGGGGGGGGGGGGGGGGCTAGCCTCATGCTGCCCAGTTCCCTTGGCTGCACCTGCCCGGTACTGGAGCTGTGGCAGGGTTGAGAAGGGGCAATGCAGTGAGAGGACTGGCACCTCGCAGCCTTGCCCACCACCAGAAGGGGGGTTACCCCCCGGGTGGGGAGCGGGGCTGGGAGAATCAGTCATGTGGCTTGCTGGGCCTCAGCTTCCCCAGCCAGATCCTGAGAGCGCATCTCCTCCACTGGGTTCTGAGACAGCTCAGCTCGGGCTCCCACATGCTTCTCCAGGAAAGGCGCATGTGGGGAGAGCAAGGGGGCGGGAACTGTTCCCATCTGCACCCCCTACATCACCAGTACGGGCTGAAGGTCACCTCTCCCACGCCCGCCAGCCGGGATCAGCTGAGATGACGGACATGCGGCTTTGTGAGAGACCCCAGATAGCACTTGAGCCTGCCGGGATTAAGGCTGGACTAAGCTGGGGTGCAGGGGGAGGGGCGCTCCTGGCCCTGACTCAGCAGCCCCCACTTCCAGCACTCCACACCCAGGCAGCTGTGTGGGCACGGCCTCCGCACACGCCCAGAGCCCTGGCCGACAGCAGTGGGCTGCAAGACGCCACCAGGAGCGGGGAAAGTCCCAGGGAGGAGAGCCTTGCACTCTCCCAGAGATGCACCTGCAGGGAGGCCAGCCTTAGTGCTGGCCCTGCCCTGGAGGCTTAGCTGCCCGTGCTGGGCTGGTAGGGGAGCCACAGCCACCCCACACACAGGGCTCTGTGGAGCTGGACTCCAGCTGTGGACATGGTCAGCACACTAGGGCTACAAGGTGGAGTAGGGATAGGGGAGACAGACGGCGGCCAGGGTCACCACCCCTCTCTGGGCTCCAAGGCCAGGGCCCGGTTCTGCCTGGGTTCTGCTTGGTGTAGCTTAGTTGGTTTTTAATCAGTGGCCAGCGTTTAGCAGTGGCAAGGTTGACAGGCTCCTGGCTTGGCTCAGAAATCTTTCACGTGGCCGGCCCCACTGGGCCCCACCCTTTCGTGAGGCAAGTGTCCCATCAGAGCTGAGTGGCAGCCCTCGCCCCCCACCAATGAGGCAGGTGATCTCCAGGCAACCAGAGCTCTTGGCCCCATTTGGAATTGAAGCTGCAATTCTGGCTTGCCAAGACCGGCCACCAGCAAAATGTCTTACACAGACATCCTCCCTGGGGAATGGGGTGGGAGCTCCCAGCACCCCTGCCTGGCCCTGTTCCTCTGGTTCAGGACAGGGAGGGAGAGAGGAAGCGCTGTAGCCCTGAAGAGACCTGAACTCAAGCTAATCCAACCAGGACTGTGCAGGCAGAGGGCTGTGTAGGGGGTGAGCGGGCTCCCTGAGTCCTCTGTCCAAGAGATGTGGCTGTCCCACCGTTGCTTAGCCTCTCCAGGGAGCAGGATCCGGCATGGGGAGATGCCCCACACAGAAAACGGAGCTGCATAAATGCACCGTGTGGAGCCTTTCCCAGGCCCCTCAACATCGTCTTCTTACACCATCCCCCTGAGAGCTTAAGAAGTTAGCTGCCCCCTTCTGGTGGCCCCAGAGCGCTCTGCCCGCACCTAGGATGCTGTGGCGCCAGCTGCCCTGCATCGCAGTTGTGTCTGCTCCTCCTCCAGGATCCAAGTTCCTAGAGCACTGGGACTTGGCCTGTTTCATTCCCAACACCTGGTGTGGGTGAAATCAACCAGCCAGAGAACGTTGTCTACATATGGACCTAGGATGCATAGATGGGATGATGGATAGGCTGACAGACGGATGATTGATGATAGATGGTAGATGATGGGTATATGGTTGGCTAGAAAGAGAGAGACAGAAAAGAAAAGCAGATGATAGAGACAGAACTAGAGAGATGGAATGGATGGGGGCCGGTGCTATGGCACAGCAGGTTAACACCCTGGCCTGAAGCACCAGCATCCCATATGGGCACTAGTTCTAGTCCTGGCTGCCCCACTTCCCATGCAGCTCTCTGCTGTGGCCTGGGAAAGCAGTGGAAGATGGCCTAAGTCCTTGGGCCCCTGCACCCACGTGGGAGACCTGCAAGAAGCTCCTGGCTCCTGGCTTCGGATCAGCACAGCTCTGGCCATTGCGGCCATCTGGAGAGTGAACCAGTGGATGGAAGACCTACCTCTCTCTCTCTCTCTCTCTCTCTCTCTCTCTCTCTCTCTCTCTCTCTGCTTCTCCTCTCTCTGTGTAACTCTGACTTTCAAATAAATAAATAAATCTTTAAAAAAGGAATGGATGATGGTGGATGGAGAGATAACACAGATATGGAACTGATTAGATATATAGATTGACTGATAGGCAGATGGAAGGAAGGAAGGAAGGAAGGAAGGAAGGAAGGAAGGAAGGAAGGAAGGAAGGAAGGAAGGAAGGAAGGAAGGGAGGGGAAGGGAAGGGAAGGGAAGGAAGAGAAAGAAAGAAAGAAAGAAAGAAAGAAAGAAAGAAAGAAAGAAAGAAAGAAAGAAAGAAAGGGAAGGAAGGAAGGAAGGAAGGAAGGAAGGAAGGAAGGAAGGAAGGAAGGAAGAAAGGCAAATAGATTATAGGTACATAGATGATAAATAAGACAGATGAATAATGGTTGATAGATAGATAAATAGGTGGATGATTCGTGCTGGAAGAGTGAACAATGATACCAGTGGAAGGGAGGGCTGGACGCTTGACACCTGCAGGGGTGACAGCTGGTGGGGAGGAGGAAAAATGACTGGGAGGCGTGGGGGTGGGCGAGCGCGGCAGCTGAGGCTCACTGCAGTAAGCAGCTGCCGGCCAGAGAGGGGCACGGTGCACCGTGACCACCAGTGTGGCAAAAAGGATGCAGGGACCACAGAGCCACCCCCACAGGATGGGAGAACAGCTACTTGTGGTTTGGCAAACAACAAATCAATCAACCCATCAGGCAGTTATTGACAGCCTTCTGTGCGCTCGGCTCTCCTGTGCTAGCACACACGCACCCCACAGAGAGGGCTCCTGGGGACCGAGCCTGCCTAGCAGATACTGCATCCCAAGTGCACATCGTCCATCCAAAACACACTGCCGCTCCTCGCCGTCAGCAAAGCCGGCGGCCACGGTTCTGACTTTACACTCACTGAAATCACAAAGCAGCCAATTTTATGAAGCCTGAATTGATAAGTACAAACCATACTTTAAAAGTTTTTTTTAAAATCCAGGATGAGAGGCCGGCACTGTGGCACAGTGGGGTTAAGCTGCTGCCTATGGTGCCCAGCATCCCACATGAGTGCCAGTTCAAGTCCCAGCTGCTCCACTTCTGATCCAGCTCTCTGCTAATGTGAATGGGAAAGCAGCAGAAAATGGCCAAAGTACCTGGGCCCCTGCACCCACGTGGGAGACTTGGGTGGAGTTTGAGGCTCCTAGCTTTTTCTTGGCCAAGCCCTGGCTACTAAAGCCATTCGAAGAGTGGATAGAAGATTCTCATTCTCTCATAATCTCAGTGTCTGTCTGTGTGTCTGTCTGTCTGTCTCTCTCCTTCTTCATGTAACTCTGCCTTTTAAAAAAATAATTTTTTAAAAAAAATCAGGGTAGGAGGCCAGCAATGTGGTGCAGTGGGTCAAGGCCCCAACTTGCAGGGCTGGCATCCCATATGGGTACCAGTTCAAGTCCCAGCTGCTCCACTTCAGATCCAGCTCCCTGCTAATGTCCCTGAAAAAGCAGCAGAAGATGGCCCAAGTCCTTGGGGCCCTGCATCCACGTGGGAGACCCAGAGGAAGTTCCTGGCTCCTGGCTTCAGATTGGCTCAGCTCCGGCCACTGGGTTGTGAATCAGCGGATGGAGGACCTCTCTCTCTCTCTCTCTGTCTTCTCCTTGTATCTCTGTGTATCTCTGTATTTCAAATAAATAAAATAAATCTTAAAACAACTCTTAAAATATTAAGAAATATTTAAAATCAGGATGAAGAGTAACACAGGGACTGACACAACAAAAAAGACCCTCAACTTACTAAGTGGATAAAAAACGAGTCACCAGCATTAGGTGTGGCCACCTGCTGGTAGACCGCAGTATTGCAGCCTAATTCCAACTGTGCACTGGGTAAGCAGGGGACCAAGGGTCCCGCTGGGGTCCTGGGCCCTCACCTGTTTGGCCCAGGGCGAGCTATTTTCCCTCGCTGAGCCCTGAATTAGAAAAATGAGAAAACTATTCTCAAACATTCTTCTGATTCAAAACAATAGTTCCCATTTTTCAACTAACCTGGTCTGGGATTTCCCTTGTACACATCATACCATGCAACCCCGAAACAATCCCTTAAGACAGGGCTCCATTTACTTGCAGATGAGAAAATAGAGATAGAAGAGGAAATAGTGATCAAACGAACAAATGACAGCACCGAGTTCCAGCTCGGAGCATCATTCTACCCACCCCCACCCCCACCCTGCCTTCTTGAAATTGCTCTTCCCGGAGGTCACTGGTCCCTGGTGTAATCACCAGCTGAGGGTGGCTTCCTGGCTCAGGCTTGCTCCTGCCTCCCAACCCAGCCCCCCAGGGCCTCGCGCTCTCTGCTGAGCCCATCTTCACGCTCCCCAAGGCGGGGAACGAGGGGGCAGAATGCCCTCTGCAGAGTTGTGTGTCTGCCCCGCACCTCCCCTGGCACCTGCAGCGAGAGGGGGAGCCCGTGGCAGCAGGGCCTACTCACAATGGTGTCACACCAGAACTCGGCCACCTCGTGGAGGCGCATGGACATCAGCAGCGTCTCCCACACCTCCAGCTTGAACATGTTGCCGATGATGATGTGCATGGGCTGGCCCACCTGCTTGCTGTCGTCAATCACCGTCCGCTCGTCGTCACATTTCGTGGTGCGGAAGTGAAAGGTCACCTGCTCACCGAGAGAGGGACCTTGGCCTGGACACAGCTCCCACGGTCCGGCACAAGGTGCCCCCACTGTCACAGACTCCCAAGACTGTCCCCAGAGGTCAGCTCGCTGGAGACTGGGGGGAAATGGCTCAGGAGGCCCCATGGGGCCAGCACCTGCACCTGCTGGCACAGCCAGGGTAAAGAGCTCGCCCCCCACACACACACCCCCACGCCCCCGTGCAGCTCCACACATCAGCCAGAGGTCATGGCCACAGACACAGCCATGGGTCCTGCAAAGCCCACTGGACACCTGGGGACAAACACCTGAGCCTGGGGCTCCAGCCAATGCTGAAGTGTCGTCTGGAGCGTAGGGGGCGGTAGGTCCCACCGGCTGCTCTTTTTGGCAGAGCTGCAGGCCGTCTGTTGGCCAAGGGGACGGCATCTGCAGGGGGGAGGGGGGCACTCACGCGGGACCCCGTGAGGAAGCTCGGGAGGTCCCCGGTGCCTCCGTGCAGAATGGTCTTCTTCACCCCCTCCACGTTCAGCAGCAGAGCGGCGTCCATGGCGTCCAGCCCAGATAATCTCACCCTGGGCCAGGGCTTGGGGATTTGTGCTGGAGCTGGGGTGGGGGTGGAAGGAGGGGGTGAAGGCCGGAAGCAGGGAGGGGCCCACACCGTGCAGCGCTGCTCAGCGAGGCCACCAGGGCCTCCAACGCGTCCACTGCCCCTTGGCCGCTGCTGTGGATTCCTGCCCACCCCGCGAGGGCGGCAGGTGCTGAGCTTTCTTACAGGAGACAGGGGAGGGGGAGCAGCCTGGGCCTGGAGACCACCAAGGGGTGGAGAGAGGGCCCTGCAGCCATGTTTTTATTTAAAGATTTATTTGAAAGGCAGAGAGAGGGGGAGAAAGGAGGGAAGAGATCCTCCATCTCCTGGTTCACTCCCCAAATGCCCAGCCAGGAACTCCACCCAGGTCTCCCAAGTGGGTGCAGGGGCCCAAGGACTTGAGCCATCTGCTGCTGCTTTCCCAGGTGCATTAGCAGGGAGCTGGATGGGAAGAGGAGCAGCCGGGACTCTGTGTGCCCTCCGCACGCCCTCTTTGTCTTGCCTGGTCCCTCGGGTGCCGACCCTGGTCCCAGACCCCAGGGTGTCCTGTTCCCCCCTTCTCCCCTCATCAAGAGGCACCCACAGGAGGCTGCCGCCAGCCGGGGGCAGGTTTGGGGGAAGCCGGAGTGCCCTCTCCCATCCCATTCCCGGCTCCCCTGCCAGGTCAGCCCGGGGGCAGAGGTACCACCCGTTCCCTCTTGGAGGACTTTACCCTGCGCCCAGCACCCAGGCAGGAGCAGAGCCCATCTAAAGACTCCGCCCCACCCTCTCTCCGGTCTAAAAGCAGAAAAGTGGCATGGACACCTGGTGGTGGGCGCCACCTGGTGGCCTGTTCGGGTTCTGGCGTCTGCGCTCCCCAGAGCCCTGTGGAGACTGTACTCACCACACATGTGTTCTGTCATGGGATGAGGCTGACCTGCGGGAGCAAGAGGCGTGGGACCCTGCCCCGGGGACAGGTGTGAACCCCACACCGGCTCTCATGAGGCTGGTCTTGCCTGGCGCGTGGCCTTGGGCGCCTCTCGCCCTCTCTGGCTCCATTTTCCCAAGCAGACTGAGCCCTCCTGGCACCCTCTGGAAGGCTGAGAGCCAGAGCAGGGGGTGGGGCCTGGAACACTGGGCCACCTGGGCAGTGCTGGGACCCGGGCCCCAGCTCCCAAGTCCCTCCCTGATTGCTCAGAGCCCAGGGTCCCATGGCGACCCTGTCTGTGGGCGTGGAGCCAGGGTAAGAGCTATGCATCCTTCCAAGCCTTCTGCAGCCCCACACCCACCCCGCGGGGTCTGCAGCAGAGGGCCTGGAATGGAGACTTAAAAAGCTCCCCCTCCCTCCACTGGTGTTTCTGTGAGGGAGTCCCACAGCCTGGCTCATGGAAGGCACAGAGGTTGAGGGAGCTCAGGGCTGGGGGGAGGGGAGGGTCAAAGCGGGGTGGGGGTCTCCCTGCTGGCGGGGACCTGCAGATGCAGAGAGCTCCCGAGCCCATCACTCCCAGAGCCAGACGCACCTGTGAGGTGAGCAAGAGGACTTTGGGGATTCAACTTCCCACAACTGGGCCGTGGCTCACTAGGCTAATCCTCTGCCTGTGGCGCTGGCACCCCGGGTTCTAGTCTCGGTCGAGGCGCCAGATTCTGTCCCGGTGGCTCCTCTTCTAGTCCAGCTCTCTGCTGTGGCCCGGGAGTGCAGTGGAGGATGGCCCAAGTGCTTGGGCCCTGCACCTGCATGGGAGGCCAGGAGAAGCACCTGGCTCCTGGCTTTGGATCAGCATGGTGCACCGGCTGTAGCGGCCATTGAGTGGTGAACCAATGGTAAAGGAAGACCTTTCTGTCTCTCTCACTGTCCACTCTGCCTGTCAAAACAACAACAACAACAACTTCCCACACCTGAACTTCTGGGAGCCACTTTCACACCTTAGCCAACTTCAAAGGGGGAATAAAGATGATTGGCATAAAAGCCTGGGTGGGGTGGGGGGAGCACGCAGAGGGGCCCTGGCAATGTTCACCTTTGACCCGAGGGAGAGCTCCAGGGGGTTTGGTTTTTAAAAGAAATTTAATTTATTTATTTGAAAGGCAGAGACAGAGCTATCTCCCATCTGCTGGTTCACTCTCTAAAGTCAGGGCGAGGCTGAAGCCAGGAGCCCACAATTCAGTCTGGGTCTCCTATGTGGGTGGCAGGGAATGAAGTACCTGTTGCCTTCCAGGGTGTGCATGAGCAGGAAGCTGGATCAGAACCGAGCTGGGGCCGGAGCTGTGGTATAGAAAGTTAAAGCCTCCACCTGCAGTGCCAGCATCCTCTGTGGGTGCCAGTTCGAGTCCCAGCTGCTCCGCTTCTGATCCAGCTGCCTGCCAATGCACCTGGGAAAGCAGTGGAGGATGGGCCAAGTGCTTCGGCCCCTGCACCCACATAGGAGACCCAGAAGAAGCTCCTGGCTCCTGTATTCAGCCTGGCCCACCCCACACCATTGCAGCTGTTTGGGGCGTGAAGCAGCAGATGGAAGCCCGCTCTCTCTGTATCTCCCACTTTCTCCATGGACTTGATGACAACACAGCTCTGATGATGCGCTCTTTTCTTCAGGTTCAGCCTCCCTCCTCGCCCCCGCCCTGCCCCTGCCCCTGCCCCTGCCCCTGCCCCTGCCCCGTGGGGTCCGCGCAGCCTTTCTCCAAGGGGGAGCTTGAAGTGCTCTTTTCTCCTGCCCACACCGCCCCCTCACTCCTCAGCTGGGAGTCAGGGCCCCCAGCTCCAGTGAGGTGCCCCATCCCCCTACACCCCGCCACCGCCCCCTGCCTCTTCACAACCATCCATGTGTGTTATACCGTGCTGAAGGTCTGTCCACCATCACAGCGGCAGGCCCAGAGGGTCAAGGACACCGGAGGGAGCTTGGCTGTTGGACCAAGGGCCCTAGAGCAGGGCAGGACTGGAGCCCCTCCTTCAGCCCCCTCCCCAGCAGAGGCAGGGGTGGGGCCAGAACACTACCCCCCCCCCCAGGAAAGCCTGCGCTTGGGACCTTGGGACGACGGACTTGCATTCCCTCCTTACAAGGAGTGGGGGCCTCCCCCGACCCGCCGCGCACCTGCCTGCCTAACTACAGCCTCTGTCCCACCCTCAAGCCAACACCCCATTCAGAAGACATGCTTCTGCCTCTTCTCGTTACCATGGAGACTGCGCTTCACTAACCCGGCCTGCCGGTTAGCATTCTGAGCGGGGCAGGCAGGTGTGAAGCTGAAGCTGGGGGCTGGGAGGGCTTCCTCCCACATGCAAGCAAGCATCCATTCCCCGCAGGACGAGGCTGCACACTCCACCTTAACCTCTCAGGCAGCCGCGATGGAAACTCCAGCTCTGACTCAATTCCGCACAATCTTGGGCAAGAGACTTCACCCGTCTCCCTCCATCTGGGCTTTGTCCTCCCTACTAGGAATTAAAATAGCACCTGCTTTCTAGAGTTGCCAGGAGGAATAAAGACATCAGCGCACTCAGCAGTCTCTGCCGCGTGGCTGGGGCTTCAAAAACAGCAGAGGTGACGGACAGGATGCCGGTGACACGCCAGCACCCAGAGACACCTGGGGCCGGACAACAAGGTTCAGAGGTTCTGCCTCCACCCCTTTGCTCTTCCTGGAGTCTCCCACAACAGCAACTTAGTTTCCATAGAAGCAACAGGGCTTCCTCTCCACCACCGCCCCACCCCCCAGTAATTTAGTTTCAAAGGACATGCATTCAATTCCCCCAGATTTCAATCCCAAATAATCAGATGCACACAGAGTTGGGAACAAGCATTTCCGACCCCTGGAAGATGAGCCCATGTCCATCATAAAGCAACCACAGTGAGTTGCAGCCACCTGTTCTTATTAGCAGGACCGAGATCAGTCTCCGAGGGCATCACTCACTGTCAAACGTTGCTCCCTGACCCTTGTTTAGGCACACACGTGTGCTGGGTTTCTGACAAGGAGGACTGGCCCCTGTTCCAAACCCAGCACCCCCGCCACACACACACACACCACACCCTTTTCCTGGTTAGTTCATTCTCTAGGTCCCAGCTAATTTCTGTGTGGTTCTTGGATGGGCTGGTTGTGAGTCTCTGCCCACCCAGCAGATGGAGCGCCATCAGGGTAAGGGGCACACCCCTTGTGTTGACCTCTGCAGCCCTTGTTCAGCATGGTGCCTGAGCTACCTGTGCACACCTCAGTAGGACCTGGGGAATACATGGGAGAAAGAACGTGGGGTGGGGAGGAGGAGGATCGTGGGAGAGAGCAGGTGAGTCAGCTAGGGAGTGCTGGCCTTCCGGGCCTGGGGCACCAGGAGGGTGGGGCCTGAGTGTTGGGTGAGAGGCCCAGGCTGGGGGGAGGGGGGGACAGCGCAGCGTGAGGGTCAGGCACAGGGACCCGGCTCCAGAGGGATGGCGTTCGGCTCAGGGAGTGAAACATGGGCCCCTCCCCCACCTCTCTGTGCCTCAGTTTCCTCCTCCCTCTGCAGGGAGGCCAGGTGAGGGCCCGAGGCTTCTGTGCTGCAGGCGAGTTAGGCACTGTGCTCACCGCGGGCGGTGGTCGCTGCTGAGACCACCGGAAATGAGGCAGAGGCCTGAAGACAGTGCTTGGAGGAGGCGGGGCGCGGGGGGGGGGGGCAATCTGCAGCACCCACAGGGAGCCAGCGGCGGGCAGTGATGCTTTGAGGTCTCCTAGGGACGGGCTGGTAATGGGGAGAGCTTTACAGATGGCGGGAGTCTGAGCTTGTGTGGATGCGAGGGGAGGGGTCGGGGTCTCCCGACTTAGGATGGCGAGGCCGGGGCAGGGGGCATGAGCAGGAAGGCAATGGGGGGGCGGCAGGAGGGCAGGGGCAGGAGGACAGGTAGGCAGGGCAGAGGGGCAGGTGTGCTCCCGTCTGTCCCCGCTCCCAGGTTGTTTGATGGGGAGTGTGGAGCCTGTCTCAGGAGGGAGGGGTCTGCACCCGCATTCCCCAGCTCTTTAGAACAAAATCGCTGAGCGAGAAAGAACAGGCCACACCCCCTGGCAGGAGGGGCAGGGTCCCTGGAAGACCAGGGCTGCTGCAGGCTGAGTGCCCTCCCAGTGCCCGGGACCCCAGGGGTCGCAAACGCCTGAGCCCCTTACAGGCTCTAGGAAGGGGGCTCGGGCGTGAGGCATGGACCGCGCGCCGAGGCCTGGGGCCGAGCACACGGGATGGGGCTGCGGACCCGGCAAAGGCGTGGGCAGGCGGGGCGGCGGAGGCCGAGCCAGGCGGGGGTCTGGAGCGATGAACGGGAGCAGGATTTGCAGCCGTGAGGGAAGGCGACCAATCGGAGGCCCGGAGCCGTGACCAAGGCAGTATCTCGGAGCCAATCATCTCTGAGGACAAGCCCGGGGCGGGGCCGCGCGGAGTTTGAAATCCGCAGCGGTGGGCGAGAGACCCGCTGTGCTCGGATCGGCTCGGCGCCTGGGGTGATCGCAGGTCGGGCCCCCGAGGGGGCTGCTGTTCGGGGTGGGGGAGGGGTCTGCCCAGGCCGGACACGGACGTGGGGAGCATCCAAGGGAAATCGGGCTGTCCGGGGGGCGGCCGCGGTGTAGGTGGGAGCGCGCCGGGTCAGGGCCGCGTTTTGAGACCCGTAGAGCCCCTGCCTGTCTTCGGCTCGAGGCCTCGGGCCCAGGGACGCCGGGGCCGAAAGGACAGCCCATGGAGAGAACCCAGGCCCAGGCGGCGGGAGTCCGCGGACTTCCCCTTGCGGGAAACACCCCCCTTTCCAGCACCCACAGCTACGAGGGCCCCACCCCACAGGCCTCCATCCTGTCTCCCTCCCCGGGCCTAGGAGCCCTGCGGAGCCTGGAAGGGGGCCAGCGATGCCCGCTGACCTGCCCTCGGCCCTCCTCCCCAGGGTGCGGTGAACAGAGGCGGCACAGCCAGCAGATGGCCTGTCGGTGGTCGGTGCGCCGGAGATCACTGCTGGAGGAGGAGCAGCCGGAGGAGGAAGCCACCACGCCGGCCGCAGCCGGCCAGCAGGATGAGTCCGCGGGGGCCCTGGGCTCCCTACGCAGACAGTTCCAAAGGAGGCTGCCCCTGAGAGCGGTCAGCCTCAACCTTGGGGCGGGCCCTTCATGGAAACGCCTGGGAACTCCGGAACCAGAGCAGCAGGGCCTCCAGGCGGCAGCTCGATCAGCCAAGAGCGCCCTGGGGGCCATGTCTCAGGTAACAGTGGTTGTGCTGTCCAGCTCCATGGACCCTCAGTGCTGGATAGAGCCCACCTCCGGGAGCCCCGGAAGAGTCTAGAAGCCACCTGACAGGGACTTTGCACCTCTAAGAATTGCTAGCATAGAGTGGGCATTCAACAAATAGCTGAACGGTGCGGAGAAACAGTGTCACAGAGGGAACAGGTGCTCATGATACAAGGGGTGAGAGCCATGTGACAGCCAGTAGGGATGGTGAGGGGACGGCCAGTGAAGCCCCCCCAGCCCCCCCAGGAGGTGGCTCCATGGAGAATCAATGGGAAAAGGCAGGCACAGCTGGAATGGTGTGAATCCCACCGAGACCCAGGGACGGGGGTGTGGGCAAGGGTTGTGTCTGGGTGTGGCCAGAGGAAGGGGGGGCTCTGATGTGTGTGGACCCCCAGGAGCAACCAGAAGAGGGAAGGATTCCAGACGGACGGGACGTCTGCTCAGCTTAGTGTCGGGAACTTTGTCTTGAGCTGCCTGATGAAAAGGGTGGTGGGGCAGACACACCCGCGGGAGCCTGGGATCCTGGGTGCTGGACTCGCCCAAGGGAGAGCCGCTAACTTCAGGAGCTCCTCGGAAGGTAGACCCCCAAGAACCCGGTGTCAGATGAGACAGGCTGGCACCACGTCATGATGTACACTGGTGTGAGGTGCCCAAGGGCCTTCCGCCTGGAGCTGGGAGCATTCTGAGATGTCCCGAGGAGGGAAGGAGCCAGGGCAGGCATTTGGACGCGTGATTAGACTGCATCCCGTATCCAAGGGCCCAGGTTCAAGTCCTGACTCCCGATTGCAGCATCCCGCTAAGGCAGACCCAGGGAGGCAGCCGGTGAGACCTCAGATGGTTGAGTCCCTGCCGCCCACATGGGAGACTGGGATGGAATTCCTGGCTCCTGACTTTGGCCCCCGGCCATTAAGGGCATCTGGGGAGTGAACCAGCAGGTAGGGCTCCATCTGTCTCTTTTTGCCTCTCCAATTACAACAGAAGAAAGGACAGAGCCATGGTAGCAGCCAGCCGTAGGAGGAGAGGGCTGGATGCCCCACTGGGCGCTCTGAAGGTGTGGGGAGAGGGCTGCTCCTTCAAGCCCTCCACAGACAGCTCTCTGGGCCCAGCCCATTAGTAAGAACCCTGAAATTGTTCCCACCGCCCCGGGCACAGGAGAGGTAGAGGGAGGTATCTTATCCAAGGCCACATGACATGGAATTTAGCTTGGGGCATGCACCAACCCTCCCGCCTCTGGCATGCCACAGCATTCAAGGTCTTCACAGCCATCACCCACTGCCGTGATAGGCCTGAGAGTTCGGGCTTGTTCCTCCGAGCAATAAGGAGCCACAGGAGGGTTTCGAGGGGCCAAGCGTCCCGGGCAGAGCTGCCCTTTGGGCCAGCATGGAGGACAGATGAGAGTGGACAAGCGAGAGCAAAGGCAGGGAGACAGGTTTCCTCAAGAGGATGTGGGCTTAGACAACTGGAGTTCTATGAGCCAGGGCAATCCTCCCGTGATCGACCCCTGGGGGTGTGTCTTGGGTGGGGGAGCTCCATTTCCCATGCCTCAGGCTCGAGACTGAAAGCAGCCTGCAAGTACGGGACAAGTGGGGGGCCAAGGCTTGGAGGGGAGGCCGGGAGTGGCAGGTGACGCACCTGGGTTTCACGCATGCTCACCTTGCCCTGTAACTGTCACAGAGGATCCAGGAGTCCTGCCAGAGTGGCACCAAGTGGCTGGTGGAGACGCAGGTGAAAGCCAGGAGGAGGAGGAGAGGGGCGCAGACGGGTGATGGCTCCCCCCCGCACACCCTGAGCCAGAAGAGCACCCGGCTGTCGAGCACCACCCACCCAGCGCTGGGCTCCCGGGAGCGGGGGTATCGCCGCCTCTCGGCCCAGACAGGCCCCCGTGCCCACCTGCTGCGGCGGCCAAGGAGGGATGCTGCCTTCCAGAGGAGCCCCTACTCCTCCACAGAGCCCCTCTGCTCTCCCAGGCAAGTGGGGCTGCGCGTCTCCCCAGAGCTCAGGCCCCCCAAACACTAACCAGGCCCCATCCTGCAGTTCCCTGAGCCACACCTGTGCCCAGGCCCAGCGCTGCCCTCAGAGCTACGGGAGGACCTGGGAGAAATCCCACAGGGCCTTAGCTTCCTGGTCTGTAACGGGCAGAGGCTCAGCTCAGTTTCCAGCTGCAGAGTAGCAGGGCTCACTTATCTACAAAATCATCTGCCCGTGACCTTGGGCCCTCATGGGCCTTGATCTCTGCCAGATGCTCAAGTCACCCTAACATCCCTTGCTTAGAGTAGGGACCCGGGGTGAGGCATTCCCGGCTCACCAGGGCCTGGGGGGAAGCTCCCGTCACAGGTTTCCAACTGTCACCCATGTGGCTTTGCTCTTGTGCAGTGAGTCTGACAGTGACCTTGAGCCTGCAGGGGCAGGAATTCAGCTCCTTCAGAAGTTGTCCCAGAAGCTGGATAAAGCCATAGTGGCTGAAGACAGGTGAGTGGGCAGCCCCTGAGCCACTCCGTCTTTGCAGGCTGGCATCTGGCTGTGGCTCGGACCTGCTGGGTGGCTCTGGCCAGCCCCTGCCCCTCCTGACCGCAGCCGTGAGAAGGGACAGAGCCTTGGGAGGGGAGGTGTGGCGGTGGGGGAGGGTTCCCTGGGCCTTGGCAGCCCACACTTCAATCAGCCAGGCCTCACGTGCGGCCAGGAACTGGGTTCCTGGAAGACCTGCTCCTCCACCAGTGCTCTCTGGGGCTCTACGCCCTGCCTGTCTGCGGTGCTGGGCAGAGGGCCATGGCTGCCTGCGGCTTCCCGGGCTGTGCATTCAGGACCAACTTGGGGCCATTTCCCCATTGGAATGATGGCCCAGAGTGGCCGTGGAACCCCCACGTTTCCAGGCTGGCGGGGCCCTCAAACCTGCAGCCCCCAGCAGCGTCAATCCCTCCCCTTCCCATCCCCAGTGGCGACATGACCGTCTCTCTCCTCCGCAACTAAGGACGGTGCCCTGCAGGTAAGGCCCTCTGCCCACACATCTTTCTAGCATCTTTCTCCCCCACCTCCACGCGTGAGCATGCATGCATACTTGAAGAAACGAGTCTTTTTTGGAAAACCTCAGAGTGGATGGGCACAGGAGAGCAGGGACTGTACCAGTCCCCCTGGCTGCTCGGGGCCAGAACTGCTAACCCAGCATACAGGGGCCCCCACACCGGGGGACAGCCATCGTGTGCCCCACTTGCCCTGCCCTGAACACAGCAAGGGCACCAAGGGAGCTCTGTCTTGCAGGGAACAAGCCCCGTGTGGCACCACACCCAGGACGTCTGGGCCACCCCGTGAGGCCCTGGAGGAAGCCCCCAGGAGGCCCCAACCCTCCAGCCTGCTGCTAACGAGCACCTGACGAACAGAGGGCCCCGGAGCTCCCCTGCACTGGCCACCTCTAGGCCTGTTGCCTGCCACAGCCAGCGGCGACTTGGGGCCTTGCAGACATGGAAGAAATTGTTTCTTCTGCTCTGCTCCCCCAGGGGACTCTCGGGCTTAGAAATTCATCCCCTCCTCGAGCCCTGGGGCTGCTTCCTCCAGTGTGACGCGCAGGCACTGGGGGTGCGGCAGGGCCTGGGCCCTGCACCCAGAAGCAGGGTCCCTGGGGGGTTGTCCCAGCTTCCATTCCTGCTCCCCGCACCAGGGCCCTGGAGGAAGGGACAGGAGATGTCTCCGGGCGCTAGGACCCTGGGCTCCCGGCCACCTACTGATACGTTCAGCATAGGGCACTGTGGGTGTGCAGGGAGGGTGGCCCTCTGTAAGTTATTTAAGAAATCTGCTTTGTCATTTTATTAGAAAGGAATCCGTGTACGACTTTCCCAGACGACAGCGCCTGCTCCTAATAAAGACTCATTGTGCATCAGACTCCGTGCCCGTGACCCCCACCGCTTGGTGCCTCCCAGCCCTCCCCCTCCAAGCTGGCCTACCCCGCCCCCAGCTAAGGGACACAACAAGTACAGGGCCTGGCGCCTCAACTGAGCTCAGAGCAGAGTACGTTTTAAAGGCAAATAAGGTTTTTATTTAATCGACAACGTTTGAGATTTGTTAAAAACCAGCTCACATCAAAATCGAGACCCGTTGTAAAAATCTTTTAACTCCATAATGCTGTTTTTTGTCATGTTAGAAATCTGGTGTTTTACATTTTCTGTTCTAACGGATTGTGTACAGGCAGCCGCAAGGAATCTAACAAACCTTTTCTCACCACGGAACCGTCCGGCACAGAGAGTACTGAACGTCACACACTTGGGAATGGTCAGGCCACGGACAAGGTCGGACTGGCTGCCACCACAGAGTAAACAATTAGGACAGCGGGGTCGAGGGTGGGGGTCCCCGCGCGCGAGCAGCCCTCCTCCCGTCTCTCCCTCCGCAGTGCGTCCTGGAGGGCCTGGCCGACTTCCCTCGCCCCCTCCCCGCTGTCTCAGCAAGGACAGCAGAGCCCACCAGGCCTCTCTGCTTGGACTTGATCCTAGCTGGGATGTGTAAGAAAGTCCCCTCCCCCCACCAAGCCCAGAAAGGAAGGGGAGGGGAGGAGGTTTGTTTTTGGCTGAGCCAAAGATTCTAGGTTTCCAGGGCACCTGGCCCCCCACCCCCCTGGGATTCGGTGAGAAATTGGTTGTTTAAGGCCAGGTGGACTGTGATGCTCCTTCATCGGCAGGGAGCCCCTCCTGGGCGGGGCTGCACCTGCGCTGGGCGAGATGGTAGGGATGCAAAACCCGAACCAGCTCTGGCCCCGGGTCCACCTGCCTTGGCGGGGTGCCGCTGCTGCGGGAAGACTGGTGCCGTGTTTTGTCTGTAGGACACTGGCACAGGCTCCAGAGTGGTAAAAATGCAGTTAAAAAAAAAAAAAAAAAAACAGCACATGAGATCTGGTCCTCCCCTCATTTCTAAGAGCCCCCATGCCCCCTGTCTTCCCCTTCTCCACTAGAAATCTCTGGGCTTCGAATGCCCTCACTGTAGCCAGGCACCAAGACAGAGGGCTGTCGACCCAAATGCAGGAAAGGAATCTACCTTTTTCTTTTTTTTAATATTTTGCGGAGCCTAACAGAGGAGTCGCGATCTTTAGGGGAAAAAAATCCATGATGCTGGAAGAGCAGGCCCTGGCCAGGAATGCACCCTGAACCCCAACAGGACAATGACAGAAGAAGGTGGCAGGGGCGTCCTTGGCCAGGACAGCCCCAGCGTGGGGAAGAACAAACATGCCACGTGAAAAACGAGGAGCTTTGGTCAGGCAGGAAGAGCTGTCCCCCAGCTGCTGTGAGCAGGTGCGCCAGGGGCTGGAAGGGTTCTCTAGGAAACAGCCGGTCTGCTCTGGCCACAGAGCTACGCGTGGGGAGGCCATTCCCGAGAGCCGCAAGTGCAGTTCTGCGGGCTTTTTCCAGTTTAACCAGACAGACGGGAGGGGACAAAGCATTAGTACAGAAAGTGCGTGTGGGGTACACAGTCGCCAGGGAAGCCACGCTCAAACATGTTCCCCTGGCGAAGCAGAACCACACAGGCACACATTCACGCATGCAAGCCAGACGCGTCTCACCGCACCGGTCAGAGCCCCAGTCCTGGGCTCCAAACAGGAAGGGGCAGTGGCTCTGCTGGCAGGTCCTGTGTCTCAGCTGTGACCCCCCCTGAGTCACAATGACTCCAAATTCCCTGGGATTCCCAGCCCGGGAGTGCGCCACATTCTCTCTCTCTCTCTCCCCCCTTCTCTCCTAGCCTGGGGTCTTCGAAAAGGAAGCCTAAGTGGTAGCACAGGACCTCACACTATTTTGTCATTTGTCAGCAATTACATGAGTGTCTTCTGCGAATAGGAGATGCTGGGTGTCAGCGGATCAGACTAAGTCTGCCCCAATTTAAGTCATGGTCTTTTGGGGAAGGGGCCGGAAGTGTTAGGGTTGAAGTGGCTGAGCTGGATGAGCTGGTGCCTATGGCGAGCCAAGAACAATGCCATGTTAAAGGCGGATGGGCGGGGCGAACCTCCAGGAGGCAGGGCCAGGGAGGAAGCTGAGGCCCACTCACACCACACCCCAGCAGCCCGGCCAGCAGCAGTGCCAGCTTCCATGGATGCAGGACCCAGCGCTCAAAGTGGTGCAGAGGAGCCGGCAGACAGATCAGGTGAATGTGGCAGCGGCCGGCAGGCTAGAGAAGACACATTTTGAGTGGAGAGAGCTGGAGGCCAGGGGAGAGACCAGGAGCCCAGACCCTCCAGCCCCAGCAGGGCACCCAGGTTGCCAGTTGGTGCCAGCTGCCCCCACCAGCAGCCGCCAGGGGCTGCATGGGAGCTGCAAGAGGTAGACATTGAGCAGAAGCGACACTGAGCTGACAAGTGCCTGCTGTGCACACAGATGCCTGGGCCCTACGGCGGCATCAGAGGCAACCTCGGGCACCCCCATGTGGCAGGTGGGCCACAGAGCGGGGGCAGAGGCAGTGGGCAGCAGGGGAGCCTGGGCAGCCTCTGAGGGGTCCCAGGAGAGACAAGCCCTGCCCACCTCGGGATGAGCCAAGAGGAGGTTGCGGGCACAAGCCAAACACTGCATGGCAGGGGCAAGGGGAGAGAATACAACAGTTTGAGCCCAAATTCCCAGAACCCTGGGGACTCGGCTCTAAGCCTTCCAGGAGCCGAAAGACGGCAATGAGTCTGAACAGAGCCAGAGGTGGCAGAGCCCAATCAGTGCCCTTGGGCAGGGGGCTGTGGTATTTCAGCTCTTGGGATGCCCAGTTTGAACATCAGTGCAAGGCAAACCTATGGTGGCTGTCCATGGAGTAGGGACCCCTTCTCTACCCGTCCCAGTAACAGCCCCCATCCCAGGCTGTGTGGAAGGTATGCGGTGGTCATGGTGCTTGGAGGGGCCCCCAGGCCTACAAATCCTCACGCACAGGCCTATGGGTCAAAACTCCGCCTCTCAGCTGCAGGGACCCTTCCAGGATGGGGCAGCTAGGCAGCGGGCTCCAGGGCACACAACCGTCTTGGCTGGGCCACAGCCGAGGCTGCTGCCCCATGCCGGGGCACAAGGCAGAGCCTTGGGGAGACCCCTCCTCGAGGAACAATGGTGCAACACCGAGGACAAGACAGGGGCACAAGGGCCAGCTGCAGGCCAGACGGCAGCACCAGGCCCCGCCCCTGAGGGCTGTGGACACACATCACACACATGAGGATGAACCCATGGGATGTCCCCTCACTCTCACAAAGTGGCCACTTGGCCATAAGCAAGCCAGCCCCCAAGCTGGAACACAGGAGACCACAGTGGGTGGCGGCCCAGCAGGCCCACTCACCCCTCCACAGGGCGGCCGAGAAGCTACACTGGCCAGCAGGTGCTGGTCCTCAGGGCTGAGGGCCCCAAGCACTCAGAAAGATGATCAGCTTGGCCCACATGCTCTACAGCCCGGGGCAAGCCTGCCTCCACGGTGACGCGCACATCCAACCCTGCCTTGGGCTTGCGGTCACAGGCACCGGGGTGGAGGCAGCAGCAGCCGCTCTGAGACCCCGTGGGCTCTCATCTCTCATCTGATGCAGCCCAGGGAGGCCCCCCCTCCCCCAGGCCGGGCGGGGTCCCTCCCGGCTCTAGTCGGACACTGCTGGACAGACACGGGAGGGGAAAGCAGGAAAGCGCCTGTGCTGGGGAGAAGGCGGCCCCTCCCACCGCCGCAGGCAGCCCGCGTGGGCCCCTGGCTCTGAACACAGCCCGCCCCCTCAGGGCACCGACTCAAACTTGGGGGGCCCACGCGCCCAGCTGAGCGCGGGCAGCGGCCGCTCGTGGTCCTTGTCGGACTCGGGCTGGCTCTGGGCCCGCTCGGGCTTGGGGTTGACGGCGGGCGGGTCGGGCTGCTGCACGGACATGGTCCGACGCAGGTGCGTGCGCTTCCGCAGGAACTCGGGCTGCGCGTGCAGGCCGAAGCTGCCCTTCCGCAGCACCATCCGCGTGCTGCTCTTCTTGGCGCGCGAGCGGTGTCCGGCCTCCAGTGCCGCCAGGTGCGCGGCGTAGCCCTCGCTGAGGAACTGCGGAGGGGACAGGCGTCAGGCACCCCGCCCCTCCAACATCGCCATTTCCCACCAATGGGTGTTAGCAGCTTCTCCGTGGAACCCGGATGGGAGGGATTAGCCGGGAACTTATGACTCGTCCACGTCTCCCATCCAGTCTTAGAGACTGAGCGCCCTGCTTGAACCCGGGACTCACATCTGAGGTCTCTGGACCCTTGCTGGGGGTGCCCACCCTTGTCACTCTCATTAAAATCCCAACGTCTAAGCCCCTCCCCCTGCCCAGCTCTGTGTACTGCTTCCATCTCAAAGCTGCCCTTCCTGCCAGCCCTCCCCATGGTGTCCTTAGGACCTTGCTACTCAAAGTGTGGTCCATGGAGCAGCAGCGTCTGCGCCACCTGGACCCTCGCTGGGCAGACTCGAGGCCCCACCCCAGAGCCGCTGAATCTGAATCTGCAGGTGGCGGGGGTGCAAAGCTCTGGAGTGCCCCACCCTGAGGTCCCACCATCATCGTGCCAGTCACCCTCGGGCACCTCACCCTTGGAATGCCCCAGAGAGAGATCACCTCCTCCCTTCCACCTGCTCCTCCAGCCTGCTCCTCAATCCCAAGATAGCACCTTCTGCTTGGTCACCCAAGACCAACACTGGGGCACTGTCCCGGGCTCTCCACCCTCTCCTCCCTGCAACTTCCTCCCTGCGCCTCTCCCCTGCTTGGATCCAACCCCTCCCCATTCTGCCTGCAGCCTGCTCAAGCCACTCCCCACCACTCACCCCAGTGACTTAGGCAGCAGGGTCCACACTGAGTGAGGCGCTCAGGTCACCTGAGATGCACCTGCTGCTCCTGCCCTCTCTCTCCCTGCCTGCTCACATCACACACAGCCAGGCTGGGCCACTGGCAGTTCCCAGCAAACACACGTTCTTTGCCTCTTGACCTTGGCTTTTGCTTCTGCCTCTGCCAAAACTGCTGCTCCCGACCTCAGGCCCTTCTGGGACAATCCCTTCAAACTGCCAGAACCAGCCGCACCCTGCAGCCTGGGGTAGCTGCTCCTCTCGGGGGTCCCCCCTCTGGGGCTCCACCCACCTGGCACTGGGTCTGGTACTTCTTGGTAGGCCGGCCCACAATGAAGATCTGGGAGGCAGGCAGGCCCAGCACGCTGTAGACGGAGATGTCCTTTGTGGAGCCATAGGCAGCACTGATCTTGATGAAGCACTGAAACACAAGGCAGCTCATGGAGGCAGAGCGAGGTCCATCAGTCTCCCTGGGAAGGCTTCCCAGACCAGCCCAGGGAGCCCCTACACGGGGACCCCGGTTCTCTTTAAGATCCAAGCCCCCACCCACCCACCTGCCCCAGGCCTGATGCAGGGCTCTGCCTGGCGAGCAGCCACAGTTCCGCCACACCTGCACCGTCACATCACTCCGTGCAGGTTAGGGAGCAAGGAGACACAGCACTGCTTTCAGGGGAAGGAGATCAGGTCCCAGGTTTCTGTTCAGAGGGCCAGGACTGGTGGCCCTGCCCTGCGTCACCAACATCACCAGGCACCTGCCGCCTCCTTCTGGCTGGTCTGATGTCTTTGCCAGAAGTCCCATCAGTTTCAGAGAACTGCCCAAGACCCTTCTTGCTCCAGGGGGCTCTCCCAGACCCTCCCCCGGGGTGAGGACCACCGACTCATTTGAGGGAAGCACCATCCAGGCGCCCCTCGCTTGGTGCCTCCCCATCAACATCTTCTTTTCTCTAAACTTCATGGGAGACTTGGGCCCTGGGTCACAGCTCTCCTCTCCTGAGCCCCACCATTACTGGGCTGACTTACTGTCCACTAGACAACCACCCGCCTGCCACCTCAGTCTCTTGGCTTCCCACTGTCCCTAATGGCGTAGGCTGAACCCAGGTCCACACCGCTGTGAGCCCTGGACCTCGGTGTTCCCACCGTGGCCACTGCTGCTCAGCCTCTCCGTGGTTCTCACGGCCTCCTCTCCCAGCCGTCTCAGCCCTGTCAACATCTGCCGTCCCGCTGGGCCCCTTCCTCATCCCATGTGGGCACCCCAAGGCCTCCTGTGGCCTCCGCCTTGGTTCTCTGGCCTCCCTCATCCGCCCAGCCTCCTCGCCACACCCACCCGGCAGAACCTCAGCCCTGGGATTTTCCGCCATCCTCCTTCTCCATGTCTGTGCAGCGGCTCCCCAGAGCTGCTAGAGGAGCTCAAAGAAGCTCACAGCTCTCACCCTGCACATTGCTTGTGGCCCCTCCCCAGTCCCGCAGACATACAAAGCAGAGAGAGGGCTTCTGGCCCCTACTGCCCCTCAGCTCCCTGTGAGTTCATGGCCACCAGGCCTTCAGTCCGGAGGAGGGGATGGCTCCTCTGTCCCCTCCCTTCTGCGCTCTTCTGAGCTCCCTCTGTAGCTTCAACCCTGCAGCTGCCACCCTGTCCCCCTCTCAGCCTCCGTCTTCTGCCCCCCAGCCCCCGAGATGTCCATCCATCCTCAAGGCTGCCCAGCAGCCAGGCGGCATCCAGTGGACAGCACCCAGGGACACAAGCCCACTGAAGCGCTCTCCCCTCCTGCCCTACCATGCCTCCTCCTGTCCTGCATGCAGCTCCTCACTCCTCCCTTTGCCCGGGAGATGCCACCCCTCCCCTGCCTTCACCGATCAGCCGCCGTGGCTCCCAGGCTCCGCCTGCAGCCCAGACCTCACCAGGAGCCCTGTGCCGGGGCGGATGCGGCTACCTCATCTTCCTCAGCCCACTCTTCCTCCTGTTCCCCCCCCTTTACTTGTGCATGTTTTACTCATCCTGCCACCATTTACTGAGGGCCTCCTGGGTGCCATCACAGCTGGGCAGCAGGGACATGGCCTGTCTCCATGGAGACCACAGTCAGGTGAGTGGCTCCTCCACCCTCCTGCTCACCCAGCGCAAACAGGAAGCACGAGAGCTCCTCACTCCCTACACCCAGGCCTCACAGAGTCCTGGCAACTCCACCCCACGGTTCTCCTGCCTATCCATGGTCACCATCTGGGTTCTGGTCTTGCTGAGATGACAGCCTCCTGACTGGCCTCCTGGTCTCTTCTGTCACCTGTGGATCTGCTCCCCACGCAGCCGCCAGAGGGACCTGTCACAACCCCAACTAGACATGGCCACCCACTTGCGCTCCGTCCCCATCACCCTCGGCAGAGGGCTCTTGGTGTTGGCCTGGTTCCCAAGGTTTCCGATACCTGCCAGGCACGGGCCTCTGTGGCCTGGGCTCCCAGGCACGCTGGGTCTGACCCTGGCCACACAGCCCCCCATCCTGGATGCCCAGAATCTTTTCTGCCCCTGTGCCTCTGACCACGCTGCTCCAGCGGCTCCCTGACAAACTCAACGCTCAGGCTTCAAGTCTCAGCTCTGGGCTGCCATCTCCCAGAAAAAGCCTTCCCTGGCCTCCCCAGGCAAACCTGAACTCTTTCCTCTGTTTGCCAACAGGCCCTTTGTCAACCACACACCAGTAATTGTCAGATTAGCTGTCTTTCTTCCTCCAGATCGGGGATTGGCACACACTCTCTGTGAAGGGCCAGACAGTAAATATTTTAGGCTCTGCACTGTCGCAGCTACTCAACACTGCATTGTGGAGCAAGGGCCACCACAGACAATACATCAGCAAATGAGTTTGGCTGTGTTCCAATAAAACTTTATTTATGGATGCCCAATTTGAATTTCCTTTAATTTTCACATGTCGTGAAATAGTCTTGATTTTTTTTCCCCAGCTTAAAAGTATAAACACCATTCTCAGCTTGGAGTAAAAAAAAAAAAAAAAAAAAAAAAAAAGAGGCCAGGCAGGGGGTTGGATTTAGCTACAGTTTATCAGCCCCTGCCGGGAGCCCAGAGCTTCAGGCCTGAGCTTGCTTTTCTAGGGAATTCCAGCGCTGGGCCCAGGCCCTGCAGTGGGGAGCACAGCTCCGCCAGCCCTCTGGAGAGCCAGGGCCCTGGGCGGTTTCCCTCTGGCCAAGCACAGAATAAAGAGCGCAACAGGCACTTAAACGCCTGTGAGTGAATAAGCACATGGCGAGACTCAGGTGAGGGCAATGAACATAGTAACACCTACCTCACAGCGCCGCTAAAGGACCGCCTGAGAGCCATGTTCACCAGCTCCCAAGACCCCCAATAGCAGGTGTCGGCGGGGGGCGGGGCGCCGCATGGAGGGGGCGGGGCTTCGGCCTCCCCCCGCCAATGAGCGCCCCCAGGGAGGCCCCCGCCCCGCGTGGGCGTGGCCAGCAGCCACACTCACCTCCTGCATGAGGTTGCGCAGGAAGAGCGCCTTCTGCCGCAGCGGGTCATGCACCAGCCCGTCCGAGAAGAAGATCATGCCCTGTGGGAAGTTGTGCTGGGACAGCCACGACACCACCCGCTGCTTCTGCATGTCCGGCCGCCCCGTGATGTACAGGATCATGTAGCCCAGGTCCTGCCAGTGCCTGGGCGACAGGCGGTGGAGGGTCCGGCCCGGCCCCGCGCAGACGGCCCGCTGCCCGCCTGCCTGGCCCGCTGCCAGAAAGGCTGCTCTGGGGAGCGCTAGGGAGAGCAGGGGCAGCCCGCAGATCCGCGCCCCGACCGGTCCTCTGGATGGCGCCGCAGGCCCCGCGCCTGCCCAGCCTTCCCACGTGCCACCTCGTGTCCCTTAGGAGGGACGCCACCGCCTGGAACCAGACTCAGCCCGCCTTGGGGTCCTCCCCTTTCTCTCTGCTTTCCCTCTCCCTCCCCCTTCCCTCCTCCCCCTCCCCTCCTCCTCCTCCTCCTCCTCCTCAGAACACCCTTTCAGTTCCACCAGGACAGGCTCTCTACTCCAAGTTTCTCACTTTAGCCCCATTTTAAAAAAATTTATTTATATGTATTTGAAAGACAGACTGATAGATTTTCCCTCTGCTGATTGACTCTCCAAATGCCTGCAACAGCCAGTGCTGGGCAGGCCAAAGCCAGGAGCCCAAACCTGAGTCAGGGTCTCCCACGTGGGTGCCAGGGACCCAAGCACTTGAGCCATCACCTGTCGCCTGCCACGGTCTGCTTTAGCAAGGAAGCTGGACTCGCAGCCGAGCCGGGACTCACACCCAGTCACTCGGTACGTGATGCCGGCATCCCACGTGGCCTCTTAGCTGCTGCAGCAAACTCCCAGCGCGACCCCACATCCTCCCCTAGGCTTGGCCCCATCTCTTGGATAGTCCTCCAGCCCAGACCCCTGCAGCCTTGGGCACCTTACTTACTCTGCCCCAGGATTTGTTTTCCCATCTGTAAATGGGGCTATCCCACAGGGCTGGCCCATGGTGTTCTCTGTGTGGTTGGCTTTATTTCTACCCCTGCTGCTGTTTCCATGGTGGTCGGCACACATCGCAACCTTATCCCCCTTACTCCTCTTACTCCAATCCAACTGTTGCAGACATTTGGGGAGTGAACCAGTGGATGGGAAGATTGATCTCTCTCTCTCTGTCTGTCTCTCCCCTTCTGTGTCACTCTGCCTCTCAAATAAATAAATAAATCTTAAAAAGAAGCTGTCCAGTGAGGCCGGACCTGTGTGGGTGCTCTGTGGCGCTCGCCACCAATTGGCTACCATGGACTGAGGATTTCTAAACCTAGACGACGAGCCGAGGGATGAGGGGAGGTCTTGGATGAAGCACAGGTGCAGGCACCCCACCCCCCGCGACTCTGGTTAGTGGACAGCTGGGCCTAGGGACCAGTGTGTACAACCTGCAGCTCCCCACTCTGTCAAGGTTCGGAGAGCTCCACAGGGTGCCCAGGAGCCCATGGGAGGAAGGACCAGAGCCTTCCCTCCCTGCTATGGGCGTGGCGCTGACTCAGGAGGGGCTTGTTGTCATGGCAACGAGCCACCCAGCCCCAAAGGGTGCAGGCTGGCCAGGGCCAGTTCCCTGAGGGGCAGTGGGCATGGTGGCGTCAGCCTGCCTGCCCCGTGTCCACTCTGGGGTTCTTCCACCTGCAGTCCCGGCTTGCAGCCCCTCACGCCAGTGACTGGATTTCCCCTCTGGACTCTCAAGGTGGAGGCACGAGTCGGGGGAGGCAGCACTCACCGGACTACGTCTACTGCCCCTGGCCGCACCTTGGGGTCACTTCCCATGATGGACACGCTGGCGGCGAAGGAGCCGTCGATGCTGAACACCACGCATTCCATGCCCCGGGGCAGCACCGTGAGGTAGCTCATGGCACAGCTCTGGTCGCCCCTGCGAGGCCCCACCTGCGGTCAGAGCTCCGTCCCTCGCCTGCCCGCAGTCAGAGCTCCGCCCCCCGCTCTCCGTAGGCCCTCCGCACTGGCTCAGGGCCAGGGAGAGTGCGCGACCTCCTCTGTCTTCTCTCCGCGCAGATGGGGCTGGGGAACCCGGGTGCTGGACGGGCCTGTTTGGAGCACCCAGCATGAGGACCCACCCCTGCCCCCACCCGGGTCTTACCTGACCACCATCTTCACGGGGTACACTCCGACCCCCAGGCGTCGGGGCCGCGGCACGCTGTACGTGATGCGGCCACTGCTGTTGGTGATCTCCGTGTCCAAGTGTACCCAGCGGCCCGAGGACGGCTCTGCCATCACCAGGATGTCCACCTGCCGGCGGGGAAGGGAGGCAGCGGGGCTCGGTTGAGGAGCTGTCACCCCCACCCTCTCTCTCTGCTGCAGCCACAATGGCTTCTCATGCGTCCTCACATGCTCCAAGCTCACCCCCTACTGCTCGTTCTCCCTGGAACCCTCACCCCACCACGCACGCGGTACTAAGGGGAAGCCAGGGGCACCTGCTGCAAGTGCACCAGGTGAGGAGGGCATGGCCGGCCCTGGTACCTTCTCTCCAGTCAGCGCCACCATGTCCAGAGGCCCATACATGAACCGCCCCACCAGGACCTGGGGGCCGTCTTCCGCAGCAATGACGTCATTGGCCCGGTGATTGGCAGTGACGTTCTGGAGGGACAGGAAGAAACCAGCTCTGCTTTTGCAAGGAAGCTTTGACCTTGCTTTATCGTTGACGATTTTTTTTTAATAATAATTTGTTTATTTATTTATTTGAAAGGCAGAGTGACACAGAGAGAGCTTCCATCTGCTGGTTCATTCCCCAAATGCCCACAACAGCCAGGCCTGGGCCAGGCCACAGCCAGGAGCCCAGAACTCCATCTGGGTCTCCCACGTGGGTGCAGGGGCCCAAGTCCTTGGGCCATCTTCTGATGCTTTCCCAGGACATTAGCTGGGTGGGAAGTAGAGCAGCCGGGACTTGAACACCTGCAGTCATTAACCATCCACCTCTCCATCTCTTTTTCTTCTGGGGGGAGGGGGTGGGAAATTTCAAATGCTCTGGAGTAGGCAGTGGCTTGTGGACCTGGCGGCGGCTCCACCACCACCAGTGGCCAATCTGCTTCCTCCCTCTTTGCCCCACTCCCATGGGGCCCCAGCCCAGGTCTTGCAACCTCAAGACCCTTCCCTGAAGCGTACAGCCTCCCCCGGGTGCCCCCACCCCCACCCCACCTCTCCCCTGGGCCCCGTCACAGCCCCTCCGTGTTTCTAAGGCAGAGTGGCGAGAGCACCCTGCCGGCCCACCCAGAGCTCCGTGAAGAAGGTCTGAACCCTGAACTCAGCACCTGAGCGACCCCTCGGGTCTCCTCTCCACTGCCTGCCTCCTGCAGCCTCTGGGCCGGCCTCTGCTGGGCCTCCAGGCTTTTGCTCAGGCTGGGTGGTCCTGCCCCTGGTGTGCCAGCGCTGGCCTCTGCACCCCCACTCCAGCCCATCCTCGTGACCAGACTCGACGGCTGCCACTTCCTCATCTCCCATCCCTGAGAGCAACCAGCCATGCCCTGGAGACCCCCCGGGCAGGTGGGGGAAGCTGGTCCCCCTGCAGGAATGCTGGGGACGGACAGGCTCATTCACGGAAATGAGAAGAGAGAAGACGCTCACCGTCACGGGTCAGCAGGGAAATGCAAATCAAACCCTCAGTGAGACACGGGGCCACATTCGCTAGGACACTGGGAGCGGGAGAGGCGGGCGGGCACTGACAGGAGTTGCTGGGGGGTGGGGAGGTCAGGACCCTCGCACAGGGCTGGAGGGGTGCAAAATGGCGCAGCCGCTGTAGAGCACAACCTAGCAGCCCCTCGGATGACTAAACACAACAGCTGCCGCTCGCTCCACCAGCTCCGCTCTCGGACACGTCGGAGAGGGCTGAACACCATGTGCATGTTCAAGTTCATATCAGCCCCCAACACGGCACGGCCCAGACGTCCACCAGCTGACGAGCGGGCAAAGCCCGCGTGCTGCAGCGACGCAAAGGAACAGTGTTTAGCTGTGAAAAGGCACGAGGTGCCGACAGCTGTCTCAACCCTGGATGTGCCATGAAAACCCCGTGCTAAGCCACGGACGCTGGTCACAAAAGACCCCGAGCTCCCTGAGTTTGCTCACGCGCGTGCAAGGTCTCTGGAGACCGGGGGCAGGGGCTGGCGGCTGAGAGCCCGGGCGGGGAGATGCAGGCAGTGGGGCAGGAGTGGAAGGGTCTGGGCTGTCTGTGTGGAGGTGATGTTAACCTTCTCACGTGCATCGTGGTGAGGCTGCCCACAAGGGTGACTGCCTGGAAACCCACCGGGCAGCACCCCTCACACGGCTGAATTGCACGGTGTGCAAACAGAGCCTGGTAAACACATGCACCAAAACAGAGCTGGCTCCTGAAACAGTGCTCACCCTCCCACCTTTTAGGTTCGTTCCGAGCGTCCCCATCTAATCCTCCTGCCAGACCAGAGGGGCCCCCACAGCGTGGCTGCGTCTGCACCTTCCTGGCAACAAGAGGCACATGCGGTGCACCCTGATGGCAGTTTGCTGAGTGAATACACGGATCTATGCATCCAGAACTCCTACTCATCCTTCAATACCCCAAGCGCTGTGTATCCTGCCCTGACGATCCTTCTTTCCATCTTTGTCCCACTCTGTGCCTCCCTCCATCACGGCCAGGATTGTGCCCAGCCGTGCTCGCCGGCGAGCCAGCCCGAGAGCCCCAGGGCTATGGCAGGACTGATTTTGGGTCCCTTCCGTGTCACAGGAGCCAGGCACCTCCTCCTCATCCCCTCACCAGCCCCAGGGCCTGGATCCCACCCACTCAGGGTCCCTGCAGTGCCTGTGTGGCCTGTTGGACCACGTGGAGGGGCCCCCGTGTGCACGTACCCGTAGCTTGACCTGTGTCCGCCTGCGAAGCCACTTCTCCCGAGGGTTGGCGGGGCTCAGGGCCGCGGGGTCCAGGCCAGCGCTCTCCTTGACACTCACGGTCTCATAGCGCATCACCTGGCCGGCAGCGAGCAGGGCTCCGCGTCAGGCCCCTCCCGGCTGCCCATCGGGGCCAGTTCTCTCGTGGCCCGGAACCCTCAGGAGGCTGGGGGACCCTTGGACCTGTTTTCCTGCTGCCCATCCTGACAGCTGGGCCAGGGCACTCGTGCCCTCCAGGCCTGAACCTGGCGGCCACCCACTTGCCTCCGCACCCATCCTCTGTCCTCCCTCCTGTCTCCAGGTGACCCCTACCCAGGGCTGACCAGAGCCCAGGTCCCAGCCCCGCCCCCTCTGGCAGACTGATTAGACTCTTTGTTAAAAGCACTCTCCCTAGAACCCCGGCGCCTCTGCCGTGCCCATCGCACCCCCAGTTCCGACACCCACACTCCCCAAAGATGCAGCCAAGCCTCATCTCCACTGCCTTGCCCCCCTTCCCCCCCATCTTAGCAGGCTTCCCGATGGCTCCAGGTGAAACACCAGGGCAGACCTGCAGTTTCTAGCCCGTGTTCTAGAAGGTGCCATCCGGTCAGCCACAAGAAGCCCCTACTCTGTCTACAGCCCTGTCTCTGACCACGCTGTCACCTTGTTCAAGCCCTCCCACACCACACTCTCAGGGTTAAGGCCCCGTGCCCAGCGGGCAGGGCCCAGGAAGGCGGCAGGCTGTACCTGGCGCAGGATGAAGGCCACCACGTCGGTGGACTCCCAGTAGCTGGCGTGGAAGAGGTGTGGCAAGGCCACCGTGGGGAAGGCGGTAAGGGCGTCGGGGCAGTACAGCGCGTAGTCGATCCTCTTGGTGCCCCACCACGCGGCCGTGACTACGGGGCCAGAGGGAGGTGAGCAAGGGCCAGACGCGGAGGGGCCACTGGGGCTCCAGCTGGGGGCTGCAGCACCCAAGCTCTGGGGACCGGACTGCTCCTCCTCCTGCCTCCCCCACGCACTGCCCTCACCCATCACCACCTCTGGTGCCCCATGGCGCGAGCCAGACCCACAGGCATCTCACCCCACGGCTGTTGCCCCTAGGGATTCCCCGGGGGCCTCTGGGTGGGGTCAGAGGTCAGAGCCCAGTCCAGGGTCAGAGGTCAGGGCTCTGGTTGAGGTCAAAGATCAGTCTTGGCCCCCTGGGGTGAGGGGTTAGGGCTCTATTCAAGATCAGAGCCACCGCCTGTCACCTGGGACTCCCTGGCCTATCGACCTCCTGAGCCCAGCAGCTGGCTCCTGGGAGCAGCCCCTCTCCCTCCAGTGCAGGCCAGGCCCCAGAGGGAGCTCACTCACTGCGGGAGGCGCCCATGGGTGCCAGGCTGTCGGAGGACGCGGAGCTGTCACTCTGGGAGCTATCCTCGCTCGGCCTCCTTCCCAGGCGCTGGAACCTCGGGACCTGAGGGGGCGACGCGGGCCCTTCCAGAAGCGGTGGGCCGTCCTGGGAGCTGCCCTCCAGGAAGAGGGGGCTGTGGGTGTGCAGGGCATCAGCTGGAGGGGGAATTGCAAGGTCAGGGCAGGGAGCACCTCCCCAGCAGAGCCGGGCAGGAGGCTGGGCTGCTCGGTCACCTGCCCAGCAGGCAGCCTGCGCGTCTGCCGGCCCGGGGCCCGCAGGGGCCCCTCTGCCACAGCAGGCTTTCTCTCCGTCACCTCCTCCAGGTTGTGAGCTGCACGGCCATGTGCCAGGGGCCCTGCCATCACCCCACTCCCAGCAGAGCTGCCGGGACAGACCGTGAGATTGCCTGGAACCACAGCCAAGGTCACGGGGGGATGCAACCAAACTCTTCCCCAAGCCCCAACTTCCGAGCGGCCTGGGTCACCCCCTCACTGGGGTACGCAGCCGGGCTCTGCCCTCCAAGCCCCTGACTGCCCTTGATGGCCTCCTCTTGGCAACACTCTGGCCCATGCCCAGCTCACCCTACCTGACCCTGCCCCCAAGTCACCTGCCTTCGCCCCTGCTGCCCCCTCCACCCCCAGCTCTTCTCCACCCATCCAAACACATGTCCCCAGTCCAGGCCCTGGCCAAAGGCCACCTCTTCCATGAAGCCCACCAGGATGATACACTCCCTGCCCTGCCCCCTCCAGGGCCCAGGCACTTGGGAGTAGCCCTGGGCATGGGTTCCCTGGACTTGCCATCAACTCTGACAGCCTGAGGGTCAGATGCCAGCCCCAGTCCCAGGATCTTGGTGGAGGTGGAGCCTATTGAGGGGCAGACCCTGGATGGGTGACCAAGGCCCGAGGTGTGGCCTGCAGACCAGGTGCTTGGCTCAGGCGGGCCACTCTGTGGGCAGAGGCATCAGCCCCCTGCCCAGTCTCTCCTCCAGGGGCACACAGACCCTGCTCAGATGCATCCCCTCCTAACTGACGACTGGAGAGGCCGGGGCCAGAGATGGTAGGCTGGGGTGGGGGGTGGGGTGGGAGGGTCAAGGGTCACCCGGCTGGGCCCAGCCACCCCAGAACTGACCGAGGAGGAGGGACTGTCCGTCGCCCAAGGGGAACCTCTGGTAGCGGGGCACGCTGACGGGGGGCACCAGGTGGAACTTGGGCTCCAACAGCGGCTCCAGCCGCGAGGCGGACGGGTCTGCGCAGTGGAAGAAGCTGTAGACCTGGCTGCAGGCGGGCCGCACCTGGAAACCTGGAGAGTGAGGAGGACACGGGGGCGGGGGGGCGGTCCTTGTCAAACCCCTCATCAAGCATGTGCCAGGGCCCTAGACACCTCAGCAGACTGCAGCTTTGAGCAGCCCACACCTCTGCTCAGGAATCTCCCATGGCTCCCTGCTACCGCATGTTCCCCTGGGTGTCCCAGGCCTTGGCCGGCCTCGGGGCGCTGCCGGTACAGGGCCAGGGCTCTGCCTCCAAGTCCCGGACTGTCCACTGTGCACCCCAGCCTGTGGCAAGCTCCCCGCCCCGCACTCCGGCAGCCCCCCAGGCAGACCACCGCCCTCCCTGCTCGGTACCGGGCCCTGCTCCAGAAAGCCCGCCTTCTACCTTTTCCACTGTTAGACTCCTTTCAGTTCTTCCGGCTTTCCCTCAGTTCCCACCTGCTCAGGGAAGCCGACCTGGGGTCTTCCGGTCGGGGCAGTGGCCCCTTCCTCAGGCCCCCAGGACACCCCTATCCTGCCCTCAAGTCCAACTGCCAGGCTAGCTAGGGATCCGGGTTTGCCAGAGCTGGCCCCGCACTTCTCTCATTAGCCAGCAGGTGTCTCCACTGAGGCCCTGGTCCCTCCAGCTCAGGAGACTGAGGGCAGTTGTGGGTCTGACTCTGCTCCTCCGTTCCAACCACAGGCCCCACCCCTCCACCTGCTCCATAAGTTGTCAGTGAGCCTGGACCAAAAGCACTGATCCACTGATGTCCTGGGGTCCTCCAGTCTGGGGCGGTCCGCGCTCCCTCCTGAGTCGCGGCTGGAACCCCTCAACCCCTCTATCTCACAGCCACAGGACCAGGCTGCAGGCAACGCACAAGCACAGGCTCTGAGGTGGGCTTGGGTGCATGTGGGGGGTGACAGTGGGGCTGCCTGGACACCCCGGGGAAGAAGGGGTGGGGTGCAGCAGGGTGAGTATTTGTGGCTGCTCATCCCATGGGCCACGGCTGCTGGACAGTGAGACCGCACACCGGCCAGGGCATCTACCACGAAATCCACTGGAAGCTGCCTCACCTGCACCCTACCTGGGGAAACTGCCCCTCCCACTCTGCCCCCTTTTCTCTCCCCTCCCCCACCCCTCCCCCTCCCCCAAATCCCATGACCCTCCCCAGCCCCATCTCAAGGCCCTGCCGTGGTGGCCCAGTGAGGACGGCATCTCAGGCCATGGCCCAGGTCGCACTCACCATCCAGCCCGGGCAGCACCGTCCTCCGCATGGCCAGGACCAGGCCGAGGGGCGAGCCGAAGAGGAAGAAGTCGGACACGTCGAAGTCGAATCGGCCCAGGCTGACCTCGGGCAGCGGGGGCGCCCTGGCGGCGGGGAGCTCGGCCTCGTCTTTCAGCACACTGGAGTGGATGCTGTCGGGGGCAGAGGCAGGGCCGGCAGCTCAGGGAGGGCCCGAGCGGGTGCCGGAGGCTTGGAAGCAGAGCCCCCCGCGTGAGCGGGTGACAGCCTCAGCACCAGCCACCGTGGCCCAGCCCAGAGCCAGCCTGCTCCTCCTGCACAGGGCCACTGAGTAAATATTTTAGCCTGCGTGGGCCGTGCAGACTCCGTCACACACACCCCCGCCTGTGCCACCGCCGTGCTGAGAAAGCCGCCGAGGCGACACTTAAACACGCGCAGCTGTCTCGCTGAACAACTTTATTTGCAAACCACAGGCTGAGCACCTGAGAGCTCCCAGGTGTCCCCTCGCTGGCAGGCCCGCCCTGTCCTGCTGGTGTGGGCTTGGGCATGCGGAGAGCCCCTGCACTGGCTCCTGGAGAAGCCCAGCCGGGTCAAACCGCAGCCCCACTGGCCCGTGTCGGTTGTGCCAGGATGAGGGTTTCAGCCACGACTCAGGTTCCAGGCAACCCGCAGACACAGATGCAGGGGCAGGAAGCGTGGTCGCCCCGCCCCCAGCTGGCAGGCGGGGCAGAACTTGGGGAGAAAGACAGGAGATGCCCCGGGAGTCCAGCCAGGCCCCTGCCAGGGGCCCACTGCTCCAAAAAGAGCCCGCGCTGCGTTCGCGCCCTGCTGGCGGGAGCACATCTGCCAGGCTGAGCCCCGGCCTCTTGCAGGGCGAGCACCTGCCGGGGAGGACGGTGATGCTGGCGCTGAACAACACACACTGCACACAGAGCAGCCCCCCCCCCCCAACGCCAACCATTTAATTGACAAACAAACAGCCATCTGTCCCTGGGCTGGGCCAGCTCCCCAACGCCTTCCCTTTCCTGGCGCTCTGCAAATGTGGCGCTGCCCTAAAGGAATTTTCAAGGATGAACCAGAAATGCTGGGATCTTTCTGCCCGCACGCCTGCCTCACGTGGAGCTGCTCTCCCAAAGGGGAATCTGTGAGGAGAGAAAGCGCAAACGGGCGACATCTTTGATCTGGTCGTCTGCTCCCAGGAATCCATCGGTGGGAACCAAAGACAGAAGCTCTGTTCCAGCAGTCTCTGCAGGTGCCGGGAACAGTGACACCATCCAGCCTCGGACTGCACACACAGCTTCTTCCTACACACCTAGACCCGGATGAAGCCGAGGACATCCCGCTTCCCACGGAACACTTCCCTGGCATCACCGCCCTGAGCACTAAGGCCTCCAGGAAACAAAATCAGCGTTGGCCAAACACAAGCCCCGCGACCCTGCTGCTCCTAGGGCTGCCGTCCCTGGAACAGTGCCACTCGGACAGGCGTGTACTTTAAAACTTGGGAACTGCTTCTGGAATTTTCCATTCGATCTTTTCTGAGCACGGCTGACCACAGGTAACTGACACCCTAGAAAGTGAAGTCTCGGATAGGGAGATGGAGAGGCTACTGTGACCCTAAGAAATATGCTAATGCTTGCTCCCAAAGATGCCCACTGTGCAAGCTGGAGTGTCCAGGCACGGATACTAAGTACACTGTGGACTATTCCCTCAATAAAGTATATTGCCATCAAGGTTATGTGCCAAGTATTTTAATTATATGGAGAAAAGCTCACACTATAAAAGGTTTGGGATTTAAGTAGAACGATATGCCAAATAGATATGGAGAGAAAGCAGCCTAAAGCGCTGGCAGTGGTTCTCCCCGCGTGGTGGGACGACCTGTTTTCCAAATGCTGCCCGGACTGCATGGACTCAACATACAGGCGAGAGAGACGGGGTTGGGGGGCGACTGAAGCAGAGAGAGTTCTTCTGAGCTGCATCTCCGCTCAGTCCTCCTTTGTACCCTGCATGAACTGAGCCATTTACCCCACACTGGCGCACCAGCTGGGGCCCACCTCGCCTACCCACCACACTGGGGACCAGAGACCAGAAGGCAGGCCCTGGGTCCCCCACAACAGGCCGCACGGCCTTCCCACACCTTCCCAGGAATGAGAAGCACACGGCTGGGGAGGCTCCCAGCCTACCCCGTCTCTGCTAGTTCACCCAATCCCCTCCGTGAAGCAGTCTGGGCTGAAGAGGAAGAGGGGGCTCAGAGAGGTGGAGCGGCTGCCCCCAGACTTGCCGCCCGCCAGCCAGCCAGAGCAGGGACAGGGAAGCACGCCCCCAGGTCTCCCTGCAGGGCAGGCCTCGCAGGGAAGGGCCTTGCGCCACGTGCTCTCCGCCCTGGATGCTTTGGTGGAAAGGCCGGTCACCTGGAGAGGAAGGCGTGGTGCTGGGTGATGGCCTCGCAGTCGTAGGTGGAGGAGTCGCTCTGCTTCCGCGGCAGCGGCCTCTTGGGCTCAGCGGCCTCCGCCCCGCTGGACAGGTCAATGTTGCTCTTGCTGCGCCGCTTGCTGCCGGCCAGGCTGCAGTCCTCGTCCACCGCCCCCGGGGCGTCCTGCGGAGCCGGGCAGAGACGGGGGCCCGGCCGTTACCAAGACCCCGGGCCCAGCCCCGGCCCAGGCCAACATGAACCCCTTCCGCGCCAAAAGGCACGCGGAAGCCCCCGCGCGCGCTGCCTCCTACAGCCCCAAAGACAGGAGGCCGGTGGGCCAGCCTCCTGCTGGCCTCATTCTCCAGCTATACTCCCGGAGGAGTCCCTGTGTGCGTCCCGGTGCCAACATGAAGGACAGCACCAATTCCCGCCCCCCACCCCGGGTGGGGCAAGGGGCGGGCTCCCAGGGACACAGACCCCGCCCCGCCCCGCCCCGCCCCTGCCCGCACCTGCGTGCTGCTGATGCTCCCCTTGCGGCTGCTGCTGCCGGGACTGTCCCCCGAGGGCCCCGCGCTGTAGCAGATGGCGTCGAAGGCCAGGAGGCCGCCCACACAGTCCCCGATGAGACACACCTGGAAGAGGCAGAGCTGGGGCTGCAGGCCTGCCCCCCTCCCCCGCCAACCCCCACCACACCCAGCAGGAGCAGAGGGTACCCATCCAGCCAGAGACCAGGGAAGGAGCTGTCCTGGGAGGCACCACGTGGGGTGCTCCTCCAGGGGGTCAAGGGTTAACCTCGGCCTGGGGGGCCAGCCTAAGCTGGCCATCCGGCTCAAGCCAGGGACCAGCGTGGGCTCCAAATGAACACTCCAATCGTCGTCCTCAGTTTTCCTATCTGTAAAATGAGGGCAAACCCCAAGAACTTGAAAGCCTCCTGCGATCTCAGATGCTCTGGTTCCAGAATGGTCTGTGTGGGTCCCCCCGGGGCAGGGCCCAGCCTCTGTCCCAGCGCAGGCTGGGCCGGGTCGGGCAGCCAGGCTGTCCTACCTGCCCACTGAAGCCAACGCCGTCAGCGGACCTGAGGAACTCCGTGTACACCTGGTTGGCTCGCTCGATGACAGTGGCGACAGCATCCTGGTACTGCGGGGAGGAGATGGCCAACAGGGGCAGGGCGGCCAGAGGGACATGGTCCTGGCTGTGGCTGAGGCAGCCCTCGTCGTGGCTGTAGGGGTTCAGGCTGCAGACAGGGGCCCAGGGTAAGCCCAGCTGGGACCAGGCCAGAGGGCAGGGTTGGGGCTGAGGACCGGGTAGAAGACAGCACCTGCTGGCCAGGCATGGGGTCCTCGGCCCCAGGGACCCTAGAGGAATCCCCGGGCAGGAGCTGTGTGTGTCAGAGCCCAGGCGGCAGTGGGGGCAGGGACCCGAGCCTGTACTGAGTCCCCGGTGTCCATTCCTGGGGTCTCCTGCAAGAACAATGTCCTCTTGCCCTCTTCTGCGTGCCCCCAAGGACACCCCAACTGTGGGGGATGGAAGCAACTGAGGAGCCAGTTGGCAGCGGTCAGGGCAGGGGCCTGTCCTCACGGCAGACTTCCTGGAGGAGGTGGGCTTGGCTGCCAGGCATGGGGATCCCGAGGTGATCACAGCTCAGAGGCTGTGCACCCACGCCGTGTTCACTGTGTGGGGCTCCCCCAGCTCTGGGGGACATCTGTGACTACGGAGAGGGCTAGGAGGGCGGGTCCACCCACGTACTCACCCCTGGGGCTCCTCTGGACTTTGCAGAGGCGCTCCTCACTCCCTGTCTTCCCACCAGGAAGTCCCTCCCTCCCGCCCTCCCCGGGCAGCTCGGATCCACGAGACCCCCCCCCCCCGCCAGGAGCCCGCCCTGCCTTCTCCACCTGTCTTGGTTCTGTCCCCTGGGGCTTCTGTCCCAGAGGCACTGCAGAGCGAGGTTCCCCCCAACCCAGGCCCAGAGCCTGCCCATCCCCCATAGTCCAAGGGTGACGTAGGGCCCAGGGTCGGGGACCCTCCAGATCTGGGGCACGCAGCAGAATCCCCACGGAGTGCAGGGCCAGCCCCACCAACCATTCCTCATCTCAAAAGAGCTCAAATTGGAGGAAACAGCTTCAACCGGAGCCAGAGAGATTTTAATTAGCTGGGAACACACTCCTTCCCAGCAGTGACGGTGGCTGATTGATGGGCCTGGCCGGGGGCTGCCTGGGGGTCAGGTAAGCTCCTGGTCACCGTTCCCTCAAGTGGCCTGGCCATCTGTCTTCCCAGAGACAGGTGTGACCCAGCTCTGGAGGTCAGAAGGCATGGGGGCCGGGGTAGGGGGCGGTTGGCGAGAGAGGAGGGTCCTGAGACTGATTTTGAAGCAGCACAGTTAACTCCGGGATCGTCTGGGCTCCGCCATCCGCTCAGCGGATGCCCGCTGCAGAGCGGGCGGCCAAGATGCAGATTCCAGGGCTCCTCCCCCTCCTGACTGGGCCTCTGCAGGGGCCGGGGGGCGCTGCCGGACATCCCCACCAGGGATCTGGGACGCGAGCTACTGACCTAAGCCCCTTCCCGCCTTCTAGCTCTGAGCGCTGCCCCGTGGGGGTCCCAGGGACACAGATCACCCACCCGGTGCGGGCAGAGAGGGGACTGCGCCTCAGTGCCGCATCTGACGGACAGCACCGGCTCCCGCTCTCCGGGGGCCCTGGGAGCTGCCCACATAGCCCAGCTCTCTCAAATGGGAGCTCTGGCAGAGTCGTGCTGGGGGAGGGGCCGGGGGGCAAGGACCTTCCTCCCTTCCCCAACTCACAGGGCTGCCAGCTTCCAGCTTCCCGGCCCAGCGAGTGAGGCCCTTGTGACACAGGTCGGCGATGAGGAGCCCGTGTGTCCGGCTGGCTCCACACACCTGGCACTGGGGGAGCTGGGGGTGGGACCTAGGCCCCAGAGGAGCCCCTGCTCTCTTGGTTTGTCCCCCAGGCATCGAGCGGTCACCAGGGGCTGCCCTTGACATCCTGCCCTCCTCCTCACTGACAGGGAGATGCCAGCGAGCAGCGCCGGAGGCCGCTGATGCCAGTCCCAGGCGGGGTGTCCCCACACGCTCTGCTTTCCATGCACACCAGCGTGCAGGGGCCTCACCCCAGCTCCAGAGCTGCTCCTCACTGTTATCACCCCCATTTTACAGATGAGGAAACTGAGGCAAGGAGAGGTGAAACAGTTTTCCCCGGGTCTCTAATCCAGGCCGGTAAGAGGCCACACATTTCACCCTGTTATACACTCAGAAGCCGCCTCCTCCAGGGAGGCTTCCCTGGCCCTCTCCCTGTGGCACAGGGTCCTCTTGGGCTATAAGCCTGTGACCCGCTTTCCCCTCTGGCTCCATTTGCTGGGTGGCCCCGGGGGAAAATGCTGAACCCCTCAGTGCCTCTGTTTCCCTCTCTGGGCCAGCGAGCACAGGAAGTGGATCTAAGTTACTAAGGGACGGGACCCGGCACCACCCAGCTCTGGGCAGAGACTCCACCAGGGACGGCCCTGGTGGGCCAGGAGCTGTGATGGGCCACAGAGGCTTCGGCGGGCACCCACCGGCCCCCCAGGTGCCCCTCCCCCACCAGCCGGGCGGGACTCACTTGGAGACGAGCGAGAAGGCCTCGGAGCAGATGGCCGGGCAGGGCACGAGCTTGATGAGGATGTGGCCCAGGGCCGCGGGGAAGTGGGCACGCGTGACCTTCTCCAGCACGGAGCCGAAGGTGCGGATGTCAGCGGCCTTGCACGCGGGGTCCCCGGCGCCCGTGTCCAGGATGTTGCCGCCGTGCAACACCAGCAGGAGCACGTGGGTCCTGCAGGAGCGCTGCGGGCAGCCTTCCTGCGGGGGGCAGCGGGGGGGACAGAGACGGGCGGGTGGCAGAGGATGGGCGGGACCGCAGCCAGGGAAGCAGGCGCTGTGCCCGGCCTGCTCAGCTCCCACCACAGCCCCGGAGGACGGAGCCACCAGTGCATTCCAAGTGAGGGGCACAGGCTCCCAGGAGGGTCAGAGCCTCGGTGGATGTTCCAGGGGAGCCTGGAGGCCAGGCACACGCCCGGAGCCACAGAGGGGCCAGGCAGCCAGGGGCTCATCCCGAATCCCGGCGACAGGGCGGGGCCCTCGCAAGCCCGGCTCACCTCGCTGTCCTCATGGATCTCGATGCTGCCCTGGGCCGGGAACTTCTGCCTTCTCAAGGAAACCCGGTACAGCTCTCCTGCACGGGGACAGAACTGCCCTTGCAGCGGCCGTCCACGCCTGGGGCCCCGATTCCAGTCTGGAGCTCGGGCGAGTCAGCCCGGCCAGTCCCCTGCCTCTGAACGCCACACTGCACAGAACCCTCTCTTCTCCCAAGGGAAGGAAGAGGTGCAGAGGCAGGCCGGGGGGGGAGGCTGACCCTGCAGCAAGGAGGGGTGTCGGAGGGAGGAGCCACCCTGCTGTCCCTCGCCAAGGACAGCTGCGGCCATGCGAGCAGGCGAGGACCTCCGCGATTGCAGGCTGAGGCCCCAAAGTCAGCTGGGTGATGGTTCATTCCTTGTCACCTTCACTGAGCTCGGGGTGCCCAGCTGAGGCGTGTCTGCGAAGGGCTTCTGGGAGGGGTAGCGTGGCATCAGTAGGCGAGTGAAGAGGGGCCGCCCTGGACACCAGTGTGCAGCACAGCTCGGTGGAGACGCCTGCGGCCACCATCATAAGCCCAGCTCCAGTGCCAGCCACTCCACTTCCCATCCCGCTCCCCGCTGAGGCACCTGGGAAGGCAGAGGATGATGGCTCAAGAACTCGGGCCCTGCCACCCTCGTGGGAGACCTGGATGGAGGCTTTGGCTCCTGGTTTTGGCCTGGTCCAGCCCTGGCTGTTGCAGCCATTTGGGAAGTAAACTAGTGGATGAAAGATCTCTCGGCCGGCACCGCAGCCCACTAGGCTAATCCTCTGCCTTGCGGCGCCAGCACACCAGGTTCTAGTCCCGGTCGGGGCGCCGTATTCTGTCCCAGTTGCCCCTCTTCCAGGCCAGCTCTCTGCTGTGGCCAGGGAGTGCAGTGGAGGATGGCCCAAGTGCTTGGGCCCTGCACCCCATGGGAGACCAGGATAAGTACCTGGCTCCTGCCATCGGATCAGCGCGGTGCACCGGCCACGGTGGCCATTGGAGGGTGAACCAACGGCAAAGGAAGACCTTTCTCTCTGTCTCTCTCTCTCACTGTCCACTCTGCCTGTCAAAAAAAAAAAAAAAAAAGATCTTTCTTTCTCTCTGCTTTCCAAATAAATTAATTACTTTTTGCAAAAAAAATTAATAATAATAAAGGTTGTCCCACCCTTACCAATGTGGACAGTCATTTCTCCATCTACTGAGGACACAGAACGAACAAGAAGCAGAATCACCAGTCTCCTTTCCCTTCCCTTTTTTATTTATGTGAAAGGCAGAGGGATAGTGAAAGACAGACAGAGAGAGATCTTCCATCTACTGGTTCACTCCCCAAATGGCCATAACAGCCAGATCTGGGCCAGGCCGAAACCAGGAGCCCAGAACTCCATCCAGGTCTCCCACATGGGTGCAAGGGCCCAAACACTCAGGCCATCATCTGCTGCTTTCCCAGGCCATTAGCAGAGAGCTGGATCAGAAGCAGAGCAGGAGCCAGTGCTGTGGCGTAGTGTATGGGCAGCGGTTCAAGTCCTGCCTGCTCCACATCCAATACAGCTCTCTGCTGTGGCCTGGGAAAACAGCAGATGATGGCCCGAGTCCTTGGGCCCCTGTACTCCTGGCTTAAGATCGGCACAGCTCTGGCTGCTGCAGCCATCTAGGGAGTGAATCAGCGGGTGGAAGACTTTCCTCTCTCTCTCTCTCTCTCTCTCTCTCTCTGCCTCTGCCTCTCTGTAACTCTGCCTTTCAAATAAACAAACCTTTAAAAAAAGAAGAAGAGGAGGAGGAGGAGGAGCAGTCAGACTTGAGCCAGTGCCTATACAGGATGCCGGCATTGTACATGGGGCCTTAACCCACTGCACCACGACGCCAGCCCGGCCCCTCTTCCTGCCCGGGACATCAGCACTTCTGGTTCCCTGACCTTCAGACGGACCGAGGTCCACACTGCCGGCTCCTCTGGTTGCCGGGTCTTTGGACCTGGCCTGGATCTACACTGCTGGCTTCCCTGGGCGCTCAGCAGGCAGACGGCAGCCTGCTCAGGTGTGAGAGCAAGTCCCGTAACAAAGCTCCCTGTCCATCTCTCGCTGTATCGCCAGACACCCCCGACTAGCACAGCTGGGAAAACACTGAGGAAGCTACCAGGGAGACAGCAAGACAGGGCGCCGCGGGGAAGGCAGCATCAGCCACAAGCTCTGGGCTGATGCCAGCCACTGCCAGAAATGCCGTGCACACTCCCGCCAGCTGCCCAGGTCTGACACCCCCTTCCAGGAAGCCCTCCCTGAACCCTTACTTCTCTAACACAGTGGGGAGGGAAGCACAGCCCACCAGTCCCGAGCTGTGATAAAGGTTTATGGGAGCACAGCCAGGTTCGCTCATCTGCATTTTGCCCGCAGGAGCTGCCCAGAGACCATCAGCCCGTGAGGCCTGAGAAGTTCAGAGTGGGGCTTCGCAGGGGAGACGACCACCTGTGGGCTCACACTTTGGTGCCAGCTCTTAGACTCCAGGTGCAGAGAGACCTCAATTCCATCCAACAGCCACGCCCACCCAAATGAGTCTGTCTTCCCTTCCATCCTCCCTCACACCCTCTCCCTCTTCCCTCATGAGCCGGCCGTGACTTCCTGTGTGTGCGGCTTGTTTGCTTCCACTGACGGGGAGCTCACTCATCTCCAAAAGCAGCCTGCTGCAGACCAGGGTGATCCCTTCCCTCTTCACACGCCCCTGTGAACCTGCCATCCCCCCTGGGAGTCCCATCTGGGGAAGGTCCTTCCCAGCGGCTCCAGGGGCAACTGTGGCCAACCTATGTCACCAACCCCTGAGCCACTGCCAGCACCGGGGAGGGCACCCCACTGGGAACTCCGCGGGAGAAGCCATCCTCATAGATGCACCCCTGGGCCACCAGGAACTGCCCTGGGGGGCTCCACGCTGCCCACACGGGCAGGAAATCATTTCCTGGACGATGGAGGGGAAAACTCGATGAGAGCCTGGCTCTGCCCAGGAACTCACGCTCCTTCCAGCAGCTCGGCCTGCCCCGCCTGATTCCCTACACATGGGAGACTTTGCCCTGGGCTCTACAGGAGGGGCCCTCAGCCCGGGCCTCAGGACCCCAGCACAGCACAAGAAGACAGCGATGACTCGGGTTAACTGAGCACTTACTACGTGCCAGGACCTTCCTGGTTTACTGATGCCATCTCCCTAGAGTCCTCACTGGCTCCCTCGGGGTCTGGATGCTTTTGAGGCAGACGAGCCCCGGTCGCTGGCTCTAGGCCTCACAGCGAGTAAGGGTGAGGGACAGAGCTGGCATGAGAAGCCAGGTCCCACAGAGGACTGCGTTTGGCCCAGTGCTGCCCTGCCCTTCCCACCGGCACAGTTTCCAGTGAGGACCAGCGGGCCCACAGCCCGGGAAGGCTCTGGTCCGTCTCACTGCCCCGACACCTCTTTCTTGGACAGAGGGCAGACGCTGAGAGGGGCTTCCCCAAGACACAGCCAGCCACATGCGGGGTCTCTGCAGCTGAGAGTGGGAAGGGGCATGGGCAGAGCGGGGGACACAGGGATGGAGCCTGGCACAACCCTTCACTTCTGGGGCATGGACTGGGGGCCGGCACTCTGGCATAGTGGGTAAAGCAGCCGCCTGCGGTGCCCTCATCCCATATGGGCGCCGGTTCGAGTCCCGGCTGCTCCACTTCCAATCCAGCTCTCTACTGTGGCCTGGGAGAGCAGTGGAAGATGGCCCAAGTCCTTGGGCCCCTGCACCCACGTGGGAGACCTGGAGGAAGCTCCCGGCTTTGGATTGGCCCAGCTCCCGCTGCTGCAGCCAAAGTAAATCTTTAAAAAAAAAAAAAATCCTGGACTTTGGAGCCCGAGGTTAATCCTTGGCTCATAGCATCTGTGCCTCAGTGTCCTGATCCGGGGTGTGGGACACTAACAGTCCCGACCTCAGAGAGCAGCGCCCAGGGTGCATGAGGCCACCCCCCCCCCCAGGCTCAGGAAGGGCAGCGCGCATACGCAGTGTCCTAGGCGCTGGCTGCTGAGGTCCGCATCATCATCATCATCATTGCTATCCTCACGGGACCCTGGGGGCACGGGGCTGGGGCCACAGCTGACGAGACGCAGCCACAGTCCGGTGGGAGCATCACTGCCTCCCCGGTCCCTGACGCGCCGCCGGATCCTTGCCTGAGCCTTGGCAGGCTCCCGGCCCGGCTGTGCTGGCTGCTGGCTTGCAATGTGCTTACAGGATTAGACGCTGTCGTTGCCACAAATTACCATAGCCAGGCTATAAATAAGTCGCAGGGAAGGCTGAGGGTCCTGCTGCCTCCCAGAGGAGGGGGCCGGCCCTGCACCCCCGCTGATGACCCAGACCCACAAACGCCCACACCCTGGATCTGCCTGCAGCCTGCTCCGGTGGGGTCCACGCCACATGCCAGACACCAAGGTGCGGATGGGAGCCAGGGGCCAGAGACCGGGCAGGGCTGTCCTTGCCAGCCCTCAGCCCTCCCCTGTGGCCCACACAGATGGGGGCACAGCATCACCTCTCAGTGCAAGGGAAGCCAGCAGTGGGGGAGGCAGGCGGGGAGACCCAGGCTGCTGGGGGAGATTCTGGCCCAGGCAGCGCTCACGGACAGGCGGGAACCCGCAGCCTTGGCAGGGGCCTCAGCGGAGGAACAGAGATCAGCCTCATGGCCGCCTTGCCTGTTTCTCCCCCCCACAGCTCTGCTCTGCGGATAAACAGGCTCTCCCGCCACAGTGACGGAGGCCACTGACTGCCTGTCCCACAAGGCGAACTCTTCCTTGCCTCTTTTCATGCTGAGACCGATGCCTGGTAAGTTCTTCTGTCTCTTGAAGACTGGGAAACTCCTACGTGTCCTGCAAAACCCTGCTCAGTTGTCACCACCTCTGGGACACCTTTCCAGATCTCTCTACGTAGAGAAGGTAATCCCTCAGCACACCTATTGCTGTGAGATGGCTTGTCAGTTTCCCCATTAGACTGTGGGCCCCTTGAGAGCAAGCCTTACTCCTCTCCTGTACCTCCCACAGCATTTTTGGGAGATGTTTGGTAGTGACAACCCCAGGATGCACACACCACAGGGCACGTCATCTACTGGGAAGCAGATTTCTAGAAAGCCCCCAGGGGACCTGGAATCTGGAACTCTGCGAGTTCTGGAGCAGCCTGGCCAGGGTCTATGGCTCTGCCGGCAGGTGGGAAGCCCCGTAGGGGGCCCCCAGGACCTGTTGTCAGGCTATCAGTTTCTTCCCTGGTGCTCATCTGGCTGGCGTGGCCCTGCTCGGGCTGGGTGCCCGTGGAGTCTGGATTTGGCCTGGGCTGGCGAGCCCGCGGCTGTTTCTGTGACGACGTCTTGGGAGCGAGCAGCTTTGAGGCAGGCCCCCTCCCATTGTGCAAGCTCCCGGCCCCCTGCCAGCTCCAGCGCCGGGACCCGGGTACCACCCGGCTCCCAGGCTGCCTCTGCCGCTGAAGAATGGAGGCTATTTTTGTTTAATCACAGCCTTGGGAAGGCACAAATCATGAGCTTCCTCCCTTCTCATTACCCACGCACCACGCCGCTCTTGAGACAAAAGCCAAGGTCGCTGCCCACGCGCCCCCTGTCCTCAGCAAAGCGAGCTGCCCCCAGCACGGCTGAGGGTCCGGCTGTCCTTCACCCTCTCGTCACCAGCTACTGGGGTCCCCGGCAGGGAGGGTCCCGGGGTGCCTCCTGGCCATGGCAGACCCCCCCATGTCACCCTCCATCCCACGAGCCCCTTTCCAATCACTGCCACCTCTGTGAGTCCCCCGGGGCCAGCTGAGCCGAGCTGGGCCTCCCTGGAGACCACGTGGCCTGTCTCGAGAAGCACCCGTGAGGTCTCTAATCCTCCCTGAGCCCGAGGAGGCACAGAGCGAGCCGAGGCAGAAACACACAAGGGCTTTTGTCGGATTTTTTTTTTTTTTTTTTGCATGAACCCAACAGCTTTGGTATCTTGCTTGCTCTGGAGTGGGATGTACGAGATGCACCTTGCGAGTACTGGAGCCTCGCTCAGACAGCAAGCGGGCACCGCGGCCCACAGCCCAGCCCCCACAGGGAGAAAACACACACGGGGGGGGGGGAGAGGCCACGGAAAGGGAGCCCCCCGGCTGGAAAATGCTCGCCTTCCGCACCTCCTCCTCCCACCCCAACCAGAGCCTTTGCCTCCGGCTCCTGGAGGATCAGGCAGTCCCAGGAGGCTGTCCACAGCAGCCCGATATGAGTTCCAGCCCCCGTGCTTGCAGAATGAGAGCCCAGGGCCCCAGCAGGACCCACAGGCACCACAGGGGTGGGAAGCCTCGCCTGGACTTTGCAACATGGATGATTCCCGCGAGCGAGCTTGGAGTTCACACCCAGGCAACTCTCGGTGCAGATGAACGACCCCGTGTCTCAGGGGGCCCCGGAAAAGGCAGCAGCAGCCCCACGGACTCTCTGCGGGGTCCCCTTGGAGCAGAATCATGCCCACTTCCTCCCTGGAGGCCTGGAGCTCCAGGAGACACAGAGGCCTCGCGCATCGGGAAAGGAGAGAGACACCAGCAGGTGTATCTGCGCAGACAGCCCACAGCGGCCACACAGCAGCTCACCGACTGTGAGCTCATGAACGGGGGCCGGCCGGCAGCCCCGTGACACCTGTGCCCCCGCCCCAGTGCTCGCTCTCTGCTCTCAAATAAAAGTTGAAAATAGGAGCCACTGGTATTTCCCCAGCAGACCCCAGGCTGCCTTCCTCTGCAGGTACTCGCAGCTTTGCAACAAACAACAGTCGGGGTGAGGTGGGCTGGGGGAGGCACCCCAGGGGCCAGCGTCGTGGTGCAGCACTTGCAACGCCGGCATTCCATAGCGGAGCGCCAGTTGGAGTCCTGGCTGATGGGCTTTGAATCCAGCTTCCTGTTCGTGCACCTGGGAAAGCGCTTGGGGCCCTGCCACCCGTCTGCGAGGCCAGGATGGAGCTCCGGGCTCCTGGTGTGGGCCTGACCCAGCCCTGGCTGTTAGAGTCATTTGGGGAAGGAACCAGCAGATGGAAGATCTCTGTCTCTCCCTCTCACCCACCCTCTCTCCGTCTCTCTGCCTTTCAAGGCAACAAGATAGACCATTCAAACAATAAACAGAAAAAAGGAAACGTATCAGAACGTGGAGGTCGGCTGTCCCTGAGGTCGGGACGACGGCCAATTGTTTAACGTGGTGTTTTCCAGTCCTCTCGCGAGCCCGAGGCTCCCTGTTGAAAGTGGTGCGTGCATCGACCTCCCGGTCAGACAGCACAGCACGAGCGTGGTAGAGCGAAGGCAGAGCACCCCGGGGCCCCACCCCTGGGCGCTGACAGGGAAAGCAAAAGCACCGCTCGCGGAAGGGAAGGCTGAACGTGAAGCAGACGAGCGGATCTGAGCCTGCGTTTGCGCTAAAAAAGCTGACTCAGCCTCCCTTGCCACTGCCGCCTCTCGTGCTTACTCAGGCTGGGCTGAACACACCAAGGTGACTCGGGGCCAGCACCTGCCTCCAGGGAGCTCGCAGGCCCCTAGGGTCACATGACATCACACGATCAAGGCCAGGCCACGTGGCCAAGACCTGGGTCAAGAGACCATGCCCAGGCCAGGGTGATGGCCTCTGGGGCCAACAGCAGAGACCTCAGTGCATCCCGGCCCCGCCCCTGCTGCTCAGGCCACCTGGGGGCCACACCTGGAGTCCAGGAACCAGGCAGGAAGGCTGTGGGAGGTGGCCCAGGAGGCTGAGGGCTCCGGCCTGCCGGGACCTCACGGCTGCCTACAAGTCCACGCTGTGGACCGGGTCACGGGGATGGGGGCAGGGGTGGGGAGGCTTCTGGAGTCCCCAAGTATCAGCACAACCTGAGAAACGTCCAGAACGCCTCACGCTTGCCAGAGGCGGGCATGCTCCTTCCCTGCGGGTAGACAGGCAGGCTACAAGAGGGGCCACTTCCCAGGGTGTTCGTTTAGGTGGGGGCCGGGGTGTCGGGGCTTTAAGACTCCTTAGCTCTCAGGGCCAGCACCCTGTCATGTCTGCCGGATGCATCCGGCTCACGACGCCAAGGTCACGTGTCCAGACCTGCGAGGCCCGGCCCTTGCTAGAGTCTGGGTGCCAGACCCTGCCTGTGGAAACACGACGCTGGGCACCCCCAGTGAGCAAGGGGATCGCTCCAGGGAGCGACTGCCCTCGGGGAACCCAGCTCGGATCAGGAATGTCGCCATCTTGAACCAGCAGATGAGTTCCCAGTGATGCTGGGGTGACACAGTGTCTCTGACCCTCTTGCCCTCCCACGACTGTGTGCGTCTCCAGTTCTCGTGTGTGCCTGACAGTCTTCCCCTCTGTCCTGGGAGCACAGGGTGGGGGAGGTGCTCTCCCCACTTAACAGATGGGCAGACTGAGGCTGGCAAAGGCACATCGCTTTCTCTCAGAGCGCAAGTGAAGGGGAGGGGACCTGAGCCCTGGTCACCAGGCAGGGAGTGAGAACGGGGTGTCCTGTCCCTCCTGAGCGCTCTGTACCTCACTTTTGCCCCCTCAAAGTGAGAAGAGAGGAGAGACACTGACACCAGGAATAGGAGCTTGCTTGGGCCGCAGGACTCTGCTCCTCTAGGGTCTGCCTTGGCCCCGCCTCCACTCCAAGCCCTGCCCCCCAGCCCTCCCTTCAAGACGCCCCTGGGTTCCAGCAGCAGGGCTGGGGGTGCACAGCCTCAGCACCCTAAAGAATGGCAACACTCACTCAAACTCCTTTCCACCTCTCAGGCTGGCCACGCCCCCCTCCCACTTGGCCATTAGGGTGTGGGGAGGGGGCAGGGGCAGACAGGCGCAACCCCTGCAGGGGGCAATTTGGCAAGGGCACCAGAAACACAAAACGCCCTTGACACAGCGATTCCAAGTCGGTGTGCAGATGACCTGGGTGCGGTTGCTAATGCTGCTGAGAGGGGACAGGTCAAATGTATGACACTGCTGTGATACGGGGCGGAGCCAAGGCCAAGATGGATGAACGTGAGTGTCGGGGATGTGAGGGATGGCACAGGGGTCTGGGAGGGTGCGGGCACTGCCATCTGCGAGGGGCCACGCCGCCTGTGTGTGGAGACCATCCCCGGGGCCGAGGTTTGCACCTGGGTAGAAGGCCTGGGCGGGCTGGAGCGGGGGCGGGGCAGGCCCCCACTCCGTGCCTGCTCCTTTGGAATTTTGTCCTCGGCCCTGCGCTAGCCACTCAGATAAAAACCAGAGGGCTCCGGAAGCACACACAGCAGGTCATGGACTGAATGCTAATTTATATTTTCTCCTGCTCTGGCCGCTCGGCCCCTGAGAAGGTTCAGAGTACGGCTTCCTGGTGGTTGGTTCCACCCTTTGTGCCCGGGGGGAAAGGATCTGGGGAGACCAACTCCCGCAAACTCTCTGGCCCAGGGTGGGGGCGGGGAAAGGATTCCAGGGGGGTACCCCCTCGGCTCTGGGATGCTGCAGACCAGGACAAAAGCGTCCACCAGGGTGGCACCCAAGGCCCCCCAGGGCTCAGTGCATGCTGTGCACAGGTGCTGGACACCCACAGTGCACATACATGTGCACACATGTGCACACATGCACATCCACATATACCATTCCCTCTCCCTGGATGTTAGGGAAGACACCTGGGACTGTGGGATGGCAGCAGGAGACTGAGGAGTGGAGAAGCACCTGGAATCGCTGAGGGGTCTCTCCCAGCACAGTCGGACAGCACTGGGGAGACCAGATGGAGCAGCTTACAGAAGAGCAAGCGGAAGGGCGGCTTCCCCGGTATGGAAGTCCGGAGGCTGCACTCACTGCAGTCTCCATACACCCCTCCCGACCTGTTTCCCAAGGCTGAGGCTCCCTGGCTACTGGCTGGGCTGGGCCAGTGGACGGGACCGAGGGCAGGACTGGAGAGAACTAGGGCTCTCCCCTCCCCAGGTCGCCATAAGTTGGCTGCCCTGCCCAAGGCCGCAGCTCCTCACATGGCTGCCTTCAGGGGCAGGAATGGCCCCAGGACCCTGCCTGTGAATCAGGTCCCTTGACTGAGCTCTGCTCCCACCAGGTGGTCTGTATGCGCCCACCTATTTCCTACTGCAGCTCAGGCTGGATCTCAAGGTAGACTAACGCTCTATGCAAAACCTCATCCCAGCCCTCCCCCAACACATGCCTGCATCTGGCTGCTTCCCACTCCCCAGCCAGGGTCCCCCCACTCTGCCCGCCTCTCTGAACTCAGCCACAACAGCCATTTGACAGCTCTGGCCACAGGGCCCTTGCACGTCTCTTCTGTGTGCTGTGCCTGTACGCTTCTCCATGCTGTCCATGTGCCTGGTTATTTCCTTCGGACTGCAGTGTCCCCTCTTCCAGGGGGCTTCCTCTCTTACCCCCCTCCCCCCTAGAAGCACCACAGACCTCTCTTTCCTGGCACAAACCCTCATGTTTTAAATTTAATAGTTACTTGGCTATTGCCTTCCCCCTCCTCCATCTCCCAGACTGTAAAATCCTTAAGGGCTGAGATTCGGTTTGTTTTTGCTCCATTTTATCCCTGGAGATGGTTCTGGCATAGAAAGGTGCTCATTAAATGTTTTCTAAACAAACATGTGAACGGACTGAAAACCTGTTCCCATTTTGCAGCCCCACAGGTATCAGGAGCTGCGTGTGTCCCAGCAAAGTACCGACAGGACACAAATAGACCGGAACATGCACCTGCGCACACACAGCCTCATGCAAGTGGAGGCGCCAATGCACTGACACGCACACTGATCCACACGAGAAAATGCAGGGGCACATGCACGCACACACAAGGAACCCTGCCAAGCATAGAGATACGGGCGCAGGCAGAAGTGCTCCCAAGGCGGCCGTCTGCCACCCCGAGCTCATTAAAGCCGGCTAAATATAGCCCGTCTGCAGCTGTACGCAGCAAGCTGCCCACACAGGCCAGGAAAAGACACCAGTCTCCAGGCAGAGGAGCGGGGAGGCCGGCAGTGGGCAAGGGGCCTCATGCATTAGGGCTGGGCGGGGTCCTCCCAGGAGACCACCCGCTGAGGGGCTGCAGGAGGGGAGAGCTGCTCCTTGGGCCCCTGCCCCTGGGCAGCGGGTTGTAAGGTCAAACCACACCCCTTCGATGGCGAGGGCTGAGCCCAAGCTGTGTACATCGTCTGTCTGGGCCAAGGCCCGAGCTCAGGCCAGGACCCGGGCCGGAGTCGGCCAGGGACAGATCGGCACTCAGCTGGTGGTCACGACAGAGGCTCAGTGGAGGATGAAGATAAAGGACCAGTCTGTGACCGGAATCGGAGCTCAATCTGGACCATTGCTGGGGTCCTTGGCTGCGGACAAGAGGGCGTCCAGAGTCCCACGGGCAGCCTGACCTAAGGAGGACACCTGGCAGAGGGTAGCCCCTCCCCCCACTGTGGCCTCCCCCACCCCCATCACTGAGGGCAGGCACTGGCTGTGGGAAAGGCCCCTGTGTCAGGCCTCGGGGTCCTCCGCAGGGGCTGGGGCTGGCGCTGAGGGCCCCAGTAGCTGAGTCTACCTGCTGTGGAGCCTGCCCCCTCCTGCATGGGGATGGGGAGAGGAAGCCGCTCCCCTTGCATCTTCCTGCCTTGTGCACATCCTGGACTCCAAGGGTCTGAGGGTGGGCGAGAAAGGAGCCTCGTGGGGCACAAGGGACACCTGGGCACCTGAGAGGGTGAAAACGCAGGCAACAGGGAGCCGAGACCAGATCCGGGACAGAGCTCCGGGGGCGGAGGAGAGAGAAGGGTAGGACTTGAGCACCTGCCCTGGAAGGGCACTCACCCAGGGGCAGCTCGGAGAGAGAGGGCAGCCCAGGCAGCGCCCTGCCCAGTGGTGCTGCTGAGGCTTGGGAGGGGGAGGGGCTGAGAGAGCGCCCAGGGGCAGGATCCCACCTCCCCCCCCCCCCATGAGAAGGACCTGGATGGAGGTTTGGGTTAAGAGAGGGGAGCCTACGACTCTACTCTCAGCTTCTCCCAAGGTGACAGAGAGCCCAGCAGCAAGGGATGGGCTTGGTGGGGGGCAGGTTGGGGTGGGGGAGGTCGGGCTGGATTCAGCACCTGCCCTCCAGGTGGCAACAAATGGATCAGCAAGGGCCAAGGCCAATGGTGCCGGCCCCTAGATGGCTGGGGGGACCCAAGTCCTTCCCATCGTGTGTTGGGGAGGAGGCTGGTTTCCCAGCCAGCCCAGGGGAAGCTGGGAGCCCAAGCTCCCCCCCAGGGTCAGCGTGGACAGGAAGCAGGAGAGCGGACGGGTGGCAGCTCAGATGAAGAGCAAAGGCCAGGCTCGGCTCCTGTCATGGTCCTTGATCCTCTGCAGGGGCACTGGCGGCAGGGAGGCCCGTGCGTGGGAGGATGCGGCTGTCCCGGGAGAGGAGTCGGGGCCCTGACTCCAGCCCGAGAGCCCTGCTGCCTGCTGCAATCGGCGAGCTGGACTCTGGACGGTGAGGGGGTCTAGAACAACCCCTGGTTCCTGGCTTGCCTTGGTGAGGGAGGGCCCGCTCACGTGGCAGGGAGTGAAGGCCCCAGCCCCCCAGCCCCCCAGCGCCCAGCCAGCTCGGGGTCAGGTGTGCAGGAAGCCCTCTGAGAACGTTTGCTGTGCTAATGGAGCCACGTGGGCAAGGACAAAGGACGCCAGCAGACAAAGGGGCAGCAAGAGAAATCCAGACCAGGCTGTCAGCTCCAGAAGGGACCCCAGGTGCAGGTGCACAGAGGCCTGGACCCCGGGCAGGAACTGAGACTGCCCAGCAAGTCCGGGGGGTGCCCAGGTCCCGGCCTCGCTCCTCACCTCCCACCACCACCCCCAACCAGGCCCCCAGGCTTTCTCCAGTCTTGTCCCAGCGACAGGCAGGCTGCCCTAGCACAGCCACAGAGGAGCAGATTCCGGGATGCATAGCCCAGGGCCCTGCTGCCTCGCACACCGCTTAGCTCGAGCAGCGCAGGAGGAACCTCTAGGGGCAGTGACAAGCCAGGCCGGCCGAGGGCCAGCCAAGCACCGCAACGCCTGGGCTGCCCGAGAGGATGACGACACTCAGCCCTGCCTCCTGCACCGGCGGCTCCTCCACACCCAGTGGTAGCCGAGGTGGGGACCTGGCATCTCACGGCTCGTGTCTCTGGTCGCCACAGCAACAACAGAGGTGGACAGCCTGGACGCCTGCTGCAGCCCAGCACACGAGGCTCAGAGACGTCAGGCAATGTGCCCACAGCATCACAGACACCCAACACAGGGGCTGAGCGCCAAACCCTGGCCTTGGACCTCCCGATCACAGCCCCCGCAGCGCCAGTGTCAGGGGTTCCTGACCGCTAGTCCAGGGCAGTGGGTGCCACCTCCCAACTTGCTTCTGGTGAGCTTTCAAAACCCCCGTGGGAGCATTAAAGAAAGGTAACTTGCCAGGACGCGCATTCACAGTGCGGAAGCGCAGTGCCAGCGTCGGGCATCGCTGCTCTTTTCAAACCCGAGTCACCCGTGTTTATGCTGCCAATTTTGGATTAAAAATAAACAAGTGCATCACCATCAATTATCACCATCATTTCATAAAAGGGGAAGTATTTGAATGCCAAAAAATTGTAGGCAGGGCCTCAAAGTCTGTTGATGGGGAAAGCAGGCTTCTCAACTGAACACATTCACTGCTAGGGAAAAGGGCCTCGTGGGCTGCTGTCCCTGTGGCTCCACACTGGGAATCACCAGCCCTGACAACGTCCAAGGCAGCTCCAAAACCCCCCTGTTGGGGGTCAGCGCTGTGGCGTAGCAGGCCGAGCCGCCGCCTGCAGTGCCGGCATCCCACATGGGCAACGGTTTGAGTCCCAGCTGCTCCACTTCTGATCCAGCTCTCTGCTGTGGCCTGGGAGAGCAGTGGAAGATGGCCCAAGTCCTTGGGCCCCTGTGCCCATGTGGGAGACCCAGAAGAAGCTCCTGGCTCCTGGCTTTGGATCAGTGCAGCTCTGGCCATGTAGCCAGTTGAGGAGTGAACCAACAGATGGAAGACCTCTCTCTCTCTCTCTCTCTCTCTCTCTCTCTCTCTCTCTCTGACTCTCCTTCTCTCTCTGTGTAACTCTGACTTTCAAATAAATAAATAAATCTTAAAAAAAAAAAAACCCTCTGTTCTTCACTGGAAAAAATTGTCTTTAGGCTGGTGCCGCGGCTCATTATGCTAATCCTCCACCTAGCGGCACCGGCACACCGGGTTCTAGTCCCGGTCGGGGCACCGGATTCTTTCCCGGTTGCCCCTCTTCCAGGCCAGCTCTCTGCTGTGACCCAGGAAGGCAGTGGAGGATGGCCCAAGTGCTTGGGCCCCGCAACCCATGGGAGACCAGGATAAGCACCTGGCTCCTGGCTTTGGATCAGCGTGGTGCACCGGCCGCAGCGCACCAGCCATGGCGGCCATTGGAGGGTGAACCAATGGCAAAAGGAAGACCTTTCTCTCTGTCTCTCTCTCTCACTATCCACTCTGCCTGTCAAAAAAAAAATGTCTTTAAGGAGCAGAAGGGGATGACACCTTTGGCCGAATAATTATGCCTAAAATCTATAATCATGACCAAAAAAAAAAAAAAAAGAAAGAAAGACATACATTGCATCTATCTTACCACGGACCACCATTTTTCTAGCCACATACAGGAGACACTGAACGTCTTGTGCACTCCGTTGCAGCCGTGCCAGGTGGCCGGCACCCCCCACCCCCGACCCCACGCAGGGCTCCCTGCCCACAGCCCTCAGGACTGGGGCTGCCTCCCCATGCTCGCTCTCTGCTTCGCTGTGTGATGGTCTGACACCCTGGGAACCTTCCTGGCCAGAGAGACTGAGACGATGAACAATCTGCCCGTGGACACCAATGTCACACACAAACCACCTCACCCTTGCCACCACCCCCGTCACCCCCTTCATCTACTCTCCTCCGAGCCCACACTTTCCACTCGCTCCTGCCTCTGCCTCCTGACCTGTCCCAGTGCCACGACCATGGCCCAGCGTGGCATGCTGGACAATGCCACGGCACAATTCTTCCTCCCGGGGCATTAGTCTCCGTGTCATCACTCATTCACCTGCACACATCAGAGTCTCAGACTCCTCTGAGCACAGTTGGCCCTCGTGCTAAGCTCAGCCGCTTGCTCCCAGTGAGGGCTCACGAAACAGCTGCTCCCTCCCCTTCCATAGCCCTGGCCTTCCTCCTGCCTGGTGCACTTGTGGCCTGAGCCTTGGAGGGGGAGGGGAGCCCTGATGGACACTTACACCCACAAGCCCCTAAGTGTCTTGTCTGCAAATGACCCCTGGATGTCACAGACATAGATAGGGTTTCCGGGGCCTGTGCACCTGCTCAGGGCTGGACTCCGGCTGTGGGAAGGCCGATGTTGCAGCCACCTCTTGATCTGAGCTCAGAGGTCTACATGAGCCAGAGCTGAGGAAACTGGGGGGAGCCGGGCCCGAGCCCAGGGAAGCCGCAACCACAGGTGGGAAAGGCAGGAGCTAGGAGTGAGGGGAGCTCCGAGCTGACCCCACCCTCGGACACACACACTGGCTGATCTCCCTGGCCCCAGCTTCACTGCAGCAAATCCACGTGGCTACTGCACCAGCAAACCCGCACACCCTGGCCAAGCCCTGCCCAGGTCCAGTGCCACGCTCAGCGCTCTGGGAAAACACAGGCAGAAGGGAACCGGAGCAGCTGGTATGACACAAGAGGGCACAAAGACCTGGGAGAACTGGGCCCCAGAGCTCCAGGCCCTATGGGGGCGGCCTCCTCGTGGTGGGGAGCACGGAGCAGACGCCTCCAACCTAAGGCTCCATCCGTGCTTCCTGGAAGGTGCGCAGCCCAGAGGAGGTGGTGACCAGCAGAGCAGGAGCCGCTCCCCGTCCCTGTCATTTGTCCACACTCAAAGCACACTCACCAGGCTTCCCGTCTGCTCTGTTGGGCCATCTGCCTGGGCCAATGACCTCACGCCCCTTGCTCCAGCTCTGATACCTGAACTGCCCACTGTGGGGGTGACTCAGGGACCCGGAGGGCTTGGCTCCTGGGTCAGAGTGGCCCTAACTCAGGCTGAGTGAGCCCGGGGCCTGTGGTCCTGCTTGTGAGCGAATGGCACTGATCCTATACCCTGTGAGCTCTGAGGGATGAGTGAGGCTTCGGGCCCAGGGACTGGGGACCCCGCGGGAGGAAGAAGCGGCGGAGGACGGGGTGTGTGTGGCTGTACTCACGCTGCTTCTCCTGCAGGACACTGGATGTACACGGCGCCGGCCCGTCTCCTGCAGGGAGAGAAGACACGTCACTGCCAGGGCCCTGCTAGCGGCCCCCACCCCACGCTCCCTGCTGTGCAAGACGCAGCCAGAGCCCAGCTCGACCCATTGCTGGGGGGTGGAGGGGAGGCAGAGTATGGCCTGCCTCTCTCACCTCTCCCCCTCCTTCGTCCTCCCTGGCTGCTTTCTCCATGTACTCACCATCTCCCCCAAGGCCAGGCTGGACTCCACATCCGTGCAGCCCCCATATGCCGCTGTCTCCCGTCCAGACCTCTCTCTAAGTCCTGTCACCTCCCAGGAGCTTCCCAGGGACCCCATCGTGACCATGCATCCTGAGTAGGTCCCAGTTGACCCAAAACTCGCTGCAACCTCTCCCAGGGGTAAGAACGGGCTCCAGGGCACCGAGGGACGCCATGCAGAGAGGCCTTGTGCTCTCCCCTGTGGGACCCAAGGGAGCTCCCCCCTCTCCCCAGTGAGCCTCCAGGGTGGGTGGGACGACACCCTTCCTGGCCACGCAGAGCCTTCCCAGACCCCATTCATCAGACGCCATCTCCCCATTCTCGCAGTGCCCCATCTGCCAGGGCTGCCTCCACCACTCGAGTCACCCATGTCCCCTTCTGCTTGGCACCAGGGCTCCCCTGTGCTCTCAAAGACCAGCGGGAGTAAACCATGGGAAGCGTCTGGAGGCCGAGCCTTGCCTGCCTGGCTCCCTCCAACCTGCTGTGTGACCTGGGACACGTCACTCTCCCTCCCAGGTCCCCACCGTGTGCTTTCTCAGGACCCCCCAGGTTCTGTGCTGTGGTTAGACATCCGTGGTGAATGCCAGCTCCTTCATTTGGCCAAGTTACGTCAGCTCTATGCACCTCAGTCTTCTAAGCTCTAAAATGGGATTATCCCCGGGACCCACCTCCAGGGCTGCCGTGAACAGGGAGCAATTAACATCTGTGAAGTCGGTAGAGCACAGCCAGGCACAGAGTAAGGGTTTGGTCCTTGAGGAGCGAGCTCAGTGTCGCTCTATTTGCTTATTTACTCTTTAACAATTGGCCCAAGAGCTGGTATCTTGTTTTCATCATGATGCCAAGTGCAGCCAGCAGGATAGGATCGATGGCCAGGGCTGAGTGCCAGCTCACAGAACTCCCCAGGTCTGGGGGTCGTGACAGAGCCTGTGCCCGAGGGGAGACCAGCTCAGCAGCTGAGGTCCAGGTACCCTGGTGGAGTGGCCCCCACCTGTGTGAAGTGGCTGCAGCCTGCTTCTCAGAGCAAGAGCATTCCAGATGCAGATGGGAACAGGGAACGAGCCAGGAACCACAGGCATCGGACGGGGCCGCCAACTGAAGCCCTAGGAACTCCCGAACACACAGGGAAGGTCAGCTTCTGCCACCAGCAATGAAGACACACAGTCAGAAAATACCTTCTGTCCGCAGGTGTGGTGCTGGGAGCCACGGGGTGTGAAAAGGAGCAGTCAGGGTGGGTAAGGGCCAGGAGCACCTCGGCAGAGCCGCACACGGCTACCAGCAAAGAGAGGCCCAGCAGACGGTGAGAGGAAGATTCGTGAAAGATTCGTGCAGCCAGAATGACCCTGGAGGACAGCTGGTGGCACAGTGATGTGAGTGTCCAGGGGGCGTGCCAAACAGCTAGGCCACGCCCACAGCACACCAAGTCCAGGGAAAAACAACAGTGCAGGCAGGCGGAGGCAAACCAGCTCTTCCCAGTCCACATCTCCTGATTTTTTTCCAGCCGCCCCAACCAGCCCACGATGAGCACTGCCCAGGGCCAGGAGGAAATGCAGGAGTCCTTGTTCAAACAGCAAGGGGCTGGCATAGAAGCACAGGGGGTTACATCACCACTGGCAACACCGGCATCCCCTATGGGCTCCAGTTCAAGACCCAGCTGCTCCACTTCCAATCCAAATCTTTACTAATGCACCTGGGAAGGCAGAAGAGGATGGCCCAAGTCCCTGGGCTCCTGCTACTCACAGGGAAGATCAGGATGGAGTCCTCCAAGGGCGCCAGGGGCTGGGCGGTGTTCTCATGCCAGCCTGGAGGAGGTGCCCACCTACGCAGTGACAGAGACACAGATTCCACTCGGTCCTGTCACTGCCGGAGCGTAATCACGTCTGAGAGCCCAGGCAGGGCTCCTGTGGACAAGAATGCCTGGGGGCTGGCACCGCGGCTCACTAGGCTAATCCTCTGCCTTGCGGCACCGGCACACAGGGTTCTAGTCCCGGTCAGGGCGCCAGATTCTGTCCCGGTTGCCCCTCTTCCAGGCCAGCTCTCTGCTGTGGCCAGGGAGTGCAGTGGAGGATGGCCCAAGTACTTGGGCCCTGCACCCCATGGGAGACCAGGAGAAGTACCTGGCTCCTGCCTTCGGATCAGCGCAGTGCACCGGCTGCGGCAGCCATTGGAGGGTGAACCAACGGCAAAGGAAGACCTTTCTGTCTCTCTCTCTCACTGTCCACTCTGCCTGTCAAAAAAATAAAAAATAAAATAAAATAAGAATGCCTGGGAGGAATGCGGCAAGGAGCTGAGAGCTGCGCTGCCAGCCAGCAGGGGCACAGGTGGGCGGAAGCCGGGAGGCAGGTGTCCCTGCCCAGCAGGTGCATGGGATTCCCTGGGAGAGGAGCGGGCGACATGAGCGCGGGAGATGGGAGCCAAGTCCGGGACTTGGCTGCACCGGGGTGTGCAGCTGCTCCGTGCTCTGCCCAGTGCATCCCACGCATCCAATCTTTGAGGTCTCACAGGTGCGCTTGGCAGGGAAGGAGACCGAGTCGCTCCCCCGGTGTTCAGATCTGGTCCCTCTGGCAGGCACCCTGGGCTCTCCCCACCCCCACTCCCACCCCCTGCCAAAGTCAAGGGTCTCCTGGGATGGCCCAAGCATGGTGGGCAGCACTTACAGGAGCAGAAGGGGGACAGAGAAGGGAGGTTGGCCCGGAGGTACCGAAGGGGAGCGTTGGAGGCTTGGGAGAACCAGCAGGCTCTGACTGGGGCCTGGGGGCTGCAGAGCCCACCAACCCGGGCATGAATGGGCTTGCTGTGTGACAAGGCATACATGTGGCTGGGACAGCAGGAAGCAGGTCCGTCTGCCCAGCGCAGCCCAGCCCAGCAGGCTCCGTCTTCCTTCAAGGCTGCCGCTAGCATGGAGAGGAGTCGGCGGCGAGCCCCAGTTTCCTTATTAGCAGGCTCCCAGGACGAGGGCGATTAACCAGATGTGCAGCTGGCTCAGCCGCTGCCTAAATGAGACCCCACTTGGCCTGGAGCTCCACGGGGGCCCCTGGGTCCGCCTGACAGTCTCGCTGCAGCTAGCGCTTGTTTCAAGGGCAAGAGCTGCTGGAACAGGACGGCCATACCGAGAGGGCTGGGGAGCAGCAAGGCAAACTGCTGATTGCTAGCCCTGCAGGCTTGGGGCCTGTCCCCCAGCTGTCCAGGGAGCTGGGGCTGCCTCACCTCCTCCAAGAAGATGCTAGCAAGACTGCTAACAACTTCCTGCACAGTGTTACACCTCCTCCTCCTCCTGATTCCTGCCTGCCTAACTGCGCTCCCCAAGCCTGACCCCAGCAAGGCACAGGGCCACATGCAGGACCACCTGCGACACATGCCCAGGGCCACCGAAGGGGCGCAGGCAGACGGGGCCTTGGGGAAGGAGGAACCGAGAACTCACTTCTTGCTCTGCCAGGAGGCATCAAGGCGGCCCCCCGGGGGCAGCCTCTGCAGCAAGGAGAGCTGGGCCTGGTCCTGGGTTGAACCCGTCGCCAGACCCCGGCCCAAGTCCAGAGACTCAGCTCATGAAGCAAGGCTGAGAACAAGAGCCAAGGGCAGGATGGTCCCCAGACACTCCCCTCCCTGGGCATCATGTCAGGAGCCAGGCTTTCTCCTGGCCCCGGACAACCCCACCCACACATACACCCCTGCCACGGACCACTGACGCCCCAGCCCCTTTTGTTGTCCCCCACACTGGCTTCCAGAATGATCTTCCTAAAAAGCTAAATCATCCCATGGATCCCCAGGGACACTCTCAGCCCGGCACTCAAAGCCACTGTGGGCAACGTTCCCAGCCCTGCCCATTGTCGGACACCTCCTCCTCTCTTTCCCCTCCAGCCCAATGCCCTGCACACCAACCTCAGTGAAGACGAGCTCCGTGTGGCACCCAAGTCTCCCTGTCTTTTCCTGACGCTCCCTCCTTGGTCTGTCCTGACCCTGGCCACGCCTCCTCAGCCCCTGAATCTCAGCTCCGGAGACCCTCCCCCTCTGATCCCTCTGTACTGGGGTCCCACTCCCGTCAGAGTCTTCGGCTCATCATCACCACCTCACCCCCACTCTAGGACGTCAATTCTGAAGTGTCCGTGTGTCCCCCGCACGCACAGGACATGCATCAGCTATGGACAGAGCTGGCACAGCAGGGGAGGGGGTGGGATGGGTCCCGTTGGCTGTGCTGGGTGTGAGAAAGAAGGTCGGGGGAGGGGTGGGACCCCTCGGCTGTGCTGGGAGCGAGGGAGAGGGTCTGGGCGGGGGCAGGACCTGTGGACCCATCAGCTGTGCTGGGCATGGGGGTGGGGGGGCTTCATCAGAGAGCCACACCAGGTCATGGGAGCTATAGAGGAACTCAGGGGGAGTGGGGCAATGGCAGGGAGCCCCAGGTGGGCTCAGCACGCAGCCCCCCGGCCATCTGGCTAGAACACAGGTGAATGGAAGAGGGGGAGCCGTGGCCTGGGAGCTGTGAACTTGAGAAGCCGCATTGGACGGTGACAGGATGCAGCAGTGACCTGACCGCCCCTTTTACATGTCCCTGGTGGCGGCTATTCCCGGGCTAACTGATTCCATAGTGGCTGGGGCTTACGAACCCTGGAATGCTGTCACGGCTCAGAGAAGGCTGGACCCTGATCGTGGATGGCCCCGCAGGCCGGCCCAGGGCTCCTTCTGCACACAACAAAGGCCCGGCTGCACTTCCCAGAGCACAGCGGCACGAGAGCAGCTTCCTTTAGAAGTTTCACAGGATTGCAGAGCCAGCATTTTATTTTTAAAGATTTGAAAGACAGAGAGAGAGAGAGAGAGAGAGAGAGAGATCTTCCATCTGCTGGTTCACTCTCCAAGTGGCCACAATGGGTGGGGTTAGGCCAGGCTGAAGCCAAGAGCCAGGTACTCCATCCCAGTCTCCCATGTTGGGGGCAGAGACTCAAGCATTTGAATCAACATCTACTGCTTCCCAGGCACATGAGCAGGAAGCTGGATTGGAAGCAGAGCAGCCAGGACTTGAGCCGGCTCCAGTACGAGATGCCACCATGGCAAGGGGCAGCTGAACCTGCTGAGCCACAGCACCGGCCCCAGCCAGGTTACAGAAAGATTGTCCACGGACCTCAAGATCCAGAACTTTTCCTCTGACCCCATCCCTAGAAAATGACATTCACCTGGGACAGGTTAAGCTGCCGCCTGCAGTGCTAGCATCCCATAGGGGATGTGTGTGTCCCGGCTGCTCCACTTCCAATCTAGCTTCCTGCTAATGGCCTGGGAAAGCAGAAGATAGCACAAGTCCTTGGGTCCCTGCACCCATGTGGGAGACCTGGATGAAGCTCCTGGCTCCTGGCTTCAGCCTGGACCAGCCCTGGTCATTGCAGCCATTTGGGGAGTGAACCAGCAGGTGGAAGGCTGGTCTGTCTCTCTGTCTCTGTCTCTGTCTCTCTCTCTCTGCCTTTCAATTAAATAAAATAAATCTTTTTTTAAAAATAAAAATAGAAGATGACATCGGTCACAGAATTAACCTTCAAGAGCCATGTAAAGTAAGGAGCATCTTTAGCAGAACAAAACCAGGGGGCGTTCCCCTAGGGCAGAAGGCAGAGAGACCTGATGGGAAGAGGGAGGACGGGCTACAAGATTTGCAGGGCCACCACAAAAGGAGAAGGCAAGATCCTGTGTGTGAATTAGGACTCTGAAGATGGTGGCGAGTAGGGCATCAAGGATGCAACCTTTCCAAGTGTGGAGACTTGTGGGACTGCCGAGCTCAGATGACCACAAAGCCAGACCAGGGCAGAGGAGACCGTGACCTGAGCCAGGAGAAGGAAGGGCGTGGCCGAGGCGGCGGCAGGCTCACACGTGGGAAACTGAGGAGCAAAGGAAGCGTCTGTGATGGCCTGGGCTTCCGCAGCAGATGCCAGGGGCTTGGTCCTCTCCTGACTCCTGCTTGTGCTGAGCAAGGGCATCTGTCCCCAAACACGAGAATGTTGAAGGGACGGGACCCCTGGGAGGCTGAAAATATCCACGAGGAACAAGCGAGAAGCAAGTACATCAGCTCACCCAGTGTTGCGTCTTGCCCTCCCCAATAGTCAGATGACAGCAGGTGCACCCAACTGACCGCATCACTTAGAAACAGGCAGCTGTCAATACAAAGTGGAGTACATGTCCAAATACCACTACACACTGGAGGGAAGCCAGCACTGTGGAGGAAAGACGGCCAACTCAGCGACGGGAGACGGAATACAAGGCAATGGACAGGTGCATCCCTTGGGCCAGGCAGTATCATAATCATTCCCGATTCTTGCACTTTAAGGGCATCAGAATCACTTAGACAGCTAGTGACAAAACACAGATCCTCAGAGCTTACTGGATTCGGTGGGTCTGGTTGGGGGTCTGCCACTCTCATTTCTGCAAGTTCCCTAGTGATGTTATTGCTGCTGGAAGCAGGACCACTCTTTGAAAACCATCTCGATACAAGGCACAAAGCAGAGCTGCAGGAGAACAGGAGGAAAGTGCTCTCTGGAGAGCTGCAGGCACAGAGATGGAGCACGGACGTCTAGGCTGTGCCTGCTTCTTGTCAGTGAGAACACGGCCTTGTCGCACGAAGTTTGTGTCAAGGACAGGAGAAGCATGATTGTAAACAGCTCCTCAAGTGACAGCGATGGACCATCATCAGTACACATCACTCTGGAGGACCATAAAAGACCAGCTACATGGCCAGGGCTATGAAGGACCGAGAGGAATCCTATGGAAAGCAATCACTGTAAGGGAACAGACTGATAGAATAAGAGATAAATACCACAGAAGCATCGCAAAAGGTATACGGAAAAAGCACTGGGCCAAGCCCAACACTCATTCAGGATTAAAAAAAAAAAAAGACTCAACAAACTAGGAATAAGACCAGATATAGGATGACTACAGAAAAAAACCATAGTTAACATCATATGGTGGAGAAGTGAAAACGTTGTCCCTAAGTCTCAGAGCACTCAATGTTGTCTGGGAGGCTATGCTATGATCTAATATATAGAGAAATCCTCAAGAATCACCCCAAAAATAAAACTAGTACATGAGTTCAGCAACATTTTAGAATACAAGATCAATATACAAAAATCAATTGTATTTCTGCACAATCATAATGAGCAATCTGAAAATGAAATTAAGAAAGTGCCAGTTACAATAGAATCAAAATGAATAAATATTTTAGGAATGTATTTTTTAAAGATTCATTTTGTTTATTTGAAAGGCAGAGTTAGAGAGAGACAGAGAGATTGTCTATCTGCCGGTTCACTCCCCAAATGGCCACAATGGCTGGGGCTGAGCCAGACTGAAGCCAGGAGCCAGGAGCTTCTTTTGGGTCTCCCACATGGGTGGCAGAAGCTTAAGCACTTGAGCCATCTCCCGCTGCCTTCCCAGGCACATTAGCAGGGAGCAGGATAAGAAGTAGAGCAGCTGGGACTTGAACTGGTTCCCACAGGGCATGCTGGCACTGCAGGTGGCAGCTTTACCTGCTATGCCACAATGCCAGCCAATTTAGGAATAATTTTTAAGTTTTAAGTATTTATTTGAGAGACAGAGGCACACAGAGAGATCTTCAATCCACTATTCACTCCCCAAATGCTTACAACAGCTGGGGCTGGGCCAGTGCAAAGGCACGAGAAAGAACTCCATCTGGGTCGCCCACGTGGGTGGCAGGGGCCCAAGGACTTGGTCAATGATCTGTTGCCTCCCAGGCACACTGGCAGGGATCTGGAGCCAGAAGCAGAGGTAGGACTTGAGCCCAGGCACTCTAATATGGAATGTAATCTTCCCAAGCAGGGATCTAACTCACTGCTCCATCACTCCCACCCCGGGGAATACATTTCATAAAAACAATTGCAAAGCTCGCACACTGAAAACCACAAAGCAACTTTGAAAGAAATCAAAGGTCTAAATAAATGTAAAGATATCCCATATCCATGGATTGGAACCAATAACGTGGCAAAATATGGCAACGGTCTTCAAATTAACCCACAGATTCAACACAACTCCTGTCAACATCTCAGCTGAAACCACACAGAGATGCAAGGAATGCAGGCTAGCCAAGATAACGTCGCCCAAGGACAAAGTTGGTGGACTCCCAGGTTCTGACCTCAGACTTCCCTCAAGTGGCCAGCAATGGAGGCCTTGTGGCATACCGGCACAGACACATGAGGGCATAGATTTCAGTCCAAAAGTAAACTCAGATGCCCGTGACCCACTGATCTGTGACAGCTCAGTGGAGGAAAGTCTTCCCCATGATGGGTGCTGGGACCTCTGGTTACCCAAACACAAGAGGATGGAGTTGAACGTCTGCACCACACCATGCACAAAAGAAACTCAGTGTGGGCCGGCGCCGCGGCTCACTAGGCTAATCCTCCGCCTAGCGGCGCCGGCACACCGGGTTCTAGTCCCGGTCGGGGCGCCGGATTCTGTCCCGGTTGCCCCTCTTCCAGGCCAGCCCTCTGCTGTGGCCCGGGAGTGCAGTGGAGGATGGCCCAGGTGCTTGGGCCCTGCACCCCATGGGAGACCAGGAGAAGCACCTGGCTCCTGCCATCGGATCAGCGCGGTGCACCGGCCGCAGCGCGCCGGCCGCGGCGGCCATTGGAGGGTGAACCAACGGCAAAGGGAAGACCTTTCTCTCTGTCTCTCTCTCACTGTCCACTCTGCCTGTCAAAAAAAAAAAAAAAAAAAAAACTCAGTGTGGATCAAAGACCTAAATAGAAGCGTGAAAGCTGGAAAAAAAAAAAAAAACCTCTTAAAGAAAATATAGGAATAAATCTTCATGATCTTGGATTAGGCAACAATTCCTTAGATAAAACAATGGCTGTCATCAGTGTCTAAAACACAAATAAGAATAATAAAAACAGATAAACTAGACTTCATCAACAGGTAAAAACTTCATGCTTCCAAAGACATTATGAAAACGATGTAGGCCGGCGCCGCGGCTCACTAGGCTAATCCTCCACCTGCGGTGCTGACACCCCGGATTCTAGTCCCGGTCGGGGCACCGGATTCTGTCCTGCTTGCTCCTCGTCCAGTCCAGCTCTCTGCTGTGGCCCGGGAGTGCAGTGGAGGATGGCCTAGTCCTTGGGCCCTGCACCAGCATGGGAGACCAGGATAGCACCTGGCTCCTGCCTTCGGATCAGCGCAGTGCGCCCGCCACAGCGGCCATTAGAGGTTGAACCAATGGTAAAAGGAAGACCTTTCTCTCTGTCTCTCTCTTTCACTGTCCACTCTGCCTGTCAAAAAAAAAAAAAAAAAAAAAAAAAAAAAGAAAAGAAAAGAAAAAATGTAGGGACAACACCCAAAGCAGAAAAAAATCACCTGTTAGAATGGCTATACCCGGGGCTGGTGCTGTGGCATAGCGGGCTAAGCCTCTTGCAGCACCGGCATCCCAGATAGGTACAGTTCAAGTCCTGGCAGCTCCAATTCCAATCTCGCTGTCTGCTATGGCCTGGGAAAGCAGTGGAGGATGGAACAACTGGTTGGGCCCTTGAAACCGTGTAGGAGACCTGGAAGAAGCTCCTGGCTCCTAGCTTCGGATCAGCTCAGCTCCAGCCATTCTGGCCATTTGGGGAGTGAACCAGTGGATGGAAGCTCTCTCTCTCTCTCTTTCTCTCTCTCTTCCTCTCTCTTTAACTCTATCTCTGATATAAATACATAAATCTTTAAAAAAAAAAAAAAAAAAAAAGAATGGCTCTAACCACAAAGGCAGAAGATGGCAAGTGTTGGTGAGTGTGGAGAAACGGACGCCTTCCACCTTAGTGGTGGGATTCGCGAGTGCCACAGCTCCTTGGGGAAAGAGCTTGACAGCTGTTCAGAAAGCTGAGTGGAACTCCCGTACGGTACAGCAGTTCCACTCCCAGAGACCCCACCCAAGAGACCTGAGAACACGCCCACCCAACCCTCCTCCAGGAATACTCACAGCAGCGGCTTTCCTATAGCCACAAAGCGGGAGCCGCCGACTGACGACCGACACACAGAACGCTGTGTGTCCCTTCGCCGGATCGCAGCATGCAGCCACCAAAGCAATGAAGCGCTGAGTCAAACTGCGCCGCGCACAAACCTCAGGCTCCACGCGCGAAGGGGAAGAAATCAGATGTAAAAGCCGCACTCTCCTGGATTCCATTGATAGGAAATCCCTGGGGAACAGGGAGTGACTGGCAAAAGGTATGGCGTTTCCTTTAAAGAAACAACATTCTGGACCGGCTAAGGTGGTGGCTGTGCAACTGTATGAATACCCTAAGACTACTGAATTGTGGACTTTAAAAGGGGGGATTCTGTGGCCGGCGCTGTGGTATAGAGGGTAAAGCCACTGCCTGCAGTGCCGCCATCCCATATGGGCGCTGGTTCAAGACCCGGCTGCTCCACTTCTGATCCAGCTCTCTGCTGTGGCCCGAGAGCAGAAGACTTCAAAAAAACGGAGAGCCCAGGGCTTCCCGGAGACCGTACCAGGTTGTTCATCAAAAGAACCAATCAGAGCCCGGGGAAATGAAGAGAGAATGGTTTGAAGAAAGCAAACCGAAGCTGCAGTTGAATGGGAAGAGCTGATGAGGGGGAAACAGGCGAGCAGCTGGCTGCAGCCAGAGACTATGAGGGGATTTCAAACAGCGCATGGAGGCGCAGGCACTGGGGTGCGGCGGGCTGACCCTCACCCCGGGCCGCCCTCTGCCCTGCACTGCGGCACCAGTCTGAGTCCCGCCTGCCCCACTTCCAGTTCAGCTCTCTGCCAAGGCACCCGGGAAGCAGCAGATGACGGCTCCAGGCCTGAGTCCCTGCCTCCCCCATGAGAGACCCAGACAGAGTTCCTGGCTCCTGGCTTCAGGCTGGTCCAGCCTCTGCTGTTGTGGCCATTTGGAGAGTGAACCAGTGAATGGAAGCTCGCTCGCTCGCTCTCTCCCTCTCTCTCTGTCATTTTGCCTTTCAAATAAATACATTTTTAATTCATGAAAAAGAAAACTAAAATACAATGCAAACTTGGCGTGGACGTTTTGAAGCCCTCTTGTCCCGTGCCATCGGGGAGAATCTGAAACAGCCAATTCCACCCAGTTTGCTTTCCAGAGAATGCTGGTGGAAAGATTATCTTGCAACATTGTACTGCCAGGGAGCCAGACTGCTGCTACAAACATGGGACTGGTTCAGGCTCCAAGAAACCAGCCTGAGCCCGATTTCTGAACATAGAAGGTACAAAGGTGCATCCGGCAAGCAGGCAGGGCCCCCCCTTGCCCCTTCTCTGCACCCCAGACCCTCCTCCAGCCCTTCCAGTAAACGTTTGACACACTGCTCCCCAGGGAGGCAGTTTCTTTAGGGCACTGCACCTGCCACTGTCTCCTATCACAGTCAACAGAGGTTTCCCCTGAAGGCCTGCTCTCTGAGCCTGGTCATTGGGTGACACCCAGGCAAACAGACCCCTTGTGTCTGCGAACAGGATCAAGAACAAGAATATAGGGGCCATGGGAGTGCAGTGGAGGATGGCCCAAGTACTTGGGCCTTGCACCCCATGGGAGACCAGGAGAAGCACCTGGCTCCTGCATTTAGATCAGCGCAGTGCGCTGGCCACAGCAGCCATTGGAGGGTGAACCAATGGCAAAAGGAAGACCTTTCTCTCTGTCTCTCTCTCTCACAGTCCACTCTGCCTGTTAAAAAAAAAAAAAAAAAAAGAATATAGGGGCCAGCATTGTAGCATAGCAGTTAAAGCTGCCGCCGGCAGTGCCAGCATCCCATGTGGGTGTGTACCAGTTGTTCTCCTTCCAATCCAGCTCTCTGCTATGGCCTGGGAAAGCAGTAGAAGATGGCCCAAGTCCTTAGGCCCCTGCACTCACATGGGAGACCCGGAAGAAGCTCCTGGCTTCGGATCAGCGCAGCTCCAGCCATTGCAGCAATTAGGGGACTGAACCAGCAGATGGAAGACCTCTCTCTCTCTCTCTCTCTCTGCCTACACCTCTGACCTCTGCAACTGTGCCTTTCAAGTAAATAAATAATAAATAAATCTTTAAAACTAAAAACAAGAATAAAAAGCACCTGTTGAGAGAGAGTTAGAAAAGCCCCGGCTTCTGACACCAGCTGTGGGAGAGAGGACAGAGGGAGAACTGCTTGAAGGAACCACGCAAAGGAAAATTCACACAATCAACAGGCACCACAACAACGAAACCTCCCACCCGGAAGTAGTTTGTGATTTCAGCATTCAGACACTAAACATTTAAAAAAAAATAACAACTTCTAGAAGAGGAAAGAACACACTACCCACAAAGGGATGAGAATCGAACTGACGTCAGATTTCTCCCCAACAACAGGAACCACCAGGAAGCCACGGAGGAGGATCTACCAAGGACAGGCGGGGAATGTGACAAAGGCGCGTTCAGATGAGAAGGTGAAACAGAGGCTTATGTAGAAAGGAAGACGTTCCTCCCCACCGGCCCTGCCTGCGGAGGTGCCTGCGAGATCTCCCAGGACAAAGAGGGAGCCATGGGACTCAGAAGTAGCAGGGAGAACTGTGCCCCACACAGGGCAGATATTACCGACTGTAAGTCCCACTTAAATAAAATCAACTGAAGAGAAAGAAGGAGGAGGAGGAAGGGAAGTGGGGGAGAGTCTCTGGCATAGCCATCGCGATGAGCAAAAAGAAGAAAAAGAGAAGCAATAAAACTGACCATTCGGTTGGAATAAGAGTTAGCAACAACATGGTACCAACCGGGCAGGGGCCGGGGAGCCACAGCTGACCAGGGCTGGGTGGCCGGCCGGAGGTTGGGATGGCACCTGGCACGCCCGCATCCCCTGTGGGAGGGTCTGGGCTGGAGTCCCGGCTGCTCCTGTCCTCCAACTTCCTGCTCCCGCTCCCACCGCAGACAGCAGGCGCTGGCTCGAGTGCTCGGGTTTCCACCACCAGCCTGGGAGACCGGGTCTGAGTTCCCAGCTCCTGGCTTCAACCTGGCCCAGCCCCAGCTGCTGCAGGCATAAGGAAGAATGAACCAGCTCAAGCCTTCCCCTCCCTCCCCCCACCCCCGCCATTCAAATAAACAAATGAAACTAAAAATTTTAAAAAGAGAAAAGCAGCAGCTAACCAATGTCCTTGCCTATTCAGCAACAAGATAGATTGATTTGAATCGAGATGATGCAAGAAACTATGTTTTTAAATGTGAATTATGAATGCAGGTTTGTATAAATACAGAAAAGCAATGTGTAAGAAATCTGATTGTCAATACGAAAGAAAAAAATGAAAGGAGAAAATTGTATTGATATATTTGATATAATAGAGAACCTGGAACCCAAGATAGATAGATAACATTTACATATTTATATTCTCTCTCTTTCTCTCTCTCTCTCTCTCTCTCTCACACACACACACACACACACACAATTATATTTTAATATGAAAGAATTTCAAAAGGATAGCACCTGTCAATTATTTTAATCACTAACACTGAAAATTAACAACAAAAAAATCAATTCCCCAAGATTTTTGTTAACTGTTCTACATAGCACTTTAGGAAAATACAACACAAATGTAGGTTTAGAACAACTCAGAAATGCCTGAGAGTGAGAAGGTGACTTATGCAAATCCTGTAGGATGTGGCCAACGTGACTGGATCCAGATTTTGTGGGAGCTGAAGCTTATTCAGTGTCAGGGTAGCCTTTAAGAAAAAAAAATGATCACGAAATCTTACTTTTGCAAACTCTACCCCTAACAGTAACCGGCAGTCACCTCGCGAGAGCCTCCAGGGCCTTGGAAAGGACCTGTGCCCGTGTCAATCAGAAAAGAATGACCAACGACTCATTTCAAGAATCTAGAGGCCGGCGTCGTGGCTCAATAGGCTAATCCTCCACCTTACGGCGCCGGCACACCGGGTTCTAGTCCCTGTCGGGGCGCCGGATTCTGTCCCGGTTGCCCCTCTTCCAGGCCAGCTCTCTGCTATGGCCAGGGAGTGCAGTGGAGGATGGCCCAGGTGCTTGGGCCCTGCACCCCATGGGAGACCAGGATAAGCACCTGGATCCTGGCTCCTGCCGTCGGATCAGCGCGGTGCGCCGGCTGCAGCGGCGGCCATTGGAGGGTGAACCAACGGCAAAGGAAGACCTTTCTCTCTGTCTCTCTCTCTCACTGTCCACTCTGCCTGTCAAAAAAAAAAAAAAAAAAAAATCTAGAAAAGTGTGAGTAGCATACCCCAAGAAAGGAGAAGAGAGAGAGCTAAATAAAGCCAGCACTTATTTATGTAAATTAGCTTAAAAATAGAGTTGGTTGATAGAAATAAGATCTATTTCTTTGAGAAGATCATTATAATCTTTAGCACAATGTATTGGCAACAAGGTGTGCGGGAGACACAAATAAACAATGGGAGATGACAAAGAAGACATCGCTTTCCAAAGAGGGATTTATGCAACGAGGGAAAGGATATTTCTGGAACCCTTGGGCAAGGCTCTCACTAGTTGGTGGAACAGTACAATATTTCCATCTCAGAGGCCGGCATCTGGCCCACGTCCCACGGTGGAGCGCCTGGGCTTCATTTCCCACGCCGGCTCCTGACTCCAGCTCCCTGCTAATGTGCACCCTGGAGGCAGCAGGGATGGCTCAAGTGTCTGGGTCCCTGCCACCCACACGGGAGACCCACGTGCAGTTCCAGGCTCCTGGCTCTGGCCCAGACCCGGTGGGAGCAAACTCTCTCGCATTTGCTCTCACTCTCTTTGTCTCTCTCTCCCCCCCTCTCTTGGCCTCAAATATAAATAAATAAAAGCTTTCAAATCTATATTTCCGTTAGAGCATCACAGATCAAGCAGGAAGCCTGCCGCTCCACACTCATCACAGAATGTGGTCTATCCATACAGTGAATCATTTGCAGCCATAAAAGGGGATGAAGCAAAATTTTCCACCATGAAATGTGATGCAATCTAAAAGAAAAACATGTCATAGATATAATTGTTAGCATTTATAAATAATACAACTCTTTACTACAAAACCCAAGAGAATCTACTGACAAACCATTAGAAGAATTACGAAATTTCAGCCAAGTGGCACTATTTCAAATACATTACAGATTTAAAAAATTATATCCAGACTATATATAAGATCTCCTAACACCATTAATCAAAGAACAGAGAATCCAACAGAATATGGGTAAAAATTATGCTTCAACAATTTAGAAAAAAAAAAGAGATCACATTTCTGAAAAAATACTCAATCTCACTAGAGAATCAAGTAAAGACAAAATAGTGAGAAAATATTCTCACTCTCCCATCAGGTATAACTTTACGTTGTGTCTGATGCGGTACGTGAGGACCGTGGGGCACTGGCGGATCCAATCCACAGTGGGTGTGCAGGTGTAAATACACTCAGCTTTTTAGGAAACCCACTTAGCAGAGTCTGTTGCAATTGAGTCAATGCTTAAATGATTTCAAGATTTATTTTGATGTATTGGAAAGGGTGACAAAGAGGGATAAGGAGGGAAAGAAAGAGAGTTTCTATCTGCTGGTTCATTTTCTAAATGGCTACAACAGCCAGGGCTGGGCCAGGTCGAAGCCAGGAGCCTGGAGCTCCATCTGGGTCTTCCACAAGAGAGGCAGGGGCCCAACCGCTTTGGCCATCTTCTGCTGCCTTCCCGGGTGCACTAGCAGGGAGCTGGATTGGAAGTGGAGCAGCCGGGTTTCAAACCAGCGCTCTGATGCGGGATGTTGGCATTGTAGACAGCAACTTAACTCACTGCACCACAACACCAGCCCCAAATGCTTAACTGAACTTTTAATCCAGGTAGCGTTCTTCTAAGAATGAAAAATCCCAATGCCTATCACAATAGAACGGTTATATAAATTATGGCACAGCTAGTGCAGGAAATACTATGGTGCAGGTAAGCAGAATCAGGCAAATCCACCACATGTAGACTCTCATGAAAAGTGCCCCAAGGACTGCTGTGAAGTGGGAAGAGAGAGGCTGTGGCGCTCAGTGTGCTGTCCTCTGTCTCCAGAGACCCCCTAACCCGTGCAAAACTGCCACGGGGTCTCAAACGGAAGCAGCAGCCGAGGGGCACTTGGGTTTTATCTGTATGGTTGGATTTTTTTCCTCCCAACTAGAAGGTATTCAGGAAGTAAGGCGGGCATTTGTTCATAGCCATGTTACGCACAAGAGCTAAAAGGTGGGAGCAACTCAAGGGGCCGTCAACAGAGGAGCAGACAAAATGCGGTGCATACAATGGAAAATTATTCAGGTGCAAAACAGAACGAGATCCTGGTTCGCACCACAACATGGATGAATCGCAAACGCGTTATGCTGGGTGAAGTTGGCCCGGCACAGAAGGACAAATGCTGTGACCACACTGACGCGAGGAACCAGGGAAGTGGAATGGGTAGAAGCAGAAAAGAGAAGGGGGCTGCCAGGCACCGGGGGTGGGGGTGGGGTAGGGGTGGGGGTGGGGTTGGAGAATGCGTGTTTAACAGGCCCAGAGCTTCCATGGGAGCAATGACAAGGTTTCGGAGATGGTAGCGACAGCTACACAACCATCCCCCTGCGCTGCACACTCTAAGATGGCGACAGGGTGGGTGCTCGGCACAGTGCTTCAGATGCTGCCTGCGGTACCCACATCCCATGAGGGAGCGCCTGGGCTTCATCCTGGCTCTGCTCTCCTTCCAGCTCCCTGCTGACCTGCACCCTGGGAGACGGAGGTGACGGCCCAAGTAGGTAGGTCCCTGCCACCCACAGGCGAAACCTGGATGGAGCTGCCAGCTCCCGGCTTTGACCTGGCCAGTCTGGCCATTATGGGCATTTGGGAAGTGAACCAAAGGACAGAAGATCTCTTTCTCTCAGCCTCCCACCTACCTCTGCCTTTCTAATAAATAAATACATGTTTAAAATGAAATGGTTCCAGTAGTACGTTCTGTTATATATATTCTACCACAATAAAAAGTAAATGAAAGTCACAAGACACAGTTGTAAAAGAGTAATAATAAGTAAGGGCACCAAGCTGAGGCTGAAGAACCCTTGCCATGAAAATACGTGTGCTGGGTAACATACACTGCAGGAAATGTGAACACGTAACCAAGTTTAAAATAAAGAACGGGCAACACTCAAGAGCCAGAAATAGGAGGCAACTGAATCCAGAGACGAAAGCAGAAGCTGGGCTGGGGCGGGGGGGACCCCCAGTGCCCTGGCTCTGATGGCTGCGTGCTGTCACCCTGTGCATGGAAGGCACTGATGTGCAGTCCACCCTCCCTGGAGGGGGCAGGGGGCAGGGGTCCTCGGCAGGGCCGTGCTGTCCCTACAGGGACTGAAAACCAGACCTCCTAGGGGGAGCAGTGAAGGAGCCACTCACAGACAGTGAGAAAGAGAGAAGTCACACTTGGGTAATTAGAACCCTCAGGCTGCGCCACATATGGAAGTGCAGGCTAAATTTATCCCACCCATCGAGAATGGGAACCCTAAACTGTCAATGTAGCAGATAAAATAGTCGGGATTACTGAAACACTCAGGTCTCGTGCAAAGAAACACAAGACCAGCCTCGGAAGGACATTTTTACAAGCTGGGACACGCGCGACTCCCACCGAAAAGAAGAGAAGGGAGGAGTGCATGGGTTGGGGGATAGCTAACAAGTGATTGTGAGTACACATGCACAATAAGCTTGTGAGCAATACACCTGTGCATGTATGTACACATGCACACGTGTGTGAGTACATGCATACGTGTGTGTGCACAGTAAGCACATGAGCATGAGTGTGCATGTGCACGTGCTCACACATACACACTGCACACACGTGAGCACACATACACACTGCACACACACGTGAGCACACATACACACTGCACACACATGTGAGCACATGCACACATGTGTGTGCACACATGCACCCCAGAATGAGCAGCCCCCAGGACTGGGAGCTACCCACACCATCGCAGACTGCCTATGCAACATATGATGTAAACCGCTAAGGAGAGAAAAGATGGAACCCACCGCAGAGTTGCAGTCGAAGAGAAGAAGCCCAGCTCCATCTGGAGCAGGTGGAGCTTAGAGGGGGCCATGGGAAACACCCACCTGGCTCCCCGGAGGGAGGTGTAGGCTGGGGATGGACTCGGAGCCCCGCTGAGGGTAGCTCAGGTGTCCCTGGAGGAAGCGGGACCGGCCATGGTCCTGACGGAGAGGGGTCCCTGGATCAGGGGGACACTGGGAGGAGGTGCCAGTGTCAGCTCTCCGGCTCTGATGGCGGCCTCTTCCGGCAAGTGTTCTCAGCACTTCCTCTCCCAGCCCTCTCCCCAGCCCCTGGCCCCGGCTCCTGCAGGGTGACCAGGCCGTGCTGATCGTCTTTATGCCTCCTCCATCCCACGGTGGCTGCATAAATGCTGCCGCAGAGCCGAGAGCCGTCGTGTTGTGGGAGGCACGTGATGAATCTGCAGGGGACCAGAAGCAGCTGGAAAGCCCCTGGCTTCCTCTTCCACCCTCTCCCTGCCTCCCTCCCGTGCCCTCTGTGTTCTGAGAGGAAACTACCAACGCTGGGACTCAGGCAAGCACTGCCCCTAATTCACCCAGGCATGAGCACCCGGAGGCATCTACCAGGGCTGTACCTGCTCAGGACCCCTCGCTCCCCCTCCCTCCCCGACACTGTAACAATCCCCTGCTGCCCTGTGCACTGGGCACGGATCATCTCACTCGAGCCTCACAACCTTTGAGCAGTCTCCCATTCTGCAGATGCAAACACAGAGGCTCAGGGAGGTGATGCGACTTGCCCTGGCCACAAAGCCCCAGAGTGGTCAGGCTGAGGTTCAAGCCCAGACTCCACAGCTCTGCAATTCTGCCTGCTCCTCACCTGCCTGCCACAGCACCCCCAGCTCGGACTGCCTCCCCTCACCCCTGCTGAGCTCAGGGTGTCTGAGTCACACATTCCTTAGCAGAATGGTGGGAGTGTGGGGGTGGGGGAAGGGATGATCAGACCATGGTGAGTATACAAATCCGAGGTTGTCCTTTCATGATGCCAAGTACTGCTGCAGGCTGGACCCCTTCTGGGTGTAGAGGAAAGAGCAGACACAGGACCACCTGCAGGGGCTGGCATTGTGATACAGGAGGTAAAATCGCAGCCTGCAATGCCAGCATCCCAGTGTTCGAGTCCTGGCTGCTCCACTTCCAATCGTGCTAGTGGCCTGGGAAGAGCAGCAGCAGATGGCCCAGGTGACTGGGCCCCTGCCATCCATGGAGGAGACCCAGATAAAGCTCTTGACCTCAGCCTGGTCCAGTGCTGGATATTGTGGCCATCTGGGGAGTGAATCTGTGGATGAAAAATCCCTCTCTCTCTCTCTCTCTCGCTTGCTCACTCTCCCTCTGTAACTCTGCATTTCAAAATAAATAAATAAATCTTCTTAAGAAAAAAAAAAAACACAGGATCTGCAAACATATGGCTTCAAAGACAAGCAAATGGTCTCTGGACTGGCCTCGGGGACCTGACGCAGAGCCTGCCCCTCCCAGGGGGACTTCCCTTGGGGGCTCTGGCCTTCTTGGACTTGACTTTGTGGGAAGCCAGAGCTGTGCCAAACCTTAGTCCAATCTGGGAGGCAAGGCCCAAGGAGAGGGAGGCCAGGAGTCCAGACCTGGAGCTGCCGCCGACTTTGATGACCATGGGCAAGATGCAGCTCCCTTGAGGCCTGATTCTCCCATCCCCCTTCCAGGCCTGCCCAATTCTCATGATCAGTGCGTTGGCCTGGGGCGGGCTCCAAACCAAGGAGGCAGGAGTAGGGGGCTCAGAAAAGGAGCACATGCTAGAGGCCAAACAGCCACCCCCGCAGTGGTCACCCTCCTGGATGGGGCCAGCACCCTCTCACCAAATACGTCTGCACAGGGTGACCCTGCCTGCCCAGCAACCTGCCAAACTATGACTGTGGATGGCGAAGGCAAGAGAGGAAGGAGAAGAAACGGGGGCTGTGCTTTGGGTGCGGTGTGGTCCCCAGTGACTCAGGACTGGTGGCAGTGGGAGGTGCTGGGGTCTCATAGGAGTGAACCAGAGCCCCCGCAGGAGTGGACTGTTCCGAACCAGTGAGCCTGGCCCCTCCCCATCCCCTGCTCTGTCTTGCTATGTGAACCCTCGCATGCACTCCCGCCTTCCGGCCTGTGACGTCATGTACTGGGGTTCTTGTGATGTCAGCACTACACTCCCACCCTGTGACGCCATGTGCCGGGGCCATGGCCGATGCCAGCACTGTGCCCTCCCCGTGACGCCATGTACTGAGGCTCTCACCGATGCCAGCACCATGCTCCCACCCTGGATGCCATGTGCCAGGGCCCTCGCCGACGCCAGCACTGTGCTGTTTGGGTTTTACAGCCACCAGAATCGCCAGCCAAACAAAGCTCTCAGACATTGCCCAGCACCAGGTATCCTGTGACAACACAAGGATACGACAAGAAAGAAAGGGCGCAGGGGAGCATGGGGGCGGGGGAGCGAGCCTGGGACAACAGGTGCGCCCTGGATGGGGAGCTAGCCCTGGCCCGGCTTCTCACCCTGCTGAGACAGCAATCACTTCCGCCCTCGGTTGAGGATGTCTGAGTGCCAGTGTCCCCAGGTGTCCCCACTCACTTTCCAAAACCCAGCTCCATTGCTTTCCTGTCAGGAGTCCTTCCTCAATCCAATCTCCTGCCTCCTTCTGAAAGGCCTTCCCCCAAATCTATGCCTGCAACCTTCAGCATGGCACAACCCCTACATACTACCTGTGCCACATGGAACAAGGCGGAGGGCCCCTCCTCCTGCCAACCACTGGCACAGGGCGGTTGCCCCAGAAGCCATGTGATGGTGACGGACACTGGCCAAGGGCACAGGCGGGAGGATACGTGGAAGGATGAGCTGGCTTTGTCTGCAGGCCAAGCTAGCCTTGCATTCAAAACGCCCTGGATCCCCAGCCAGAAACTCCCCTTTCAACTGGGCAGCCGAAGGAGGTCCTGACCCTCGCTGCTGCTCACTTCCCCATGGACCTCAGCTCCCACCACTGGCATGGACCTATTGCCCCTTTACCATCTTATCCAACATATTCCAACCCCACAGGCCTGGAAGTCTGAGGAGCTTGTCCCCAGCCACCTGCCTTCAACTGCCCATGCAATTGGTGTGGCTATTCTATGGACAGAGGGACTCTATGGGTGTGCCCTAGAAGTTCTGTCACCTAAAACCCTACAGAGGTCCCCAGAAGTTACCGACCTCGGGGATGCTGTGAGGGGAGGGGTCCAGAGTGATGACCTTCAGAGAAGACCTGAGTGCCAGCCCCAGTGACCAGCTCTGCAAGCCGCCCAGCCAAGCACGGGCGCGCACCCGGGTTACGAGAGAACCGGAGGCTCACCTTGATGCTCGTCCAACTTCCCCATGGTCTCAATCTGCTCCACCAGGTCGTTCGAGTTCCACTGACTCATCCCAAGGAGGATGGCGTTCTTGCCTTCAGCCATGTCCTCTGCGGGAAGGAGCAGAGTGGGCATAAGCAGGCAGGACTGTGTGCAGGTGGCCCTCACGGGAGCTGTGTCAGAGGGAGCGTCTCCTTCTCCCCCGAGCGGGGGCTGAAGTCTGTCTGTAGCTAGACAGGTACGAGATGTCCTGGAATCTGGCCCTGCAAGAAGGCACCCTTGTAGTACCCCACTGGGCACGGGGGTACCTCCACTGGCTACAGAAGACGGGAGTCACGAGAGGGGCTGGCATGCAGGTGGCATTTCTTGAGAAGCAGTGTGTTTGGGAGAAAGAGTGAAACCTTGTCCCTTGCCAGCTCTGTACTGGGGTCCCTTGCCAGCTCTGTATTGGGGTCCCTTGCCAGCTCTGTATTGGGGTCCCTTGCCAGCTCTGTATTGGGGTCCACTGTTGGACTCTGAACTTCAGTTTTCCATCAGTGGAATGGGAGTGCCAACACCTAACTCCCAGTTGTCATGAGGGCTGCAGAAAGAAGATGTGGAGGTCCCAGTGCACAGGAGGTGCTCATACGTGACAGCCATGATGGTTCTCTCTTCATAGAAGTAGCTCACTCTCAGAGTTGAGTTCCGGAGTAACCCACAGAGGAGAAGTCTTCAAATTCTAAGGAATCCCTGAGCTGTATGAAACCTTTGGTCTGGGGCTAGCACAGTGATGTAGCGGGTAAAGCCGCCACCTGCTGTGCCAGCATCCCATAGGAGCAGTGGTTTGCAAGCCCCAGCTGCTCTTCTTCTAATCCAGCTCCCTGCTATGGCCTGGGAAAGCAGTAAAAGATGTCCCAAGCCCTTGGGCCCCTGCACCTGGAAGAAGCTCCTGGCTCCAGATCGGCCCAGCTCTAGCTGTCGTGGCCATTTGAGGAGTGAACCAGCAGATGGAAGACCTCTCTCTCTCCCTCTCCCTGTCTCTCGTTCTCTTTCTGTGTGTGTGTGTGTGTGTGTGTAACTCTGCCTCTCAAATAAAAATAAACAAATATTTTTTAAATGTTAAAGAAAGAAAGAAACCAACCTTTGGTCCCCATCTCACCTTTAGGGACCTCTCAATGCTGCCATTCTCCCACACTCCTCCTCCCACCCTATCTCTATCCTCGCCCCCTTCCTGTCTGAGCGTAGCGATTGCCCTGGGAAGAGTCAGTGGGGCCCTGTTCCCTAACTGCCCTGCACACAGCCCTTGGGGCCTGCACATCCAACACGCACATCTGCTGCAGCCCCTCATCCCACAGAAGCACAGCTCGTCCAGAACAAACCCACAGGGGGGGTGCACCCCCACCACCACCACACACACCTGGAGAGGCAGGCCTGCCTGGAGAGCTTTGTGCCCACCCACCCCCAATCATAAAACAGACACCAAAGGGCGTGGAGGAGACCCCTCAAGATGGGATAATTAAGAACAGAGGGGTGAGACCCATTCCACCGCCAAAGAACTTGGCCCAGCAGATGGAACCAACATGGAGCCTCGGCTCTGGGAGCTGTCCAGAGTTCTGATCCGCGCCGCAGCACCGTTTTGCAAGCAGCTCCCGCAGGGTGCCCCCTCCTGGCTGACTACTAAATGATCTATTTAGCCTCACTTCTCTTGCGGCACACTGAGGTGGTCAGAAGCGCTTTACAAATATTAACGCTCTTAACTTCATAACAGTACTAAAAAGGTACAATTACATTTCCTCCATTTTCTAGACAAGGAAACTGAGGCACAGGGTAACTGCGTAACTCTTGCTCAAGGTCAGTGGTGGGAGCCAGGGTTCAAATGCACATAGACCAGTCCACGAGTTCTGGAGCCCTGCCCTGGACTTACCAGATTAGCTGCCTGACGCCCCAGCCAGGCACCGCACAATCCCAACTCCCAGCAGGTTTCCTCTGTGGCCAGGTTCACACCTGTGAGCAACTTTGTGTAACAGTCCCTGTGCCAGTTCTGCCACATGTGAGCTATGTGCACCCCTCCACCACTGTCGCTGCTGTCTTAGCTCTTATATGGCAATACCAGCTCTGGTTCCATCACTCCTTCTAGCACGCTGTCAAGTAATTTCACAGTAAATTTGCAAAAGCTACACTAGCTGAGATGTTGTAAAGAAATGAGACACGACCCTTGGGAGGCAGAGTTTAGAGAGGGTGAGAGCTCAGTTTAGGTGTCGGGCTGACTATTTTCAACCCTGGAGCTGCCAACTGCTGGTATGGGACCTTCACGGGCCTCAGTTTCCCCATCTGTGAAATGGATCACCGCAGTGCTTGTGTCATGGTTTGCTGTGAGGACTGAACGAGATGAACGGTGCTATTGACAAGGAAGCCCAGCACACAGAGCACAGCCAGACACTGCCATCATCACCGTCATGTGGGATTGTGTCCCACCACCCACTCCTGGGCTGCTGTCCCCATGACATCCTGCCTCAGCTCCAGAGCAGGGGACACCTTGAGTCCTCTGTCTCCTGGTTCAGTTAGCAAGCATGTGGCTGGCTGTTTATTCTAATTCTAACCATTATTCTGCAGGGATTGGACGCCTAAGGGTCGGTGTGCAACATGGGACACGGCCTCCCTCCTGCAGCAGCCCTGACCCTGGTGCCACGCCAGCCATGCATCAGGTGCACGGTACATCCTGGCTCCGGGTTTCCCACAGTGCATCAGGCCTTCTCCTGGCGGGGAGGGGAACGCAAGGCCAGCAGAGCCCACGGGGTCCCCCGGGCCCTAGAGGGGCGAGCACCCCTGCCGCGGCCCTGGCCTCTCTCCTGAGGAGTGTGTGGCCCGGCCCCACCGTCTGTCCCTCGCGGACTCACAGCACGGTTCCCTCCCACCTGGCATCTGGCCCTGTGGCCCTCAGGTCTGGCTGCTCGGGGTCCCTGTCGGGATCTCCATCTCTTGTGGTCCCCACGTGTCCCTGGCCTCTCCCAGGCTCCGGGGTGTTCTCTGAGCATCTGCGCCCCTCTCTGGGCCTCTGGCTCAGGATCTCTTGTTCTCTCCTCTCTCCAGGGGCCTCACTGCTTCCTTTGGGTGCACAAGCCCCTCCCCGGCCTCTCCCACTCGCACTGGGTTCTCTGTCTCTCCTGGAGTCCCTGCTCCTCAGGATCTCCCACCCGACTCTGGTTATTGTCTCTCCCCCTCCCCAATTCTCCCTCGTGGCCCTGCTCACTCTGCGCGCTCCCTGCCTTCCGGCCTGCCTGTCTCCCCAGTGGTACCCCTTCTTCCCCACCCCACCTTTCCCCGCCTCCCTCTCCTGCTCTCTGGGCCTCTTCCCTGTCCCTGCTCACGACAAGCAGACTGGGCAACAATGGGCTTGTCCCCTGGGTGGCAGCCACATACACACACATGCACGCACACACATGCACACAATGCACCCATGCATGCACACACATACACACGTGTATGCACACGTGCACACATGTATGTACACGTGCACACGTGTGTGCACACCCACATGCGTGTGCGCATGTGTGCGTACACCCATGCACACATGTACACACGCACGCACATGTGCATGCGTGTATCACACGCATATACAGCCGTGTACACACCCACATGTGTGTACATGCATACTTACACACATGAACCCACGCATGCATGCATGCACACATGCACACACATGCACCGTGCATGCACACACGTATACACATGTATTCACACCCACACACGTGTACAGGTGTGCACACACCCACATGTGTATGTGTGTGTGTGTATACACACATGCACAAACACATGCACAGGAAGCTGCAGCCAAACAGCTCCTCTTGGAGCCCCCTCAGGCAGAGGGGGCCTTGTGTTTTGCTCTCCTTCCCTCACTGTGTCAGGGTCCCCCTCAGGACCCCAGAGACTACAAAGGGCTCACTGGGGTGAATGTCCTGGCTATGGATTTCCTGACTGTCCCCTGCAGGCTAATTCCCCTCCACTCTCTGTGATCTTGGCATGAATCGTTTTAGCATCCACCCCACCCCCACTAAGCCCTGATCCCTGCTGACTAAGCTTTAGGCTGAGCCTCATCCGCCATGGCCTCAACCCTGGCCTTGACCTCAGATGGAACCTGACCCTGGCCAAAGCCTAGATCCAGCCTTTCCTCCTGCCATAGGCCTCCATTGCTGCTGCTGGGGTGGAAAATGTTTTCCACGGAGCTGAGGGCCGGGCCACCTCCTCCAGACCCCGTCCTGAGCCACCTGTCCTCACACCCGCCACACTGAACTGCCCTGGGACCCAGAGCTGGGAACTTCTGGGTACCCTATCGCTAACCGTCACCTTGCAGATTCACCTCCAGACTGCTCCCACCACCAGCACCACCTCGCTCCTCACCACGGAGGTGGTCCCTACCCGGCCCAGCCCCGGGAAAGCCTTAGGGACTGGCTCTGGGGTGTTGCTTCCTCCAGTCCCCGCCCACCTGTGGCTGGCTTCCCTCCTGTGGGCGCAGACTCGGAGGCTTGACTGAGCTCACACAGCAGCCAGGCAGCGACACAACCGTGATGAAGACCTGCCCTCCGACCCTGCGTCCTTCTACTCCCGCTCCTTGTGCCCTGGGCCTGGGAGACCTCAGGACACCTGGCCCTCGCTCTCTGCAAGCTCCGACCCTGCCTTGGAGCCTCTGTCTGTGAAATGGGGCCATCGCATCCCTGCGCTGCCTTCCTCTCCTGGTTGCCCCGGGAGACCAGGAGCTGAAGTCACTGACGGTCTGCAGCACACAGTCCGGCTCCTCTGGCCAGCCTCCCCCCGGCATGGGGAAGGAGAGCGCCAGCCTCCACGGGCCCTGAGACGGGGACACATGGGGGAGAGGGGCGACCAGAGAGAGACATTTCCCACCCTGGAGAACCCATTGCCCTGCCCAGGGAGAGAGAGCCGTGCCTTGCCCTGCATCAAGCTACCACGGCCTGCTGTGCCCTGGAAATAGACGCTGGGCTCACCCCCAGCCCCAGCCCCGCCAACCTTGGCTGCCCAAGCTGCTCAGGCATGTTCCTGGAGGAAGGAGTTGAGGGCCGGGCACCTCCACCAAAACTGGGCCCTGGGCACTAACAGCCAACACAGCCTCGCCAGGCCAGGAGCCTCGTGGAGTGTCCAGAGCTGCAACGGACCATCCAGGCGGCATCCGGCATCCTCATTTTATCAGCACATGGCTGCACAATTGACCCACGGTCACCCGGAACCTCAGGGGCCGGGCTGGGCCTGCTGGTGCGAGCCTGGGCACTGAGACTGTCTCGGAGCGGTTCCGTTCCCGGGAAGAGCTGGGCCTGCGTCTGCGCGCTTGGTGGCTTTATGACTCCAGTTGAGGCTTTCTCTGTGTCCAAGTAGAAGATTCCAGTGAACGAAGCATCCCACAGTTCTAGATGGAGACGAACATTTTGCTACACAAAGCGACCATGTTGACATATCTAGCCGTGCATGGTGGCCACTCCAGCTTCAACCTGGCCTCCTTGCAGGGATGGAGACTCTGAAAGTCACAGTCATCTTCCCTCAGCGTTGCATGGCCAGGAACCCTGCCTGTGGAAGCTGAGCCTCCTTAACGGCTCAGCTGTCCCTCCGTGGCCTGCTAAGCTCTCCGTAGCCCATGGTTTCCGTCCAGACTACCTGTCAGCATGCCATCGTCATCACCCATACTGAGGAGCTCAGTCACTCACTGTCCAGGCATGGCTCCTATGGGGGTTCCTCTGAGTTCCGAGTCTCTGGCCTCCTCCTCCAGGGAGCCTGGACAGGGAAGCGCATCCACGGCACTGGCCCCTGGCAGAACTCGGCCTTCACCCCACCTGCGGCCACCGGGGACCCAGGCTGCAACTTCCTGCCGTTGCTGCAAGACATCGCGCTCTGTCCTCCAAACCTTGCACCAGCAGCTCCATTGTCCAGAACACTCCGCCCCCAGGTCTGCTAGCGGCTTGTTCCTCGATCAAGGACACAGCAGCCGGGGAGGCTCTTGGTCACCCGATCACTCCACCGCATGCCCTTATGTGGTGGGGGGTGGGGGGTGGGAAGCCACTGTGACACATGACTGACGATCCATCAACCACACATTTAAACGCACCATGGGGTGAGTTTTGACACGCGTGTACACCTGGGAAGCCATCACCACAATCAAGGTAGCGAATGTTGGCCAACCCCCCAGAACGTTCTGCTGCCTCTTTTTATCTCCCAGTCCCCTGGTGACCACCGATCCGCTCCAGTGACCACAGATGAATTTGCGTTTTCCAGAGCTCTGTTTACACGCAGTGCGGGCTGTGCCTGGGTTTGACCTCTCCCACCTAGCGCCATCATCCCCAGACCGGTCCACACTGTCGCTTTTCTCTTCTTGTTGTACCACCAGGGGCTCCTCCGCTCACTCACTCACTGCTGCATGTTTGTGCGCTTTTCAGTTCAGCGCTACCATGAATAAGGCTGTGAGGAACACTCATGGGCCAACACCTGCTTCCCTGGCCTGGGCGTGGAGGGGCCGGGTCCCATCTTATTTCCGGCTGATGAACTTTCTAAGTAGCTGCTGTCTATTGTCCCACATGTTTGCACCCTCGTACAACCCGGCTGGCAGAGCTGGAAGGTTCCCATTCCTGCACACCCTGGCCATTCTCAGAGGCACGGAGTGCGGCCTTCATCGGTCTAATGACGAATGACGCTGAATATCTTCACACGGGCCTTGTTGCCGCCGGGGCATCATTTTGCTGAGGCGTCTGTTCCTTCACGATATTTTATACACGGTGATTCTCAGTGTCCTTACCTGCTGGCACTGTCTTCTCCCCACCACCTGCGAGCCACCAAGCTGCACGCTCCTGGAGGGCCAGGACAGGGTCTCTCAGCTCCCGTGTCCCCTTGCACTTGGCACTTGATGGGCAGAAGCTCCATCAGTACTGTGGACAGAGTCACGGGGTGCGTGTTTGGCACAGCAGTTAAGACCCCAGTTGGGATCCCCAGATCCCAGTGCCTGGCTCCTCGGCTTTCTGTCCAGCTTCCTGCTAATGCGCCACCCAGGGAGGCAGCAGCTGGTGGCTAAGTACTTGGGTCCCTGCCACCAACGTGAGACACCCAGACTGAGTTCTGAGCTCCTGACTTTGGCCTGGCCCAGCCCTGGCTGTTGTGGGTGTTTGGCTGGTGAACCAGCAGACGGAAGAGCTCTCTGTCTGTCTCTCGGCTGAATTCTAGCCCCTGCTCCACCTCTGTGTGACCCTGAGCAACTTCCTCGGGCCTCGGGCTCCCAACCTGTCAAATGGGCCAGCGTGTCAGACTCAGACACCTGGAGGTGCTCCCCAACCCTGACACGTCTGGGTCTGAGGCCACACCTGCTCTGGACACGCCAGGTCTGCCTTCACTCTGCACCTTCCAAACCTCCACAGAGCTGGGCTGCGGCCCCCACACACAGTCCGTGGAGGTTTCGAGAGGAGGACAAGTGACAACTTAGTGCCGGAAGACCTATGAGTCCACCCTCTCTGCCTAGCCCATGATGCCACCAGGTGAGCCCCAGCACTGGGCCAGTGGGCTGCTGCAGAAAGGGAGGGAGGAAGGTGCCAGTCCCAGAACAACTCATGGGCAAAGGACTGAGCTGGACACTGGCCCTAGCCCCCCACTACCACCTCGATGTGTGATCCTGGGAGGTCCCTTCCAGGCTCTGGCCTCAGTTTCCCCACCAGTGCACCAAGGAGGAAGAAGACAAACCTCTCCAAGGGCCTGCTCAGTGCTGGTCCTCAGAAAGGAGGTATCCCCCAGTGTAAACACACCTCAGGGTGCAGGGCGAGGGCTTGTACCTGGAGCTCTTGGGGACAGAAGGATGCCCGGCACCTGTGTGGCCATGCCACGCACCCCCAAGCAGCATGAAGCCCCCCCAGGACTTGGCTGCCAGTCCTGTTTCTCTGAGCCAGGAGATAGAGATGGTGGGCTCCCGGCTCCCTGGGAAAACCTGCACACATGGAGGAATGGCCAGCCTGGACATGCATGGAGGCTGAAGAGGTATCTGGGGGCTGGGTGAGGGAAATGCTCCATTGTGCTCCCATGGGGCTGGAGGTCACGAGCTGGCTCCACCACAACTCGAGCGGGACGTGCAGAAGCAGCAGGTGCGAGCCCTGCTCAGGGCTGAGGATGGAGACCACATCCAAGGTCAGGGGCAGGACTCAGCCTGGGCTGCAGGACAAAGGGCAGGGATGTGACCCCTCGAGGGCTGCTCTGGAACCTGGATGTCCACAGCCTGGCCGAGTTGGGTGGGACTGGGCCCTGGGAGAGAGACGGCTGATGCCACCTCGTGTGGCCCTGAGCCAAGGAAGCCCACCAAGGCCATGGGGCAGGGAGGCCAAGGGCCCAGGGCCTGTGGGGCCCTAGAAGCTCTGGGAGAGGGAAGGGGGAGGGCAGAGATGGGAGTCCCACGGGGAACACTGAGAGTGAAGAGGGGAGAGAGAGGAAGAGAGCGTGGCCCTGGGAGAGCGGGGAGAAGAGAGAGAGGGGGCAGTGTCGTCCCAGAAAGGGCGGGACATCAGGACAGGGGAGGATGGAGCCATCGAGGGTGACTGTGCCAGACAGGGAGGGGAGGGGGGCAGGAAGTCGCCACAGCTGCTCCCAGGACAAGCAGGTGAACAGGGCCCCAGGGATGGAGTTGGCCCCTAGGCCACCCCTGGCCACCTGCCCCACCCCCAACTGCAGCACAGCTTGGCTGGGGCGTCAGGGGTGGGGTGGGGAGCACAGAGCCCTGACAAGCCACACAGGGACTTTAAATGAAATTAGCCTAGGATCAAAAAGCTGAAGCCGTCATGGTCACACTGGGGATCAGTTCCTGGGGAGACATTGCCCCCGCTGCCCCTGCAACCAGAGGCCAACGGGAGATGCAAACGGGTCCCAGATGGGCCAGCTTGGGGCTGGCATCAGGGTGGGGCTCTCCTCCCAGGACAGCTCCCCAGCTCTCCCCCTCCCAGCCACGTGGCCTTCAGAAACAGGAAATGTTTCTGTGGACTCTGTTACTGGAGTCCAGAGCCCACAGGGACACTGAGGCCCAGGAAGGTGAAAGACCCAGCCATGTTCCCGGCATCCCCTCAGTGTGCAGCAGGTCCCTTGTCAGGAGCAAGTCCACACCCCAAACATGAGGCTTCCCAGAGTGAGGCTGTGCAGGTGAGGCGGAGGCTGGGGGACCCTCCAGGGTGGGGTGTAGAGCCCAGGACTCCCCCCACCTGCTCCCACACCTCTAGACTCTCTCGTAAATCCCTGCTGCCCATGGCACCATGCATCTGCCCTGTGCGCTCTCATCCCCGGGCCTGTACTCAGGCCGGTGTCCACCTCTCTGCACCCAGCAGGTGCCTCTTTCTGCCACCCCAGCCCACACAGAGCCGCTTGCCAGGTCCCAGTGTGAGGCAGGCCCCCCTCCTCGCCCACAGCTGTCTCTCCCCGAATGTGAGCAACAGTCCTGCAGATCCCCGGCTCCCGGCCAGCGGCGAGGCCGCTCTTCCCCTTGGCCCCTGCAGCCTCGCCTCTCACTCCTGCCCCTTGCTCATCACCTCCCTGTGACACCCCTGGAACATTCCAGAGTGTTCCCCCACTCCTTGCTACTCCAGGGCTGTCATTCCTGCCGTCCTTTCTGTCTGGAAGGCTCTTTCTCCCACCTGTCAGTGGCCAACTCCTGCTCCCCAGCTGTGTAGAGTGTGGGTAACCACCTCCCCGCCAACACACACTGCACAAAGGCCCCCAATCCTCACACCCGGTGCATTCGCTTGATGGCGTCTCTCTGTGGCCGGGGTTTCCTTTGTGTCCGTTTGGTGCTGGCCCCTCCTGCTCGGGCACAAGTTGGATGAGGGTAGTACCGGTGCCTGCTGGATACTGCAGGAGCTCCAGCACCCAGGACAGCTCCCGGCAACGCTCTGGGCACAGCCAGGGGATGAACCCTGGGACCCTCAGGGATCGGGCGGGTACAGAGTGGGGAACTGAGTGGCTAGGGCTGCCAGCCCCCAGCAGGAGTCTCCCCCTCACCTGCCCCCAGCCAGGGATAGGGGATGGGCTCACTCACCTCTGGCATCAAAGAATTCATCATCCGAGCTCTCCACGGAGTCACTGAGGACATTTCGAAGGTGCCAGGGGGCGCCGCCGCCCGGGGTAGGGCCACCTGCCAACAGGAGCACACCTGTTAGGCAAGCCCAGACCGCCTGGATTAAGGGGCACTCAGTTTCCTGCACGCCTGCTCCCTCCTTGTACAGCCTCAGGCCCCCCAGAGCCCTCCCTCTCGTCTGCTTTCATCAGTGCCCTCAGGCAGAGTCCCGTCCAGCAGGGCGGGAATAAGTATGTCCATTTTGCAGGAGGTAAAACTGAGGCTGGAGGCGGTTGAGAGGTTTCTGCCAAGGAGACGCAGCATGTTGGGCAGCAGAAGCAAAGTTGTGTGTGGTTACAAATGATCCTGGGCACTGGTAACAACAGGTGCCCGGGTCGGAAGGAGACCCTGTTCATCACTGTCACTCATGACGTAGCCCTCTGGAAATGAGACCTCCAGGCCGGCTGAGGCGGAGGCAAGGGCACGGGAAAGCACGTCCAGTCTGACACGCGTCTGCGCAGAAGCAACACCTGCCCTCGTGTCACTCAGAAGCAACACGCCTGCACACATGTCATCCAGAAGAGAGACACTTGCCCATGTGTCAGTGGCCAAAGCAAGCCACATGGCCACACCCCATTCCAGAGGGTGGAGGAGGGGAGAACCAGACACCTTGATGAGCACCACAAATGGTGACCACACACTGCAGGTGCAGCCCAGCCAAGGACCGCAGCCCCCAACAGAGAAAAGAACCCAGAACAGAGAGGAAGACCTGGGTTTGAGTTCTGCCCTGTCTCTGCCACCAGCGACTTGCACAGCCAAGTCCTTCCCACCCCGCAGCCTCAGTTTCCCCTCCATAGCACAGTGACACCAATCAGTCCGTTGCTGGCAGGATCCCATGTGCTCGGCAACTAACGTCACACTCAGGACGGCAGTGGTGCTTTGCACCGCTAAGTGCAGAGGCCAGGCTGTGCGGCTGAGGGGGCCTCTGGAGCAGGTGGGAGTGAGGACACCCAGGGGACACATGCCTCATCCTGAACTCTGCACCAACGCCCCTCCCAGCCCAGGACCAGGGGGAGGGAGGACAGGGACAGCCCTGGGCCAGGAACCCCACTCTGTTCTCTGAGTCTCCTCCACCAGGAACTCTGGGACTCTGGTGGGACCAGCGCACCGGCCAACCCCTCTGCGTGCCACCCGGGTACGTGGAACTGAAATGCTGGGACTGTGGTTGGACTGAAATCAAGTTGCAGAAATGAAAACCGCAAAGCTGTTGGAAGAAGATCAACCTAATAATTTCCCCAAGGGAAGCTCAGAGGCAGAAGCATGCAGTTGGTCGTCTCGGGCGCAGGGAGGCTGAGAGCGTGCTCGAATCCCCCGAGCTTACACACGGGGCCTGGGCCGCACACACTCAGCCATGGCCTCTGGGGAAGCCCTTGCACTGGTCAAAGGCAGAGCAGTTCTTCCAATACTGACGCGGAAAGATGCCCATAGGACTGCTTAGCAGAAAAAGCGCAGGGTCATCCCACAACAGTATGTTCCTTTTGACTCCATTCTTTAAAAAAAAAAAAAAAACTCTCTGCATGCTGAGTGATGCGTGCAACATGGCCAAGAGCGTGGGCTCTGGGGCTGGTGTTGCAGCACTGCAGGTTAAGCCACCGCTTGTAATGCCAGCATCCTGTATCAGAGGGCTGCTTCAAGCCCCAGCTGCTCTGCTTCTGACCCAACTCCCAGCCAATGTGCGTGAGAAGGCAGCAGAAGATGGCCCAAGTGCGTGGGCCCCTGCACCCACATGGGAGACCTGGAAGAAGCTCCTGGCTCCTGGCTTCAGATAGGCCCAGCTCTGGCTGTTGTGACCATTTGGGGAGTGAACCAGTGAGATGGAAGACCTCTCTCTCTCATTCCTTCTTTCTCCCTCTGTAGCTCTGCGTTTCAAATGAATACACAAATATTTTTTAAAATATTATATAACGGCCGGCACCGCGGCTCACTTGACTAATCCTCCGCCTGCAGTGCTGGCACCCCGGGTTCTAGTCCCGGTTGGGGCGCCAGTTCTGTCCCGGTTGCTCCTCTTCCAGTCCAGCTCTCTGCTGTGGTCCAGGAAGGCAGTGGAGGATGGCCCAAGTGCTTGGGTCCCTGCACCTGCACGGGAGACCAGGAGAAGCACCTGGCTCCTGGCTTCGGATCGGCGCAGCACGCCGGCTGTGGCAGCCATTTGGGGGGTAAACCAATGGAAGGAAGACCTTTCTCTCTGTCTCTCTCTTTCACTAACTCTGCCTGTCAATATATATATATATATATATATATATATATATATTATAACTATATGAACAGATGTATTAAAATGTTTGGAAGGACAGGTACCAAAATGCCCGTAGAGATCTTCCCTGAAAGGCGGGGTCTAATGAGAAGCAGAGGAAGCTGCTTTCACTGCATGCGTAATTTTATATGACTATTAATTTTATATAACTCTTTTCTGTAACAAGTTTTATTTTCTAGGACAAGCACAAAAAAAATGCTTTCCAATGAAAACTTAATATGCAAGATAAAAGAGATTTTCAGTTAGTGTGGGTTATTAGGGGGAAAGGGAGTCGCTGCATTAAGATGAAACTGTTGATGCAATGGAAATTCTCATATGTGTAAGACTTAACTGTTTAGGCACCTAAGCAATTCAACACATGATGATAGTAGCATAAGAATCTGAAACACTCCAATTTTATTAACTCTTTTTCCCAGTTCAAGATGCATGTTTTTCACACTGACATCTTTGAAATTGGGCTGTGACTTAAATGATGGCATGTCATGATGTCCTCAGCATTATTTAGCCTTGGTCCCGGGCGTGTAAAATAATGTGCACCACCCAACGGACTGCATTGCCAGCGGAAACAGCCAGGCCAGCACCCACACGGGGTCTCACTTCCCTGAGCCACCAGGCGCACGTGTCCTGGCCCCACACATAGCCCTGGGTCCTTCTGTCAGCAACACCTTGCCTCGGTTTCCCCATCCATACAATGAGCAACCTGACAGAGACTGGCCCTGCAGAGCCCACCTGGGAGCATAGCAGATGTTAATAATAAACAGGTGGGAGGTGAGTCCCTCCCCAGTCACAGCCACAGCCATGGTGCAGCCTCTGATGCAACCCAGGAGAACGTTTGCAGCCCCAGGTCACCACACCCCTGCTCCACAGGGTGCTGAGCCCAGACCTGGAGCTGCTAAGGACAGCCCAGGTGAGGACAGCCCTGGGGACACAGCCCCCTCCTCCCCCCCCCCGCCTGTCACTCTGCCCCACCCACCACAAAGTCCCCAACACACACAGTGCAGGTAATGCACTGACCCAGGAGCCCCCTCCAGGTCCAAAATCAGGCCTGCTGCATGCTGCCCTGGCTCCCTCTGAGCTCCGAGCCCCGAGCTCGCCCATGTGGGCCGCATAACAGCGCAGCTCAGGCTGGGGCCCTGGATTTACCGCAAGGGCAGCCACGTGAGAAGCCAGCTGCATCCTCACCGCGTTTCTCTAACGGGGCTATGGGACTGTTTTCCAAATGCAGGTGGAACAAGTTCTTGCTAGTGCAATAAGACCAAAAAAAAAAAAAAAATGCAAAGTACACAGACCAGAGAGGAAGAAATAAAGCTGTCTTAATTCTCAGGTGACATAATTGTCTACATAGAAAACAAAACAAACGATAAAAAAAAAAAAAAACTCTACGAAATCTATCCAAAAAAAAACCTCCATTGGGCCCCATAGCCGAGTATAGCAAGATCGCAGAGCACAAGATGAACGTGGAAGTCAGGCGAGGCACACTCTCACATGCTGGCAATGAGAGGGGAAATTTGAAAATTAAAAAACAATAGCATGGGCCGGTGCCATGGCTCACTAGGCTAATCCTCTGCCTGGCGGCGCCGGCACACAGGGTTCTCGTCCCGGTCGGGGCACCGGATTCTGTCCCGGTTGCCCCTCTTCCAGGCCAGCTCTCTGCTGTGGCCCGGGAGTGCAGTGGAGGATGGCCCAAGTGCTTGGGCCCTGCACCCCAAGGGAGACCAGGAGAAGCACCTGGCTCCTGCCTTCGGATCAGCGCGGTACGCCGGCCACAGCGCGCCAGCCACAGAGGCCATTGGAGGGTGAACCAACGGAAAAAAGGAAGACCTTTCTCTCTCTCTCTCTCTCTGTACAGTCCACTCTGCCTGTCAAAAAGAAAAAGGAAAAAAAAGAAAGAAAAAAAGAAAGAAAAAAAAACAATAGCATGCACAATAGCACAAACATGACACTTGAGTATTTCTTCGATTCAGAAAACACAAGGGTGGGCACCGGGGCACAGCAATGAACATGCTGCTGGGGACACTCGCCACCCATATCCGGGGGGGCCTGGGTTCAAGTCCCGGCTCTGCTTCCAGTCCAGCTTCCTGCTAACGTAGGCCTTGAGACACAGCAGGTGATGACTCAAGTACTTGGCTCCCTGCCACCCACGTGGGAGACCCAGGAAAGAGCTCCTGGCTCCGCCTGACCCCGCCCTGGCTGTTACAGGCATTTGAGGAGTGAGCTGACAGATGGAAGATCTCACCCCCTTCTCTATAAATATATATACAGACACACATGTATACATATACATACATACATATATAATGTATACATAGTCTATATGTCTCTGTGTGCGTGCATGTGTGTCTCTCAGCCTCTTAGGCAAAAAATGAAAATAAACACAATCACCTAAAGTTCTTCCTGAGCTTATGTTAGCTTTATACAATTTCTCAACCAACGGATACTAAAGGGATACAAGCTTTCACACATATTATAAGTAACACTATATTACCATACTATATTACTGCATCAGTGCACAAATAGCTCTGGTACCCAAATCGATTGCATTCCTAGGAAGCCAGAATCGGGATGGTTAGGAAGGCCCTGTTCCCCTCCCCAGTGCTGTGCCGAGCTCGGGGCAGCAGGCGTCAAGAGGGTGAGGCATCGGGAAGATTTACTGGCTGGATTTGTATGCAGGGGTTCCTTGGTGCTCATGGTCAATGCTGCACCCAGGAACAAAGGCAGCCTGCCACGCCCAGCGCACACCCTCGCTCTAGAATGTGGCCTTCCCTCCCCAGCCAGTGGCTCTGAGCTGGCTGCCGTCCTCCTAGGTTACATGTGGGCCGGCTTCTGAGGGCTTCCTACCACAGCGGCAAAGCTGCCCCGCCCAAGGGAGTGGGTTCTCCCAGCTGGAGGTGAACAGAAGAGGGTGGGCAGCAAATGACGCTTCCCATTCCATGGGCACCGGGTTGGTGCTGGAGACACTGTGGCGACTAGAAGGGACAGGGCGGGGCTCTCAGTGTGCAGGGGACAGGGAAGCCCATGGGGTCAGGGCCCCCCACTTCAGTGAAAAATGCTATGAAGAGGGGCCGGCACTGTGGCACAGCGGGTTAACGCCCTGGCCTGAAGCGCCGGCATCCCATATGGGCGCTGGTTCTAGTCTCGGCTGCTCCACTTCCGATCCAGCTCTCTGCTGTGGCCTGAGAAAGCAGTAGAAGATGGCCCAAGTCCTTGGGCCCCTGCACCCATGTGGAAGACCTGGAAGAAACTCCTGGCTCCTGGCTTCGGATCGGCACAGCTCCAGCCATTGCAGCCATCTGGGGAGTGAACCAGCGGATGGAAGACCTCTCTCTCTGTCTCTACCTCTCTCTGCAACTCTGTCTTTCAAATGAAATAAATCTTTAAAAAAAAAATCTTAAAAAAAAAAAAGTGCTATGAAGAACACAAGCGCTCTCCCTCTCACCCGCACCATCTCCTCCTTCCTTAATTGTCCCCAGGGGCAGGCATTTGATGCAGAGGTTAAAACACCGATGGAGATGCCCACACCCTGCGTTCAATCCCAGCTCTGGCTCCTGACTCCAGCTTCCTGCCAATGCAGATTCCGGGAGCAGCAGGTGATGGTCCAAGTACTTGGGCCCCTGCCATCCACATGGGACACCTGGATTGAGCTCCTGGCTCCTGGCTTTGGCCTGGCCCAGCTCCAGCAGTCACAGCCATTTGGGGAGTGAACCAGTGGATGGAAGATTTCTTTCTCTCTATCTGTCTCTCTCTATAACTCTGTCTTTCAAATAAAACCTTTTTTTAAGTAAGTGTCCAGGAGGATCAGAAAGTCCCCTGGGGGAGGTAGCCGTGGGTCAGGGGTGCCAAAGGCCCCAAGAGGCACAGGTGGGCACAGGGGTCTCAGAGCAGCAGGGACAAAGGCCCAGAAGCACCGGGTGCTGGACACAGGTCCCTGCCCCGCACAGTCCTGCTTTTTCTGGGGCGAGTACAGGGTCCCAAGAAGATGCCCGACAGAGCATCTAAACTCATCCCAGCCAAGCCCAGCAGAGTGCACGCAGCAAGGCCCCACCTTCCAGCCACTGAGATCGAGGCTTAGACGTGTGAAGGGGTTTTCCCGAGGACACAGGGACCCATAAGCAATGCAAGCAGGGTTGGAACCCAGAGCCATCTGACTCCAGGTCTGTGGTCAGAGCAGCACGCCAGGCTGCTCTGTACGAGCTGGGGCCAGAGGGACCCAGCCTCTTCTCCTCGCCATCACCTGCTCTCTTGACCAATCATAACCCTCGCACTGGCTGCTGCAGAGCTGGGCAAGGGTCAGCGGCCAGCCTGGGCTTTTCACAAAGGAGCGTAGCTGCTCCAGTTCTAGAACCATTTAGGAGAGAGATGAGAACAAAGGCTTTGGAGTGGCACAAACCTCAGTTCATGCTACACTTCCTCATCTATGACCTGAAGCAAGTTAATCTCTCTGAACCTCATTTTTCTCATCTGTAAAATGGGTATCATGATCCTGACCTCCCTGTTGGAGACTTAAATAAAATCAGCCACCAAAGTATTCTATCGCCCACATAGCAGTCAGCTACAGAACTGAGGCTCGAGGCAGGGCAAGCACACCTAAAGCACTCCCAGGCAGCTCCCTGGGGCCCTGCCCTAGGCTGCAGAGCCCCCTCAGTGTCCTCCAAGGCTCAGCCTACCTCATCCCGAAGACCCAGCATCCACCCCACCTCCAACACCACGGTAATTTTTTAAATCGGCCCAAAGACAGAACACCCTGCCTGCAGCCTGAGAGAAACAGTCCCTCGCACCTGACTACTGCTGCGGGAGGGGGTGCAGGAGCCACCCCCACGCTCTCCTGGCCCATCTGCCCACCGCCGCAGGAGCATACGGTCTCCCAGACCTTGTCCCGGGCCCAGTCTCCCCCCCCCCCCACCGCCCCGCGCAGATGCAGCCAGCGATCCTGGCTCAGACTCTCAGCTCCACCTGCTCACCTTCTCCCTCAGCCCTAGAACCCAGAGACACAGAAACAGGCAGATGGGCAGACAGACAGACAAGGGCCTTCTGCGAAAGCTCTGCCCTATACCAAGGACCCCACCCCTGTCTTCCCCCACCAGGGGAAGCCCGCACAGCTAAGCAGGGAACAAGGGCATTGGCCGACTCTCCCAGGCCAGACCTTGGGCCAGATGGAGCCCGGGAGGGAGGATTGGGGGACAGAGCTGAACTGGAACAGTCCCTGCCCTGGGGAGTGCTACCCCGGGGACATCCCAGCGCTGCCTCCCACGCAACAGCAGCAGCAGCGTGCAGGAAGACAGGGCAGCAGGCTGGCCTGGCCCCTGGGCTGAAGCCCACACCCTCCTTGACAGGTACACACTGCACATCCCAGAAGTAGGAACTCTGCAGCCTGGAGGCGCCCTGGGTGAGGGGATCATGCTGAGCCTTAAAGGAAGGGGGAAACAGGATTGGCAAGCCTGGGGCCTGATAGGAGACAGAGAATGAGGGAGAAGAGACACAGGCCAAAGCAATTAAGTCATGACCAGGGGAGGCTGGATCTAGAACTTTCTTCTTAAGAATAAAAAGCCTGGCTTGACAGGCCAAGGGAGGGGACACCGACAGCTGCTGGGAGCCATGGCTGGGAGACATTCAAATTACACACACAGTCCCCAGCCCTTCAGGGAGGAGCAAGAGCCCCCAGGAATGGGCACGGCAGGTGCATGACACCAGGCCTGCACCTGCACCTGCCGGCCTTTTGGCCCTGGGGCTGCGGCCACAGCTTTCCTGCCCAGCGCTGGCTGCACCTGCACTGGAAGCCACAGCCTGGTGATGCCCCACATACGCGAGCAGGGCTGGGAGAATGAAAAGTTCCAGGGACCAGGCTCTTGTTCTCGTTTTCTTTCTCTTTCTCTCTCTCTCCCCTGCACACACACACACACTCCATGAGAATGACAAGTTCTATAAGCACGCACATGGGGTCTGGCTTCTGGCAGCCGACGCGGCTGAGCTAACGAGGCCCCGGGACTTCCCATGGACAGAGAGAGCCTTGCACGGCCGTGCACGCTCATGTATAATCCCACCTCACTGCTCCCCGGCTCCACCCCAGAGCTCCAGGGATCCAAAGGCAGCATGGGAGTGGGGAGCTTCACATCATCTGAGCAGGGGACCCCCTCTCCTTCTCTTCCCCCAGAGCCTGGCCTTTCTCCACTCTCAAAGGAATCTCTGCCCCTCTCTTGCCTGGGCTGGCTCCCATCCCAGTTTGACCACTTACCAGCCAGTGACCTAAGCCTCAGTTTCCCCATCTGTGAAAGGGGCATTAAAATTTGCCAGGAGGAGCCAGGGAAGGAATGTTAGGCACAGGTTTAGCACAGTGCCTGGCAATCCATCGCTGCTATGCAAAAGGGTTTGCTAAATAAAATCAGACGTGGTGATCATCCAAGGGCTTCTCTTTGGCTCTTTCATAGGCAGAAGCTTTAAGGACAGCCCCTCTCCTGCCCCCAAGGGCCCCTGCCATGGGAGCCCCTGCTCCCCCAAAGCTGGAAGCACTGCCCCGGAGCTGACCCCTCCCTGCCCTCCTACGGCTGTCTTTTCTGTCCGCTCCCGTCCTGAGCGGCTCTCTTCCCCCAGCTTTCCCAGCACGGCATGGCTGAGGAGCCTTGCACACTTTCTCTTCTCCTCTGGACCGGCACTCCTGCAGGTCCAGTGCCTATGCCCACAGGAACACCTGTTCGCAGCCCAGATCCACGACTGCCTGCCTCCCGCCCCCGCCCCAGGCCGCAGGTTCCTCCTGGGCAGACACCTGGCTGGAATCCTCCCGGAGCCCCCAGCCTCTTCCAGCCCAGTGCTGGGCACAGACAAAGTCCTTGTTAGGCTCAGCATAGCCAGCACAGCTGTGAGCTCCGGCAGGTCCCTCCCAGGGAAGCTTCCTAGGGCACGCGTCCTCTCGGAGGTAGGAGTTAGGGAACAGAGCAGCTCCAGGGCCGGCTGGCCCATACTCGGCCTTGAAGGGGCTGTGGGACCACCCAGGGAGGGATGAGAGGCCAGCAGAAGCTGCTTCCAGAAAAAGGCATTACTGAAAGGAGCCGGTGTTGGTTGGGGGTTGGTTGCCATGGAAACATGTCCTAAATGGCTAGATGTGCCTCCGAGGAGCTCGGGTGCTGGGCTGTTTCGGGGGACACACCAGCAGCCCTGTGAGGGCCAACCTGCTGGGCCACCCAGCACCCGGGGCCTCCGGGGACCTAGAGGCAGGCACATTGTCCTTGGTAACACTCGAAGACAGAGGCCGAGGCTTCAGGCTGCACAGCTGTCCACGGAGCAACTCTGGTCCCGAGACAAGCCAGGGCCCAGATGTTGACCTCAACCGCTGTCCACCTCTACTGCTCAGCCATGGCTCGACTCACAGCCCAGGCCACAGGACAAGCCATGACCCTGGCCATGTATCAGAACACAACGCCAGTCTCCAACCAAGCCACAAACCTGACCATAGACCCAGCTACAAACTGAGCCTTGGCCCAGTCTCGGGCCCAGCCACAGACACAAGAGCAGCCGCACACTGAGGCTGAGTTCCGGCCACAGCGGGTGCCCAGCCAACCCAGATGTGCATCCAGTGGCCTTAAGGACACTCTCACAGCGAGCGCGGAGTTCTGTCCAGCAGCGTATCCCCCAGCCAGGATCCCCACAGCCTCCCCTTCTTGTCACCTGCACAGTAGCTGGGGAAGCAGTGGAGCGGCGTTTGCGGGCTCTGTGCATTGGTGAGAATCCTGCACTCACCCGCTGCCACCTGCCTGCTTCAGGGCGTGGGGGATCAGTCAGTCTCCCAGCAGGTGCTCAGCCAAACCAGCAGCTTCGGGAAAGGTGTGCTTTTGGAAGACCTGCTATTTCCTAAATGCACCATTTAAATACTCATTAATCACCTTATTTAGGAGATCATTAGTGATTAATAGCTTTGGCTATCTATTGTACTTTCATTTGCCCTGCCAGTTAGGCACCCAGCAGTTCTGAATTCTTTGGAACAATTCTCCCGAGGCCCGGATGTCCCCGCTCTGTCCCGCCAGACTTCTACTCCAAGAGCCGAAGGGAGCTCCTGGGTGCGCCTGCCACTGTGCCTCCCCCAGGCTCTGCCTGACCAGCTCCTCAGGATGGCAGCAGGGTCAGGGGAATGGGGGAGGGGTGGGGACAAGGGTCACCCAGGGGACACGAGTCAGGACGGAGGAAGGCCCTCTCTGTACAGTCATGCCAAGGCCCCCTTGTGAGGAGCTGGGAACGGAGACTCAAGGTCCAGGCACTACACAGGGCAGTGGGGAGGCCAGATGGGGGGTGTTGGGGTTCCTGCAGAGAGCACCCCTCTGCAAAGGGCGCCAAAGGCTTCCTGCCAACCTGAAGCAAACAGGAGGGGAGCAGCTCCTGCCACCTGCCACTGAGCAAGGAGGGGCTCAGGCTGCCTGTGCCCCTGGGGCTCCTCCGCTTCGTGCCATGTCCCAGCCCCAAGAACGGCCCACCAGGCCCCAGAGGCAGGGCCGGACAGAGTTCCAGATCCTACCATACGAGAAGCAAACAAGACAACAGCAAAGGATAACACACACACACACACACACACACACGCACACGCACACGCACACGCACGGACGGTAACGCAAAGGCTGAAAATAGCTCTTTCGCCACAAGGGATGATTCCAGAGCTGTTCAGCTGAGACCAGTCTCATGGTGGGGTGGGGGTGCAGGAGGTGGGAGCCAGGGAGAGAGAAGGGAGCCCCTGGGGCTCCCATGGGACCACAGGGAGCTGTGACCAAGGAGGGCGAGGATCTGGGTCAATCTGGAACAATGCAGACAAGGTCAAAGGTGGCTGCGCAGTGGGTGCCCCAGGAGCTCAGGGCCCCTGATCCCGCACTCCCCCGTGTCTCCCCGAGGCAGGCCGGGCACAGGATGTGACGTCTCGCCAACACGGCAAGCCAAGCAAACAGGGTGAGCGCAGCAGGCGGCTCAGAAGAGGCCTCTGCGATCCACCAGAACTTAAGGCTCCTCCCAGACACAGCCCAGCGCATTTCTATTTTTGCTTCCAACCCTTGTTTGGCTTCCCCGGCTAACAGACGGCTACTTCCCCTCCCTCCAGAAGAACGGGTCATCTGGGAAGAGGAGCACCTCCTGGCTGGCCACCCTCGGCCCAGGTCTGCCAGTAAACAGGACACCTGCCCCTCCCAGCTGCCCGTGCTCCCTACAAAGCCACCCCAGCAGCCCCTGCCGGCTGCACATACCCGCCCCTCCCTCCCCCACAGCCTTGAATGCACCCACACCGCACCCAACTCCAGCACAGACCCAGTTCCCCCGGCTTCGCACAGAGCCCGCCTCTCGGCCCGGCCCCATCCCTGGGTGAGTGTCACAGAGGCACCCCTGGGGGAGCCTGGAGGAGGCAGGCAGGTGGGGTGGGGCCTCCTGCTGGGGCGCAGCCTCTACCCCAGAGCCAAGACCTGCAGGAGGTCCCTGCCCCCGGCCACCCCCTGCAGGCACTGCCCCGCAGGGCTGGTGGCCGCACAGCTGTGCAGGCCTGCACAGGCACACAGGGGACCCTGGAGGTGGCATGTACCTCCGCACTGACTCACTGAGGCTCCCATTCCATTGCAAAAGGGGGTGCAATTGAGCATTTTCTTTCTCTTCAAGGGAGAAAGAGGAGGGAGATTTGCAGGAGTGGGTGGGGAGCTCAGTTGCTATTTGATTCCCAATCTCATTTCTTAGGCACTCTCTCCTCCCCCTTCCACCACAGTCCTTCCCCTGGGACACCTGGGAGGATCAGCAGGCAGTGAGGGGTGGCAGGGGCTGCAACAGCGAGGCAGTGCCAGAGCCGGAAAGAGCTTGAAGCCCACCCTGACCTCCCAGCTCCTCCCCTTTCCCTTTTGCAGATGGGGAAACTGAGGCACAGCGGGGGCTGCTCAAGGGCAGCTCTGGGCTCTGCTGGACCATTTCACTCCTGTGAATATCGAATCCAGGAGAGGAGACCTCAGCTCCGGTCTAACTTTGGGTGTGGTTCTACCACCAGACACTTAATCGTCCAGGCCGTAACATGGGTTTATAGCATGGCTCCACATGTCGCTCAGCCAGATGCTGTCAGGCCCTCGGACAGGAGGGCGGGCCGAGGGCTGCGGTAAGAGATGAGCCAGATGGGCCCCGCCCCCAAGCCTGGAACCTCAAGAGAATTCCTAGGAGGCAGCATGGTCCTGCCACAAAGTCCCCAGAGTCCGTTGGTCTCCGGTAGCTCACCCTCTGCCCACAAAAGAGGAACAAGGCCAGGGTTCCAAAAAAGACCCCTGTCTTTCTGGTCCCGGTCTCCCAGTCTGCAAAATGAACAGGTGTGGACGAGACATCTAGTGTGCTGTAGCTATGAGATACAAGGATGCGCCCAAGACAGCACCATGGCTTCCAGCCAATCTGACCCACACAGGGGCCTGAGCAAGGGGCAGTAAGCAGGGCCTGGCCCTGTCCTTACATTCTAGGGCCCATCACTGGACTCCCAAACCCAGACCAAGTCCTGGGGCCTCCAATGGGGGCTGGGGGTCCCGGGCCCTGGGTCACAGGCTCAGCTCAGGCAGTGACCTCCATCCAGGACTGAGAGGCAGCAAAGGCGATTCCGCAGGGCTCAGCAGATTTGCAGAGAACATAACACTCATCCAAGCTCCGGCACATCTCTGACTACAGGGAAGTCCAGGAAGGCTTCCTGGAGGCAGTGTAGACCATTGGCCTCCAATCTGACCTTTGCCCTCCTACTGGGGGCCTAAGCAGATAGGTGAGTCTGCAGTGCCCTTGTGCAAGGTCATGCCCTTCCCAGGATGTACACAGCAAAGCAATCCCGGTACCCAAGCCCTGGGCGTTTCTCGGAGTCGTGCCTCAAGTCCCCTGGCACCTGCCCAAAGTCCTGACAAGCCCAGAGCTGCCGCTTCCCAAGTTCCCATCGTTCCCTCCTCTGAGAGATCCGGCCCCCGCCCTGCATCAGGAGCCCCAGCACTGGGGGTGCAGGAGAAGTCTGGCTTTGGGGCAGTGTCAGGGGACACGCCCACCTCCAGGAGGCCCTAAAACGAGACTGACTCAGCAGAACAAAGGCCAAACCACAGCGCCGGAAACCGGGCTTAGAGGCCCAGCTCTGCCACCCCTCCTCGCCTCTGCTCTCCTTATTTTTTTTTTTTATTTAAGATTTATTTATCGCAAAGAGTGACAGGAGAGAGCGAGAAAGAGAGAAACAGAGAGAGAGCGCTTTCATCCGCTGGTTCACTCCCCAAATGGCCACTGTGGCCAGGGCTGGGCCAGGCTGAAGCCAGGAGCTTCTCCCGGGTCTCCCACTCGGGGTGGCAGGGGTCCAAGCCCTGGCTCCATCCTCTGCGGTTTTTCCCAGGCCACTAGCAGGGAGCTGGACTGCAGTGGAGCAGCCGGGACGTGAACCAATGTCCATATGGGATGCCGGTGTCCCAAGTAGAGGCTTTGCTCGCTGCGTCACAGCGCCAGCTCCTCAGACCCCTTGTTAACTAGGGCTTTGAACCAGAGCCTTGGAAGCATCTCTCCCACTCTGCCACCACAGGATCGGGACTTTCCTGACTTCAATCACTCCGTGTGATCCACCATGGCTGCCAGCTCCTCCTGGGAGCAGCACAAACTGGTTCCGCCAGCCGGGAAAGCCCAGCCCCGGGGCCACTCCAGGGCTCCGCAAACATTCCTGCCCCAGCCTGAGCCTCCCCAGACCCTCCGGGCCACTCGCTCTGTTCCTGCCCAGCTGGGGTGCAGAGGGAGGGACAGTGGCTGGCAGCAAGCAGAACCAACCCTTCCCAACAGCCAACAGCGGCAGCTCCGCCAGGCTGGCCTCACTCCAGCCTCCCGGGAGGAGCACGTTGTGGCCGGGCAGATCTATGAAAACACCTAGCGCCTTCTCCACGCCTCCTGGCCCCCTGTGCCCCAGGCAGCCAGACTTTCTCACCCCTGGGTGCCTTCCCCGCCCCCTAGCAGCTCCTCCACACCTGCACACAGACCTCTGCCCTGCAAGCCTGTCGGCCACCTGTCGGCCCCAACTCTGCTAGCCTTGAAGGCTGGGTAGCTCTGTGCTGGGAATAGACCTCCACGTTCCGACTCCTGCCCTGCGCTGCCCCCACCTCCTATCACCCGCGTGCATTCCCAGGGTCAGGCCTCCTCCCGCCTTCCACAGAAGACCGTGGGCTCTCCTTCCGCCAACCCTACACAGGGGTGGCTGGGAAGATTCCTGTCTGCGGGGCTGAACTCTCCCCTGCAGCCTGGGTACCGGCTGTGACCCATGTGGATGCCTCTCTGCACGGTTAGCACATGCTTTCTGGGACCTGGTTATATCTTCTGGGCCTGGCTTCTCCTGGAGACGCAACAGTCCTCTCACTGCCTCCTTTCAGCTCCTGACCGCCATGGCTGGCTGCTCAGGCTGTACACTGCACAACTCAGGGCGCCACTCACTAGCTCACATTGTGATGACCTGGAATCAGGCGCCCTGGCATCCCTGGGGTCCACAGGGGACCCTCACACACAGGCCAGGGCCCCAGCCTCGACTCCTGGCCTTCAGCCTCCCTCTCCAGCCTGTCGGCTCCTGCCCATCGGAGGAACAGTCACCCTCTCTGTGTCCACTCCCAGTCTGCCGTACAGCTTTAAAGAGAGGAACTGTGGCCCCTGATCTCCAAGGCTCCCTGGGTCAGAGGCAATCCACCTATTGCACGTAGATTCTGCCAGTCGGGGAGAGGAGATTCCTGCACACAGCTTCCTGTGTGATGTTTTCAATTCCCTGGGCCCAGGGGCCCCAAGCAGAGAAGGACCATTTACACCATGCGAAGCAGCCTGGAAGAGGTGCGAACGGGCAGCCCCAGAAGGCACCTGGGATGGCTGCCGGGCAGGGAGACAGGAGCCTGGGCAGGCGAAACCGTGGTGCCCCGAGGGCAAGGACCAAGCATGAAATTGCAGCAGGAGCAACACCACGTTAGAACAGCAGGAGACACAGCCGCCTGTCACTGGTACAAGCGCCCAGGGGACCGAAGGCCCCACGGGCCAAAGGGTTGGGACTGGTGCCCCCACTGGGTGAGCAGCACCACCCATGGGGACAGGGATGGAGAAAGTCCTCAGAATCCAACAGCCCTGACCCTGAGTCCCAGCTCTGGCCAGGCCCTCTGGGCCACGTGCAGGAGCTCTTTCTCCAAGGATCTGTCTCCAGATGTCTTAAAGGGGGAGGGAGAGGCACATCCCCTACCTCTCAGGATCGATGGTGGACAGTCACTGCCCAGAGCACAGCGGAAGCTGCAGGCGGTCCCTGCTACTGTGATGATGACACGCTGGCAGGGGACCCGGGCTCACGGCGGCCAGGTGCAGGCACAGGTCACACACACCCCCTGACACTCTGTGAGCAGTGGGGGCGGGCAAGGACCCAGGCCCCACAGAGGGAGGGAGGAGGCGGCAGAAGCCTTTTCCAGCCTGCTCCATGTCAGCTCCCAGTGCCTCCCGCGGGAGGGGCCCAGGGAGGGAAGTGAGAAAGGGGGTGTTGAGTTGTTCTCAGCACTCACTGTGTCTCACACACCCAGCCCCACCCTGGCAGGCACTGAAGCGCCCAGGGAGCGGGGGGACCTGGCCAAGGGTCCCAGGCAGCACTGGAGGTGGGGGAAGTGGGAGGAGGGGGGAGTGGGCTTTAACCTGCCCAGTGTGTGCACATGTGAGTTCACACTCATCCAGTCCCCACCTCTGCCTATGGGTGGGGAGGTGGGGTTTGCACCAGGCCCATCCCCGTCCTGGGGGACGGCATGGCACCTGCCAACGTCACGGGTCGGGTGTGAGTTCCCCGTAGCTTCTCACACCAGCCTCACAAGCCAGCAATGCTGAGGCACCTACGGTATGGCCGGCCCTGTGGGCACAGGCTGTCCTCAACCCTGGTTCCCCAAGGCATCCTGGCCCAGAAGAGTGCAAACAGGGGCTGGGGCCACTCCCCACCGGGTCCCAGAGCCCAGCTCCGGGCCTGGCAAAGCCGCTGCTGGTGAATGAACGCCCGGCTGGATGAATGAAGGAATGACTAACGCCCACTGCCTCCGACCGACTGCCCGCGGGCTGCGCTGCGTGCGGAGCCCGGCGGAGGGCAGGGCCCCAGGGACCCCGGCAGCGGCGCCACCTTCAGACCTCCGTACCTGAGCTCCGCCAGCGGGGTCGGTGGGGGAGGGGGCGGGACGGCTCCTTCCTTCCCCGGGAGGAAATCTGGGTCTCCTGCTGGAACTGGGGGCAGGAGAGGGTCGTGGCGCCCCGGAGACACGATCGGCAGGACAAGGGGGGCGCGTCCTGCTTTACATTGAGGGGCGTGGGACGGGGCGGCGGCCGCGGGACGTCCCCTTCGGTCCCCGTGCCCGGGTCTACCCGGGGCCTCCAGAGCGTGATGACAGCTCCCAATCGCGGGACCGGACAGGGGCGCCGCAGACCTGGCCCCCTCCAGCGGGGCCGTCCCACGAGGTGACCGGGGCCGCGGGAAGGACGCGGAGCGCGCCGAGCCCCTCGCCAGGCGCCCGGGTCCGGTCCCTCCGAGACCCGCGCCAGCCACCCCGGAACCTCCGCCCACCTGCGCTAGGGGCTCACCTGGCCCCGCGGCCCCTGCTGGAGGCGCGCGGGTCCCTCCCCCCCGGGCGGCCGGCCCAGCCCTCCCGGCGCCCGCCCTCACCTGCACCGCCCGCTTTGGCCATGTCCCGGGCGGCGGGGCTCCGGCTGCGCTGCCCGCGCTCCTCGCAGCTCCCGGGCTCGGCCCCGGCCGCCGCGGCGCCTCCGGCCCCGAGCGGACTCCGAGCGCCGCGCCCCGCGCCCCCGCCCCGCTCGCCTCGGCTGCCGCCACCGCAGCCGCCGCCGCCTCGCCGCTCCCTCCCGCTCCCTTAAAGGCGCCGAACGGCGGCCGCGCCGCCCCCCCACCCCCCTCCCGCTCCACGCCGCCGGGGAGGGACTGACGGAGGCCAGCGCCCAACGCCGCCCCCGCGGGCCCGCACCCCCGCCCCGGGCCGCCGCCGCCGCTCTCCCGCCCGCTGCGCTCCGGTCCGCGCGGCCACCGCAGAGCGCGGGGGGCGGCAGCCGCGGGGCCACGGCCACCGGGACTGGGACCCGCGCGGAGACGAAGAGCAGAGAGCGAGAGCGCGCGTTGAGACCCGGCGCCGGAGCCAGAGGAAGACACTGCAGTCCGAGCAGGGGGACAGGGACGGGAGCCCGGGGCGCAGAGACTCCGGGGGTAGGGAGACAGAATTTCCGAGGGCACCAGAGACCCCCCCCCCCACACACACACACACCGAACCCGGCACTGCGAGTCGGCTCGGTGCGGGGACACAGCGAGGCTCCCCATGAAGCCAAGAGGGAGGTCAGCCGGGATCGGAGCCTGAGAAGGACCCGTGTAGGCGCTCCCACTCCAGCGCCAGGGTCTGACCCAGCTTCAAGGCAGAAGGGCTTCTGCGCCTTTAACTGCCAGGCAGCGGGTGAAACCAGGGGCTCCGGGACGGGACGCAGCAGGGCTGAGGACCCCAGCAGCAGTGCCCCAAGCCTGATAGGCACACATCCTTGGTGACCAGGCCTCCTGGGGATTCTGCCCAGCGGCAGCTGCAGCTCCAACTCCACCAAGCAGCCCCAATCGAGGGCAGATGGCCAAGCCTGGTCGGTAGAGCTTGGTGGGAAGAGAGCAGGCAACCCTAGCTCAGGGCCCAGCACAGGTCTGACAGGCCTTGGACAGCCGCCTGGCTCCCTGCTGGGCTTAGGCGTGGGGGGGGGGGTAGCTGCCCCTTATTTGTCTTCACCTCCCCTGAAGCTCCACCTCCCTCCCAGGAACTGGTCAGCTTGCCCTGTGCTGCCCGCATCTGCCAGGGAACAGGTCCATGTGATGAGTCCATCCCTGGGCTAGCCGGAATCCTCCCACAAGCTCCTCTGTGGACACTGGGCACAGGTGGGCTGCCAGGGCTGTGATGAGTGTCGAGCCTCACATTCCCTCCAGGGCCCTGACTCCGCTCACAGGATCCCTGCTAAGCAACCCTGCAGCTCCTGGTTGCTTACTTCTAAGGACAGGGAGCTCAGTACCTCTAATGAGAGCTCTTCTGTCTTCGGGCAGAGTTGGCCATGAATTGGCCAAGTTCCTGCCTTGACTGGAAACCTGCATTCCCTAAGAAAGACCCTCCCATGGGTCCTACTCTGTCACCTGTCACCTCAGCCAGCAAAACCCAGGCTTCCAGGGCCCTCTGTCCAAACGGCCTGGTGAGAAGCCATCTGGCTGGGCAGGGACTGAAAGTCTCATCTCCCGGGGTTCCCCTCCATCCCTAGAGACAAACAGTGGCCCCAACCGCAGTAGACAGAGTGCAGGAGCTCTGAGGTCCCCGAGTCCAGAGCTCTCATCAGCTGGGCAGGTGTGAACGGATGCCTGCAGCCCTGCCCCATGACTGGGCAGTGTGCTCAGGGCTTGACACTGATCCTGTACTCTCTGGGGTGTGTGGTAATGTCCCCAGTTATCACAGCGGGAAACAGAAGCTAAGAAAGTTCATGGTCATAGTCATGGTCATGGTCATGTAGGACGAGACGCTGGGGCTGTGCTGCATGCTCCACTGCCCTCGCCCTTGCTGCGGGGGAGAGTGTCAGAGGCCAGGCAGGCTGCATGATGTCCAGCGCTGGCCTCATGGCCCGTGGACATGGAAGTGGCCACAGAGGAGATGCAATAAACCTGCCCCAGAGGGGCGGAGTTTGCTGCAGTGATTAGCGTGCAGCTGGGGACAGCCACATGCCCTGTGGGAGAGCCTGGGTTCCAGTCACGGCTCCATTCCTAGCTCCAGCTCCCTGCTGATGTGCACCCTGGGAGGCAGCAGTGATGGCTCAAGTGACTGGGTTCCTGCCACCCACGTGGGACACCTGGCTGCCAGCTGCAGCCTCCGCTCAGCCCCTGCCCTTGCAGGCACTTGGGGGAGTGAACCAGCAGAGCGCTCTCTCACGCTCTCATCTCCCAAATAAATAAATGTTTATTTTTAAAAAAAGAAAAATCCACCACAGAGGGCCTGCGCGCCTCTGGGCCTTGGTCCTTGGCAGCAACAGTGACCATCAACTGTCGGGGAACTTGCTATTTCCTGGCCCAGCCTCACATGTGTGCACGCGTGCTTGTAGGCACACATGCATATCTCTGGGTTTGCACATGCATGCACATGTGTGTGTGTCCCATCTGTGTGCACCACTCACACACACACGTAGGCCCAGGCAGACACACCTGCTCACAGAATAAGTTCTCTAGATGGGCACTGCCCCTTCTGCCACCTCTGGGTCTCACAGTCACCAGCCCTTGTCACCCAAGGAGGAGCCAACTGGACGGGAATTTCAGCAATCGCCTCACATCACCACCACCCCCACCTTCTCAGACTGGAAGACAGTGGGCCAGACAGCTGGCCCCATCCGTGGCTCCCTCTCTCAACCTCCACCTACCTGCAGACTGGCACAGCAAGGGCTCCTGGAGTCTACAGAGGGTGCAGGGCCACCCTCGCCGCCCCGAATGCACTGCCTGCTACCAGCTGCCAAGCTGGTTCCGGCCCTGCCTTCAGACAGAGCAAACACACCGGGCCTCAAGGCCATTAGATTAACTGCTAGGAGTTAACTTCCTGCATCAGAATTGTCCTTAATTGAAGAAAGGAAGAAGTAGCAATTTAGAGACGCTGACCTCAGCGGCCGCTGTCTCGTGCGCCTCTCAGGTCTCAGTGGCCAGAGTGACTGTGACAGGTTTCCAGACCTGATCCTTTCTGAGCCCTGGTGCCCAGGCCCTGTCCTCTGACCACAGTTCCTTCTGCTTCTGCCTCCATGGTGGCCAGCTGCTCCCAGGCCCGGGCCCGCATTAAAACCCGGAGTGATGGGAAACCAGGCAGAGGCCAGCCCGGCTAATTACCATGAAGGATGTGAACACGCAGGCAGGAGGGGGTGGGAGCTGATGGCAGGAGGACTCTTCCACACGACAGACCCCAGGCCTGGACGCTGGTCCTGGACAGATGGTGTCCAAGCACTTGGAAAGGTAAACGACAGTCCCTAGGAGCCAACATGGCCCCAGGGGGAAGACAGTCCTGCCAGGCTAAACTCATTTCCTTTGGAATATGGTTAGCACATCTGGTAGGACTGGGCACGGCCATGCCTGCTGGCTGCGCTCGGGCACAGCTGCCGCTCAACTCTCTGACAGTAACTTGGTGAGCAAGAGAGGGAGGCGGGGGCCAGCTGGCAGCCGGGTCAAGCAGACACAGCCTTGCAGCAGGCCTTGGCCGCACCCAGACTTTCAGCACAGGTGCACAGGACAGAGGAGCAGGTGCCTCAGCAGCCTGGACAAGGAGCCTTCTGGCCAAGAGCACAGCCGTCCACCATGGGCTGGACAAGCGGGCAGCACCGACGAGACCAGGAGATCGAGAAGAGTGGGGGTGAACAAGCACGTGCAGCCCTCAAGGCGCTTTCTCCAGAAGTCTCTCTCAAGCTCCAAGCTCCGCGTCCACTCCCGATTCCAGATCACCATGCCCCCTGGCCAGTGCGACACCATTAGTCCTCAGCGGCGCCTCTGGCAGCTCCCTCCCTGCCACTTCTCAGCCGGCTGGCTCACCGCCCACCCCAGCCCCTCCTCACTGCTTCTCGCACCTCACGCTTTTCTGTTTGCTGCCCGCTGCCAAGGGGGCCGCTGGCCCCAGACATGCTTGCTCTTCTCTGGAACCTTCCAGAAGAGCTCTGCGAGTAGCTGGTTTGTTCTCACCCTCTCCTTCGTGACTCAGTCTGGCCCCCCATTCCAGGACCCTGAGTGGACCCTGCGAGTCTCCGTCCCCTCTGCAGTCACTTGGACAGCTGCGGCCCCACCCCCAGGCAGGTGCTATAACTGGGGCACAGGAGGTCTCACTTGCAGTCTCCTGCGGAGGCAGAAAGATTCCCCTAAGACCAACAAGTGGCCCATCCCTTGAGCCCTAGCTCCCCCCCACCCCCGTGTAAGGACCCCCAGGCAAAAGGAAAACCCCCCCTGGGGTGGGCGGGGCAAGTCAAATACTCTGTCTTCACATTAGAACGCATTTCCCCTTGTGCCCACAGAGCTGCATAACCAAGACAACGCACACCTTGCTGCTTGCGCCTGCGTTCCTCAGCGTTGGCAAAAGGTGTTTGCAAACTGTTCGACCTGTTGCATTGGGTTTTCCACTTTGGGATGCTGAGACGAATCGAGGCTCGAGTTTGGATTGCAGTGCTCTCAATGGCTGTTCCGTGTGCTTTTGTCTCTCTGAGTGGGGTGGGCTGGTGGAGGGGATTTAGGAGGGGTCTTAGAGAGGCCCAGGGGGCAGGGCTTCCGGAGAAAGGGGAGGGGTGGGGGAGAGGAGGAGATAGGTGCTCCCTGGGGAGGCGCTGCGGGGCAGCAGCTGGGTCCTGCTCTCCAGTGGGCTCTGCAGTCTAAGGGAGAGGGCCCCTCCTCTCTGGCCCCTGGCTCCTGCAGCCGGGGGTGTGCTTGGCATTTGCTGGAGGTCGGCTGTCTGCAAGTTGCACTCACCCCAAATTCAGATCGGCCCTTGGGAAACCTGCACTCCCACAGCCAGCCAGCAGCTCAGGGACAGGCCCGTGCAGACGCTCTGACCTCAGCGTGTGCCTCCCCCACCCGAGCCCCGCACAGCACATTGTTTATTTATGATAGATTCCAGCACACAGACGATTGAACACAGTTGTGGATGATAAGGCACTAAAGAAGCCATAGATCAACGGGTAGGGGCAGAGCTGTGGCCGCTTCAGACAAGGGCAGGAACTCAGTCAGATTAGGTAAATAGATTACGTAATGGTGCCTGTCTCTGCATCCGTTTCAGGGTCCGCAGCCTGCCCCAGGTACCAGCTCCCTCCGGCTCCCCTTCCTGTGGGGTCCTTCATCTGGAACCCAGGCTTTGGTTCCAGCTCTGGCAGCGCTGGTCAAGCCTAGCAGAAATACAGAAAACAAGGGTCTGGGGGCGGAACTGGGCCCAGGCCAACTGACTTTCAACTTTGGGTACTTTGTTTCATCCTGAGCCACACAGATTGGCTAGCAGGGCTGGTGTTCCTGGGCTGTTGTTAGCTCCTGGGCTCCGCCAGCCCCCGCCCAATCCTCCCTCTGTCCCCAAGCCCTGCTCTGTTCCTCCCCTCCAGGGGCCCCTCAGAATTTGCATGTTTTCTAATCTACTTTTCAAAGCTTTCCCCACAGGGCGGGGACCATGCTGTGGCACAGTGGGTTAGGCTGCCACCTGCAGTGCCGGCATCCCATATGGGCTCCGATTCTAGTCCCGGCCGGTCCACTTCTGATCCAGCTCCCTGCCAGTGTGCCTGGGAAAGCAGCGGAAGATGGTCCAAGTCCTTGGACCCTGGCACTCACATGGGAGACCCGGAGGAAGCTCCTGGCTCCCCTCTGCCGTTGGGTCCATTGGGGGAGCGAACCAGCGGACGGAAGATCTCTCTGCCCCTCTGCCTCTCTGTAACTGCTTTTCAAAGAAATGCACATCTTTTGAAAACAGTTTCCCCCATGTACGTTTCCCCACACACACACGTGTGCATGCCCATGCCGTACTTCTAAGCATCTGAGACAACGCACAGTGGCGCTCTGGAGGCCGGAGGCTCCCGCCTACTGTGTCTCTGATCTAACACTGCTCCTTGGAGACCTGGCTTGCTCCTTGTGACAGCCGCCTGCTACTCTCTTGCATGACATGCTTCATTTTCTTTCTCTAACCCCTCTAAGCGGCCATGTAGGGCTCACCGCCCCTCCCCGTTAGAGGCGACACGGCGACAAACGCTCCCGGGGCTCCTCGTGCTCCTGTGCCGGAGTCCCTGGGGCTCACACAGCCGTGGGGCTGGCGGGCCGGAGGGAACACGGGTGTTCCGTTGCCCTAAATAGCTCAGCGTCAGATTGCTCTGCTGAGGCTGCCCTGCCCGTGCCTTCAGCCGACAGATGGCGAGACCAAGGCCCAGCGACTCACCCTCGCTTTAGAACCCAGGCAAGCTGATGTCCAGCGCAGGGCTGCACCAGCTCAGGCCACGCCACCCAGCTCCCCCGAAGCCAGCAGCTTCCCTGAGCAGAAGCCGGTCTCTGCCTCCCCTGGGGCCAGCACAGTAGCAGCCAGCTCAAGTTGGCTGAGAGCTCCCGGCCAGGAGTGGCGTCCCCCACCGCTGGGCGGGGCGAGCGCGCCTGCTGCAGGCCCACTTTCTGGGGGTGAAATCTGTCCCCGGTTGATGCAGATCTCAAAAGTGTTGGTCTTGAGTCCCCAGAAGGGACCCCAAGCTCACGGCCCAGGCAAGAGCTCAGTATAGACCAAGCGGAAGTCGCTGATGGGGAGGGTACCCCCGGAGAAAAGGTCCCGCTGCCCCTCCTCCCTCCTCCACTCCGCGACCCCTGCGCTGCACCCCTCTGCTGGGCCAAAAGCTGGTAGGCAAAGCGGTCCTCTGCTTGTTGGGAAGCCCTCGCAGTTGTTGTTGAGATGTATTTGAAAGAGGGGAGAGAGGGAGAGGGAGAGGGAGAAGGAGAGGGGGGAGGGGGAGAGGGAGATGGAGAGGGAGAGGGAGACAGAGACAGAGACAGAGAGACAGATGGAGAGAGGGAGATCATTCATTTGCTGATTTACTCCCCAAAGGGCTGGGCCAGGTATCAGCCAGCAGCCAGGAATTCAATCGGGGTCTCCGTGGGTGGCAGGGACCCAGTGACTTGAGCCATCACCTGTCACCTGCTGCCTCCCAGGGTGCACACTAGCAGGAAGCTGGACTGGACAGAGGAGCCAGGACCCAGAGCCAGGCACTTCTGAATGGAAGGTGGGAATTCCAGGCAGCATCGTCACCACCATGCCATACGCCTGCCCCCTTCTAGTTCTTTAACTCCACTAGCTGAGAATAATAACAAAGCCATTAAAACACAGTAACAGTAACAGGCATTTGCTGAGTGACTAATACGTGCCTGGATGTGTTTTAAGTGCTTTTTTTGGAAAGATTTGTGTATTTAATATGCAGACTGAAGGGGAGAAGGAAAGAGAGAGAGAGAGAGATCTCCGATCCACTGGTTCACTCCCCAGATGTCTGCAACAGCTGGAGCTGGGCCAGGCTGAAGCTGGGAGCCCAGGACTCCATGTAGGCTCCCCCGTTAAGTGGCAGGGCCCAACAATTTGGGCCGTCCTCTGCTGCCTTCTCAGATACGATAGCAGGGAGCTGGGTAGGGAGTGGACAGCCAGGACTCTGACGGACACTCTGATCCGGGACACTGGCCTAACCAGCAGCTTAACCAGCTGCGCCACAATGCTGGCTCCTGAGGTGCTTCTTCTATGTTACCTCTTTCAGTCCTTAGAGCAATAGAACGAGAGGGGTGTGGTTACGACCACTCCCATTTTACAGACAAAGAGGCTGCCTATCTTTCATTAGGTCACACAGTTAATAAGTGATGAAGCGGGGCTGGCGCCGTGGCTCAACTGGTTAATCCTCTGCCTGCGGTGCCGGCATCCCATATGGGCACCGGTTCTAGTCCCAGTTGCTCCTCTTCCAGGCCAGCTCTCTGCTGTGGCCCGGGAAGGCAGTGGAGGATGGCCCAAGTGCTTGCGCCCTGTACTCACATGGGAGACCAGGAAGAAGCTCCTGGTCCTGGCTTCAGATCAGCGCAGTTCTGGCCGTTGCGGCTATTTGGGGAATGAACCAGTGGATGGAAGACCTCTCTCTCTGTCTCTCTCACTGTCTGTAACTCTACCTGTCAAATAAATAAAATCTTAAAAAAAAAAAAAAAATAAGTGATGGAGCAGGTATTCAAACCCAAGCCCTGTGACAGCCACATTCCTGCCTTAACCACTAGGGGGAAGAAGACAAGAAAAAAGCAAGGCAGAAAGGAAACACAGGACCGCAAGGCGGAGGTTTGTGCCTCCGGAATCCTGGACCAACACTTCCTTGGGCCTGCAGCCCAGCCCACTGCAACCTGGCTTCCAGCTCTCTGGGGCCAGGCACTGGGCAGGTGGGAGCCGCGAGGAAGAAGCAGAGTCCCCGGAGTCTGGGGCACAGAGGTGGCTGCCTCCCCGCCCCGTCTACCTGTGGTCAGAAAGACTCAAAGGCTGAGTTTGATGAGGGTTCTGAATTGACTCCACTCATTAGAGACGGACTAGATTACACGGGCAGTGGGAGGGGCTCCAGGCATCACGGCAGCTCCCAGAGACACACAGGACCCCTTCTCTCCCTGCTGCCCTGGAACCCCCAGAGAGAGACATTTCACCAGGCAGGTGCCAATTAAATTAGTCCAGGGAAGGTGAGAAGCGTGGGATTGAGAAGGCGGAGGGCGAGTGCGGGGTGCGGGGTGGGTTCCGAGCTGGGGCAGTGCGGCTGCTGTGTTTTTAGGTCCAGAGCACGCCCAGTGTGTGGGGTCCCGAGGCTGCGGCTCCTGGGCGAGAGGGGCGCCTTCAGAGTGGGACACTGGATCAAACCTGCAAACCACACACAAACCACCACCAGCGCTTGCCCTCAAAGTCCTGCCAAACGTTGGGGGGGGGTGGTGGTCATGGTCATGCCGGGGGAGGGGTGGGGGATGGGGAGGGCAGGTGCCTACTCCTTCCTGCAGGAAGTGAAGCACTCTTGCCTCTGCCCCAGGGGTCAGGAGTGGGGGGTGGGGGTCCCCTAGGGTGGGCTTTTCCCCAGGGGCTGCCCGCTGCAGGTATGTGGCTCTGAACGCCTCCACGGCCGAAGAGAGCTGCTAGGACGGTGGGAGCGCAAGGGCAATTTCTGGCGACAGCCGCCTGAGCTGCAGAGACAGTGAGCCTGAACTTGGAAGTCAGCCTGGGGCGGTGCTGCAGCCAGCGATGGTGTGGGAGTGGGGGTGTGAGCGTGAGCATGTGTGCGCATGTGTGAAGGTATGAGTGTTACCATGTGTCACTGTGTGTGTGATGGTGTGAAGGTGTGTACATGACACGTGTGTGTATGAGTGTATGTGTGTGTGACCGTGTCTGTATGCCATGTGTGAATGTGTGTGAGCGTATGAGTGTATGTGCGTGTGAGCGGGTGTCATTGTGTGTGTATGACGCATGTGACCATGTGTGAGTGTGAGTATGACATGTGTGAGCATGTGAGGGACAGGGAGCGTGGGCTGAGACCGTGTGGCAGCCTGATGAGCCGCACACCGGGACCTTGAAGGAGCCCAGTGCAGCCCGGCTCTGGCGCTGATTTCCTGGGAGACCGGGCCTGCTCTGCCTTTCGCTCTCCCCCCAGCCAAGGGGGCCATAAATCCTGCGTGCCTGCCTCGGCGACACGGGCCTGGAGAGCGCTCTGTGGTGGGCGGGCGCAGAGCTGAGGGCCTAGGGCTGCCTGCACCTGGAGACAGTGAACCCCAAAACTGGACGTGAGGTTGAGCGTGTGCAGGTGTGCTGGCACGTGTGTATGCACCTGCATGCATGGGTGCTGTGCGTGCACACGAGTGTGACTGTGTAGGCATGTATATGCGTGTGCATGTACATGTGTGTTTATATGGATTTGTGGGGGGGGCACTTCCCAATGTTCATGGAAAATGAAATGCAAAAGGACATTTTGGTGCAAAAAAGTGCTTGAAATCCATCTGTACAACTTCAAAAGGTTCATGGAAAAATGCCTATAATTAAAAAAAAATTATGGCCGGCGCCGCGGCTCACTAGGCTAATCCTCCGCCTTGCAGCGCCGGCATACCGGCTTCTAGTCCCGGTCGGGGCGCCGGATTCTGTCCCAGTTGCCCCTCTTCCAGGCCAGCTCTCTGCTGTGGCCAGGGAGTGCAGTGGAGGATGGCCCAAGTGCTTGGGCCCTGCACCCCATGGGAGACCAGGATAAGTACCTGGCTCCTGCCATCGGATCAGCGCGGTGCGCCGGCCATGGCGGCCATTGGAGGGTGAACCAACAGCAAAGGAAGACCTTTCTCTCTGTCTCTCTCTCTCACTGTCCACTCTGCCTGTCAAAAAAAAATTTTTTTTTTGCATGATCTTTTGATTCCATTGCTCCATGCCTGTTTTGAAGTCCCCTCATACGTGTGCGAGTGCGTGTCCTCTGCAGCAGGAGGTCACGGCAAGGCCCAGGTTGTAAAGACGCTCTGGCCCCTCACAGCAGCGAGAGCGCATGTGTTTGCCAATCCAGGTGTGTGCAGTGCGAATGGGTCCCCAGGGTTGGTGTGGGCGGGTGGGGCTTGTCCCTGTCCAGAGCTGTGAACAATTATTAGTGTTAATTAAAAGCTTTGGCCAGCCGAGCCGGAAGCCCTGTCCCCCAGGCCCAGTGGCCTGTGTCACACACACACCGCCGGCCACAGGTCCCAGCCCAGCGTGGCAAGGGCGGGGTGAACCCTGGCAGAGAGCGCCCAGGCCCCCCAGGCCCTGCCCAGGCCGGCCTCCCCAGGACCCAGCCATCGGTCGGCCCCACATCCGCTGCAAACATGCTTGGGATTCCTTTCTGACCCTGAAGTCAGCGCCAGCCACGTGGGTGACAAAGGCTGCTGGCTTCGCCTGGGAGGGCTGGAAGGAGGCCTCGTGGGGCTCTGAGGATGGGGGAGCAGATGAAGGCCAGGGGCCTCAGGGTCTGGTGTGCCCTCCCCGCCCCCACCCCGCCACTCCACTCCGGCTCTGGGCCGTGGTCCTGGCTCTGGCTCTCACAGCCGGTGCCTGCAAGGCTCTCCACGCACCCATTGTGAGGCTGGAGTTTATGACGGATTGCATTTCAGAGGAGGGATTGATTAAATACAGATGGAGCACTTGGCAATGGCCTGGGGCTCCCAGTAGACTCCCCCATTTAGACGCAGAATAAAGATTAGGAAGCCTGTGCCAGGGCAGTCTGGGGCAAACGGTGCTTTCCAGGGAAGGGCGGGACGTCGGGGCGGGGCCGCTGCCAGTCCCCATGGGAGGGCTCTCCCCGAGGCAAAGGGAGGACCCCTCCTTCGGCCTCGCCAGGCACACAGCGCTCCGCAGTCCGCTCGAGACGATCGCTCTGGCACCTGCCACTCACACTGTTCACCCCCACCCTGTGCCCTCCCCTTTCCAGACTTCCGGCCGCACCCATCCTTCTGCCGGGAGCGCCCTTCCCTCTCTTCTCTGACTCCTAAGGTCTCTGCCATCTTTTAAGCTCTTAATTCAAAGGCCACCTCCGCCATGCAGCCCTCACTCACTGGAAATGAATCACTCCTTGTGGAGCCCAGGCACGACGCGCTGTGTTCGCTTGGGTCAGGAGGGAGCTGGGTGTGTCCGCGTGGGGCCGTCCCACAGCCCAGCCGCAGGAGGACGCGCGATTTTGTGCATGCGCATCTGCGGGTTTTGCCGGTCCAGCATCCACTCCCTCTGCCTAGGGTAACAGAGCCTCAGTTTCCTCACGGCAAGCTGCCCGGCCTAAGTTCAGTTCACGCGGATCCAACGCCTCGACCAGGGGCGGTCATGTGACCCCCATCTGACCAATCCCAGGTGGTTTTGTTGCCTAAGCTGGGCCAATCAGAGCCAAGGAGCGGTGACTCGGGGCATGCGCTCGCCCTCATGGGCGGGAAAGGCGCGGGGCTGTGGTTGCTGTTGCCCGCCTGGTCGCCCCTGGGAGGCAGAGGAGGGCTCGACAGGAGAGCTGGGGACAGTGGCTTTGCTCCTGAGCTGGCCTGGGTGGGAGCAGAAGGCCGTCTTCTGGACGGGCAAGGGCACAGCAAGGCCAGGGACAGCAGAGCCGTCAGTGCCGCCTGGCACGGGGCCCATGGTGCGGCCTGACTTAGACCTTCGGGGATAGGGGATCCGGGAGGGCGCCCAGAGGCCGGGACCCCAGGGAGAGGAGGGATGAGCCTGCCGGGCTGATCTCACCGACAGGAGCGGGAGGCACCGTGTGTGGGCGGGACGGGTCTCTGGAGCCAGGCCCACGCATGATGGGGTGGGGGGCCCAGAGCCTCACCAGGTAAGATGGCAGGCAGAAGGGAGCGGGCTGGGAGCTGCAGTACAAGCACAGGGCCAGCGGGGAGGTGAGGGGGTTTCAGAGATGAGGACGTGCAGGTGGGCGGGCCTAACTGCTGGGTTGTACAATGCTAAGGGTGCCCCAGAGACCGCTGGGAAACTTTCCAAGGGCCCCACCAGGGATTTTAAGGTCCTGGGACGGGTGGGGGTAGGGATAAAAGGCCGAAGAGTGTCATGGGGGATGGCCCATGTGCAAGACCCCAGGGGAGGAAGAAACTGGGGGAGCGAGGCACCACAAACGCCTCTCCTGGGTGCCCAGAGAAATGGGATGGGAGCACCCCCACGGGCAGGCGCCCGGATGGCCAGGGCTCAGAGGCAGGGCCTAGCTGAGGTGCGGGGCAGGGGCGACCCCGGGATGGGTGGGCCCGAGTGCAGGCCACAAGACAAAGCGCAGTCGCCCCGTGAAGTCAGCCAGAAGAGATGGAGGAGGCTGCAGGTTAAGTTCCAGAGCCTTCCATGAGGGTCACCAGGCAAAAGAGCCTAAGGACAGCTGAGGCAACTCCAGGAAGAGCAGCAGAGACATCCTGGGGGGCAGGTGCAGTGTGGGGAGATCTGCCAGCAGCCCCCCACAGCCCCCTCCCAAGCCGAGCGCAGGTGGTGGGGGAGGGGGCGTAGTCACACAAGCCAATCACCAGTCGGGCCTGAGAGCTGTGCACACAGCGCAGGCCTGGCCCAACTGCTGGGGTGGCTGAATTTGCTCCCAGCTGGAACCACGTGGACCGGCAGCCACAGGGGTCTGGTGGGAGTCCTTCCAGTCAGGCCCCCGGCGTTGGCTCTTGCAGCACGGAGAAGCGGGATGTGTACGAAGACATGTGTCATCACCCAGAGCCCCTAAGCGGGACAGGGCCCACAGGGGAATTCCCATCACTGTTGCGAGCTGCTCTCAGAAAACCTGAGTTTAGGAACCTGCACTGTGCCAGAGGTCAAAGGCCATTCTCTGTGGGCCGTGGGGCTTGGCTCAGCCCTGCTCCTGCTATTCACACCCGCCTCCACCGCCACACACACTCACCCCTGCTGTCACCCTCCTCGGACCCCCAACAGGCAGCAGCAGAAAGGACCTGTGTGCTACTGGGGCAGCAGTGGAGGAGGAGGAAGGGGGCCAAGGCCTCTTCTCCAGCCCACCCAACGGGAACACCCTCACCAAGCACACTGGGGCCCCACTCCACGGGGGCCACCAGTTCTCCACTGGAGTTGCAGGACCTTGGGGAGCGGGGCAAGGTCTACGGTTCTCATTAGATGGCATTCCACTCCAGGGTCGCACAGGCCCTGCACAAAATCAGTCCCCAATTTGCTGAGCACCAACTCCGTGCTAGGCAGGCTCCAGGAGCTGAATGCTGGAGGTAAGCTGAGAACAGGGCCGAGGGGCCAGGGGGCCGGGAGGGGGCCAGGGGGCGGGGCACAGAGCGGAGAGAGGGAGCAGTGACACTCTGCATCCTCACAGCTCTCTAGACCGGGGACAGCCCTGCAACAAGGAACGCTGAAGGCGTGCCTGGGGCTCTGAATGGCGCACCACCAGGTCCTGAGAAAACCCCAGGGCATCAGAGGACGACTCCCACAGAAATCCCAGCTCCTCCACGCGGGAACGCTCACACTGGAGGCACTCAGCTTCCGCTACTTCCTGCCGTTTATTTTTGTGGCCTGGAGAGGGCTTTACAGAGATTCACCAGGGACCCGGGCCGTCAGGTGGAGGCAGGTCTAAGCCTCACCCAAAGGAGCTGGCCGGGCCGCAGCAGCGCGGCGTCAGCAGAGGTGCACCCTGGAGGGTGGCATCTAGGACACCCTCAGTGGGACAAGGAGAGGTGGCTGCGTGCGCGGGAGAGAACCCGCAAAACTGCTGCCATTCCCTTGATGAAACGAGCGAGCCCGCAAGCACACGGCAACAGAGTGTAGGCCTGTTGGCTTCAACTGCCTGCTCCTGTGCCTCGCTGTACCCATCTACAGAATGGGACTCCAACAGTAATGGAATTCATCGCACCCGGGGGCCGCGAGCGTTCACGAAGCTCTCGCCTGGAGAGCACCTGGTGAGCTCTGCTCCGGTGTGTGCTCAGTGATTGTTAGCTTTTATGATCGTTTATTTTTCTCGGGGGGTGGGGGGGGAGGAGGCAAAGAACCACCATGCTCATAGCAAATATAAAGTATTCTCAGTGGCTTCAGAAAAATCACATTTCACTCTGCCTGGAAGAAAAGGAGATGTCAATTATTTCAAATAGACATGTACATACTTTAAAATATTGAGTTTATTTAAAAAATCAGTACAGTAAAAACTATACGAGCAATGACAAGTGCTCCTGTCAACTTCAAGTGCACACACACAAGGCTCGCCAGATTAAAGACCTGTCATCTGCCCCGGAGGCCTTAAATTCTCAAGTGACATGAAATTAAGCAGGAAAACATGAACATCAAGTGGAAGTTGATTTTTCACAAGTGTGATCACAAGTGCGATCAAACGGCTTAGATTATCACCTGAAATATCTGTGCTTCACAGAGGCCCTGGACACAACACTGGCTGTGCCACACGGGTTCACAACACTCGGGGGGCGGGGCCCCACGGCTCTTCTTCATGTCGCTCACCAAGTCTCAGGCAAAAAAAAAAAAAGAAAAACCACCGGGGAAACCGTCTTCCAGGCAGTGGCCTTATCTTTGTGCGAGTTCCCTTTCTCCTCCTGAATTCATCGTTTCTGAAAACAAGGGCTTCTCTCCCGCCAGCCATGACCGTAGGCTACTGGGGCCCCCAGTGTCTTCCTCTCGCAGTGGGGACCGGGGCTCTCCCACCATCCACGTCTGCGCTCTCCTCCCACACAGGGTCCCTCTGGGGCACGGAAATGCAGCCGCTTCAGACCTCATTTGAGAAGGGCGTGCTGAACCTTCACGCGGGCACAGGCGACGGCCTGGTCCTCTCCCTCTGAATCCAGAGACAGCTTCCTGCAGCTGGCCGAGTCGACACACAGCAGTAAGAGGCTCTGGAAGTCCCCTCGGAGTGGAGCTGGGGATGACAGCCTTAAGACGAGCCCTGGAGAAGTGCGGCTCCATGACCACACTGCCCAGTGACGACACCCAGGGTGGGCTTCTGCCTCTAACAGCGGCGGCAGCCTAGGGGCCGCCCTGTGACCCGGCAGGGACAGTGGTCCCCACAGGCGCGGTGGTGGGACTGGACGGCGACTGCACGTGTGCGGGCAGTGCGGCCACCTGCGGGTTCAACAGCAGCTCGAGTCCCTGTGAGAACCACACTGGCCTACTACTTTCCGAACACTGTGACCGTGAGCGCCACGCCGAGCCAGAGGACACACACAGTGTCTCACAGGAAGTGAGAGTTCTGCAGCTGCTTCATCCCGTCTTCACAATCCCCGCTTCCAGGCTAAGCTCCAGAGCACTGCCGTGACGGTGCGAACAGCGGAGCTCCCGGGCCTCTCCTCCCTTCAGTGGTCGTGGTGGCGGTGGGCTGGGTGGACCCCTGAGGACCAAGCCTTCCTGGGGCTGAGACACAGTGGTGCCCGCCCCGCCCCGCGAGCCGTTATGCAGCCGCCTCTAAGAACTCTGAGGTGAACACAGCTTCTGCATAATCTTCACACATATCCTGGAGTTCAGCAGCCACGGCCCCCAGAGCTTCATCTACCAGCTCTTCTGAAAAGCTGGAAGACAAACAACACAGCTGAGGCGCGCGCCACCGCCTACGGAGTCATTCTTTCACCCAGCTGGGGAACGTCCCAAGGCCACTCTGAACTTCAAAAGGAAATTCCAAAGGCCAGAACAGCCCAGAGACTTCTGAAGAAGAAACCAGGGGAGGCCCTGCTCTCCTGGACAGAAGAGGGCCCTTGGATGTCTGAAGGCAGAGCTGCAGCCCAGCCAGCTGCCTCACTGCCCACAGAGGGAAGCGTGCCCTAAGGAGAGCGGGCAGGGTCCTCCGGGCCGGTCAGCTGCTCTTCGCCTCATGACCTGAATCTCTCCTGAAGAGTAAACAGGGTGCCTCTCAATTTCTGACATTTTTTTAAAAAAATTTATTGGGGCCAGTGCTGTGGCATAGTAGGTTGGGCTACCGCCTGCAGAGCCGGCATTGCATATGGGCACTGGTTCTAGTCCTGGTTGCCCAATTTCTGATCCAGCTCTCTGCTATGGCCTGGGAAAGCAGCAGAAAATGGCCCAAGTCCTTGGGCCCCTGCACCTGCATGGGAGACTGGGAGGAAGCTCCTAGCTCCTGGCTTCAGATCAGCCCAGCCCCAGCTGTTGCAGCCATTTGGGGAGTGAACCAGCAAATGGAAGACCTCCCTCTCTGCCTCTCAAATAGATAAACCTCTCAAAGCATGATGTATTTATTTAAGAAGCGAAGAGACAAATATAGAGAGCAAGGTCCTGTCCCCTGGTTCACTTCTCAAATACTTGAAATGTCCAGGGCAGGGCTGAGAGCCAGGAACTCAAAAGCCAGGTATCCCACAAGCACAGCAGGAACCCAATTCCTTGCACCATCACAGGACAGCTGCCTCCCTCGGTCTGCACCGGCAGGAAGCTGCAAGCAGGAGCCAGAGATGGATGCTGAACTAGGTACTCCAGCGTGGGATGCTGGCATCTGATCCGCTGGGCTCCGTGCCACTCCTGTGTAACCTGTCTTTAGAAGCACATCCACCTCTGCGTTCCTGGAGAGGACCACAGCAGGGTGAGTGTCCCCTCGGGACACCATGCCCTCCATCTGTCCCATTACTAAGAACTGTCCCTCTTTCTAGTAACTAAGGAGCGTACAGTTGGAAGGTAACTTTGAGACTAATAAATATCCCGTTTCTCATCAAACTTGTCTGAAGCAATTGTCACAGTCACCAGACACTGACCTCCAGTCCCATCATCCCTCCCTATAATAGCTAGAATTCTGCAATGAAGGGCTTTCCCTTCTCCCTCATTTTCCGCATCACCCTGACCTTACAGATTATTCCAGGATCTATAACGTGATTACTGCTCATTCTGCTGCTCGAAGACGCCCCTGGTGTGGATGGTGGGAGCCCCTTCACGCTGGGCACATCCTTTCTGGGACAACATGCTGTTTCAGGCTCTTTGTACTTCTTCCAGCCCGGCCCAGCCCAGCCTGGAATCAGCCACTTCTCCACGGAGCCAGCTAACTTTGGATGGAGACCAGTATTTGGAAGCCAGGAGTGGGGGGGGGGGGTGGTATAGCTGGCATTGTGATGCAGCATGTTAAGCCACTGTTGTGACGCCAGCATCCCATACTGGAGTGCCTGTCTTAGTCCCAGCTGCTCCACTTCTGATCCAGCTCCCTCCTAACGTGCCTGGGAAGCAGCAGATGACGGCCCAATTCCTTGGGCCCCTGCCACCTAAGTGGAAGACTGGGATGGCTGAGAACTCAGGATTGGCAGTTTTCTTCTTTTCTAACTTTAAAAGGTTTTCCATCTTCTGCTTCTCTTTTTTGTTTCTCCAGCTGCTTTTTAAGATTTTCTCTTACTCTCTAACTTTTCAATAATACTATAATATGACTAGGTATGAATTTCCTTTTCTTGCTGGGGATTTTAGAGCTTCTTCAATCTGTGGTTTATATCTTTTTTTGAAAGTTTATTTATCTTGAAAGGCAGGGCTACAGAGAGAAAGAGAGAGAGACAGAAAAAGGGATCTCCTATCTGCTGGTTCACTCCCCAGATGGCCACAATGGTCAGCACTGGGCCAGGCTGAAGCCAGGAACCAGGAGCCTCACCCAGGTTTCCCATGCAGGTGCAGGGGCCCAACTCCTTAGGCCATCTTCCGCTGCTTTCCCAGGCCATTAGCAGGGAGCTGGGTTGGAAGTGGAGCAGCCAGGACTTGAGGATGAATTAACAACACTGGCCCCGGCTTACATCTCTTGTTTCTTGGGGGAAACGCCAGCCATCGTTCTCCTGGCCCCCCGTCCTTCCCCTCTCCTGAGACTCCAGCCACACACAGTAGGTAGACCACCCTCTACCCTCCAGGTCACGTCTTCCCCTCATGCAGCACCCTGGGTGTTTGCTCCTGTCCTATATCCCAAGTCTCACATTTTCTCTACTGAGCCTATACAATGCATTCTTCTTTTCACACATTATATTTTTATTCTAGAATGTATAAGTGGATTTTTTTAAATTCTCAGTTCTCTGCCAAAATTCTAGTCTTTCATTTCTATGACATCCTAGGCACAGTTGTTCTGCGTCAACCAAACAGTTTTTGATTATTTTCTGGAACTGCTGCTGGATCTCTGTTTTTGATATTGTCTTGCCTCTCTGTAGCCTGCTTTTTTTTTTTAATCATATAGAGTTACAGAAATAAGCTGACTCCTGTGATGTTATTTGCCTCCAGAGAAAATCTGTCTGCTCATGCCTGGTTCTGGGGAGCAGTAAGTCTGGAAACTCTGTGGTCCAATCTCAGGAACTGGGCTAATCTGAGTGGGGTGGCGTCTGAGAAGACCCACTTACATCCAGGGCACCCGTCCATGCACAGTGCAGCTTTTCAGGGTGAGCAAAAGTGAGCAAGTTCCCCAGGGCCATCCCCACACCTTGGCCTCGAGCCTCTGCGCTCTGGTGTGCAGACTGCTCATCCCTGTCCAGAACTGGCCAGCCTCCCAGTCTGTCTTCTCCAGGACTCTGGCCCAGTTACTCCTCATTACCAAGTTAACTTCCTCATGCCTTCAAGCACGCATGTTGGATTCTGAATACAGCTTTTCTATTTGCAGTCATCCTCAGAGGAAGAGGTGATCCGAATTACCCACTAGAAACACAAGGGACTCCATCGCTTTTAGATTTGTTTCACTTCCTGCCCTTCTGCCATTAATTCATCCTCACACTTCGAGAGAAACACAAACGAACTCCCAATCTGTCCCACAACACATCAGGTAACACAGCTATAACGTTCCCCACTCTACCTGAGGAATTATTCTCTTGAGTTCCTCTGTCCCCGTGCCTTCTGTATGGTCACTGAAAAACGCTTCAGCTGATAGCTTTTGTCATCTTCCTGAAAGCCCCTGGTGGATTCTGTGTTTCCTAAATCCCAAGTCTTCTTTTTTCCCCCTTTTTCTTGTTTTTAAAGACTTGTTTATTTGAAGGGAAAGTGAGAGGAGAGAGAAAGAGAGAGAGAGAGAGGTATCTTCCATCTGCTGGCTCACTCCTCAAATGACCACAAAGGCTGGGTTAGTCCAGGCCAAAGCCAGAAGCCCAGAGCTTCTTCCGGGTCTCCCACACGGGTGCTGGGACCCGAGTACCTGGGCCATCCTCCACTGCTTTCCCAGGGATGTTAGCAGGGAGCTGCACTGAAGCGGAGCCTGTGTGGGACGCCGGGACTGTAGGCAGCAGCATGGCTCACTGTGCTGGCCCTCCCTTCTTAATGTACGCCCAGCGCGAGAGGCACATATCTTCCAGTATCTTGCTGAGAAACAGTGCCAGGATACTAAGTTCCTGGACACCCTGCATCCATACAGATACTTTTAGTCTATTCTTATCTTTCAATTGATAATCTAGCCGAGCACAAAGTTCTAGGTTAAATTTTGCAAGTATGTTCTAGCACCTTCTAGCTCTCAGTGTGGTTACTGAGAACAAGATGCCACCCTGATTCCTGATGTTCACGTGTTTGCAGTTTTCACTCTCTGGAATCTCCTGTCAGCTTCTCCTTACACTGGGATGCTCAAGTTCCTTTCAGGACGACGTGCCATGGTGCAGTCCATTCAATTCACTCACTATTTACAGTGGGCAACTGGGGAACTTCTTCCAGATAAAGACTAACAGCCTTCTGGGAAATCTCCTTATAGTATTTCTTTGATAATTTCCCAATTCTCCTTTTTACCTTTTGCTACATTCTGGAATTCCTATTACTTAGATTTTGAATCTCCTCAAAAAACCCTATAATTAAAAAAAAATCTTTTTTATTATCTAGTGCCTTGGTTTTTCACTCTACTGCCTCAGAGAGCTGGCATTTTTCTTTAAAACCTCTGGTGAATTTATTTCAGCCGTGACTTTTTTATTCCGGAAAACTTTCCAAGTTCCTTTTTTACAGTCTCCTGTTGTTGTTTTCTAACAGCTTCGCTTAGCTCTCCGAGGATCTCACCTGTGGGCTGTTTGTTCTGAGTGCTTTACTCTGCTCCCTGCATAGCCTCTGGCTCCTCCGAGCCCTTCAATCTGGCACAGCAGCCTGTATATCTTTCCCAGGTCCCATCATGCATCTGGTCACCTCAGCTACTGGCTCATTTTCAAGAATCGGAATTCCAACCAAGCTTCCCACTTCCTGGCGCGCTGCATCCAAGGCCTTCACACACATCTCAATGCCCGAGTCTCGGCAAAGTTCTGTGTGACACAGCTGGCTCCTGGCTGCGCGCTCACCGTGCACTGTGCTTCCCTTGGTCTGCGGATCACTTGCCATTTCTCTACCTTGTTTTCTGGATTCCAAATGTTGTCTGATACTTCTTGTTTGCTGTCATTTATGGTTTCATGCCTTTGACTCTTTTAGTGGTATGTAGTGGTGCAGGAATGCAGGGAGTAGAGATAAATACACATACATGTTCAATCTTTTTGAGCCAGAAATCTGTTGTTTTTTTCAAAACCAAGAATCCTTAGGAGTTCGCTTTCACCAAAAATACGAACACCTTAAATCTTCCCTTCCATAATCATTCTTTCACGTGCATTGAACTGACCCCATCTGCCCAGTCTGAGGACAAAACAGGGGAAAGGCGGAACGGACAGAAAAGAAAGACAGAAGCTCAGGTGGCTTCCCCTTACCCAAGAGGCCATCAGAAGAGAAGTCCACTGTCTTTGAATATGCTTTGCAAGATATGGTCAGGAAAACTCACAATGAGAATAAAAATGAGACAGAAAAATCATCAGAGCTAGAACATTCAGATGAACCGTCATGTGGTGTCAAAGGACAGCAGAAGAAAATACACATAAAAATCTAGGCATAATCTAACTGCTCTGGCCTCCAGATGTTAACCCTTGACTCCCCACAGGCCGAGGCAACTATGAACAAAATGTATCATCTGACAGGTGGAAAGAACTAATCTCCCTGGCTTGCTTTTGGTTTTCTCAGTATGCCTACCAGCTAACAGTCCCAGACAGCCTGTGGGAATATGAGTGAGTCTGCTACTGGACCATGTGTGAATCCATACGTGCACGTCAAACAGACTTCTCTTGCTCAGAAAGCCCTTTAGAGCACCCGTGAAGACAAATGTGCTCACCACCAGAACACAGCATCTTCTGTGCTTTGAAGGGTCCCACCTATCAAAGAGAACCCTCAAGCTTGGGTTAACCCAAGGACTTAAACACAAGTGATTGCCCTGACCTTGCTCAAGAGAAAAAAAAGACAAAAGTAGATGAGAAGTGTCCAGAACTGTCAGAAGGGTAGAGCACTGGGAAGAGTCCCGAGGCCGCAGTAAAAAGGCAGTGGAGAGGGAGCTGAGACCTGGGTCTGCAGGGTCACAGAGGCAGCCTGCGGGCTGGGCTGGGCATGAGGGGGCTGCTGAGGATCTGCAGAATGAGAAAGCCTGCAGCTCCATCAGCAGCCACAGGGATGGATCCACCCTACTGGCAGCGAGGTGACCGTTCCTTCACCACCCTCAAGAGGAGGAAAACACTCTGAAAAAAACATGCCAGTAATTGTACTCTCAGCCAAATCATCAATCAAGGGCTGTATCTAAAGCCCTTCAATCAAGAATGAGGGCAGACTTTCAAAGGATAAGCTCCATCAAAACAAGAGAACATGGGCCGGCGCTGTGGAGTAGCAGGTAAAACCACCGCCTGCAGTGCCAGCATCCTGTATGGGCACTGGTTCCAGTCTTGGCTGCTTCACAGAGATCCAGCTCTCTGCTATGGCCTGGGAAAGCAGTAGAAGGTAGCCCAAGTCCTTGGGCCCCTGCACCCGCGTAGGAAGACCCAGAGGAAGCTCCAGGCTCCTGGCTTCAGCTGTGGCCATTGCGGCCAACTGCAGAGTGAACCAGTGGAGGGAAGACCTCTCTCTCTCTCTCTGTCTCTCTTTCTTGCTCTGTGTAACTCTTTCAAATAAATTAATAAATCTTAAAAAAAAAAAAAGGGGGGGGGCCAGCACTGTGGCACAGCGGGTTAACGGCCTAGACTGAAGCGCTGGCATCCCATATGGACACCGGTTCAAGACCCAGCTGCTCCACTTCTGATCCAATTCTCTGCTATGGCCTGGGAAAGCAGTAGAAGATGGCCCAAGTCCTTGGGCCCCTGCACCTGCATGGGAGACTTGGAAGAAGTTCTTGGCTCCTGGCTTAAGATTGGCGTAGTTCCAGCCATTGCGGCCAATTGAGGAGTGAACCATTGGATGGAAGACCTCTAGGAAGGAAGGTGGATGGAAGATCTCAGGTGGGAGGGAGGGAGGGAAGGAGGGAGGAAGGGAGGAAGGAAGGAAGGGAACCAAGAAAGAGGAAGACAAGGGCACCAGGACACAAGGTATCAGATACGGTGATGACGACGGAAGTCCCAGGCAGAGTGGCCACAGGCCAGATGGGCTAAGGCGGAAAGACAGCCTCTGGAGGAAAAGTCAGGGTGGGGTGCAGAAGCAGGGGTTAACTGGTGGTGTTGGTCATCAGAAAAATTCTAGGAAGAGGTTGTTGGCTAGTGTGCGGGGGAATGTTCATAAATATATAAAAGAATAAAAAACTAAAGAAGCAATGATTAACTCCTGGAACACGCTTACCACTTGTCCAACAAGGAAATATAATCACAGCACACTCCCTGGCTCGGTGATGACAAATGTCTTGTGTGTGTGTAATAAGGTATACTCATGAGGAATGTAAATATGGGCACTGTTTAAAAAGAGCAGATTCACACATCTTTTAATGAAGTATTTCCTACAGACTGAAGGCTGCTCCTTCAAGTATTCAGTAGCTGCAGGATGCTGTCCCGTGAGTCCGCAAAGCTCCCTTTCCCAGGGAGGAGAAGGGTTAATGGAAATGCGGCAGGGCAGAGGCTGCTGCTTGTGAAGGCATGTGCACCCCGACCACGGAGACTGCGTGATTGTGACTGCTTCCTGCCCAGCAGTATTTATGTTCTCCGATGAGACATCACACTCACCAAGAGCGACAGAAAATTAGCCCTGATGTGATTCCTGAACACTGCTCCTCAGCGGTTAGGGGCTGAGTGTTTATGTCCTCCTAAAGTCCCCATGCTGATGCCCTCACTCCCAGCTGATGGTATTTGGAGATGGAGCCTTGGACAGGTAGTTAGGCTCAGGTGAGATCAAGATGGGCGGCCTCACGATGGGGTGACTGCCTCTGTAAGAAAGGGAAGAGCCCAGAGCTCCCTCTCTGCTACATGAAGACAGAGCAAGAAGGTAGCTACAGGCCAGGCAGAGGGCCCTCAGCTGACACCAAACCTTCCAGGACTCTCATCTTATATCTTCTAGTCTCCATGGTGTTTTACGGCAGCCCGAGCCGACAAGAGAGGGCTACAGGGCACTCCTGTGGGTGATAGCCCTGCTGTCTTATGGTCTTTTGCAGCTGAAAAAAGGCAGTTAGCAGAGAAAGCCCAAGAACAGCCATTACAATTCCTGGCCCAAAAGCATGGGCTGAGACCGCCAGGCTTTCTGGAAGTGTAAAATGTGGAACTTGCTTCTTTTTTTTTTTTTTTTATTTGACAGATAGAGTGAGAGAGAAAGGTCTTCCCTCCGTGGTTCACTGCCCAAATGGCCACCACGGCCAGCACTGTGCCGATCCGAAGCCAGGAGCCAGGTGCCTCCTCCTGGTCTCCCATGTAGGTGCAGGGCCCAAGCGCTTGGGTCATCCCCCACTGCCCTCCCGGGCCACAGCAGAGAGCTGAACTGGAAGAGGAGCAACCGGGACTAGAACCCAGCGCCCATATGGGATGCTGGCACCGCAGGTGGAGGATTAACCAAGTGAGCCATGGCGCCGGCCCCGGGCACGTGCTTCTCAAACAGGGGCGTGTGGCATCTCACTCACCTTTCAGCTATCAGCCACGGGTTGAAGCCACCCACAGCCTCATGAGATACCATCCGGAGGTACTGCTCAAATCGGCTGCAGTAGTCACCAATGCTGAGCAGCATGCCCGGGGGGACCGAGAGGGGCGTTCGGCCTTCTCCCGGCTGGGAATCTTCTGCAAGCAAGTGGAGGGGAGCCCCTCTTTTCTCTGATCTCTCCTCCATTCCCAAACTTTCATCCAGAGAACTGAGGATGAAGAAAAAGGAGAGACATTCAAAACCACCTGTAAGTAAGGTAAACTGTGAACTTACTCTGACAGCTTCCTAACCAAAGCCTCACCCTTCATTTCTTTCTCACAATGAACACAACGCAACATCTCACCATGCACTGTTTCCCTTTGTCACAGGACTGCCCTTCATACAAAAGAATTTTCCAGCAAATCTTGCAGTATACATATCCACACACTCACAGGGACCAACGCGGTGCTTCCACTGCTGAAGCCAGCTAAGTGCTACCTCATACCAGAAGGCTCCTCCAGTTAAAAACACTCAGTGCTCGCCATTTTCATGTACTATCTTATTGAGGCATCTTTGGAGTTTGGCAAGATCTTGTTGTTTTTTTTTAAATACTGATTTATTTATTTTTGTGAAAGTCAGATTTACAGAGAAAGGGAGATCTCCCATCTGCCAGTTCACTCCCCAAACTGCCTGGATGGGTCAGGCCAAAAGCCAGGCTCCAGGAACTTCATCTGGTCTCCCAAGTGGCTGGCAAAGGCCCAAACACTTGGGCCATCTTCCACTGCTCTTCCTAGGCCCTTAGCAAAGAGCTGGATCAGAAGAAGGAGCAGCCTGGACATGAGCTAGCACCCATATGGAATGCCAGCGTCACAGGCGGCATCTAAACCACTACGCCACAACGCTGGCCCAAGATCTTGCTTTTAGACAAGAATTTCTGTCTATCTTTGGGAGACTGTAGGAATTCAAATTTAACAACATCAAAGGCAACCAAGCACCCGTCACTCACTTGCCATTGCAGGGTCTCTCCAGCATGATATTCACGGTTCCCTCCTTGTGGGCCACTGTCTTGGTGATCTTGATCGGCTGAGGAGCCAGAGGCCTCTCATTTACTGCTGAGACTTTCTGGTCTGGAAGAGGGAAGGCATAACATGGCTGTTGATGAAGGGAAGTCCATGGCCACATGAGAGCTGTGCTAGTGGCCAGCGACCTGTGAGAAAGTCACCTGCTGTCTCTTAAGCCCAGGGGGATGGAAAAAGTGCTCATTTCAAATGCAAACCAATCAAGAACCAGTTTTACACAATATGGAACTCCTTCAGAAGCTTCGGCTTGTTCTTGGGGAGGCTTCTCCAGGAGGTCTGTGCAAAGCCCCCGGCTAGGCAGCTTTCTTAGGACCTGGCCACCCACTCAAGGAGCCTTAAAAGTAGTTCCATTTGTTTTTTAGCCTTGAAATGCTTTGATTACCACACACACCTGAGCATTTAAATAGCTGATTTAATTTGATTCTGGGCATCCCAGGGAAAATCTGCCTAATGAGAATCAAAACATTAATTTATTAACTGTAACTTGCATGTTTATCAGCTCTTCTGCGATTTCGATTACTTCTAATTTTAAATGTATTTCACAGGAGAAATTCTGTCCTCTTTGGTAGAGGGAGCATCGACATGTCAGTGACTTTCTCTGACTCACTGGTATGCGCCTGATTTCTTACTGTCAGAAACACTGCTTAAGTCAGCTTTGGGGAAAGCATCACTGTGAGTACAACCAACTTCAGCTGTCAGAGGGTAAAAGCCGAGGCATGCACAACCCAGAGACACTCGAAATGCAGTTGTGATGTGATGGAACAATCAGAACAGTGGGAGACATGGGATTCCTGCTATGATGTCATGGTTCTGGAATTACAAGTGTCCAAGAACTCATTTCAGGTCTCAGTGTTCAAAGAGCTCCTCCTGTGAACGCACACCTAGACTGTGCAGTCACTGACAGTGACTCATGATTCAGATCAACCTTGAAGGAAGAGAACACCAAGTCCTCTGTGTCTTCTACATGATGCAACCTAACTCTGTGGCCAACGGCCAAGCCATCCGCGAAGCCAACTGCCCCGTCCTGTTGCCTTTTCCTCTGCTTCCCAACAAAACCGCACTGAAGTATCCAGGCCGACTAAACAATGACTAGAAGGGGCCTTGCTGGGGAGTGAACCAGCCCCATGCTAGGCACAGTGGGGCACACAAATGATTATGACAAACTCTCTGGCCTCACTGAATCAGCGGCTTCGTTGGGAGAGGGACGCCGCCTTTACAAACAACTCCAGCACAGAAAACGCTATGGGAGTTCACAGGCCAGGAAGGGGCAGAGGAGTAAGGTTCCAACCTCGGGGCAGCAGGAAGGCACTACACCGGACCCCACGTTTGGTGCCTTAGCTGTTCAATGCCACGTGGGGATGAACACGGAGCAGCCATGGTGCCGAGAGGAAGAGAGAACGCCAGCTACCACGAGACACAGTGCTTGGAAACTCCAGGAAACAGCAAAGGGACTCGTCAGCATTCTCTTCTCTCTTCAGACAGCTCATCTTTCTGTCAAAAGTTCATCTGGAGGAGGCTTTTCTAATACCTTATTCATATTTAAAAAAAAAACTGCAAGTGACATATGGAGGACTTCAGTTCATGCAAAGTGGAAATAAATGATACATTTATTTTGGTGCAAAACAATTTCCCATTTATCTGTACTATGCATTGCCCATGAACTTGGCTCACACGTGTGCATTTCAACACTGCTTTGCACTACAATGAACTGACCTTTTAATCCCGTTTTCCACGGCTTTCTGAAGTGCCGTGCATGCTACTGCTGTAAACTTCCCACAGCCCCAGTGTCTGTTACACCTTTCAGTGAGTGGGTAAGTGCAGTATACAATTCCCTCAGAGGCAGTGCCAGCCTTCACGAGGAAGGCAGGCAACAAGCGTGGTCAAGGAGGATCTGATCGGTGTCTCCCCAGGCAAAACCGTGACAGCAGTGAGGACACTGCAGCCAGCACGGGCATGTATGAATTGTGAAAAGCAAGCTGTTTCAACAAACGAGGCCAAGACAAGTGGTTATCCACAGAAAGGAACAAAGAATTTCACCCTCTACCTCAGACAACTGGCATTACTCAAGATGGAGCACAGCCCGAAACATAAGAGCTAAAATCATAAAGCTTCGGAAAAAACCAAGAGAGTATCTTCTCAACTTGGGGGCACGAAGGGAAAGGTTTCTTACATTAGAGAAAAGCAAAAACCATCCAAGAAAAAACTGGTTAGACTTCATCCAAGTTAAAAATGTCTGTTCCAAATAAAATGCCTTCGAGGGCTGGCGCTGTGGTACAGCAGGTTAACGCCCTGGCCTGAAGCGCCGGCATCCCATATGGGCACCCGTTTGAGTCCCGGCTGCTCCACTTCCGATCCGGTTCTCTGCTATGGCCTGGGAAAGCAGTAGAGGATGGCCCAAGTCCTTGGGCCCCTGCACCTGCATGGGAGACCCAGAGGAAGCTCCTGGCTCCTGGCTTTGGATCGGCACAGCTCCAGCCTTGAGGCCAATTGGGGAATGAACCAGCGGATGGAAGACCCCTCTCTCTCTCTCTCTCTGTGTAACTCTTTCAAATAAATAAATATTTTAAAATAAATAAATAAAATAAAATGCCTTCGAGAACATAAACAGGTGGGGCACAGAAGGAAAGGAATGTACATCCATAAAACATCTGTGTGAGTGGATGCCAGGGCTGGGGACTAACGGGGAGTGACTGCTGACGGACACAGGGTTTCTCCTGGAGAAATTAACACAATAGTGAGGGTTGTACAACCATGAGGATATTCTAAAAACTAATGAGTCGTGCACTTTAAAAGGCTCCATTTAGGGGTGGGCACTGCAGCACCGTGGATGGAGCTTCCACTTGGGAAGCCTTATCAGTGCCCGGTTCAAGTCCAGCTATTCCACTTCCAATCCAGGTTCTTGCTGATGTACATCTAGGGGGCAGCAGGTGACAGCTCAGGTACTTGGGTCCCTGAAACCCATGTGGGAGACTTGGATGGTGTTTGAGGCTCCTGGTTTATCTGGGTCCAGCTCTGGCTGTTGCAAACATTTGGGAAGTGAACCAATGGATGGAAGATCTCTGTCTCTCTCTTTTCAAATAAATTAAAATTAAAATTAAAAAAATTTTTAAAAATTTTCAAATAAATCTTTAAAAAGAGAGAGGCAAGTTTATTTTGGTATGAATTTTTAAATAGATGCATATCCTACATGAATATATTCATAGCAGACTGATTCCTAACAGCCTCAAACCATAAACAGTCAAATGTAAATCCAAAGGGAAATGAGTAAACCAGATGTGGCATATGCAGAAGATGGAACACTATACAGCAAAAAACAACAACAACATAAAGTAAGCATAAGAGCATGTGGAAGGATGAAAAATGGCCTGCAAGATATCCACTTCAAGGTCTCTGGAACCTGTGAATGCTGCCTTCCATGGCAAAGGGACTCTGGTTAAGGATCGTGAGATGGACATAGTATCCTGGGTTATGGGCCCTCATAACAGGCAGGCAGAAGGCAGAGAGCTGACTACAGAAGAGGAAAAGGCAACTGTGACGACAGAAACGCACTGGACTAATGAGGTCACAAGTTAAGGAACGGCAGTAGAAGCTGGAAGGGACAAGCAGCAGGTTCTGCCCCAGGGCCTTCCAAAGAAACCAGCCCAGCCGCCACCTTGACTTCAGCCCCTCAAGGCTCACTTCTCATTTCCAACCTCCAGAACTATGAAAATAAATCTGTTTTAAGTCACAAAATATGAGCCTTAAACTCATTACAAACAAAAGTTTGTTAGAGCAGTAAAAGGAGATATAAGTATGAGGGGAGGAACCGCTATATTCCAAAAGCTGGACCTACGTAATTTGTATTTGTTAAATAAAACCTTTCTAAAAAAAAGAGATATAACGTAGATAAATCTTTGAAACACTACTGAAATCTACATAAGAGTACATACCATGTGACTGCATTTATATGAAACTGAAGAACACTCAAAACTAATAAAAAAAAAGCAAGTGGTTGCTTGAGTGTTGGCGCAGACAGCAAAGGGCCTGAAGGAACGTCATGAAGTGAGGATGATAAAGTCTATATCTGATAGACAAACATGTACCCATCTGTAAAACCCATCAAAGGACATAATTAAGATCTGGGTGGGAGGAGGTGTTTTAGTCCAGCAGTTAAGATGACCATATCCCACACTGGAGTACCTGGGTTCAAGTCCTGACTCCAGCTTCCTGCTGCTGCAAACCCTGGGAGGCAGTGGTGATGGCTCAATAACTGGGAGCCTGCCACCCACGTGGGAGACCTGGCTGAGCTTCCTGCTTTCAGCTTTGGCCTGACCTGGCCCTGGCCACTGCAGGCTTTGGGGGAGTGAATCAGCAAAGGGGAGCTCTGTCTGTCTTTGTCTCTTTTTATTTCTGCGTCTCTTTGCCTCTCAAATGAAAGCAAAGTCTGTGTGAATTTTATCTCAAAAGGAAAAAAGAACCAAAAATAGTTATTACACTCTAGTAGAGTATGCCTGCTGCATATTTAGGGGTGAAGTGTATCCACATCTGTAACTACTTCGAATATAAAGATGAAATGACAGAGGGACAGATATGTAGATAGGTGATAAAGAATAAAGAAACATGTAGAATTCAGGGTTGGGTAAACGAGTGTTCCTTGTACAAATTTTTCAGCTTTCCCGTATATCAGAAGCTGTTTCAGAATACAGTGTTGGGAAGAAAGTGGGGGAAAAACTTACCATTATTTTCTTCATGCATCCAAAAATGAGGATCCGCATACACAATTTTATTATATCTCTGGCGAACTGTCTCCTGGTATTTCTTTAAAACAAAATTTATGAGAAAAAATGAGAACCAGAACTACTGAGGAAGGAAAAGTTCAGCAGACACAATCACACAGCGTCAGACACGATGTTCACAGACATTGTTCACTGGGCATTTGCCAGGCCAGGAAGTGATGAGTTCATGAAGTGAAGTCTAGAGCAAAATACAATAACTGACAAAACCACAATCCAGACCAGCACTGTCCACCAGAGCCTGCTTTGATGATACAAGGGTCTACCGTGCGCCCTGACCAGTACATCAGCCACTAACTATGGGCCACCTGCAGTGGGCTTCACTCTTAATTAGTGTGCACTTCAACAGGCTAATGTGGCTGGTGGCAAATGTTTTAGACAGCTTAGGTCTGGACAGTTACTGCCTCCAAAAGGGAAATCAGTTAAAGACGGCCTATCCACAAATAACTGTATTCCTCAAAATATTTCTACTTAGCAGCAAAGAAAAAAATGAAATATAATTGCATACAATTAAAAATAAAATGGCAAATCAGAAACTGGGAGACCTAGATCCACATCCTGTCTCTCCCAGAAACTTTTTTGTGTTCTTAGCCATGCCATTTATTCCCTTATTGTACCTCAATTTCCTGCTCTGAACGATCCAGGCATTGAAATGGCTGACTGTCTGAGGTCTAAAACTTTACGGGAGAAGTGCTGCAAACACAGTGTGGAAACTAACAAAGGTGACAGGGCCACACGCCAGCAAGGCAGCAGAGGCAGCTGCACAGCACGTACAAGCTCCTGGGTGGAAGTCTATGGGCCCACTGTGAACCACTCTGCAGTCCTGAGTTTGTAATCACAAATCAGTGGTATCAGGGGATAAGAAGACAGTGTGCTGACCATTTTATACCTCATTTTATGCTTCTAAACACCATGCTTAAATAGAGAAAGTACGTGACTGTGTCAAGGTCACACACTTGGATGGCGGCAGAGCTGGCCGTCAACAGAGGTGAGTCCCCCATAGCAAACCAGACCAGCAGCCTCAGGCCTTACTTCCATTTCCTCCATTCGGCGCATCATCGTCTCCAGGTCTGGGCTGTCCTTGCTGTCCCCCAAGGTGGCTAAGGTTTCAGACCCCAAGATCTTAGCATGAGTCATAGCCCAGAGCTCATGAGCGGTATTTTCCAGAAAATCATCCAGCTGATGAATGTTGTTGGCTCCAGAATCAACAGCTGTAGCCTGTAAAGTAAGGGTGGGAGGAAGGGATGGCAAGGCAGCACAAAGAAAACAGAAAAGCTTAAAGGTAACTGCTGAGCATGACAAACCAACAGCACGGTGATCCCACTGACAGACCTGCCATGCTAAACAAAGCTCTCCTAACTCAGTAAACATCAAAAGCAGTAACACTGGCACAATTTTTATCCTGGTGATGGATTTAAATAGCAGCATTAACCAAGTAATACCATTACTGTCCATGCAAATTATCATTATCATCTATTTTGCCAGTGGTTAGAACAAACATCTTCTCCTTGCTATATTCAGGAATATGTTCAACATTTTCCATGTCACATACTCCAAAGAACATAGTCACTCTCTTTTGGTTCAATGCTTCTGTAAAAACATCTGTTCTCTTCGGGACTCCTCTTTGTGTGAGAGACTCTGTATCTATAAACTGCCTTTAACTCTATCTACAAACACCAGCCCTTCTTGACCGTGTATCCTTTATATTCACAAATAACTTTTGCAAAGCATTTCTTTTTAAGAATTAGTTATTTACTTGAAATGCAAAGTTAAAGAGAGAGAGAGAGAGAGACAGAGAGAGAGATTCCATCGCTGCTTCATTCCCCAAATGGCTGCAACAGCAGGAGCTGAGCCGATCTGAAGCCAGGAGCTTCTGCTAGGTCTCCCATGTGGGTGCAGGGGCCCAAGCACTAGGGCCACTTCTGCTGCCTTCCCAGGCACATTAGCAGAGAGCTGGATCAGAAGTGGAGTAGCCAGGACTCGAACCAGTTCCCATATGGGAAGCTGGTGTCCCAGGTGGCCTAACCCACTCTGCTACAATGCCAGCCCCTACATTATTTCTTTTAATTCTAGTACATGTCTACAATCTGCTCCAAAAGAGGCTTTTGCCAAGAATACCGGCTGGGGAAAGGATCCTGTAAGGATCTGCAATGGTGGTTACCTGACCTGTCTGTCTCAGTCCTCTCATCCGTAAGATGGAAATAATCTTTCATCTCAGAGCTGTAAGGATTTCACAAGAGCCTCATATGGGACACTCAGCACAGTGCTTGGCTTGGCACAAGTAAGACTCAATGAATGGTTATTACTATAGTGATTTTAACAGGCTGGACACTGTGGCACAGCAGGTTGAGCCTCTGCTTGGGACACCCATATCCCATGTCAGAGTGCCAGTTCGAGCCCCAACTACTCTACTTTCCATCTATCCTGCTAATGTTCCTGGGAAGCAGCAGATGATGGTTCAAGTACTTGAGTCCCTGCCACCCACGTGGGAGACCTGGATGGAGTCCCTGGCTCCTGGCTTTAGCCTGGCGCAGACCAGGCTGTTGCAAATAGAGAAGGATTTTTAAAAAAAGAAACAACAACAACAAAATCCCACCTTTTAACAATTCACAGAAGAAAATATATTGATGCTCAATAGAGAAATGAAAATATTTCCAGCTTTAATCAGTTAAACAAAATCCATTAGAATAACCTATAGAATAAAACTACACACACACACACACACACACACAGATGTAAAGACAACTCAGTTCAACGATCGAGCCTTAACTACGTGTGTGTCTGCATGTGTAACATCTTGCATCTGTAATAAACGGAACACCGAGAGCACTATGTGGGGTCAGAGAGAGAAGGAAGGTCTCGAGTGCTGGTATGGAAAGAGCACGGGGCACAGCACAAAGAAGCACAGTGGTGCACAGTGGCACACAGCGCTGTCTGTGGAGAGGCTGAGCTCTTCGTATGCTACCTGCCCTGAACTGTTTCAATTCTTGGCCACACGCATCCATGGCTTTCAATTCCACAGAAGCACATAGGTCTGGGGAAGCTATGTTTCCGGTGTGGGTGTAGTTACTGCCACGAGCAGCAGCAACAGACAGACGTGTCACGTGGTGCCATCACAAGAGCTCTCCCTGACACCAGGGATCTCCCTGTCTGTAAGCAGATCTGTGGAGAGCTGCAGTGTGAGCAGAATAAAGCAAAGATCTTCTCCATTTTTAACATCAGAATTTGTGTTTGAGGCCCCACAGCTCTCTTATGAACTAACACAGTAAGAAACATGAGATTTCTACTTCATCATGCCAGCTCCTCTTGAGTTCGCTTTTATTCAGTCAATAAACACTGACTCTTCATTGTGCTGCTGGGAAACTCTGCGAGGACGGTGATGTGCACAGCAGCCCGGAATTCTAAAGAGTAGGTACAGCTGCTTTTCTCATCTAATACATTGTTTTTAAAGACCAGTTAATGCCTACTGAATAATTCTTATATTCATGGCTGATCATCTGTAGTAATAGTCAAACATGTCTATTTCACTGCCAACATTTATAATCACTTCCTTTTCCTTTCATATTAAAATGCCATAAGGAGTTCTTCAATGTTAGCTTCATTATTTTGCTAGAAAACAAAAATAATTTAGTGGCCATGCTGCATAAAACACTAACCCGCAGCACGCCTGAATCTGTAGTGGTCCAACTCGGGCTTTTACCTTCCTGTCTTCAAGGCCTCACCTCACAGGAGAGTGTTACAAGACACTGCTTTGATAACATTGCAATCACAAAGATTATGAAAATAAGCTGCAGCTAAAATACTGCTTAAAAATTAGAAGAGGGATACGTTTTCAAAATCTGCCTGCCTCCGTCCTCAGGGCCACTGGGCTGGTGGGACCCCATCCCAGTGTCCGTCTAACTCTGACACATCCGTCCTGCTCTTTCACATCTCTGAGCAACTCGAGCAATGGCCGCCTTCCCAGCCCCCACAAAGACGAAACACACACAGCCTGTACCTTCTGCTGCACAGCCCCAGCGGGCAGGAGCCACACACTCCCACAAACACTTACACCGAGTCCTCAGAGGAACAGCACAGGGTGGACCGTAAGTAAAGTATGTTTTTATTCTTCCTAAATACTTTCATTTTTTTCTAGGCCTTCTTTTCTCTCTTCTAGGTGAGATACTAGCCACCTACCAGGCACTCAAAACATGCCGTCTCACAATAAGCATTAGGCTGGTGTACAAAGGAAATCAGGCCAGTAACGAGTGAAAGCAGGCTGAATGAAAGGAAATGAGGGCAGCCACTCTTCAGCTGTGGCCGTCAACACTCGGGCCACACGGTGCACCCACTCTGTCACTGGGCGGGGAGATAAACAGCCACTGACAAAAACCTCTGGCCCAGGGATGCCTGTATCCTGTTGGTTAAGGCTGACCTAAATCATAATGCTGAATACACACTATAAGAATTAACATGCCAAATATGAAAAATAATTTCACATTTTTAAGGCTTATTTATTTGAAAGGCACAGTGAGAGGGAGAGACAGAAAAGAGAGAAAGAGAGACAGACAGACAGACAGAGAGAATCTTCCCTCCACTGGTTCATTCCTCAAATGGTGACAACAGCCAGGGCTGGGCCAGGCCAAAGGCAGGAGCCAGGAACTCCATCCAGGTCTCCCACGTGGGTGGCAGAGCCCAACTACTTGGGCCATCATCTACCATTTCCCAGGCACTTTATCAGGAAGCTGACTGGAGGCAGAGCAGCTGGGACTCAAACCATCTGGGATGCTGGTATTACAAGCTTAACTTACTACACCACAATCGAGCCCATTCCACCCTTCTTGAGTAGGATATTCTAGTGTTTGCAAAGCAAACTGAGTATCATTTTCTTCCTAACTGAAAACATTACCATGTAATAGTACCAGAATCCCAACACCGGACAACACACACCTCCTCTGCAGGCTGGGCTGTCGTCGGGTCCGCTGAGGGGTAATCCTCCAGCTGAGTATTTGCTTTCACAGAAGAGCTGTCTCGCTATTAAAACAGACGAATTCACGGATTATAACAATTTTTTCTTTTTTCTTACAGGTAGAGTCATAGATAGTGAGAGAGAGACAGAGAGAAAGGTCTTCCTTCCGTTGGTTCATTCCCTAAATGGCCGCCACGGCCGGAACTACGCCGATCCGAAGCCAGGAGCCAGGTGCTTCCTCCTGGTCTCCCATGCGGGTGCAGGGCCCAAGCACTTGGGCCATCCTCCACTGCCCTCCCAGGCCACAGCAGAGAGCTGGAAGAGGAGCAACTGGGACTAGAACCTGGCGCCCATATGGGATGCCGGCACCGCAGGCGGAGGATTAACCAAGTGAGCCACAGCACCAGCCCCTCGGATTATAACAATTTACAACTCCTATTAGCAGAAATGAACTCTGAGACCAGAGTCACTTTTGTGTGCAAGAATTCATCAGTTTTAGTGACACTAAGCTTTCTGCAGAACTTCAAGGCACTTTATGAACACAGATGTCATGTGTTGGCCTTGGATTTCCACCCTTTTTCCCCTCTTAATTCTGCAAACACTGCCTGAGTTAGCTGTGCGTATCATTCAATTCCAGCTCCACGGCTCCCACGGTGACATCATCAGGCTGGACAACCTGACGACCAAAAGCCCTCCTAATTCAATACTCCTGAGATTTCCACAGACTCTCATCATGATAATGTAACATTTCCTAAACTAGAAATGCAAACATTCAGGGACACAGAACGTCATTCATTCCATTTAAGCTTATATTCTTCTGTGACCTCAACTACTCAAGCAAAATTGTTTCTGTTCCCAGGATTCTATTCCCAAGGTCTGGCCACAGAACCTAGCTTTGCAGCTTTAGGGGGATGGCAAGGTCTCCTGGTGACGCCATGTCATTTCATCTTTAGCAAAGTGCTGGTATGTGCACAGAAGCAATCCTCACACCTCTCTGCTTTGGAAAAACAGAACAAATCATTCCAAACCACTGAGGCGGAAGAGGACAGCAGTAGACTGGAAGCGGCTGCCTGAACACTAACAACACACCTATTTGGTTAGGAATGGGAATTGTAACCTACACTCATTCTCCAAACTGAAAAACTCATCCTTTGCAAAAGTGGGACTCTCCTCTGCTCCCCTTTAGCTCCACCCCTCTCCTGGAGTGGAGGACACAGCCGAGTGTGCGGTGGCCTGGGGTGTCCACAGAGGCCCTGCAGCACTGTGCCCAGGGCTCTCCACTGCACTCTGAATGGCACTGCAGCCTCCAGCTGCCAAAGAGACTCAGCCCTAAAGGGGTCAGGGTAGCCTCTGCAGCAACTCTCCTCATTCTATCACTTCCCAAAGACAAGCGGTGAGATGAACTCCATTACCTGTGCCTTGACCAAGAGGGGCTTCAAACGCTCCAGCACGGCCTCCTCTACCTTGTCTGCTAACTGGGTGGCAGAAACACTGTTTAGAAAACAAAAAAAAGATTAAAATCAAAAGCAAAAAAACATCCTATTGTGAGTATTTATTTACTTAGGTGAAGAGAAATCAACTGATTATAAATAACACAGTGCTCCTCAGACCTTAGTGGCCATCTAAACCCCGGGGACGTGTTAAAACGCAGATGTTGATAGAAAGGCTTGGAGCAAGGCCAGGGATGGCAACACTGTGGGGCCTGGACCCTCTGAGTGGACAAGAGCTTAGAGAACATCTGAAGAAGTATGACAGGCTCTGAACAAAGAGGGTGGCACAGTGAATAAAATAAATTCTTTTTTTTTTTTTTTTTTTACAGGCAGAATTAGACAATGAGACAGAGAGACAGAGAGAAAGGTCTTCCTTTCCATTGGTTCACCTCCCAAATGGCTGCTGTGGCCAGCGTACAGTGCCTATCCAAAGCCAGGAGTCAGGTGTTTCTCCTGATCTCCCATGGGGTGCAGGGCCCAAGCACTTGGGCCATCCTCCACTGCCCTCCCGGGCCACAGCAGAGAGCTGGCCTGGAAGAGGAGCAACCAGGACAGAATCCGGCGCCCCGACTGGGACTAGAACCCGGGATGCCGGCGCTACACAACCTGCACTGCTGACTAAACAAAATGTGTGACTGGGGTGCCAGGTGCCTCTAAGGCCTGGAATAAACTGGGAAGAGGTGGCCAAAGATGGATGACAATAGTCAAATGATGGGGGCCGGCGCTGTGGCGTAGTGGGCTAAGCCTCCACCTGTGGAGTTGGTTCAAGTCCTGGCTGCTCATCTTCCAATCCAGCTCTCTGCTATGGCCTGAGAAAGCAGCAGAAGATGGCCCAAGTCATTGGGCCCCTGCACCCACGTGGGAGACCTGGAAGAAGCTCCTAGCTCCTGGCTTTAGATCGGCCCAGCTCTGGCTGTTGTGTGGCCATTTGGGAAGCAAACCAGTGGGTGGAGGACTTTCTTCTCTCTGTCTGTAACTCTTCAAATAAATGAATAAAATCTTTAAAAAGGAAACACATAGGCAAGCCACAGTACTGGGAGAATATATGTGTTGCAAGGGGCTTGAACCCAAAAACATATAAAGAATTCAAACAAATCAACAATTTATAAAATTTCTGAATGAACAAAAGAATTGAATAGACATTTCACAAAAACCCTAGAAATGGTACCCATGGTCATTAACCTTTAAGAAAATGCAAATAAAAACCATAAGAAAATACTATCATGTTCTCAGTAGAATGGCTGAAATGAAAACAATTGATCAGACTCAATATTAGGTAGGATGTGACCAGCTGAAAAGGAATCCGCCCACTGCTGATGGAGTATAAAATGTTACAACTATTCTGGAAAACATGCGCTGCCTGTTTTTTTTGTTTTTTTTTCTTGTTTTTTTTGACAGGCAGAGTGGACAGTGAGAGAGAGAGAGAGAGAGAGAGAAAGGTCTTCCTTTTGCCGTTGGTTCACCCTCCAACGCCACGGCCAGTGCGCAGCACACCGTGCTGATCTGAAGGCAGGAGCCAGGAGCTTACCCTGGTCTCCCATGGGGTGCAGGGCCCAAGCACTTGGGCCATCCTCCACTGCACTCCCTGGCCACAGCAGAGAGCTGGCCTGGAAGAGGGGCAACCGGGACAGAATCCGGCGCCCCGACCGGGACTAGAACCCGGTGTGCCGGCGCCGCTAGGCAGAGGATTAGCCTAGTGAGCCGCGGCGCTGGCCGTGCTGCCTGTTTTTAAGAGTTAAACAGCTGGGGCCGGTGCTATGACGTAGTGGTAAAGCCGCTGTCTGTTATTTGGCTTATTATTATTTGGGCACCGTTCAAGTCCTGGCTGCTCTATTTCCAATCCAGCTCTCTGCTATGGCCTGGGAAACCAGCAGACAATGGCTCAAGTTGTTGGGCCCCTGCACCCATGTGGGCAATCCAGAAGAAGCTTCCGGCTCCTGGCTTTGGATTGGCCCAACTCTGGCCATTGGAGCCATTTGGGGAGTAAATCAGCAGATGGAAGACTCTCTTTTTCTTTTTTTCTCTCTCTCTGCCTCTGCCTCTCTGTAACTCTGCCTTTCAAATAAATAAATAAATCTTTGGAAAAAAATTTAAACAGCTGTCTATCTTATGACCCAGAAATTCTACTTGTAGTTTTATTTACCCAAGAGAAATGAAACACAGTTCTACAAAAAGACTTGGGCAAAAATATTTATAGCAGCTTAATTCATATAACTAGAAATGGGAAATGACCCAAATGTTAATTCATAGGAGAATGAATAAACAGAATGTAGTACATTCATACAATGGAATACTACTCATTAAACAGAATAAATTACACTAACAGATGCATACAATGGATTTATCATAAATATTTTGTTGTGTAAAAGCAAAACACAAAGGAATACATTCTGATGATTCTATTTACAATGGCAAAACTATTCCACAATGAACAGAATCAGCAAGTGGCTACTTCTGTGTGGGATAGGGAATGACCAGAAACAGGGTCGACAGCACTGTGCCACAATGGCTTACACTGCCACTTGGGATGTCAGCATCCCATATCAGAGCACTGGTTCAAGTCCCAGCTGCTCCTCTTCCAAACCAGCTTCCTGCTAATGTGCCTGGGAAGGTGGTGGATGCCACCTACACGGGAGTTCCAGACAGTCTGGGCTTTTGGCTTTCTTCTGATCCAGCAGATGGATATCTCTATCTCTATCTCTCCTCCACCATTGCCCTGACTTTCAAATCAATAAGTTTCAATCAACCTTGCAAGTCTTTATAAGAGGGGGAAAAAAAAGAATGACCAGAAATGATACATAGCAACTTTCTAGATAGACAGATATAGAGGGGAAGGGAGTCTCTGAAACAGTTTCACGGAAAATGAATATTATGAAAATATTACCAATGGATTTCAAATTTTTTGCACCAAATAAGCTTAATTTTTCATTCCAATTTCCATGAACTTTCTGAAGTATTCACGGGATACTGGAGAATTTCTGGCAACCCAGAAACACAAATAGGTACAGATAAGAAAAAAATAATAAGACTAAGCCAAATAACAGTCCACTCTCTGCAGCCAAATGACCAAGAGGCAGGCTAGGAAGACAGAAACATAACCACCCTACTATTGTCAAACACCACAGAAAAACCCGTGGCCACATGCCAGGAAAGACTCAGTGGCGAGCAAGGGAGCACATGACGAGATGTCCCACACCACGAGCTATGAGGGAAACACAGACCAAAGCCGCAGTGACATATCTCTGAACGAAAACAAGGGGATACCACCAAATGCTGGCAAAAATGCAGATAAATTGGATCACTCCAACACTGCCAATGGGAACTGACTCGCCCAAGAAAGCAATGGAGTCATTTTGTAAAAAAATAAAAAATACAACTAGCTTATAATCTAGCAACCGCACTCTGGGCATTTACCACAGAGAAGTGAAAAGTTATGTGTACACAGACATTTGCATATAAATGTTTACAGAAACTTTATTCATAATAGCCAAACAGTGGGAACAACTCAGATGTCCTTCAATAGGCGAATTATAAATGAACCACGGTACATCCACATCATGAAACACTACTCAGCAATTGAAAGACAGAACTACTGCTAAACCGATGCATGTAGTGGCCCAGTCAATCTCCTGAGAGTTAACGCAGAGAAAACAAAGCCAATCTCAAAAGCTTATTTACTAGATGGTTCCACTCCTATAACATTCTTGAAATAACACAATTACAGACAGGAAGAACAGATTAGTGGTTGCCAGGGTCACTTAGGCAGAGGATGGGGGTAGGAGAGAAGCAGGTGTGGCTATAAAAAGGCAACATGAAGGACCCCAGTGGTGATGGAAACGCAGTGTGTGGACTGTGAGAATGTCAGTATTCTGGATGTAGCACAATACTATTTCCCAAAACGTCATCACTGGGGGAAACTGGACAAAGGGTACTCGAAGCTTCTTTTACAACTTCGGTCTAGTTTAAAAACTTCCAGGGGCTGGCGCTGTGTCATAGCGGCTAAAGCCACAGCCTGCAGTGCCAGCATCCCATATGGGCACCGGTTCAAGTCCCGGCTGCTCCACTTCGGATCCAGCTCTCTGCTAATGTGCCTGGGAAGGCAGCAGAAGTGGTCCTAGTGCTAGGGCCCCTGCACCCACATGGGAGACCTAGAAGAAGCTCCTGGCTTCAGATCGGCTCAGCTCCTGCTGTTGCAGCCATTTAGGGAATGAAGCAGCGATGGAATCAATCAATCTCTCTCTCTCTCTCTCTCTCTTTCTCTCTCTCTCTGCCTCTGCTTTTCTGTAACTCTGCCTTTCAAATAAATACATAAATCTTTTTTAAAAAAATTTCCAACAAAAATAATCTCCAGTTAAGAATTCTATGCCCAGAAATCCTATCAACAAATATACGGAATGAAGATATTTTAGACTTGCAAAGTCTGAAAAGATTTACTTCCTGTTCATTCTTTCTCAAGAAATTAAAAAATGAACTCCATGCACACAAGCAAGTCAAGACAGAAGGATGACAAGACTGCGTGGGAAGCAGGAGACCCCACCGTACAAACAAACGTGGTCCCGATTCTCGACTTGTGCTGCCCTTAAGCTGATGAAGTTCCTGCTTCTCCTTCTATGACTAGCTTCTTCCAGGGGCTGGTGGACCTGGATTACCTACAGCCCCTGCTGTTGGTAAACTCTACATCCACCAGGATTCACTCGTGAGACTGCTCACTGACTTCCTGGGATGGGGTCCTAACAACTCCCAGGGCAGCACAAGTCAGACCATGGTCCCAATTCTGTTCTACCTGTTCTCCTCCCAGAGTCTTCGCCTAGTACCAGCAGCAATGCCCTTTCTTTGTTCAACTCGGTTTGTGTTTGTCTTAGTTCTCAAAATTAAAAACGTTGGCAGAGACACATAGGTGGTAGCTTTATGAAGAAGGGTAATGAAAAGATTAACACAAGAATCAGGACTGGGGTTGCCTCTGGGAGAAAAACAAGGATGCACATGGAGGGACTCTGGAAGCACCCACTGAACCAGCAGTCATCTATATTGTGACTGGGGTCCTGGAGCACAGGTGCTCATTCTTAACTTTTCGAAATGTACATGAACATTTACTATGATGTTTATATCATTTTGAACAAAAAACACCAAAGGCATAATTGAGATTAACAGGATTGAACTTTTGCTAGATGGTCTCCGGGACAAGTGGGTAGAAATCACAGGGAATCCACTCTCAGCACAGTGTAAAGCTGCAGCGTTTAACAGCTGTAGAAGACCAAGGAAGAGGCCTGCGCGGACAGTGGTGAGCCCGGCCCATCACAGGCTGAGCATGAACACACTGGGCAGGCACTGTGCAGAGGACAGACAGCGGTGAGGCCGCCCCGTCACAGGCAGAGCATGAACACACTGGGCACCACTGTGCAGAGGACAGACAGCGGTGAGCCCGCCCCGTCACAGGCAGAGCATGAACACACTGGGCAGGCACTGTGCAGAGGACAGACAGCGGTGAGGCCGCCCCGTCACAGGCAGAGCATGAACACACTGGGCAGGCACTGTGCAGAGGACAGACAGCGGTGAGCCCGCCCCGTCACAGGCAGAGCATGAACACACTGGGCACCACTGCGCGGGGGACAGACAGCGGTGAGCCCGCCCCGTCACAGGCAGAGCATGAACACACTGGGCACCACTGCGCGGAGGAGTCACAGAGACCAGAAGCATGCGCTGGGGAAGGAGCCTTCAGATCCTGAAAGACTGAGGCTGTGCAACCACAGACAGAAATGAGAAGCTCATTGCTCCTCCACTGGGGTTGAATGCTCCATCAGGAATGGTGACAGAACGTGCAGATGCTTCAGTGAGCATCCTATTCCTTTGACTGCAGGGCGAATTATTATCAGAGCTGGAAAAACAGCCAACTGTAGCAGCAGTAGACCAATGAGATCTTTTCACAAACCTCTAAATGGTAACACTTTCAGGGAGTGAATTCAAAACAGCAAGATCACTTGCAAACCTCAGCAATGTATCTACACAGTCACTCCTATGAGCAGAACATGCTCAGCCAAGGAGCCTTCTGCCCCGGGACTGGCAGCTGATCACAGGAAAGTACCTCTGAGGTCATACAAACAATTCTAATTGTTCACACAAAATTTCTCCCAAATTATGCTTTGCCAGTCCTCCTTCAAACTCCACACAAAAACAACATTTCCTCCAAAAATGCAGGATGAGGTGCACGCAGGCATGCAAGGGTCCATTCTCTCATGCACTCACTGACGCCATGAGGTCAGGCGCTGAACTACTCCAGTCAATGACACAGGTGAGTGTCTGCTACTCATCCTCAGAGGCAAGCACACACCTCAATTTCTGGTGCCTATCCACTTCAGGTTTCAGTTCACTCAGTTCCTTTGTTCTTCTAGAAGTTTCAGCACCAAGCCAGTCAGGCCTGGAGGACAGTACAAAGAGTCACTCCAACTCTCGCCCCCTGGGCTCCACTGCAGGCTTCCTAGACAACTTCAGTCATTTAAGGAGGCAGCAGCCAGCCACTGAAGGCAAGCAGTATGGCCAGACTCACACCATCTCACTTTGTTAAAACAGCTAGCTGATATGCAGAAAGTCTGCTTACCTCAGTCTACCCCAGAAACAAGTATTTACCTCTGTTTTTGCACCGTGTCCATTTCTCTGGTTTTTAATTCTTCGAGTTCCTTCAGCCTTTTGGAAGTTTCAGCATCAAGCCAAGCGAGCCTAGCAAACAGTATCAAAAGGTCAAACCAGCTCTGCCTACTGTGGTCGTGCCACTGTCAGATCAGACCAAGGGTTAGGACCACACCTCCCTGGGTCCCCAACCCAGCACCAACCCGAGCTCCAACAAGGACTCAGTAGGTGATGTAGCCTCTCCGTATCCTAAAGTTCCCCAAGTCATGTTCTTTGTACAGACATTACACACAAAAGTACTCTGAGTTAGTTATGGAGCATCAAGAAGCTGCCTACAAACTCAGGAAACTGGCCCCACTGCACTTGTTCTTGTTTACTTAAAACAAAACCCACGGGGCCACTGCCTGCAGTGCCGGCATCCCATATGGGCGCTGGTTTGAGTCCCGGCTGCTCCACTTCCAACCCAACTCTTTGCTATGGCCTGGGGAAGCAGCAGAAGATGGCCCAAGTCCTTGGGCCCCTGCACCCATGTGGGAGACCCAGAAGAGGCTTCTGGCTCCTGGCCTCAGCTCTGTGCAGCTCCAGCTGTTGCGGCCATCTGAGGAGCGAACCAGAGATGGAACACCTCTCTCTCTCTGCCTCTCTGTAACTTTGCCTTTCAAATAAATAAAAACAAAAAAACACAAAGCCCTCGCAGCATCCTCAAGTTTAGACAAAGACATGAATCCCCAGGAAAGCCATACAGGTTAGACAAGTCAAACAAAAACCAAAGGGACTCAAATAAGTTAACAACTTCATTGTGGAAGGGCTTGATTCTTTTGCTTTAGGATACGTGAAAACTAACAAATTATTTAATGGCCCACTTTCTTTTTGCTTTCCTGTAATTACAAGAATAATTTCAGCCAAACAAATGCAGAGCAACCTGGTGTCACTGCTCTCCCCCCATATTTAAATCCTGCCTGTTCTCCAAGTCTTAGTTTAACTTTCACCTCCACCATGAATCCTAGATCTCTGCAGTAAGAAGTAACCGCCCCCTTTCTCAGTTCTTAATTCTTTCGTTTTTTTAAACATTTATTTATTTATTTGAATGGCAGAGTTACAGAGAGAGGACAGACACAGTGAGAAATCTTCCATCTACTGGTTCCCTCCCCAAATAGCCACAATGACCAGCGTAGGGCCAGGCCGAAGCCAGGAGATTCATCTGGGTCTCCCATGTGCATGCAGGGGCCCAACAACTTGAACCATCCTCTGTTGCTTTCCCAGGCACATTAGCAGAAAACTGGATCAGAAGTGGAGCTGCTGAGACTTGAAACAGCACCCATATGGGATGCTGGCATTGCAGACGGCTGCTTAACCTGTTACCCCACAATGAAGGCCCCAAATTCTTCAGTTCTTAGGGTACAGAGCATGTTCTATGGTAAATTACAGTTAAATACCCATCTTCTCTGCTAACTACAAACAAGCAGGGGCGGGATGACCATGTTATTTGCCTTTTTTTTTTTAAGTCTCCAGAGAGCTCACAACTACGTCATATAAAAAACTAGTAACTGATAGCCACCTGACATACATATAACTTATGAATGACTGTAATGAGGAATAAAGGAGGAGCCCACTGTAAGCTGCGTAATCTGATGGAAAAACAACAGTCATCTACATTTTAAATAATTGACGTCAGACATAGGGAAGGAGAAAGCGTTTCAGAGTCTAAATAAAAGGAGCCCATTCATCGTCAAAGCTTTGAAAACCACCAGGACGCACCTGGCTGCTTCGTGCTCAACATCACCTCTCAGCTGACTTTCCTCTTGAGTGTCTTCTTGCTGGAGAGACTGGTCTTTCACGGCATCTCTGGGGCTAGACTTCGCCTTCAGCCATGCAGCACTGCAACAAATGGAAAAGTACTTCTTGGACATCACTCACCTCCTGTCCAATGACTCCTGCTAGGGGTCAGCTGGCCAAGGAAAACAGGAGCACTAAAGCAGTAGTGATCCAAGCACAGGGCTCTGAATCGGGAGCTCAAGATGAGGAAGAGTGAGGCCCTCCAGCACTCAGGGTCTGTGTCAAAGGGAAGAGGTCTCACTTGCTTCAATGAAGCGACTGCATTTAAATGAAAAAGCAATTGTCAACTCCACGATGCTGAGTGAGTGCCAACAGAACTCTGTCACAGTGTACAGATGACACTCCACATCACAAGGCAGCTCCGTACCTCCTGTGAGGCCTCCAGCAACACTGACAGCGGAAGAGCCCTACCCGCCCCCCCCCACCACACACACCCCAGTGTCACTAAGGTCTATACCCCCACCACACACACTCCAGTGTCGCTAAGGTCTGTACCCCACCACACACACTCCAGTGTCGCTAAGGTCTGTACTCCCACCACACACACCCCAGTGTCGCTAAGATCTGCAGTTACAGAGTTCATAAATATCTTTTTTCAAAAAAATATTTATTTATTTCAAAGAGTTAGAGAGAGGAGGAGAGGAAAAGAAAGGACAGAGAGGGAGGGAGGAAGAGAAAGAATCTTCTATCCACTGGTTTTGATGGCTGCAACAGGAGCCAGGAGCTTCTTACAGGTCTCCTATGTAGGTAGCAGGAGCCCAAGCACTTGGGGCATCTTCCACTGCTTTTCCCAGGCCATTAGCGGGGAGTTGGATCAGAAGTAGAGCAGCTGGGACATGAAACCAGTGCCTGTATGGGATGCCAGCACTGCAGGTGGCAGGCTTTACCCACTAGGCCACAACACCAGCCCCCTAAAATTATCTTGAATTGGAATTAGCATTCTGGAAAGATTTACCTAATGCTATAAAAGAGAAACATAAACAAGTCACAGCTCCTAGCATTAAGTAAGTAAGATCTGCTGGGAAAGAGACAGGTGAGTGGGCAACATCTTCTCATGTGTTACTCGCCCAAACATGCATTGTTTCTTGCTGGGGAGGATGAAGGCTGCTACCTCAGTTAGTCTAAGCCACAGGTCACCTCTGGCCTGTGGAGGGAACGTGCCACCACACACCCAAATGGTGACGCCGTGCCTACCATTTAGGAGATGCTGGTGGGGATGTGGGGTTCGGAGGGATCCAAGGAGCCCGGCTGTCTTTCACAGGCTGCCGGTTCATTTTCAGTCTGGACGAGACTGTTGTCTGCTGCAATCTGCTTTTGCCAGGAGGTTGGCTTAGTTTACTTCTCTCAGGCTTACGGAGTCCCTTTAAGAGACAAATATGAATTATAAAGCCAGATGAGTGTCAGAGAAACTCTGGTCTTAATTTGGCCTTGGGAGCCAGCTGGGTAGTCAGAAGTTGGTTTGACATCACACTACATTTTAATCTTATGTTAGAAACTTGATGAAGGCCACTGATGCTCCAAGTGCCTCCAGCCTCTTCATGCATCCATTCAGGAAAAGCACTGTGCTGAGAATTTGGGGGAGGGTGGGCATCACACTGGAGCAACCAGGCAGAGTGGGTGCAATTTTACATACTCATACATAAAATGTGTTTTTATTTGTTTATAGATCTTTTTCCTAAGTAAACAAAAAACTTACTCCAAATTGTATAGAGGTAAACTGAAAAACATTCTTGGTTACAATGCTTCACCTCTCTAAGCTCATGTCAAAATTAAATGACTCAACCTTTCTCAAACGCTACAGCAAGTGAGTCTCTGCTCCAAGCTGAATTCTTACAGGCTCCGTCCTAACATTCCAGTGGCCCGGCCCTGGTTAAGAGTTTGGGAGGAAATAATGACTGTGCCCAAATCAGGATGTCAGTAACTGGTTAGTGATAACTGCTAACTCTCCTTTATGTGGCAACAGCTGGCAATATACAGGTTTGCTCATCTTTGGACAGCACCATCACAAGGCAGGAAATCCTAGTATGCAGACTGGCAGGTGATCCTCTGGTCGGTTTGATTATGTTTTTAATGTAAGTTTAAAATATAACATAGTATCAAACCAACTTCCAAGTACCCAGCTGGCTCCCCAAGCCATATTAAAAAGCACTTACCCTCAGATGTCTTTTAATATTCAGTGATTATTGATCAGCATTTATCTTTAGTAGGAAACAAAACATTTCTTTACATTTTTATTTGTTTACGTAAGAGAGCGAGCAAGACTGAGAGTTGGGGCAGTGGGAGATAACGACAGAGAGAGAGAGAGCTCCCACCCATTGGTCCATTCCCCAAACACCGGTGATGGCTAGGGCTGGGCAGAAGCTGAAGCCTGCAGCCAGGAACTTCATCCAGGCCTCCCACAAGGCAGGAACTCAATTACTTGAGCCATCACCACTGTTTCCCAGGATATGCAACAGCAGGAAGCTGGAAGCAGGATCTGGAGGCAGGTATGGAACCTAGATACTTCAACACAAGATGTGGGCATCTTAACTACATTTCAGTCCCCTTGGATACCACACTTCTAAATTGGAAGCAAAAAAACTTGAATTTTAAAATAGCCTGCCCGGTGAAGACCCTGGTAGCAAATTAGTTAGAATCTTACTGAATTGGGACAAGAGACAATGTCCTGTCCCAGTATCAATATTAAACATTTGGCAAGTGGGGGGAATGGGAGGGACCTGCTGCCACTGTGAGGCCTCCACCTGCAGCACCAGCAAACCATATGGGCGCAGGTTTGTGTCCCGCTCGCTCCTCTTCTGATCCAGCTCTCTACCAATGGCCTGGGAAAGCAGTCAAAGATGGCCCAAGTGCTTGGGCCCTTGCACCTACATGTAGGACCCAGAGGAAGCTCCTGGCTCCTGGCTTTGAATCAGCTCAGCTCCGGCCACTGCAGTCAGTTGGGGAGAGAACCAGCAGATGGAAGACCTTTCTCTCTGTCTCTCCCTCTCTCTGTCTTTAACTCTACCTCTCAAATAAATAAATAAAATCTTTAAAAAATATTTTTTGTTAAAATATAAAAATAACCAGAAGCTAAGTTAAATCAGCTTAGACAGCTGGAATCAAGGGCTCTGGCAACTGCCTGAGAACTCGACTGCCGGCTCCACCACTTAGGAGTCTGTGCAGCCTCGGCCAATGTCAAATCAATAGAAACAGCCAAAAGAAGGAATGATTTCATACTTGCTGTGGTCTTGCCGGTGCCAGGGCATCTTTCTTCCTGAACGGCACGTTCTCCGTCACAGGCTGCTTTTTCACTGCTTTCGCAGGAGCTAATGCCTCATCTCTGAAGCCTGGACTCTCATCTAGGATGAACGGGGCTTCTTCCGGAAGGACGTGCCCATCTGATACGTCCAGCTCTCGCTGCAGCCTCTGCGTCCCTGGAAGCTCCACGTCAGGCTGGCGCTTACCTACATGGAGATTGCAGAAGGATACACTGAGGGAAGCAGTTTTCAAATCAAGTTCATGAGAATGATGACCTGTATTGGATATGCTCTCCCTGTTGAAAAGTGAGGTGTTTTGTTGCCAAACTTGCTCATCCTGGGAATATTATTGCAGTTCTTCATGCAAAAAACTAAGTTTCATGGTTGAACCCCTGAATCAGCTCCCATACAGACTCAGTGACCTGGTCCTCCGATTCCAATTCTTTTTTTTTGGACAGGCAGAGTGGACAGTGAGAGAGAGAGACAGAAAGAAAAGTCTTCCTTTTGCCGTTGGTTCACCCTCCAATGGCCGCTGCGCTGCAGCCCGTGCATCGTGCTAATCCGAAGCCAGGAGCCAGGTGCTTCTCCTGGTCTCCCATGGGGTGCAGGGCCCAAGCACTTGGGCCATCCTCCACTGCCTTCCCGGGCCACAGCAGAGAGCTGGCCTGGAAGAGGGGCAACCAGGACAGAATCCGGTGCCCCGACCAGGACTAGAACCCGGTGTGCCTGCGCTGCAAGGAGGAGGATTAGCCTATTGAGCCAAGGCGCTGGCCCGATTCCAATTCTTTTTTTTGACAGGCAGAATGGATAGTGAGAGAGAGAGACAGAGAGAAGGGTCTTCCTTTTTGCCGTTGGTTCACCCTCCAATAGCCGCCACGGCTGGCGCGCTGCGGCCGACGCACTGCGCTGATCCGAAGGCAGGAGCCAGGTGCTTCTCCTGGTCTCCCATGCGGGTGCAGGGCCCAAGCACTTGGGCCTTCCTCCACTGCACTCCCGGGCCATAGCAGAGAGCTGGCCTGGAAGAGGGGCAACCGGGACAGAATCCGGTGCCCCGACTGGGACTAGAACCCGGTGTGCTGGCGGCGCTAGGTGGAGGATTTGCCTATTGAGCCGCGGCACTGGCCCCGATTCCAATTCTAAAATACCTCTTGCATTTATCTCTGCCCTCTCTTCCCTTCTGCTACTGCTCTCGGGCAGGCCTGCAGTATCTCATAGCCATCTTACCAGCATCTCTTAATGGATCCCTTAATTACCTTAATCACACCTTCACCTGGCTACCAATTTGCTTTTTACTAAAATGCAAATGCATTTAAACATGCTTCTCTATCCAAAACCCTTCAGTGGCTCCCAATTTGATTCAGAGGCTGAACCTCATACCTGACATTCAACCTGCAATGAAAAAGGAAATAAAAATCTTTGTTTGGTGATAATGATCTTAGAAAATCCAAGAAAACCAAAATACACACAAACTATCACAACTAAGAAGAGAGTTGACCTAGGTTTCTGGATCTAGGAAAATTAACACAGAAAAATCATTATCATCCCATTAGGAAATATATTAAAAAAAAAAAACACTAATATTGGCAACAAAAATCTTATGTAAGGCATTTAGGAAGAAATTTTATGAAAGATGTACAAGACTTTTATAGAAAAAAATTAAAAGGTATTTTTAAAGGATTGAAAGAAAATCTGAATAAAGCTGTTTTCATGAATGAACAGACAATATTATAAAGATTTCAATCAACCCAAAATAATCTATAATTTCAAATGCAAACTCAGTTAAAACCAACACTTTTTTTCTGTGTAGATCTAAACACGCTATGCAAAAACTTCCATGAGGAATAAACCCCAGGGACAGCTCAAACACCAAAGTGGGGAGCAGGGAGGGGTGCAAGCCTTCCTTTCTACAAACTCTTGGTGACAAAGCTGTAGTATTTTAAGGCAATGTGGGAGTGTTGCAGGAACAAGCAGAAAACCAATGAAACAGGATGAACATGATAAATCAGTGAGCACGAACTGGATTGTTCGGAAAGTGCTAAGACTACGTTATCCATAGATTTAAAAAAAAAAAAAAACTGAATCCTTGCGTCCCACTAAATAACATTTGAATTCTAAAAGAAATGAAGATCTAAAAATGGAAGGAAAACTTTAAAGCTTAAGAAGAAAATAAAGAATATCATTATGACATCAGGGCAGAAAAGACTTTTTTAAACTCAAATATAGTATCAGTATATGATAATTTTTTTAAAGATTTATTTATTTATTTTAAAGGCAGAATTACAGAGAGGCAGAGGCAGAGAGAGAGAGGTCTTCCATCCGCTGGTTCACTCCCCAGATGGCTGCAACGGCTGGCGCTGCATCAATCCAAAGCCAGGAGCCAGGAGCTTCTTCTGGGTCTCCCATGCAGATGCAGGGGCCCAAGGACTTGGGCCATCTTCCACTGCTTCCCAGGACATAGCAGAGAGCAAGATCAGAAGTGGAACAGCCAGGTCTTGAACTGGCGCCCATGTGGGATGTCAGCATGCAGGCGGCAGCTTTACTCGCTATGCCACAGCGCTGGCCCCGGCATATGTGAATTTAATTACACTAAATTACAACTACCTTTAGACAAAATGACACCACAAGGTCACTATACAAGCCAAAGTCTGGAGTAGATATGTGGAATGTACAACATTAACACGGGATCAATAGCCAGGCTATATAAAGGACTTCTATAGTCTATAGCGAAAATAAAGTATCCAACAGAGAAACAGGCAACAGAGAGAAACTGGCAAGTTAGGAAATCTGAAATGTAAAGATGACTGACTGCACTAGTAGTCAGGAAACTTCAAACAAAGCGATCCACCAGAGCAGTGGAGATGAGGTCTGCGGAAGCCAGGGACGCGCCTAAGGGAGCCGTGCGGAGTGCCCTGGCCTCCGCGCACCTCAGACGGCAGCGTGGCTGCTCCAGGAAAGTTGAAGGACTGGACCCTGTGTGACCTCGGGAACACCTCAGCCTAGGGGAGCTCTCGAGTGTGTACACAGGACAGGAGCACACTCACCTCACTTCATCAGTGTTCACAAGAGCAAAAACCTGGGAACAACCCAAATGTCCATTAAACAAACTGAACAGAGCAATGGTATATTCATACAAGGGAGACCTACACAACGGTAAGGAGATGAATCAGAATTCCAGGATCAAAATGAACAAATCTTACAAACACAACTGTGTGTGGGGTAAGGGGGAGCTAACCACAAGAGAATGATGCATATTGCAAGGTATCGCTGACCTCTGACAATACTTGATGTAGTTTATGGACAGATACATAAGCAGTACAAATCTAAAATAGAACAGTAATCTCTGGGGCCAGGGCTGTGGCTTAGGGGATAAAGCTGCTGCCTGCAGTGCCGACATCCCAGTGCCGGTTCGAGTCCCAGCTGTTCCACTTCCCATCCAGCTCTCTGCTATGGCCTGGGAAAGCAGTGGAAGATGGCCCAAGTTCTTGGGCCCCTGCACCCATGTGGGAGACCTGGAAAAAGCTCCTGGCTTTGGATCAATGCAGCTCCATCCATTGCAGCCATCTGGGGAGTGAACCAGCAGATGGGAGACCTCTCTCTCTCTGCCTCTGCCTCTCTGTAACTATGCCTTTCAAATAAATAAATAAATCTTCAAAAAACAACAACAAAAAAAGTAATCTCTAGTGAGGGACGAAGAGAAATGGAGTAAGGAGAAAACCTAAAAGGATCTTTGGGGCAGGTGTTGTGACACATCAGGTTAACCACATCCCATACCACAGTTGATCAACTAGATCAACTCTCAGCTACTCTGCTTCCTGCTCATGCACCCTGGGAGGCAGCAGATGATAGCTCAGGTGCCCTGCCACCGACACGGAAGACCTGAATTAGGTTCTGGGCTCCTGCGTTCATCTGGCCTAGTACCAGCAGTTGTGGATATTTATGGAGTGAAAAAGAAGATTTCTCGATCTCTCTATCTCTCCCCCCCCCCACCTCCACACACTTTCTTCCCTCCCTCTCTATTGCTGTCTTTGAAGTAGGTGAAAATAAGCAAATAAACATTTAAAAAAGGAAGGGGAGGACTTCAACTATATCTATCATATTTCATTTCTAAAAAAAATTATGAAGTAAAAATAGCAAGCATGCTAAAAACGTTCCATCTAAGTAGTGATACATACTGCTATTTCCGCTCCTTTCTGTATGTTTAAAGCATGTCATAATCAAAGGAAAACTACATTCAGACCACTTATAGGGCAATAAGTCAAGGGTCAAACTCCCTGACACATTTCTTTAATCAAATACTTTTCAAAGCTACAAGAACTACGGCAGAAAGTACGAGGGATCTTCAGAAACTTCAAGGAAAATGCCTATTATAAAAATAACTATGCATGGATTTCAAATTTTTTAATAAACTTATCTTTCAATCTCATTTTTCCGTGAACTTTTTGAAGTATCCTCAAATAAATCGGAAGAGAAGAATGCAAAGACTGAGCCTTCTGTCTGTAACTTCTTTAACTCCCAAGTCTACACACATCAGAGCAGCTCTGACCTAGAGGAGGCAGGTCCTGACACCTGTTCACGCCGAGGACAGGTTCCCGAGGCGCTGAGCCTGAGCAAGGCTGGCGGGGAGACAGCTGCCATCCTCACGGCTGACAAGCTACACTCTTGCAGTCAACCGTGGCAAGAACATTTCAGAAGCTGCTAAAAAAAAACCTGCACCAACCAACAATTCTATAAATCACAAGACAGTGGATCAAAACGGGGCTCAAGCACCTATCTCAGAGCAAAGGCATACAGTGGGTCTTCCAGCCAGTGAGTGGTTCCTTGTGAATTTTTTTAGGGATGAAGTGAGGTGGGAGAGGAAAAGACCTTAAGAAATCAGAATGGAAGAATGAGACAAACTGGAATCTAAAACAGAAAGAGAAAAATGCTCTCTGAAACCCAGCTCATAGGGACAGGAAAAACAAGAAAAATAACAATAAGGCGGCGACCACATCGTTGCCCAGAGGTGAAAGCAGTGCACCTGCCCAGCAGTGACTGTAGGCGCACTGCAGGGGTGGCAAGGACGGCAGACTCGTCCTCCCTTGTTCTGCACCACTCTGTCCTCTGTGCCTCGCCATGACCCACCACGGAGCAGGCAGACAGGATCCCTCGGTTTTCAGGCAAGGAAACAGCTGCTAAGTGTTTTACTCAAAGTCACGAGGAGAGGAAGCGGCAGAGCCTCGTGTTCTGACTTTTGGTCCAGGGCTGGGCCCACACACCCTGCCCTGTCAGGGACTATGCAGCGGCTGCACATACATTTTCCAGAGAATGGAAGCTTTCCTTTGTTATGACCACACAACACTCATTTTGGTTTTCTTAGAATGCAGCTAAATACCCCAGCCTTTTCTTGCTAACTTGAGGCTATTACTATGAACTAAAACAACATCTTACGTTTGTAGAGTATTCAGCAATTATCTAATTTGCTACTTAAAACAACTCAGTCATTTTAGAGATGAAAAAACTACGGTTCCGGGAGATTAAATCGACGCAGGGCCACATGCTAGCAGGCTGGGACGAGCCGCAGGCCTCCTGGTGCGAGTCTCCCCAGCTGCCCTCCGGCTTGCCCACACTTGCTGCTACAAGGAGCTGTCGCTGGTCAGCTGACAGGCACCTCGTCTTCTCCTCAGTTAGGGAACACATCTGCATGCAGGCCTGGAGTGCGCGCTGCATTTCCTCCAGGGGACCAAGAGACGGCGCCCATCATGCCAAACTCAAGTGAACGGCTGCTCAGAAGTCTTTTCTTATTCAGCCTCACCTTGGTGTCTAACAGGGTGGCGTGCCAGATGCTGACTCCTCTCACAGGGCAGACACAATGGTCACCCTCTCAGGAAAGGCTGGCGAAAGCACCTGCCTAGAACGCAGGGGAGAGCAAGTCTCATTAGAGTGAGGAAACACCTCACACTAAGTCAGTGAATTAGGCCTTGCTATTGTGATATAATTTTATGAAATACATATTTGGTCTCTGCCTCAACTCCTGGCACGGAGATCCTGAAACGCTTGGAGCTCCTGTAGTAACGGGATGCCAGGCACCTCTTCTGTCCTGATATTTGGTCTTTGGTTCCTGGAGTTTCCTGGGTGACAGGAGCACCTTTTGCTCGGTTGTGGCAACTCTTGGTAAGCACCTTGATGGAGGCTGGGCACTAGAAAAACCAGGCCATGCTCCGTGAAAGGGAGAGGGCTGGCGACAAAACCGATCGTGCCTGGATGACGAAGCCTCCATCAGCAGCCCTGAAACACAAAGGCCAGCGCACATCCAGACTGCTGACGACGTGCAGGTTCCTGGAGGGGCAGAGCACCCAAGAGAGCACGCCTCGCCCTATGCCTCTCTCCTATCAGGCTGTTCCTCTGTAACACCCTTTCTCATAACATATGTAAGTAAACATATGTAAGTAAAGTTCTCCCGAGCTGCAGGAGCCATCCTAGCAAGCTCCAGGAGAGCCATAAGAAGCCCATTTTTAGGGGACAAGTGAGAGCACAGGTCACAGCCCAGGGCTTGCGACTGGGTCTGCAGGGGGAGCAGCCATACAGGGCTGAACCCTCAGCCCAGGGCACAGGACTCTAAGTGCAGGTCCTTAGTGTCAGACTGGAACTGAGTTATAAACCTGGCTGGTGTCTGCTGCAGAACCACGGGTGTGAAGAAACGCCCCCAACATCTGGGTGAGCGAGAACAGGAAGGATAGCTTGGTCTCTCCAGTCTCCCAGAGGGACACTCGTGTCAGAGGTGGAGCATGATGCTGTTCTCGTTCTAGAGGACAGTGGAGACTGAGAAATAAATCAACTGGAGACTGCACTCATATATAATTTACAAATCAAGAGAGGAAAAATAAAACAAGAAAACTTAATATAGTAAATTACAACAAAGAAAAAACTGACAAAACACAAAGCAGAACGCAGTCAAAATGTTATTAATCTCAGTAAAGGAAAGTAGGTTAAGTGCAGCGCTCTACAGTGGGATTAGCAACAACAATGAACTACTGATGAGACAGTCTCAAAATAAAACGGCAAACAAAGACTGCGCATAAAGGCACGGAAAATGTTATTCTAGGCCAGTGCCAAACAAGTTAAGCCGATAAGCAATATTAAAGCCAGAGAAAACAGATCCCAAAGTGAATGACCTTAAAAGAGAGATATTTAATAACACATATGTAAAACCCACAGAACAGTATGAGTTCAAAATATACAAAGAAAAAATTAACAAAAATGCAATGTGAAATTAACAAAGTCTCAAGTATCAAAAAGACTTGTTTTACTATCAATCATTTAGAGCTGAAGTAAACAAAAACAGAACACTGGGGCTGGACTTCCAGCACTGAGGGTTATGCCACTGCTCATGACACCAGTACCCCATATCAGAGTGCCAGTCTGAGTCCCGAATACTCCATTTCTCATCCAGCTCCTTACCAGTGCACCAGGGGAGGTAACAGAAGATGGCCCAAATACCTGAGTCCCTGTCACCCACGTGGGAGACCAGGGTGCAACTCCTGATCCTGGCTTCAGATTGGCACAGCCCTGGCTGTTGCAGCCATTTGGGGAGTGAACCAACAGATGGAAGATCTCTTTCTCTTTTTCTCCTTCTCTCTGTCATTCTACCTTTCATATAAATAAATACATGAATAAACACACACAGAACAGTATTTGAAAAGAAACTTAAAAAATAAAGACTGGAGGGGCCAGCACTGTGGCGCAGTGGATTAAGGCCCTGGCCTGAAGCGCCGGCATCTCATACTGACGCTGGTTCTAGTCCCAGCTGCTCCTCTTCCAATCCAGCTCTCTGCTATGGCCTGGGAAAGCTGTAGACGATGGTCCAATTCCTTGGGCTCCTGCACCAACATGGGAGACCTAGAAAAAGCTCCTGACTTCTGGCTTTGAATCAGCACAGCTCAGGCCATTGCGACCATCTGGGGAGTGAACCAGCAGTTGGAAGACCTTCCTCTCTGTCTCTACCTCTCTCTGTAACTCTGTCTTTCAAATAAATAAAACAAATCTAAAAAAATAAATAAAGACTGGAAAGAAGGAAATGAACCAGTGTTGGCCGGCGCCGTGGCTCACTAGGCTAATCCTCCACCTTGCGGCGCCAGTACACCGGGTTCTAGTCCAGGTCAGGGCACCGGATTCTGTCCCGGTTGCCCCTCTTCCAGGCCAGCTCTCTGCTGTGGCCAGGGAGTGCAGTGGAGGAAGGCCCAAGTCCTTGGGCCCTGCACCCCATGGGAGACCAGGGTAAGTACCTGGCTCCTGCCATCAGATCAGCGCGGTGCGCCAGCCACAGTGCGCCGGCCGCGGCGGCCATTGGAGGGTGAACCAACAGCAAAGGAAGACCTTTCTCTCTGTCTCTCTCTCTCACTATCCACTTTGCCTGTCAAAAAAAAAAAAAAGAAAGAAAGAAATGAACCAGTGTTTACTCATATGTGATATGATGAAATACACAGCAAAACAAAATAATTCTACAAATACATTATTGGAAATAAAGGAGCTTATTTACAAGCTTGTTGGGTCCAAGGTTAATGCATGAAAGTCCACTGTATGTCTACATACCAGCAATAAGCATCAGAAATCAAAACTTTTAAAAGATACCATTTATAACCTCATGGAAAATATTAATACAAAAGTATAAATTTAATGAAAGACAAACAAGCAGACACATACACACCAACTACTACAGTGAGGTTCACAAAGTGTTAAGTAAATGAAGCCAGGCCCAGAGGAGTATCTACTGTGTGATTCCACTTTTATAAAGTTCCAAATCAGGCAAAAACCAAAATATGGCAATAAAAATCATCATAATAATAATAATTTAGGGGATAGGGAGGGATAAAGATTGGAAGTAGGTGCTGTTCTATTCCTTGATTTGGACACCAGCACACAAATGTGGCTGACTTCTAAACAATTTTTATTTGTTTGATAACACAGAGAGACAGATAGAGCTCTCCCATGTACTAGTTCATTCCCCAAATGCCCTCAACAGCTAGGGCTGGGCTGGGCCAAAGCCGAGAGCTGGGAACACGACCCAGGTCTCCCATGTGGGTGGTCACTCAACTACTTGAGCCATCACTGCTGCCTCCCAGGGAGTGCAGTAGCAGAAATTAAAATCAGGAGCGGAGCTGGGATTCAAACCTAGGCACCCTAACATGGGATGAAGGTGTCCCAAGTGGCATCTTAACAGCTCTGTAGGAATTTGCTTTGGGGAGCTCAAATGATCCGATGTAGGCAGAGGGAATACTCCAGCCTCCAACCCATGGAAGCATCTCATTTGCTACTCACTGACCCTAAAGTGCATGCAAAGTGGACTAGAATTCTGAAGCCTGACTTACCATCCATAACGGTTATAGCCCAGGTAACTTCAAAGAACATCTCCCAGGAAACACTTTCAAACACATACCAGCAAGAAGTTTCTGTGCCATTCCAGGCCAAACTATGTCCTGTGGAAATATCTCCTTTTCCACAAAGGGTCTCTGCTGGCCCCTTGGCAGTGGACTTGGCCATCTCGCTAAGGTCTTTTGGCTACCAACAGGAAATCTGCTCGGAACGTCACTGACACATTTCTTCACCTTTTTTGGCGACAGTTTCTTTTCCAGGAGAGATTCCAAAGCCTGCATCAAACAGTTACTCTCTTAGTTTATGTCACAAAAGTATGATTTCCACTCACAAAACTGAAATTAAGGACCCCAAACATATTACTACATGGCTATCTAATAGTTAACAAAATGTTGCTTAACTTCTTTTAAAAATTTCTTTAGGGCATCCAATTAATAACAATAATTTCTGCATGTTCTTTAAAGCTCACTAATAACAAAGATAATGAATGTGATGATAAGTTAACCGTAGTTTTCAGAACACAATCCTATATGCTTTAAAAGCATTTTAATTCTCAACAGAAAAATCATAAGCTCAAGTAGCATTTTAAATGTGGAAACATACTATATTTAACATACATTTTCACAAACTAAAGGAAATGTGTGAGGCCAGTGACTAGAGTCACTTGTCTCCCACAATTATTATTATTATCATATTTTATTTATTGGAAAGGCAGAGTCACAGAGAGGCAGAGGCAGAGAGAAAGAGAGCTTCCATCCCCTGGTTCACTCCCCAGATGGGTTCAACAGCAGAAGCTGCGCCGATCCGAAGGTAAGAGCTTGAAGTTTCCTCCAGGTCTCCCACGCAGGTTCAGAGGCCCAAGGACTTGAGCTATCTTCTACTGCTTTTCCCAGGCCATGACAAAGAACTGGATTGGAAGTGGAGCACCCATATAGGATGCTGGCACTGCAGGTGGTGGCTTTACCACTATGCCACAGTGCCGACACCTTAATGGTATTTCTGTTGGAAGTTTGGGGGGGACTAGGTAATCTCTAGGGATTCTTTCCAGGATTACAAAGGTACATCCTCTAAATACAATCTTTCTTGACTATAAATTTAAGTCTTAAAAACATTGAAGGATTTCATATTGCTGTCTAAATTCTGAGGTCTGTATTTGATAACATTCTTGACAGTGCATTCTATACATACAAATGTACCAGTGCAAATCAAAACCCTATCTGCTACACATTGGGACTAAAGGCAGGGGCCTTAAACAAGGACACCAAGAGCCAGTCAATGGGAGAGCTGGCAGGTGACTTAATCTAGAATTCTCCCCACTACACCACTTTTCCTCTATACCTGACAATTTATTGTGCCACACTTACATAAAGATCTTTTTTTTGGGGGGGGGGGGAACAGGCAGAGTTAGACAGTGAGAGAGAGAGACAGAGAGAAAGGTCTTCCTTCCATTGGTTCACCCCTCAAATAGTTGCCACAGCCGGCGCAGCACGAGACAGAATCCAGCACCCCAATCAGGATTAGAACCCAGAGTACCAGCGCCACAGGCGGAGGATTAGCCAAGTGAGCCACTGCGCCGGCCATAAAGATCACATTTTTTAAAGATATATTTACGTATTTGAAAGTCACAGCCACAGAGAAAGAGGAAGAGACAGAGAGAGAGATCTTCCATCCATCCATTGGCTTACTCCTCAGATGGCCACAACTGCCAAGGTTGCGCCAGGCTGAAACCAGGAGCCAGGAGCTTCCCCTGGTCTCCGACATGGGTGCAGGGCCCCAGGCACTTGGGCCATCTTCCGCTGCTTTTCCAGGCACATTAGCAGGGAGCTGGATGGGAAGTGGAGAAGCCAGGACACAAACTAGTGCCCATATGGGATGCTGGCATCACAGGCAGCAGCTCTACCTGCTATGCCACAATGCCAGCCCTAAGATCATCTTATTTAAAGGTGAAAATGCATGGTGTAGTAGAAATGGACTGGTATAAAATTCAGAAAATAAGAACTGTTGTTTTTTAAGTTTTTTTTTATTTGTTTATTTGAGATATTTGAGAGGTAGAGTTACAGACAGTGAGAGGGAGAGACAGAGAGAGAGGTCTTCCTTCCGCCGGCTCACCCCCTAAATGGCCGCAACGGCCAGAGTTGTGCCGATCTGAAGCCAGGACCCAGGCTCTTCCTCCTGGTGTCCCACGTGGATACAGGGGCCCAAGGCCTTGGGCCATCTTCTACTGCTTCCCCAGGACACAGCAGAGAGCTGGACTGAAAGAGGAGCAGCCAGGACTCAGACTGGCACTCGTATCGGATACCAGTGCCGCAGGCAGAGGATTAATCTACTGTGCCATGGTGCTGGCCCTGGAACTGCTGTTTAAAGATTTATTTATTTATTTGCAAGACGGAGTGGCAGAGAAGGGGGAGAGACAGAGAGAGAGAGAAAAACAGAGAGAGAGAGAAGAAAGAGTAAGCAAGCTTCCACCTGCTGGTTCACTCCCTGAATGGCTGCCAATAGTTCAGTCTGGGCCAGGTGGCAGTGGGCCATCTCCCGCTGCCTTCCCAGACACACTAGCGGGAAGCTGGTTGGTAAGCAGAGCAATCAGGATTTGGACTGGCACTGATACGGGATGCTGGCATCGTTAGCAGCAGCTTAACCCCTTGTACCACAACGCCTGCCCCAGAAGACAGGAATTTGACTCCCAGTTTTTATTTTATTCAATTAATTAAACAGTTTTTAATATTAATTACATTCCCAGGCTTTATCAGCAATATTAACAAAACCTTTTAAGTGGAAGATAAACTGAGTAGTAAAGAGATATTACTGGGGCTGGCACTGTGGCGCTGCAGGCTAGCACCATGGCCTGAAGCGCTGGCATCCCATATGGGCGCTGGTTCTATTCCTGGCTGCTCCTCTTCAGATCCAGCTCTCTGTTATGGCCTGGGAAAGCAGTAGAAGATGGCCCAAGTCCTTGGGCCCTTGCACCCACGTGGGAGACCCGAAGAAGTTCCAGGCTCCTGGCTTCGGATTGGCACAGCTCTGGCCGTTGCAGCCATCTGGGGATTGAACCAGAGGTTGGACGACCTCTCTCTCTGGCTCTACCTCTCTCTGTAACTCTGTCTTTCAAATAAAATAAATCTTAAAAAGAAAAGAGAGACATTACTTATTATAAAATAATGCTTCATTTGGGCCGGCACTGTGGCACAGTGGGGTTGAGTGCCACCTGCAATGCTTTGTCGTTGCTCTTTCCCCCAGAAACCTTTTATTTAAGGAATACAAACTCATGTATTTCCTAAGTACTGCTTTAGGAACAATGTCCAGTTCTTAAAAGAAGTAACTGTGTCATCTCTGTGACCTTTCTTATTTTAAAACTCCTCATCTACAAAACAGTGATAATCTTAAAAACTGAAAACCACAGTGCCGGAGTAGAGATGACGTATGACACGGTGGCGAACTTCAAGGAAGTAAAACTAAGGATGTATTACCACTGTTGTCTTGGTCACCAATCAGAAGAACAAACAGGGGGCCGGCACCATGGCTCACTTGGTAAATCCTCCACCTGCGGCACCGGCATCCCATATGGGATGTTGCTCCTCTTCCGGTCTAGCTCTCTGCTGTGGCCCAGGAAGGCAGTGGAGGATGGCCCAAGTGCTTGGGCCCTGCACCCGCATGGGAGACCAGGAGGAAGCACCTGGCTCCTGGCTTTGGACTGGTGCAGTGCCGGCCGCAGCAGCCATTTGGGGGGTAAACCAATGGAAGGAAGTCCTTTCTCTATGTCTCTCTCTCTAACTTTGTCAAATAAAAAAAAAATTACAAAAAAAAAAAAAGTAAGAACAGGATCCCTCTGTGACTTCCAGAAGTCTCCAGTCACATCACAAAACCTGAGGCTCTGCTTCCATGTTTCCTGTCTTCTGAGATCCTTTTAGATTAAACACAGATGTTCTAATCTAGGCCCTAATCTAGCACTGCTTTACTGGTTTCCTTTCTCATGCTAATGAATTCTTTATTAAATGGCATAGCCAGGAAATGGAACATTCTATTTAGTTAATGGACCACATTTAAAGTTGTTTTATGCTTTATACTCGAGTCACCAATTCTCAAAGAAGTGAAATGCAATACTATAGATTATACTGCAAAATAAAAACGAAGTGCTTCTCTGCCCCCTAACAATGCTTTCATTTACGAGGCAGCATTTTTGCCTCGTATTCTCCATAAATCCCAGTGGAACCAGGCGACAGTAAGCAGTCGCACACGTTCAACAAAACTTGCAGTTGATGTCATACCTCAGTTTGTTGCAGGATATCTATAACCACGTCGGGGACAGAAGACTCCGCACCCAGCTTGGCAGAACACAGTGAAAGCTGGCGAATGAGGCTGCCCAGCTCCTTACAGCGGGCGGGAATCGGGTGCTCCCCCCGGTCGGTGAACTGAGTGACAAATGCCTGCAAGGCCCGAATGGCTCCACGGTGGGCAGCCGCCAGCCTGGACATGGCCCACGACTGGGAAGAAACAAGATTGGGGAAGGGATTTCAACAGCCATGAGTTTCCAGCATCGGCTCAACTGTTACAAGTATTTATGATCTACCCTTTATATGTTCTATATATTAAATATATATATATATATAAAGTGCTCTTTATTGTGGAAATGTTTTCATAGGGGCAGAACTATAAAGCTTAAAGTTTTCAAAAGACAACGGTTTTTCCTTCCTGTTCTCAGCCTCTTAGACCAGCAGCAACAACAAAAATCCACTTCCTACTCCTTAGAGGGCAACCTCATACCCAAAGTTATTTAAGGTGCTCATTCCCTCATTCATGGGTCCCTTTCTGCATGGACTGCAAACAGCATCTGCAGTGCAAAAAACTCAGACACAGTACTAACAGAACCCTGGAAGCTAATTTATAAGTTACCATTAACCATGACTTAGCTACACCATACCTTCTTAGTGTGTTTAATTCTATGTGGACTCAATTTATCCAGTTCTTCCTGGATTTCTTTTACCTGTAGGGGGAAAAATGGAAAATTCATACCTCTCCACTGATCTTTTTTTGTAGAAAAGGATATATCTTGTCTTGTCCAAGTATAATCATTATTAAGTCAAATCACTTGAAAATGAAAAAAGGCTCTTCATTCATGTACCCAAAAAACAATTACTGGTTTCCAGTTCAAGACGGTGACCAGGCCCATCCCCGGCCCCCAGGGTAACAGGAACTGAACAGGAGGAGCGAAGGTGGAGGTGAGGCTGGAAAGGGCCAGACCAGGGCCAGACCAGGAAGTCTTCAGCGGCTCCCGTCCTCCCGCTGACACAGAGCCACTGAAGCCTTTTACGCAGAGGTCTGGCAGGTAAGACACGTTTTACACAATCACTGGCACAGTGCAGAGTGAGGACTGAAACAGAACCCAGAAAGAACACAGAACAGTATCTAACTCGAGCATCTTCTCTGAGGTGAAGACAGTTTCTCACTCAAGCAGTAACACCAACATGTGACTTCAGGGACCACAAATGAGAAGGCTCATTAAAGAATCAAGCACTGAAGTCAAAACAGTGTTTTAAGAAGTCCATCACTATGTGAAGAACATAGCGCCTGTGCACCAGCCAGTTAATGTCCTGAAAGATACTGGACAGTCTTCATTCTTTATAAGGAATACTCCAATTATTTGCTACCTACTAAGATTCTAGTATATCCTTAACCTGACACAGAAAACTAAAAAGGCCCTTTCCTCTAAGACTAGGGTCCATACCTGGGGACCAAGGGTTTCAGGGTAACTGATCCACTTGACTTCAGATGCGAAACTATGTGCTCTATAACATAGAGGCATTTTTTTTAAGGAGGAAAGAAATGATTTTTAGTAGATTCTCAAGAGTGTATGACCTCAAAAAGGCAAGAGCCTCTGTTTAGGAAGTTTGGCTATATATACATCACACACAAACACACACACACACGCAGATGACAAAAGGAAAAAGAGCTGTCCATGTGTTCAGGAAACTTAGCCTCACACACCCATCAGCATCATGTAGGACACTTGGGTGCTGATCTGAGATCAGGAAACATGAAATTCTCTAGGAAAGCAACACTGCCCACTTCCCTTGGGCTCTCCACACCTGCTGCTGGAGGACGTAGTGCATCCGGGCACAACGAATGGCTTGCTCCTGTCTCCTGACACGGATTCGACGCTCTTCATCCGGATCCAAATCTTCTTCTCGTCTATCTGAAAGTATTTCCCCCAAAAGTGGATTATAAATCATATATAGAAACTTGAAAAATGTCAGGCACTTAAAGAGACAATGAAGTTAAAGCTCTCCAGTTTTATTAAGAGAGTAAATGAGGCTGTTTTAAGAGAAAACTTCCTTTTCCATCAGTCAAGAAACCAGGAAGGAGTGGGCCTGTGTACTGACTCAGAGATGGAAGGACGTGAAGACACTCACGCAACTAAGCTCCCTCCAGGCTGGAGTTCCCTGAACCAAATCCCACCAGACAGCTACTGCACTGTGAAGCATCCCTCACTGTTTCAAAATCCTTTATATGCAGCCAAAATCTGTTATGCTTTCTATCTTTTAAAAAAACTCTTTACTGGCTTATTTTTATATTTAGCAAGGTTATTTTTACACTTTCTTATCTTGAATCCAAAAGAGAAATCCTTTCTCTCACATATTAAGATAGCATTACTAAAATTATGCAACTGTCCTCAGTCTTCATACATCTGTCAGGAGGGTGCTCTACATTTTCAAGACTGGCTCAGAGAAGTTGTTCCTAAGACTGTCTGAGAGACAGCCTGCTTATCTGTTCCTTCCAAGCCATGGTTCCCAAATATACTTCTGTTTCAGAATTTGTAAATTCTGAAACTGATCACAATTTCCTCTTTGGTTCCCAGGAAACTCAGAAATAAATCTGTAACCCAGCCCTGGTAACTCTTTTTTTAATCATTTCCTCTGACAAAATAACCTCAGGTATATATATTTTTTTATCTTATTCAATCACAGGGGTTTTTTTTTTAAGGTGTCTTCAATTCTTATGTAAAATGCATATACTTGTATGTACATATATGCACATACTAATTAAATTTAAAATTCAAAATGTAATGCTAGACTATGTACTATCCTGGCAAAATAATTCTTTTGATGCTCAATTCCCTAAACCCTGGGCTTGATTCTCTACTTCTTAGCTACAGGAACCCCACGTTCTCCACAGACTCACCTGCACTGAGAAAGCCCAGAGAGCTGTAGCAAACAGTAGATGGTTACATTCCTTCCTTTCTATCTGCGCTCAGGGATTTCACAAATTTACCGGCAAATTCCCTTGTCACTGGCATATACTCGTCCAAACACTGCCCAAGCCAGAACTGACTTTATCTATAACATGCATACACTACGCTCTTTTTTGAGAAAATTAAAAATAAGTTTGCCGGAAGGAATTCTGCATAAAGAGGGAAACTATTACAAGATAGCTCACTCTTGGGTGGCCAAAGACCTCAGGTTCAGAAGGCAGGTACCCCACCTCCAGGACGGGGCTCTCAGCAGCCACAGGGCAGGAGCTCCTTCCCTGGCTTCTGAGGACAGCGCCCGGCTGTTTTGCCATGAGTGCCCACCCCAGAAAACCAACACACAGGGCAGAGTGGAGCTCAGTGGCGGGGCAGGGGTACTAATAAGGAACGTATCTGAACTATTCTCACACTCGCTGTATCTCGTCCAAAGAGAAGGATCCAGTTTTCATTACCTTTTTTAGTTACCTCTTCAATTTTGTGGATACAATTGCTCAGTTCCTTCTGGAGTCGCTGGACTTCCAGCAGGCTCTTCTGTTCACCAAAGCTTTTGTGGTCCCCTGTCTTGGGACGTGCCTGAAGTCCTGGGTCACGGGTGGGTGGTGAATTCAGCCCGTCAAGGCCTGCCGGCCCTGGCTGGGATGTGTACAGGTGCACCTTGGTGCCTGAGCTGGGAATCCCCGCTCTGGACAGCTGCTGGCTGCCCTGACAGGCTTCTCGACTCTTTGGCTCCTTCGTCTCCACTCTGTGGTCAGGTGTTTTAGACTTAGTGTGCCCGCACTTCTCAGAGCTTTGGGGCTTACTTCTGAGCTGAAGTTCTTTGATGTGTTCTTCAAACTGTCTTCGTTTCACGTCTCTTTTGGCTAGCTGGACAGCATAGCTAAGTCTTTCTTCTGATATGACAGAAAACGAAACAGAGCCGCTCACATCAGGGCCAACTTGGAAATCTGAGTCTTTACAATGGTATGACTCGTTGTACGCATGCTTCAGTTTCTCAATTCTAATTCCATGTGGGCAAGAATATCGGACTGCCAAGTTGCTCGAATGTGTAGGAACATCCCTGTTAAACTGCAGCTGGGTCTTTAAAAAGTAAAAGTAAGCACACTTTAGAAAAATAACGTATTGCACAGTTGGCAGAGATCCATAATCAAGTTTCTAAATTTCATCCATAGGATTAGCAGTGCTAAGAGCTATTTTTCTGTTGCACTGATAGAATCGGCCACTCTCACACGCGCTTTGGTTTCTCACACTGCCTTAGCTCTGCCCTACACTCACAAGTCCCACAATGCTATCCTTATACCACTAGCATCGTGACAGGATCCTCCTCTAAACATCAACCTAGAGAGCTTCTAGCAGCAACCAATACAATTCCCAACCCTCCAATTACAGACTCCTGTGCCTTTCAACAAAACACCAGCCTCCAACTCTAGCTCTCAGCCACTCACCAGAGCTTCAGGCCCCCCTGAGACTGCATCTGGTGGCTGGATATATCTTCCATCCTGTACCATTCGTGCCCACCTGTGCATTCTTATGCAGGCTCAGGTTTCTGTCAATTATCATTACAACACAAGCTTGGTGTTGTTTTACATTTGAACATAAACATGTTTCCATCTCCCTATTATTCTTTTTTTTTTTTTTTGACAAGCAGAGTGGATAGTGAGAGAGAGAGACAGAGAGAAAGGTCTTCCTTTTGCCATTGGTTCACCCTCCAATGGCCGCCACGGCTGGCGCACTGCAGCCAGCGCACCATGCTGATCCGAAGCCTGGAGCCAGGTACTTCTCCTGGTCTCCCATGGGGTGCAGGGCCCAAGGACTTGGGCCATTCTCCACTGCACTCCCGGGCCACAGCAGAGAGCTGGCCTGGAAGAGGGGCAACCGGGACAGAATCCGGTGCCCTGACCGGGACTAGAACCTGGTGTGCCGGCGCCGCTAGGTGGAGGATTAGCCTAGTGAGCCGCGGCACCGGCCTCCCTCTTATTCTTATAATTTTTCATGGTTGCATTTTCCAAAACCCAGGGCATGGCCTTTTCATATTTAACCTAACAATAACATTGCTAACATTTAGGAAACATCCACTTTCCCCACTAATACAAACAGTGCTTCAATTAGTATCTCTGCACATTTCCTTTTAAATTATTTCCTTAGATAAATTATTTGTTCTGGGATTGCTAAGGCAAAGGAAAAACTTTATGGCTTTCCAACTAAAAAACTCATTTATCCTCCCTGGACCTTCCAGAATGGACCTGTAAAGATGAGGAAACAGCCTTAGGACTGAGGCCAAGGAATTCCATGGCCCCAGTCTGGAGATGGCATCCACAACTCTCACAACACAAACGGGTGCACTCACGGGTACACTCACAGCCACACTCATGGTTACACTCACGGGTACACTCACGGGTACACCCACGGATACACTCATGGGTACACCAATGGGTATGAAAACAACCCACTGTGGGGCCAGCACTGTGGCGTAGTGGGTAAGGTCACCGCCTGTGGTGCCAGCATCCCATATGGGCGCCGATTCGAGTCCCAGCTGCTCCACTTCCAATCCAGCTCTCTACCATGGCCTGGGAAAGCAGTGGAAGATGGCCCAAATCCTTGGGCCCCTGCACCCACATGGGAGACCTGGAAGAAGATCCTGGCTCCTGGGCTTCAGATCAGCACAGCTCTGGCCATTGCAGTCAACTGGGGATTGAACCAGTGGATGGAAGACCTCTCTCTCTTTGTAACTCTCATTTTCAAATAAACAAATAAATAAATCTTTTTTAAAAACCCACTGATAAAACTTCAGAAAAGTACTTTGGAAAAAAGTAGTTGAAAACCTGCATAACAATTGGTTACCATCCAAAAGGTGCACAGGTTGATGAACAGTTCTTACAGCTTAGAGGTGAACTTCCCCTCAAAGCAAAAATAGCTTAAAACACCTTAAGAAGTTTTTAGAAGCACTAGAAAAAATACATAGATGAATTCTTCTTTGAACGGTTATAAGCAAAGTCTAACTATGCCTTAAAACCCTATTCAATAAAAGAAGAGAGAGATAAGGTGGTCAAGGACTGATGGGGTCACATCCAAGCAGTAACAGGGCCAACTGGCAGTGAATGGCACAGACCAGGTCAGAAACCACTGGTTCTTCAAAATAAGTAATAATAGTAAAGTACTATAATCTATCAAACACAGTAAAAATCTAAACACCTGCACTAAAATAAATACATAAATATGAAGACAAGGGAAAAGTCCTTCCTTGCAGTAGTTAGCCAACTAATAAATATGAAGGGAAGAGTTAAATTAGGAATCACCATTTGCCAACCATAATAAAAAACTGATTCAGGCAAAACTCATCAATGAATGCTATAACTAGTACGTCAAAGTTTGAGGAGTGAAGATATTTAAATAGTTTCAAGGGTCAGCATTGCAAAGCAACACATCCCATATAAGTGTGCCAGTTAGAGTCCTGGCTGCTCTACTTCCATTCCAGCTCCCTGCTGATGCTCCTGCGAAAGCAGTGGATGATGGCCCAAGAGCCTGGGCCCCTGCACCTACGTGGGAGATCTGGATGAATTTCCTGGCTCCTAGTTCCAACCTGGACAAGCCCTGTCTGGGGCAATTGCAGCCATTTAGGAAGTGAATCAGCAGATGGAAGATTCTTTCCCTCTCTCTGCCTCTCAAATAATCTTAATTTAAAGGGGGGAGGGGGGGCAACGCTGTGGTGTAGCAGGTTAGGTCGCCGCCTACAGTGCCAGCATCCCATATGGGTGCCGGTTCGAGACCCGGCTGCTCCACTTCCGATCCAGCTCTCTGCTACGGCCTGGGAAAGCAGTGGAAGATGGCCCAAGTCCTGGGGCCCCTGCATCCACGTGTGAGACCTGGAAGAAGATCCTGGCTCTTGGCTTCGGATCGGCGCAGCTCCGGCTGTTGTGGCCAATTGGGTGGGGAGTGAACCAGCAGATGGAAGACCTCTCTCTGCCTCTCCCTCTCTCTATGTATAAGTCTTTCAAATAATTAAATAAATCTTAAAAAAAAAAACTAACACTCAATTTCTTTAAAAAAAAAAATGAAGAAGAAATGGATCAGCTGGGACTTGAACCAATGCCCCAAAATGGGACCTCGGTGTCACAAGCAGTGGCTTAACACACTGCACCACGGTGCAGAGCCCAAACTATCTGCATCTCAACAGAGGTATGCGGGCGCATGTGTAGACATTTGTCAGAGCTCACACAAGCTGTGCACATTTTAATGCATTAGTTTCTGATGCAAAATTTCTATCAAAAGGAAAAACCAGTAAACAAAGAATGGATTGAATCATAGTCTGAAATGAGTCAAAAAATGAAACAGATTACTGGATGGATTTCTGGAGGGACAAGGTCAAGGGCTACATACGCAGGGAAGAACCTGAGGGAGCTCGGTGTGCACTGCAAAAACCATCCCCTCCCTGACTTGAAGACGCCCATCACACAACACTGGAGACAGCCGAGTGAAGCTGGTGAGGACCGCTCACTACATCCTGTCAGGGAAACACGTTTCTGTCCGCCACACAGGAGAGCTGATTTTTAGAAGTATTCTCAAACACAAGACTGTAAGAGCCAGTGCCTCATCATCTGAGTCTTACTCTGAAATGGCTCTACAAACATTCTAGAGACACATGGTTACGTAGATAGAAAATCTTGAAAGTGGTTTCACTGCCCTCTCTTCCAACTCTTATGTTTGAAATATTTCATAATAAAAACACAGAACTACCTGGGTTGGAGGTTTCCTGGGGTCACCGCTCCCATCGAGCTGGGTACCAGATGCTAGATGAACATAGGCTGAGGCTGGCTGGCTCGGTCCCATCATGTCAGAGCACAGAACAACACTGACAGCCTTGTCATAGGCAGCAGGCTTCCCTGAAACCGTTCCTAAAAGAAACAAGACTGTTTTCAGCTCATCAGTGTTGAAAACAACAAACCCATGGCCATGATCATTCAGCAAGAGTCCACAATTAGCCCACGGCAACCTCATGCTGAGGACTGCTTAAGGATAAGTATATAATAGTTTCATGATAAAAGCAAGCACACTTTTGAAAATCTTTTTTTTTTTTTAACTTATTTGACAGGTAGAATTAGACAGTGAGAGAGAGAGACAGAGAGAAAAGTCTTCCTTCCATTGGTTCACGCCCCAAATGGCAGCTACAGCCAGCATGCTGCCCCGATCCGAAGCCAGGAGCCAGGTGCTTCCTCCTGGTCTCCCATGCGGGTGCAGGCGCCTAATCACTTGGGCCATCCTCCACTGCCTTCCCGGGCCACAGCAGAGAGCTGGACTGGAAGAGGAGCAGCCGGGACTAGAACCCAGAGCCCATATGGGATGCTGGCGCTGCTGGCGGAGGATTAGCCAAGTGAGCAACAGCACCAGCCCCTGAAAATCTTTTCAAAACAGGGAGTCACTATTTCAAATCTCAAGGGTCTCCAGGAAAACGCAGAAAACCAGAGCTCGGCTACAGAGAACTAGCACTTTCCCACAGGGTGGCTTTTACAGACGTACACTCTAACTACCAGCACGCTGCTTCCCTCCCACGGGGGCCTACGTGCACAGAACTCTGAACGGCTGTAGACTCACAGGCTCACAAGGCCTAGGTGTAACCCAGGATCTGCCTTTCACTGGCTGAAAGGTCTCCCGATCTGCAACCTCCCCATCTCCCCAGAACCCGAAAAACACCCTTGTCACTGCCTCTGCCAATCCTGAAGGCCTTGCTACACGGGACACTTCATGATCCCCTCCCTCAGAGCTGATCACACGCTGCGTGCTCTCCCGCCATTTACCTATTGCACAGGGTTACGTCTCGTCGTCCCGGCTAGACAGGGTTCCTTGAAGACAAGGGCTTTGTCTTGCTCTTCTATTTTTCACAACTCAATGATCTGAGCACAGCGGACAATTTAAATGTGTTCTAAGTTGATATTCTGTGAACTGTCTAGTTTTAAATGCCCTGGGGGAATCTGTCTCAAAGAAACCTATAGTAAACCAATTGGGAAATTCCAGGTTAGAAAAAAAAAAAAAAAACCAACTCCCTAATGTAAGCGTTTGAATAAATGCAAGGTTTAGGGACAGGATTTCCTTAGACAGACGTATCTACAGGCGGGTGAAGGCAGGCGTCCACGATCGCTTATTCTGAGGCTGCAGACAGGATCAGAACAGTAGCCGGGAGGCACATGAGCGAGGCGGTCCCGACCAGCCTGCCACCAGCACAGGCAGGGGCGGAAGCAGCAACACGTGGTCTGCAGAGTCGGGGCCACGGCCTCAGCAACGTCCACGTGCTCAGTCCTTTCCCCCGACTCCCTCCACGTGCCAAACACCCAGTGGTCCATTCCACTCGGAGAAAGCGACGGGCTCCCACGGTTCCAGGATACCTCAGGTGACGTTACACCTACACCTACACACAGACACACACACACAGACACACACACACGCAGGAAGTCCAGGGACACCCCCAGCACCTCTCCCCTGGATGTAAAGTCCTGGCACTCTATCCTCACAAATCTGTCCCTTTCCTCCCGCTCCATCCCTACACAGCCTGAAGCACCTGCACAACGGCGTCTCTCCCCACATCCAGACACACCCCTACAGCCTGTGTCTTCACCTACTCCCCCAATCTGGTCCCTCCCAGAGCCCCAGGACACCCCCCAACTCTCTCTCTACACACGCTACTGCACTGGCCCCCTCAACCTGTCCTCCCCGACGTAAGTCTCTCCCAAACCGCGCCCCCTCACTCTGAGGCCACACACTCCTCCAACCTGCCTCCCCCCATTCTGCTGGAGACCATCTCTGAAACGGTCCCTGGAAACCAGGGGTCCGCCCACAGCTGTACTTGTCCCTGACGCTCCCAGAACGCTCTCCCAGGCCGATTCCTCCCCCACAGGCCCCGGGCAGCTCCACAGCCCGGCCCCACGCCCACAGCTGGGAGCTACCCCCCCGGCCCGGCTCCTCCCTGCCCGTCCCTGAGCACCCTCCTGTGAAGGCCCCACTCCCTCTGTGGCCTGAGTCCGCCCCACTATCAGGTCTGAGACATCCACACCTGCCTCTTCCGCTGTGGACGCGGTCACCCACACTGCAGCAGGCGCACGCCCCGCCGTGGGCACACCTACAGCCGCGAGCACCCCCACAGGCAGAGACCCCCTCACAGTCCCAGGGGCTGCCCCACTGTGTCTCCTCCCCCACAGGCTGGAGACGCCTTCGGAGGCCATCTCCCCCACCACAGGCCCGGGAACCCCAGCAGCAGTGGGCATCTCAGTGGCTGGCCTCCTCCTCCACATGCCCAAGCTCCCCTCAGAGCTAGCACACCCCACTGTTGACCCGGGGACCCCGGAAGCCACGGGCACCCCCAGGGCAACCGCAGGCACCTCTGCAGTCTCTCTTCTCCCTAACGTGTCCAGGACACACCCTGAGAGTACCTCGGCCCCCACAGCCAAGGGCACCCCTGCAGCCTGCCTCCCTCCCAGCAAGCACGAGATGCCCCCTGAGCCGGTCTTCTCCCCCTTGGGCCCAAGCAACCTCGCAGAGGTGGGCACCCCTACCCTCGTGGGGCCCTTGGCATCCGCTCGGCCCTCCACGTTCTCTCTCCTCCCCCACAAACCAGAGTAGCCTCCACAGCCAGCTTCCTCCTGCACAGGCCCAGGGGTCCTGGGAGCCACGGGCACCCCCCCGGCTGGGGCTAACCCTGCCATCGCAGGTATTCCTGTGGTCGGCCTCCTTCCCAGGAGGTCTGAGAGACCCCCAGACTCAGTCTCCGCCTCCAGAGCACCAGGTGTCCCGGGAGCCGCAGGCCCCTCAGTGGCCATGGGAACCCTGTCACTCTGCCGCCTTCTCCAGCACCTTGGGACATCCTCAGAGCCGGTCTCCCCTACAAGTCCAAGCACCTCAGGAACCACAGGGACCCCAACAGCCTGTCTCCTTCCCCAGGAGCCCAGGAAAGCCCCGGAGCCAGGCTCCCGCTCCACAGGGCCCCCCGACACTGGGGGTCTTGCGGCAGCCTGAGCCATCCTCCATAGGCTCGGCCCATGTCTGGAGCTGCCCTCCTGCCACGCGGGGTCTGCTGCCCACACGGCGGCAGGCACTGTGGCAGGCACCCCCAGCGCTGCGCAGCCCCCCGCGGTGGCACACCTGTGCCTAGGCACACCCACAGCTGTCTCAGACCCCTCTCTGGCCCGCCTCCCCCCGCACGGACAGGAGCCGTCCCCGCAGCTAGCCTCCTGCTCCCCGGTGGCCTGCCCCCGTTCCCACACATCCCCACTGTACACCTCCCCCCCGACAAGCCCTGGCGCCGCTGGAGGCACCCCCAGAGCCTGCTCCCTCTCCCACAGCCCCGCCACACCCCCAGAGCTGGTCTCTTCTCCCATGGCTCCTGAGACCACTGCAGCCTGGGCCACCTCTGGCTGCTCTCCTCCCCACAGCCCTGTGTCCCTCCCCAAAGCCCTGGAGACTGCCGCGGCCTGCTCCATGTTCCACAGGCCCGGGGCACCCCCAGAACCTGCCTCCTGTCCACCGGGACTAGAGAGCTCCCCCGTCCGTAGAGCTCCCCAGGGCTCCGGGCCGCCCCCAGAGCCTGTCTCTACCCACACGGCCCGCCCCCTTCCCCTGAGTCCAAGGTCACTGCCGCAGCAAGCCTCCTCTTCCACAGCACAAGGCATCCCAGTGGGCTGTCCCGTGCCCCACCAGCCAGGGATTCCCCCAGAGCCCACAGCCTCATCTTGCCTCCCAGCCCACGTGCCTTGGGCCCCCACAGAGGCTGCTTCCTCTTCCCCAACTCTGGGGACCCCCACGGTATCAGGCACCCCCATGGCCTGTCCCCTTCCCCACAAACCTGGAGTATCCCCACAGGTGGCCTCTTGGGCCAGGGCCCCAGGAACCTGCCCTAGCGGCCCCCTCCCCCACAGACCCGGAGTCCCCCCACAGCCTCTCTCCCACACCGCAGCCTCAGACACTCCCTCGGGCTGCCCTTTTCCCCAGGGGCCTGGGCCACCCCCAGCCTTAGGCACGCCCGCAGCTTGTCCCCTCTCCAACAGGTGTGGGGCAACCCCAGAACGCTTCTCTGTAGCCCCAGCAGCACCCACAAAGGGAGGCACTCTCCCGGCTTGGCCCTGCCCACAGACGCAGGAGGCTCTCTGGCCACCTGCTCCTAACCGGCCAGCCGTGGACAGCACGGCGGCCCGCGGGAAGGCCCTGGCCTGGCCTTTCACCCAGGGCCCCGTGAGCCCGCAGCGGCTCGTCTCCACCCAGGACGACCGGCCAGGGACACCCCTCTCCACCGGCCCCTCTCCTGCAGGCATGGGATGCAGCTCCACCCGGCTTCCTTGCCCGCATCCTGAAGCTGCCCTCATGGCCTGCACCTTCAGCCACAGCTCCAGGATGCTCTCGTGCCCCACCGAGCCCGGACGACCTTTCCTCTCGCACACCCGGGGACTTCTGTCGTCCGACTCGTCCTCCCCAGACCTGGTCACCCACACGGACCCAGCCGGCCCCACCACCTCGGGCTGCCTCACAGCTCCGTTCACCCACACAGCCCCTGGGTCGCTTGCAGCCTCGCTCGAGCCCACGACCCCAGGCGTCCCCGCAGCCTCGTCCGCGCGCGCGGGGCCGGCTGTCTGCACAGCTCGTCTCCTTCCCCTAGGCCGCCGACGGTCCTGCAACCTCTCTGCACCCACACAGCGCGTCTCGCCCACCGAGGACCTCGCCTGGCGCCGGGCTCCACATCCTCGAGACGTCCCTGCAACCCTTCTCTTCCCCCACGGCCGCCGAGCCGCCCGCCCGGACCTGCTGGGCCCCACACAGCGACCCGGCATCTCTGCCGCCAGCTCGGCCGCGCGCAGGCAGCCAGGGCCAGGCCGCCCGGCCAATAGCCCGGTTCACCGTCCTCCCCGACACAGCCCCCGGGGCACTTTCTCCACACGCGCACTCACACGCTCGGCTCCCGCCCTCGCAGCCTTTCTCCCTCACAGCCTCCCACCCAGCCCGCCCCCGCCCAGTCTCAGACGCCCGCCCCCCAGCCCCGTATCCCCCTAAAGCCTAGACAGGAGCTAAGCGGGATCTGCCTGAGTCGAGGTCTCCTGTCCCCCCCAGGTTCAAGACTTCTACCGCAGCTTCCCAGAATCCCCCCAGCTCCAACCCCAGCCCACCTGGCCTGGGGCGAGGCGCGGCTACTAGGAGGCAGGCGCGGGGGGGCTAAGGTAGCCAACTAGGCCTCGTTTCCGGCCGCTCGCCCAGTCGCCATAGCAACAGGCGCGGGGCTGCCTGGGAGCCGTTGAGGCTCCTGAACGTTTAAGGGTCCAGGTGCAGCATGGAGATTAGGTTTTGTAGCCTGTACCCATGCGGTTCGGACCGGCACCAAATTAGGGCATAATCCTGGGTTTGAGAGTGAAGTTAGGGCAGAAACTTCTGAGAAACGAGAAAAGGAGGACGGTGCGGGGAGTTATGACCTTCGGAGGCCCCCGTAGCACGTCAGAGCGACGCCGGCTTCCGCATGCCCCGCCCCGCCCACCCGGAAGCGGTGTCGCCCCGCCCCACATGGGTCCCGCCCCGCGGCCGCGGGACCGGAGCACTTGGGCGACGTCTGGCCGAGCGCTAACCTGATGGCTGGCTACGAGGAGGTGCGCGTTTCCGGCTTCGAGGAGTTCAACCGGGCTGTGGAGGAGCACAAGGACAAAACCATTTTCGCCTACTTCTCCGGTTCTAAGGACGACGAAGGGAAAAGCTGGTGCCCTGACTGCGTGAAGGGTGAGGCCGGGACGGGACCCCGGGGCCGCTGTCCAGCGGAGGCTACCGCCGGAGGGCAGGGATCGGCGAGGAATCCCGGTCCTGGAGGCCCGCGAGGCGTGCACACCCTACACGGATGACCTGGGGCCCCAGGTCCCTCGAGACAGCTTTTCCCTTGCCCCTAGGGTTTCCCTGCTCCTGGCGAGGGGCGGTCGGGACCGGGACTCGCCGTGCGCTGACCTCCTCGGTCGCCCGACCACCTTCGGGTTGAAGTCCGAGTACTTCCCAAGCTGGGGGCGGGGACGGGGTGTGGAGTTGGGGGGGTCATCGTCTCCTTTGCACTCTTTTCAAAAAGCTGAGCCAGTCGTTCAGGAGGCGCTGAAGCATGCCACGAAGGGATGCGTGTTCATCTACTGCCAAGTGGGAGACAGATCTTCGTAAGTGGCGGCGTGTGCCGCGCCCCCAGACCCGCACCCGGCCCCGGCCACCTGACCGAGAGGGCACTTCAGGCATCTGGCCTGGCGCAAGTCCAGAGCCTCACTCTTCCACGGAGTGTGTGTCTTCGCCATACTTCCGCGAAAGCACACTTTCCCTCTGCAGCGTGTCCAGGGCACTAGATAAGTTGCAGGCCTAGGCTGTTGTATTAAATGGTTACGAGAACAAGGGTTATGGACAGAGTGAGGTGTAGAACCCACCAACTGTTAACCTAAGTGAAGTTTCTCGTGTCACTTTCTTTTTGCAATAGTTGGAAGGATCCAAATAATGACTTCAGAAAAAAGCTGAAAGTAACGGCAGTGCCTACGCTACTTAAATACGGAACGGTGAGTGCGTCCTGTCCAGTCGCATTTGAAAAAGATCCTGACATCTCATCTCCAAACACCACATCGTTTATGGAATGCAGTACAAACATACAACAAAGGGCATCTCCTCTAGTTCAGTCATGCCCCAAGGGAGTCTAAATTAAAGGTCTGGGAGGAAGCACAGGGCAGTCAGCTTGCCAGGTATTTTAATGACTCATCAGGAAAATGTCCTGTTTCATAAACCTTGTTAGAACTCATCAGTTTCTGTGTTCTAAGATCCCTGTCGTTCAAGGCAGAACTGCACTCCTAGTGACATTTTCTAACAAAGATTTGACTTCTCTTACAGCCTCAGAAGCTGGTAGAATCTGAGTGTCTCCAGGCCAACCTCGTGGAGATGTTGTTGTCTGAAGATTAATATTTGATGATGGCAGTTGTGTCTTGATCTCCTGATTTGCTGTAGTATGAAAAAAACTGAATGTTTGCTCTGGATTCATTGTTAGCAGTAAACAAATATTAAAAAATCAGTGTATGTCAACACTAAAGAATGCTATTAAATACTCATGAACTTTTTGTTTGCTTGTAACATGGAAATCTTTAAGATTTAACTGAGGGGCCGGCACCGTGGCTCACTTGGTTAATCCTCGCCTGTGGCACCGGCATCCCATATGGGCGCTGGGTTCTAGTCCTGGTTGCTCCTCTTCCAGTCCAGCTCTCTGCTGTGGCCCTGGAGGGCAATGGAGGATGGCCCAAGTGCTTGGGCCCTGTACCCGAATGGGAGACCAGAAGGAGGCGCTTGCCTCCTGGCTTCGGTTCAGCACAGCGCCAACCGTAGCAGCCAATTCAGGAGCGAACCAATGGAAGGAAGACCTTTCTGTCTCTCTCTCTCTCTCACTGTCTATAACTACCTGTCAAAAAAAAAAGATTTAACTGAAATAAGTTGTCTTGTGACCATCACAGGAACATATTATAAGAGTGTAGTAAACAAGGTCCAAGCTCTATTAAAGGGGCACAGATCTTTGTACCTTAGATCCCCTGAGTGCAAAGCAGCGGCTCCTCCCAAGCGGCTCCTCTGGCTATGGCATGTCGACCGTAAGCAGACCAGGGCCTCGTCCGTCTGCCTGCCACAGGCAGCGTTGTTCTTAGGCTCTGAAGCCTGGCAATACCTGTCTGAACCTGTTTCTTCCTTTAGAAGCAAGGATGAAATGAGAACACAGGGAAGCACTTCACACAGTGCCCAACTTGCGGTACCTGCCAAGTAACTGTTCACTTTCCCAAAGCAGCACAAGTATGAGTGGTTCCCGTTCCTTGTCGCTGCTGTTGTTTAAGGTCAAGAGTCCACTCTGGTTAACCAAACTTCTCCCTGCCCATTCTGGGTCACTGATAGACCACTGATTCTTAAAGCTGTCTTACAAAGCAGGTACTGGTACAGTATCTGCTCTGCTGCAGGACCCAAGAATCTTCGTGCATTCCCCGCTCCGTTATTTAAGGAGGTCCCCGATCCCAGTCCTCTCCTTGAGACAGACAGGTTCCAGCAGATGGACCCGCCAAGGTACCACTCTGTGTCCTGAGCAGTCAGGACATTTGGCCCTACCCCGCTCCATGCCCCACTACCTCCTTAAGCTGTTCTAAAGCACCTAATTCTCCCGTCTGTATTCAGCTGATTGTATCAAATGCTCTTAAAAACATACACAGGAAACCAGTGTAGAACAATCTGGTTTAACAGAAATACTCTGTTACAATAAAAAGTTAGTTGGGTTAGAAAGCACACTGAAGGGTCTAGTTGCGTCCACAATGAAGGGAGGCAGGAAAGTCTGTTCTCACTGTACAAACATACATTATATACATGTCTTCAGAGCCCGGTCCGCTTCCAGCTTCTCATTTTCCTGACGTATTATTTTGCTGTTGCTGCTCTGCCAAGGCTTGCTGAAGGCGCATCCGCTTCCGGGAATAGTGCTGCCAGTGCAGAATCTGCTGCTCGTCAATGAACTTCGCACACTGCGCGTTCACGAGCTCCTTTCGGAAGTGTTCGTACTGAAGCAGTTCCAGCATGTGTAAACACTGAGGGTACCTGGTTTAAGTTCATACGTTAATGAGCCACATGGTTTAAGTCAAGACCAACTTACAGTTCAGTTACTCAACACGACTGGGTAGCCTATGAGTTCTAGTAACGTAACTTAAAAATAAGCTGTATTTTTGGTAGCGTAGGATTCTCCACTAGTCATCGAGAGTCAATATTACATAAAATTGTCCAAACCGAGAAAATTTAAGTTTAGAAAGATTAAATACTTGCCCAAGACCACACAACACAGTGACAGTAAGCTGAGTCAGAATTTGGGGACAAATCATGCTGTTCTAGCACATGTTTGGTAATTATGTGTTTAACTGGCAGCTGTTTATTGGTTTTCCATCAACAGTGATCGAAAGATAACTTTTTATTTAAAAGTGAGTCGGGCAAAAAGAACTACACACAGATACTGTCCTCAAACTTTCCTGGGACCTAGCAATTCTGAGGTTAGTTTACATATACTCTCAGCATGTATACCATGGTTAACGAGAGCCGAATTTGTAGCTATCAGAAGAGGAGTTACAGATAAGGAAAGGGAGCAGGTTAGAATAAACCCTGTGTTTTTACTTCAAACTTGCACTCGTGGCTCTTAATATATACAGATACAGAAACACAGGTGCCTGTGTGTGCCAAAGGCACAGCACACAGACACAGATCCCAGAAGCAATGACACTGGAGAAATGGCGGAGCCCACGGCTGGGACAGGCAAGTGCAAGCCGTGCCTGGAGGTCATGGAGAGCCAGGAAGAAAGGAGACGGTCAACACCGATGAGGCCATGGCTAAAGTACTGTTACCTGAGCATGCTCTCAGTGGCCAACCTGGGATAATTATAGAGCAATAAAACACACTTTTAATCCACAGAATTAAAAAACCTGGGAGTCTATACTGATAAACGTTAAATGAATGAATGGAGTAAAGGGGAATGTTCTTCCTTACAGTAGTTCCAGTTAGTAAATAAGGGTAGAATGGTGGAATCAGAAAACCATCCAACAAGTTTCTTAAACGGATGCTAAAATTAGTGGGCGAGAGTTTATTTAACAAGATATTTACATAGTCTCAAGGTATTTCCCCATAAGATACTGAACACACAAGAAGAAATAGTAACTGCGTGGAGAAACCTGGAAGGCACCACCTCAACCAATCAAAAGTGGCACCAGCAGTGGTGGCACAGCCACGTGATGCGACCCCGGCTATGCCCAGGATACAGTGTCACTTCTGTGTCACGGCCGTGAAAAATCAGCAACATAAAGAGCGAGGAACTCAGGTTACAGGAGACTAAGACGACATGACAGCAAAATGCAGCACGTGAGCCCAGCGTGGACACTGCACTGCACACGGGCCCCCGAGGGACAACTGGTCGGACCTGAATGATGATGTTCTGATTCCGACCACCGTACTGTGGCTATGTAAAACATCTGGGTGAAGAATACACAGGAATTCTCTTTATTCTTCCAGCTATTTTGTTAAGTGGCATTATTTCAGGTTGATATAAAACTGAAATAATTCAACTGGGTAGGGAGTATGCAGAGCCAGAACTGCACACGTGACATACACATGAGCGAGGCCTCCAGGTGAGATTCTGACTCGCTATGTTTGGAGCACAGCCTGAGCTCCGTCTAACAAGCTCCTGAATGAAACTCGCTGGTGTGAAGACATCAAACAGCAGGGCCTGATAACAGGCTGCCCCTCTGAGATACTGAAGGTCTGCAGACTACACTCCACAAACACACTGCTGTAACCACGGGGAGCAGCTCTATTCACAGCTGCCCTGGCTCATTCCTTTGCATGGCAACAAGGCAGTTAAAACGATCTGGGGGGCCAGCGCCACGGCTCAATAGGCTAATCCTCCGCCTGCGGCGCTGGCACACCAGGTTCTAGTCCCAGTCGGGATGCCGGATTCTGTCCCGGTCGCTCCTCTTCCTGTCCAGCTCTCTGCTGTGGCCTGGGAGAGCAGTAGAGGATGGCCCAAGACTTTGGGCCCATGCACCCACGTGGGAGAGCAGGAAGAAGCACCCGGCTCCTGGATTCAGATTGGCGCAGTTCCACCCACTGCAGCCATTTGGAGAGTGAACCAACGGAAGGAAGAACTTTCTCTCTGTCTCTCTCACTGTCCACTCTGCCTGTCAAATTAAAAAAAAAAAAAAAAAAATTCTGGGGGGCTGGTGTTGTGACGTAGCGGGTAAAGCTGCCACCTGCAGTGCTAGCATCCCACATGGGTGCCGGTTCAAGTCCTTGGGCCCCTGAACCCGCGTGGGAGACCCAGAAGAAGCTCCTGGCTCCTGGCTTCAGATTGGCACAGTTCCAGCTGTTGCGGCCAATTGGGGAGTGAACCATCAGATGGAAGACCTCTCTCTCTCTCTCTCCTCTCTCTGTGTAACTCTTTCAAATAAATAAATAAATCTTAAAAAGATCTGGGCCTTGAACAGGTACTCCACCTCTCTAAGGTTCAGTTTCTTCACCGTAAAATAAATGAAAGTGACGACCAAGAGAATGGTCTCAGGTAGCACTGAGTCTACGACTGGAACTTGGACACGCAATGAGCATCTGCGGTATGAAACAGAAAACAGTGTTCACAGTACAGACAGGACAGACTGTGAATATTCTGACAGGCTACCGGTCAATATGAGGAAATAGAAGCGGCACGAAAGTTCTGCATCAATTAAAAAAAAAATAAGATATGAACAGAGAAGTCAGCATCACTGATGAAAGGACCTGAGAAAGCACCCAGCATGCCACAGTGTAACGCCCTACCCCACCCTGAAAAGTGATGTCACCCTGAGTTCAATTAACAGAAGTGCCACGTCCACGTGGGAGAAGTGCCCTGCCCACTGCTGAAGACCCGTGTTTAGCGGATGGCTCAACCGCGTTACCACACAACTGCCGATCTCTTCAGTGCACTCGTGAGATGTCTGGAAGCCATGGCACTCGAGAAACGGGACAAGAAAACGACACCTGACTGACACACGACAGCTGCCTGTCCTCGCTGAGGGAGGCCTGCCAAGTAATGGAAGGTGCCTACGAGAGCCAGCTGCTTCCAGGTCCTGCAAGAGCCTGAGTGGGGAGGCTAACGACCCAGGCCCCCAGATCTGATGCTAAAGAGTAGCTGGGAATCTGGATGCTGCTACACTGGAGTGCCGAGGCTCAGGTCTCTACTCCCAATTCCAGCCTCCTGTTAACACGTGCCCTAGAGACAGCGGGGGATGGCTCAAGCACCAGACTCCCTTTCACTCACACGGAAGACCTGGACATGGGGGTTCCAGGCTTCTGACTTCAACGCAGCCCAGCCTGGGCAGTTGTGAGCATCTGGGCAGCGAACTGGCGGATGGGAGTGCTAATAAAATGTTATTTAACAAAGAAAAGTGACTTGGATAGAGAGCAAGCTCATAACATTTTTCTCTCAAACCTTTGTCTAAGCAAAGGTTTTTTTTTTTTGGGGGGGGGGTGCTGGATGAAGATGCCTGCTCCTCATATAGAAGTGCCTGGGTTCGAGTCCCCACTATGCCCTGATTCCAGCATCCTGCTTGCGCACACCCTGGGAGGCAGCAGACGATGGCTCAAGTATTTGAGTCCCTGCCACCATATGAGAGATGCAAGCTGAGTTCCTGATTCCCAGCTTCTGGCCTGGCGCAGCCATGGCTGCTGTGGGTATTTGGGGAGTGAACCAGCAGATGGGCGACTTCTTTCTCTCCCTCTGTCTGCCTTCCAAATAAAATAATTTTTCAAAAAATTTGAAAAGCTTCACCACTGCTTTCCAACCACCTGGCTAATACTAAGCAAAGTAGTAAGTGCAGCCTTCCGCATTGAAAGGGAATAGGTTTCTGGTCATAATATGCCCCTTGCAAATGTAATTGGCCTTCAAGTCAAAGTGTCTCTGGAACAACTTGAATGGCAAACACACATACACGTAGTTCAAAAAGTTTGTGGAAAAACCTGAATTAAAAGCTTATTTGGATATAAAAAGCTTGTAGTCTATACTTGGTTATTTCATATTACACAATTTTTCAAGAACTTCTGGAAATCCCTTACACATGGACTCCAAAAGTTTTTTGCACCAATACAAACTCGTCTTTTGGATCCATTTTCCATTTACTTTTTGAAGGACCGGCATGTGTACGGAAACAGTTGTGAGTGTGCAGTGTTTTTTAGTTATTGAATGCAAAGCATTTGGGCACAAAGATCGCTGCTGGAAGACACAGTGACATCCTCCACATCTTCCTCACAGGTACTTCTGTGTGATCTTTTATTATCAGTCAATGGCTATGTTGCTGCATGTGAGGACCAGAGTCCTTCAGACCAGAAACCCAGAGAAATGGGGAGACTGGTAGAGAGGAGGTCAAGAAGACTGGGCCAGATGCGGCCGGGCCGCAGACTTCACTGCCAGGAAGGGAGGGCCCCCCAGGTCTAAGGAACAGACAGCATGTTCTAAGCTACAGTTCCCAGGGACCACATCGGCTTCTGGGTAGAAAATCGCGTTGCTTTATTGGCTTTGGGTGAGGTAGTGAGGAAAGAGCAGAAAACAGAGCCAACAGTGAGTGATTTCTGCAGGAATCCAAATTAAGAGGTAGGCAGTGACAACCGAACGCGCAGAACGTGCAGATTCAACATACATTTTTACCAGTGTGAAACTAAGAAGTATTTACGTATCCACGTTTTGGGTTTTAGTAAAACATACATACACCGAGGATTACAAAAAATTAAACTTACTTTAGATACTTGGCATATTCTGGTTCTTTCCAGTACAGCAAGTACTTAAGATAATTAACAAACGCTTTGTCTTTGAAGTAACCTCTTTGAGCAAGAACTGAAAGGCATAAAAAAAAAAACAAAACCTAGGTCAGACGGATGCTTGGACTACCACCAGCCCACAAGTCCTAGTTTGCTCAGTTACAGCTACAGAATTGCTTTAAGTGCAATTCTATTCAATTGAGAATATATAAAAGTAGATACTATTAGGAAATGCAACTCTTGTCAAAAAATCATTAATAGCTATTCAATTTAATTAGGTGAACAACTTACAATTAAGGTAATTTGGGTTGGCTAAACACTGTACAAATTCCAACTCTAACTGAAACCGAAGTCGATTTCCAGCATCATCTAGGAGAGAAGACAGCAAAAATCATCCAAGACAAAGGTCGCTAAATACAACACCGATGGGTCGAAAGGAAACAGCAGCCAGGAAACCTGCGTAATGCTGAGCTACACTTCTGGGAGGCATAATTCCTTAGGAACCTAAGAAAAGGAGAACTCTGATTAAGGCAGCTAGAAACCCCTCTAACGTTGAAGAGAAGTCATCAGAGACAAGGGGAACACAGATGCGGCAGGAGACCTCCCTCGGTGGGTCACTGGAGCCATCTCAGCAGTGAGTGACCGGGTATGGGGTGACAGTCTACCTCCCTGTATTTTATTAATACACTGTAGCTACTGTCGATGGCGAGCTAGGAGACTGCGGAGCGCCGGAAGACCCCGAATGGCAGCATCAGTGGCAGGATAACGCAAGTTGGTCCAGGGCGCCCCAAACTCATGCAAGCTCCCGCGGAAGCAGACCCAAGTGCTGTCTGGTGACACGACTGTCACTTTCAGCCCCTGTTTATGCTCCTGGTGGTCTTCCTACTTTTGACTGGCTCTATATTACGGTTCGTGGTGAAATAAGCCGTTATTATAGACTGTATCAAATTTATGCCTTGGCAACAAAAAAAATGAAAAGTAGGGGAGGGAACGCGAGTGGGGGGAGGAGGAGAGAGGGAAGTATGGGTCTCCTGGAACTGTACCTATGCAATCTGTTCTCTTTATACTAGTTTTTGTTTTTTTTTTAAAGAAAAGATTCCAGTGCTGTCCCTCAGTCTCACCCACGCTGGGACGAAGGTGGGGTCGCTGAGTGAACAGCAAGCGGGGAGAAAACATGTGCGAAGCCACCAAACTCTGAAAAAGGCAAAGCTGCCGGCACCTTCCCAGATGCTCCAAGAGCCCTCTCGCCTCCCGGGTCCCACTCCAAGCCCCTTCCGTTAGGCCTGAAGGAGGCCCCGGGCAGGCAGGAGAAGGGGTCCGGGCGGAGCGCACGGCTCAGAGCGCGACTCACCTGTCTCCATGGCGACGGCGGCGGCCATAACAAGGAACGACGCGAACTCTCACCAGCTCGGCAGAGACTCTGCCCAGTCTGGCTGGGGAAGTTCCGGAAGCCTCAGCACCCCGCTTCCGGCCCCGGGGCACTGTGGGATACGGGGGCGGGCCCAGCCGCGCTGGGAGGACAGCGGTTCCGCCCATCGCTGCTGGCTCCGCCCGCTCGGGCTCCTGAGCCGGGCGCTGCGGCCCGGGGAGCGCCGTATTTGGAGGTGTTTCACGTCAGCGTGTAGTGGCATTGCCGCCTAGGAGGCAGGTCGCTACTGTGACGTCATTTCTCACCTCGTGACGTAGCGTAGAGGTGTGCTGAGCGGTCCCCTCAACACCTATAGAATGGCCTCGGCCCTTGGGGGAAAGCCGTCCTCACCCCAGTGTGGACACCTCGCCTTCCAGGAAGCGGCGCCCTCGTGCCCTCCCGAGTGCTCAGGGCCTCGTCAAAGCGGCTGGAGGCGAGGCTGCCTACTGTGTCCAGCCGGGTCCCCCAGTCGCCTTTGGCTTCCTGGAGGCAGCCCACATGTCGGTGTGAGAAACAGCCCAGCCGCGGTTCCTGGGTTCCTGCGCGAGCCGCGCCCTGGGCCTCCCCACGCGTGACAAAGCCCGCACGCGGGGCTGACGGGCAAAGAGGCGGAGAGTGGTGGTATAGAGGGATGGACGGGGAAGGCCACAGTGGAGCTGAGACCTGTGTGGTGACACCGAGCGCCCCACCCCCACCCGGGGGTCTCAGCGGAGTGCACCCTAGGCCGGAGGAAGAGAAGTGCGAAGGGTGTGTGGGAGCAAGCTTGCAACGTTCCCCGAGAGAAGAAGGGAGAGCTGGGAGCTTCGTGTGTGAGAGGCAGAGAGGGGACGGCAACAGGCAGGACCAGTTTCTAGAGGGCCTTTGAGTCACCACGGGAACTCAGGTTCTAGTCTAACAGGAACACGCTGCATAGTTTTCGGCACAGGACTGACATGATGCAACCGCATTTTTAAAATACCTTCTGCCTTCCGTGTGGGCTGCAGAACAGTTGTTCTCATCCTGGAGGGGGGGGGGAGGATTTTGTCCCCCAGGGGATACTTGGCGATGTTTAAAGACGTTTGTGTTAGGTACAAGGAGTGCTGCTGGCAAGTCGTGGGTAGAGGCCAGGGATCCCAGCACCAAAACCACAGAATCACGGGGCCTAACGTGTCAGTGGTGCCCAGTTGGAGACGCGCTGCAGCTGGGAGAGGAGAGGCCTGGGAGAGGCTCCAGAGGAGGGTGGGAGGCCGTGCCCTCCCCTGGACAGTGTGTGTGTGTGTGTGGGGGGGGGGTGTCTGTTGCTTTTTGACCCTGCCTTGCAGTCAGTGATTTACCCAGCAGGACAAAGGGGTCTTCCAGCAGGCCAGCGATGGCCCAATTGTGTCTACTACTGGGAGCAGAACATCTGCCATTTCCAGTCCATACTCGGGCTCCTACATGTAAAGGCAGGGCAGTGAACCGGGCCATCCCCTGGAATAGGGGCTCAGGCCAGGAGAAGTCATAAAGCCCCAGAGGCTACCATAAAACTGCTGCAACCCAGTCCTTAGACTTGGGAGTTGCAGTCTGTGGTGAGCTTACTGATTCTTTTTTTTTTTTTTTTTTTTTTTTTGACAGGCAGAGTGGACAGTGAGAGAGAGAGACAGAGAGAAAGGTCTTCCTTTTGCCGTTGGTTCACCCTCCAATGGCCGCCGCGGCCGGCGCGCTGCGGCCGGCGCACCGCGCTGATCCGATCGCAGGAGCCAGGAGCCAGGTGCTTTTCCTGGTCTCCCATGGGGTGCAGGGCCCAAGCACCTGGGCCATCCTCCACTGCACTCCCTGGCCACAGCAGAGGGCTGGCCTGGAAGAGGGGCAACCGGGACAGAATCCGGCGCCCCGACCGGGACTAGAACCTGGTGTGCCGGCGCCGCTAGGCGGAGGATTAGCCTAGTGAGCCGCGGCGCCGGCCCTGATTCTTTTTAACATTACAAACTGTGGCCGGCGCCGTGGCTCACTAGGCTAATCCTCCGCCTTGCGGCGCTGGCACACCGAGTTCTATCCCCGGTCGGGGCACCGGATTCTGTCTCGGTTGCCCCTCTTCCAGGCCAGCTCTCTGCTGTAGCCCGGGAGTGCAGTGGAGGATGGCCCAAGTCCTTGGGCCCTGCACCCCGTGGGAGACCAGGAGAGGCACCTGGCTCCCAGGAGAGGCACCTGGCTCCTGCCTTCGGATCAGCGTGGTGCACCAACGGCAAAGGAAGACCTTTCTCTCTCTCTCTCTCTCTCTCTCACTGTCCACTCTGCCTGTCAAAAAAAAACCATTACAAACTGTGTGCATTATGTACAAATATTGTCTTAATAGGTTTTTTTTTAAATGAACAAGAGTTACTTTAACAGGGTTCCTTATTAAGGTTTTTATTATAAAAATAGTATGCACTTAATGTCACAAAGTCAAAGATACGTAAAGACAATTCAGCAATTATGATCACTCCTTTCCATTCCCATCCTCTAGAAATAGCTGACGTAAGTGACTTTTAAGTCCTTCCAGGCCCCTCTCCATTAAATGTTCTTCATTTTTTAAAAGATTTTTTTACTTATTTATTTGAAAGGCAGAGTTACAGAGAGGCAGAGAGAGAGAGAGAAACCTCTTCAGTCAGCTGGTTCACTCCCCAAATGGCTGCAATGGCTGGAGCTGTGCTGATCCAAAGCCAGGAGCCAGGAGCTTCTTCCAGGCTCCCACGTGGATGCAGGAGCCCAAGGACTTGGGCCATCTTCTACTGCTTTCCCAACCCATAGCAGAGAGCTGGATCGGAAGTGGAGCAGCCAGGACTCAAACCAGTGTCCACATGGGATACTTAATAGTACCTGGAAGACTGTTCTAACACTACTCTGAAAAAGCCAAACACCTAGTTTCTGGATGATTCTTTCCCTAGAAAGGAGACGGAATCCTGGTAGCTTCTTTTTCTTTTCCCTGTTTCATAAGAGGTATGTTGCATAGATTTCTTCCTCCCAATTTCATTTATTCATTTTTCAAAGCTGAAAGCCAGGGAGATATGCACAGAACAAGAAGGTGTCAAAAAGGCGAGAGCGGTGAAGAAAAGGGATGTGACGATGTTTGTCACGCATGCTGCTTTTGCAGTCAGATTCCACGGCTCTAAAATTACGCTGTACATTAAAGAAGTCCTGTTTGTCATAGCTATTAAGTACCTGCTGCACCAGTTTGTGTCACCTGTACTGTGTGTCATCTTTCTCACATTGTGCTCTCTTGGAAGCCCCAAAGGGACATGGTGCTGTTGTCTCTGTGGTGTGTTATGTAACACTTTTAAAAAGTACAGTTAGGCGGGCAGCACCGTGGCACAGTAGGTTAAGCTGCCGCCTGCTGCACCAGCCCAGTTCCAGTCCCAGCTGCTCCACTTCCAATCCAGCTCCCTGCTAATGTGCCTGGGAAAGGAGTGGAAGATGGCTCGAGTACTTGAGCCCCTGCACCCATGTGGGAGACCCGGAAGAAGCTGCTGGCCCAGCCCTGGCCATTGTGGCCATTTGAGGAATGAAGCAGTGGATAGAAAATCAATCAATCTCTCTCTCTCTCTCTCTCTCTCTCTGTAACTCTGCCTTTCAAATAAATCATATATATAGTTGGAGCCAGTACTGTGGCACAGCAGGTTAAGCTGCCTCTTGCAACACAGGCATCCCATATTGGACTGCTGGCCAGCACTTCCAGTCCAGCTCCCTGCTGACGTGCCTGGGAAGGCAGTGGAAGATGGTTTAAGTTATTGGGCCCTTGCCACCCACAGAGGAGACCAGGATGGAGTTCCAAGCTCCTAGATTCAGCCTAGCCCAGACCTCATTGTTGAGGCCATTTGGGGAATGAACCAGTAGACAGAAGATCTGTTTCTCTCTTTGTCTCTCCTCTCTCTGTGTCACTCTGCCTCTCAAATAATTTTTAAATTTATATTTAAAATACCACTAATTTATTAAATCCTATGGATTTTTTTTTTTTTTTTTTTTTTTTTTTTTTTTTGAGAAACAGAGATAGCTGCAGTTCCCTAGTTCAACCCTATATGTCCGCAATGGCCCAGGCTGGGCCAGGCCAAAGTGTAGAGCCAGAAACTCAGTCTGGGTCTCATGTGAGTGGAAGGTATCCAAGGACTTGGACCATCACCTGCTGCTTCCCAGGGTGCACATTAATGAGAAGCTGACATCGAGAACAGAGCCGGGACTCAAACGCAGGCATTCTGAAGAGGAGTGTGAGCATCCCGGCCGGTGTCTTACCCACGAGACCAGATGCTCACTCCTGCTGTGTTGTGCTGAGCACAATGTGTGCACAGTGATGAGCGAGGAGCAGTGGTAGCCCCCTGCTCCCAGCCAAGCCGCCAGCGGCTCAGTCTGATAATCCCTTGGATGTATTGTGCTAGGTAGCAGTTGTGACTTGCCTCCAGGTACTGTCAACCAGGTTAGTTTGAAAAGCCAAAGAGGTAAAAATCCTTCTGAGAAAGAAGTCGACACTCATTCTCCACACTTGATCTTAGCAAAAGGCCAAGAGGGGGTAACAGTCAGTCTGAAAACCCTCTCGTGTGTATGTGGGCGGAGAGCACTCACTGTATCCATGGTATGTATTTACTGAAGGTCGTTTCAAACATACTTGGCAGAAACCATTGGCAGAGTTCTCTTTCTGCAGACCACACAAGCTGGAGGAAGCACCAAGGACCCAGCCAGCAGAGTATCTGGTTCAAATTCTTATTTAGAATTTCTGGACCTCTACACTTTTTGTTGTTCCTGTACCCGGATGGCTAATACAGGTACTCAGGCCTTGTACACTTGGCCCAGGCTTCACCCCTGCTTTTCCTCCCAGCAGTCTAAACCCTTCCCGTCCTGAGTAGCATGCATGGTTAGAAGCGCAGGGCTGCAGAGAACACTTTCCCCATGGGGACTGAAACCAGGGGAGGTTTGTCTCCTACAGCTGGAGGCTGATGGGACGTCACCTGTTTCTCTTTCCCGCCTTTATCTTCCTAAGTACTCCAGCTTTGCCTTCTTGCTCACTGCCTGATCCTTACGTGATACCTTTGAACTGCCAGTCCTCACACCTGCAATCCAGGTGGACAGAAGGAACTGGGGAAGCAGCAGGGTGTTTGCCAAGCAAGGGTTTGCCTGATTAGTTGGGAAGGGAGACTTTTCCTGAGGACTCCTGTTGGCCAAAACTTAATCACGGTTGTTATCCTGAGCTGCAAGGGAGGCTGGGAAATGCAGTATATGCAGCGTTCAGCCTGTCTGGGAGAAGGTGGTTAGGAATCGGGGTTGAGTAAGCCAGCCTGTCCCGCTTTCTACACCTTCCTTCTAAGGACAACCTTTATATCCGGTGACCTTCACGAGTTCTCCCGGTCCTCGAGATGCGAACCGTGTTCTCGTCATCCTCAGCGCAGTATTGACCAGAGAAGTTGGAGTAAGTCCCTGACGGCTGGGCCAGGAGGCACTCCTCGTGCCCTTCGGGTGCTGTCAAGTGGAATAGTTCTATTTCCAGTTTGATCTTAGCAACACCTGCTGATCACTTTAGAGGAATTCTGCACCTTCGCTGACTTCATTTCTAGAAGCTGCGTGCTGGGACTTCACCAGGTTAATGGAGGGGCCAGTGCTATGGTGCAGCAGGTTATGTCCCTGCTTGAGACGCTGGCATCCAATACCAGTGTGCCCGCTCGAGTCCTGACTGCTCCACTTCTGACCCAGCACCCTGCTACTGTGCCTGGGAGGGCAGTGCAGGATGGTCAAGTGCTTGGGCCCCCGCACTCCCGTGGGATGGAGTGCTGGCTCCGGAACATCTGTTTTTCCTTTCAGAACGGATTAGCTATTATGTCACTGTCTTTGGACATGCATTATTTCCAACAGAAAAGTCTGCTCTGTGCAAAGCCTTCTCTATGCCATCCTTTAAGATCTTTGCTTTTAGCACTGGTTTTCATCAATTCGATTATGATGTGCCTTGGTGTAGTTTTCATGTTTTGAGCTCAATGTACACTTTGGATCTTTGATTTTATAATTTTAATAAAATTCAGAAAGCTGGGAGTTATTATTCAAAAATTTCTTTATTTCACTTTCCCCATGGATGTCAATTACAGGTGTATTAAATGTCCCACTTGAAGTTGTTAGATTGAGGCTATGTTTTCTTTTAATTTCTTTTCCCACAGTGTCTAATCTGTCATAAATGCCATTTGTGTATTTATTATTGGTAGTTTTCATCTCTAGTGGTTCAAGTGGATTCATGTGTGTCCCATATATGAAGAAGTTCTTCCATGAACTTTTTATGTGGTCATACAGTACTCAGCGGCGCGCTCCATGGGTGCCTCACTCATCTCCGATGTTCTTTCTGTTCATGCTTTCTGGATTTCAGTGTGTCGCCCGGTGCACTCTAGCTACTCTGTCTCCCCATCTCAGGAAGAGGACAGGGCTCCGGCCAAGGCCTCTGCTCCCTGTGTGGCCATCTGAAGGCTCGCCACAGGCAGCAAGCCGGGGTATCAAGGGCTTTCCTTGTGCTTTCTCTCCTCTCTGTCACTGTTACTGCACCCCAGCTGGAAGCCGCCTCCTCGTTCTTAATGGAAATTTCCCTGGCTTTACATTTAACGATTGCAACTTTTAACAGAGCGTTCAGACGGGCCTGAGACTAAGTTCATGGGGTAATTATAGCTCAGAGATGGATATAACGACCATTGCTGCTTTTTCTCTCTTTTTGAGATGAGAACAATAGCGTCTTTATTTCTGTGAAGAATAGCTGCATTGTGTTAGGGAAAACATTGGGCTAGGGGTATGGAAGTTTCAAGATAAATACTGATCCGCCAACTGGATTGATGGACAGTGATGATATTGGAAGTTCCAATATAAATACTGATTCGCCAATTTATGACAGCACTGATATTAATCATTGGCTCCAAATCTCCCTCCTGGACTCAAGTTTCTGGCCAAGGCCAGTGTTACGGGTGAAATGGCGGTGGAGGAAAAACGACCTTGGTTCTCTGTCTCACATGAAAGAATTTCCACGCGGACATGGCAGAGAGAAAAGCAAGATAAAGTCAGAAGCTTCCTGCCAAAGCGGCCTGGAGGGCGCTTCCAAGAGAGCAAAGTTAGGGGAAAGACTGACAATCGGCTAACAATTAGAAAGTGGGGACAAAACCCTTGACTAGGCCCGATTTGTAATATTCACCTCTGGAAGGGTGGGACTGGCAACTTCTTTCTATTCTATGATAAAACTAGAAACTCAGGGGGCTGGTGCTGTGGCGCAGTGGGTTAACGCCCTGGCCTGAAGTGCCAGCATCCCATATGGGTTCCCGTTCTAGTTCTGGCTACTCCACTTCCTATCCATCTCTCTGCTGTGGCCTGGGATAAGCAGTAGAAGATGGCTCAAGTCCCTGGGCTCCTGCACCCACGTGGAAGACCCAGGGGAGGCTCCTGGCTCCTGGCTTTGGATCAGTGCAGCTCCGGCCGTTGCGGCCAATTGGGGAGTGAACCATAGGATGGAAGACACCCCCCCTCACTTTCCTTCTCTCTCTTTTCCTTCTTCGCCCCTTCCCTCCGGTCTGTTGGGTTTCCCCCAATAAACTCTTCCCCTTACTCTGGTGTTTGGTGTGTTTTGTGGTGGCCTTACAATTTTTATTTCCTTTTTTAAATTTTCAAAAAAGTTTCTTGCCCCCCACCCTGTGCCTTTATCTCACTTGATTTCCTCTCTAGTTTCATTTTATACTAGAAAGAATGTGTCTCTGGGTTAATAAAATCACCTTCCAGAAGTACTTTCCAAATGGTTTATAAACTGCTAATCCAAACTAGTAAAGTTAGGTAGGAAGTTATAAATTAGCCTAAGGAAACAAAGCAGCCCAGGATTTTACACTATGAAGTCCTGCCCTGACTCTGATAACTTCCCAGGTGGTCTGAGCCTTTCCCCCAAGGAAAACTCCCCGGGAGAATCCTCTATGCTCCGCACTAAATGGGCTACCTGGCCTGATAATGTTGAGAGAGAAAAACTTTACATCCTTCCTCCAAGGCGGGCACCCTAGAAGGAGGCTCCTCTGCCTGGCGCCAGGTGGGTCCCCAGTCTGATAGCCCTGAGTAGTGAAACCTCCGGAGGAATTTCACCTAATCCACACCCTTTGTCCAGGAGGAGGAGGAGGAGAGGAAGGAGAAACAGTGGGAAGAACTGGACCCCGTGCCCTTACAAGCCCCAGTCTGAGCACAGACTGCCTGCTCGGCTCTCAGCTCTCTGCCGAGCTGCTCGCCTGGCCTGCCAGATGTAGCCTCTCCATTTAACCATGTGACCTTGCTTTCCCCAGTCTGAGTGACAGGGGATTCTGTCCCATCCATTCTGACAGGTGTCCTACCCCAGTAAACCTCACTATCTTGCTTATCATTCCTCTCCGTCTCAAGTCTGAATTCTTTCTTGCCCGAAGACAAGAACTTGTTCTACCTATCTCCACTAACAGTGAAGCCCGGTGAAGTCAACTTAGCATCACAATCAGCATTCTCAAAAACTGAGATATAAAACACATATATCAGAGTGCATCAAATGTTAGAGAAAGGAGGAAAAGATAGACAACATGCAAGCAATTTGGGCGAAGTTCTTACTACAATGGGTATGGGAGGGGATAGGCTTCTACTAGGCAGTGCAGCAGGTGCCTGTTGATAAGGACAGTTAACAGAAGAGAATCATTACAGCATCGTCATGCTGGATGTGAGGAAGAGAGTTCTGGTTAAGTATTATTGGGTGACACGGTACTGTTGAGTGCACAGGTGACTCCGCAGAGACATTGATTCCGTGAAATCCATCAGATAATCACTTCAGCACTTTATCAGAAATACGATTGATTTCCAAGAAGAGAGAGGTAGCTGATATTCCCAAACCATTCCCAATGCAGCCCAGGTGTGGGGCATTTTTTTTTTTTTTAACAATGGAAGGGTGTGTGTTGTAAACACACCGTGATGCTGTGCATCACTGTTGGGTGTGGAGGGCACTTTGCCACTCTTGGGAGCTGAGGTCTGAGCCAGGCCTCAGGAATTCCACGGATGCCTGAGCCCTCCCAGTTCTAGGAGCCCTCTGGGTCTTTGCAGCGCCCCCGGCCACCCCCACCCCAGGGGAGGCTCTCCTGGATGCCTCTCAAACTTACCTCCAGACCTGGGAGCTCAGAATTCTATCCTCCCCAGCTCTGCTCTCTGCCGCCCAAGATTTCATTTGCAAAAGGGTCCCGGTGTGGAAAGCAAAAGACTGGCTAACCATGGAGCTCTCCTAATCCCTTGTTTCGCTAGGAGGGAAGCGAGGCTCAGGGTCAAAGCACCTTGCCAGTCTCAGGGCCCTCGGTCCCTCTGAAGCGCCACCACCCCCACCAGTCCACCTAAGCAGCAGCTCCTGTGGTTCGTGAGCGTGGCCCTTTACAGAGGCATGAGACAAGGGCTCAACAATGACTGTGCTCCTCATCGTGTGTGCACCGGTGAGGTGCCTTCCCCAGGCCCCAGCTGTCTTTGCTCATCAATCATCACAGGCTGGTAGTCTACCAGCCGGAGGGCTTTGCAGGGGCCTTCAAAATGGCTGAGGCCTGATGATGCATTGGGACAAAAACAACACGGATGCTACCCTTACGTCGTAAGATATGGGTCAGGAGGATAAGCCTCCGCCCATGGCACTGGTATCCCATATGGGCGCCGGTTCAAGTCCCGGCTGCTCCACTTCCGATCCTGCTCTCTGCTATGCCCTGGGAAAGCAGTGGAAGGTGGCCCAAGTGCTTGGGCCCCTGCACCCATGTGGGAGACTCAGAAGAAACTCCTGGCTCTTGGCTTTGGATAAGCCCAGCTCCGGCCGTTATGGCCATTTGGGGAGTGAACCGGCAAATGGAAGACCTCCCTCTCTCTCTCTGCCTGTAACTGCCTCTTAAATAAATAAAATATTTTTTAAAGATATGGATTAGGACATTCCTGGGCCCTGATCAGAGTCCTGGGTCCAGCCCATCTCCCAAGGCATGAAGCCCGATAGACTTGGCACAGCATCTGTCCACTGTAGCAGGATTCATGTACTGAGATGACACCAAGGCCTCCTAACAGGAAGCACTCTTTTTTTTTTTATTTTTTTATTTTTTGACAGGCAGAGTGGACAGTGAGAGAGAGAGACAGAGAGAAAGGTCTTCCTTTGCTGTTGGTTCACCCTCCAATGGCCGCCGCGGCTGGCACGCTGCGGCCGGTGTACCACGCTGATCCGATGGCAGGAGCCAGGTACTTACCCTGGTCTCCCATGGGGTGCAGGGCCCAAGTACTTGGGCCATCCTCCACTGCACTCCCGGGCCATAGCAGAGAGCTGGCCTGGAAGAGGGGCAACCGGGAAAGAATCCGGCGCCCCGACCGGGACTAGAACTCGGTGTGCTGGCGCTGCAAGGCGGAGGATTAGCCTAGTGAGCCACGGCACCAGCCTGGAAGCACTCTTTTATTATGCCAGCATAAGGCCCAGGTGGGACTTCTTATCCCAAATCCTGAGCCCCAAACAAAGAAAGGTTTTCCCTTATATCTGGTTTTAGCTCTTTGTCTCCCTTGTATGGTTACCTGCATACATTCGGTTGGATATTCTAACGTGACACCCTGGCAACAGGATTGATACAATACTGCGCCTGGAACGCAGTTAACTGATGATATGTCTTTTTTACCAACATACGGAGCCATCTGCTGTCTGGCAAGAGTTAACAGCTTTGCTCTGTGCTAAGCAGAACCCGAGAGGGTTACATGGAAGCAGACAGGGACTACAGCTGAAGAATTGCTCGGCGAGCAGAGAGCAGCCACACTGCACCCCCAGGATGGCTGCCTCTACCGCAACGTTCATCACGTCCATTAGAAACAAGTCTAATGAAAAGACAGAGGCCTCTGGCACAGCAGGGCTGGCCCAAGACCACGTTTCTCCCCATCCCCCAAGAGCCTGGGGGCCTCGTCTCCACCACCCCAAAATGAGAAAAACCTCAGTTCTGCGATTCCCTAAATGAGGCGCTCAGATCACTGCTGGCGTGCAAGGTGCCTGTAGGAGGGGCGGAGACTGGCGTTTTTATTTTGATATTTAACTGTGGATGTTAGCGCGCCTCCACCACCGTTTCACTCGCTACGGCGGGCATTTCGGTGAACTGATTTAAAGGATAGGTAAAATAATCTCCTAAACCACTGGGCTTGGCTGCAGCCAGAGGTTCAGAAGAAGTTTGGGAAACTAGCGTATTGAGTACTCTAAATTAGTGTGTTCTCGTTCTAGGAAACCTGGGGTTTGACGTCAGTGTAGTAAGTGACAGCCAGCGTTTTTCTTCTTAAAAACTATAGAGAACAATACAGGTGTAAGAATTGCTTCGGGAAGCTTCCCATGGGTTCTCGCCCCACTAGGGCCGCGGCCCGCCCCCCCGACGCCGCAGGCTGGGCTGTCCGTCTGTGCCATAACCGGCAGTGGACAGCAGGGGTCAGGCTTTCCCCGCACGGAAGCAAACGCTACACCCGCAGGCTGCACTGTGTCCCAGGTCCCTGCCCAGACTCCATCCCCAAGCGGGATTCTTCTAAAGCCTCTGCGTTTCCCAAACAAGGTTCTGTGATTCAAGATGGGGCTGGCTCCGATGGAAGGTGGGCTCTGCAGTTCTCCCCCGGCCCTGCAGGGACGCGTGCCCGTCCGCGGGGAGCTCCGGCGGCTATGGCGAGCACGCACTAAGCACGCACTGCCTGCAGGCGCTGCGGGGAGCCCTCTGCCCACTCCCGCAAGGCCCCCACCGCCGAGGAGGTGGCTCCGGACTCTGGGGATGGAGAGGTTAAGCGACTCCCTTTGAGCTCCCAGCCAGGGGGAAGCAGAGCCAGGATCCAAAGCCAGGCCGGCTGGCTCCACAGCGTGTGCTCTTAATCACAGCTTCTGCTGGTGTAAGGGGAGTAGATTGCTGGTCCTGCGCCTGTTGCAGCTCCTTCTAAAAACAGCGAGGGTACGGCGCGTTCTGGAGAAATCCTGGGGACCCTGGGCAGAGCAGGGGTGTCCCAGCCTCAGGGAGGAGGCCCAGGTGGGCGACGCTCCGTGCTGCTGTCCCAAGGTCTGTCTTTCTCCGAGGTAGCCTCAAGAGCAAAGCCAGAATCCTGGAGCGAGACACGCCAAGGACATGTGTTTGGGCTTGGAGGGTGGAAGAATCTTCAAAACATATTTGTTAGAAAATCTAAAACCTACAATCACAGAAAGCAGTACCCATCAACTGGCCTCATGGAAACCCCAGTACTGAGCCCCATCTGGGTCCCATCTCTGGGAGCTGTGCCCGTCCTAGGGTGGGCCAGGCGCTGCCCACCACCTTCAGCAACAAGGCCAGGAGGAGCCACGGCTGGGAGGCCATGACGGAGCTGCAGGAGGCCCGGGCTCAAGCCTGCCTTTCCCTCTCCTCTTCCCCACTTGGCCCCACAGAAGTGCTCCAGTCCCCTGCGCAAGCTGGACTCTCTTCTCCCTGCCTCTGGTGCACCCCCACCCCCCAGCTGGGCTTCATCTCCTGTTCTCTCCCAGACGTGGTCACTGAGCTGTCTGCACGCACTTGCCGCTCACACTTCCTCCTGCTGGCCCCAGCGGCAAATGCAAGGGTCCCTCTCAGTCCCGTCCTGGCCGCCTGTCCTCCTGCCTTTAGCATTTGACCTGTCGCCAGTGCTCGCGCACTCCTGGGGAGTGCACTCCAGGTCCCCTGGTTTCAGGTCATGAGCACCCCTTCCTGGAGGAACAAGGAGAGAAGGACCCAGAGGTAGAAGCTGGTGAGACCACAGGACAGGAGAGTCCAGTGTCCCTGTCTGGCCCAGCAGGCACTTTGGGACGAAGGTGCAGTATAGACCAGCACCCCAACAAGCATGCTAAGCTGCAGGACCTGGATCCGGTCCCACAAGAGACCTTGGATGCAAGACGGGACCCTGGCTGTGGGACAGGAGACGCTGGGATTCCCCGGAGCCTGGGAGCCAGCAACATAGCCAGGCCCGGCTCTGACTGCCTCGCTGGTCCCCTCTCCTTGCTCCTTCCCCAACCTGCTGGCCTTTGTGCTGGTCCTTAAACGTGCCAGGATGATTCCTGCCTCAGGGCCTCTGCACTTGCCCTGTGCTCTAGCCAAAATGCGTTTTGTTGTGGTGCAGCAGGTTCATCTGCCCTTGAGAGGCCTGCATCCTATATTGGATGCCCGGTTTGAGCCTTAGCTACTCCATGCCTCTTTTTGCTAATGCTGGGAGGCAGTGGATGATGACCCACATACTTGGGTTCCTGATATCCACATGGGAGACCTGGATGGAGTTCTGGGTTCCTTGCACCTGGTTTTAGCCTGGTCTAGCCCTGGGTATGGTGGGCATTTGGGGAGTAAGCCAGCAGAGAGAAGGGTCTCTCTCTCCATCGTACTTATCACAATATGAAGTTGTATTATTCGTCCATTGCTTATTGCTTATTTTTTGTGTTTCTCACTAGAAGCCAAGAATTTGGACTTGTGTTCCACTATATTCCCCAACTTAGGAAGTCCCCAGCACAGAGCAGGTGTGCAAGGAGTGTCTGAGGAACAAATGAAGGCTCGCATGAATGAATGACTGGGGAGACAAATCTGAGGGGCGCCAGCGGTCTGGACACAGATCACCACTGCACCCCCTGCTGCAGTCTGAGCAGGGCCAAGGCCATTGGCTGTTTCCTAGAGAAGTGGGGGCGCCAAGGCCCTGGGACCTCTGATGTTTCATCTGCCACCCGACTCCTGCCTGTCGCCGAGGCCCTGCTGACCACACTTCCACCAGGAGCCCGGTCCTCGGCCCTGACCTGGGTCTACTTCCTTGCTGTGTACCCCTCCGCACTGTTGCGGCCTCTTCTTACAGCACACATGTGGCTTCTCCCTGAATTAGCCTCGGTCATCTGCTCCTGCCTCTCCCATGTGGGAAAGCTCACCGAGGGCAGGGCTACCCGTGGGGGCAGATGGACAGGGTGAGGCTCGTCTGGACGCCGCACAGCCACTGAATGCTCTTGCCCTCTGTGGGGAAGGGCAGGTGCAGGGAGCACCTATGGGAAGCAGGCCCGGAGGGGACTGCTGGGTGCCACGTGTTCGTTCAGCACACCTCGTGCTGTTTCATTCGCCTCTGATTTGCTGAGCTCCCGGCTTCTGTGATGGGCACCGGGGTGCTGGGGGAAGACACGAAACTGGAGGATTTAAGTTCAGAGTCAGGCTGTGCCTGCTGTGGGCCAGCCCAGGAGCCGTGAGCCCGGCTCCCCTCCTCCCTCCGCCTTCCCTTTCGCGAGGTGGAGGCGCTGCCGCGGGAGCCCAGCCCCCACTTAAACAGATGACTGTGCTTGCAAGCGGCCAGACACTCCCGAACCCACAAAACCGCTTCATCCCTGTTCTTAAAGGAACACTCAGCTGCCCCCATTTCTTTTCTGGTTTAACCTGCCCAGGTGTGATGTCAGGGTCACACCCTCGTGACCTCTGCAGGAGCCCTCTCCCCACCAACCCGAGGTCTGTGCCTGAGGCTTTGTGGTTGGGACAGCTCTAGACGGGGCGTGGCAGGCGGGCCCTTCGACGGAGACAGGAGTGGTAGGAGTCTGTATGGCTAGCTGGGACCAGTCACCAGCAGGCGCAGGGCCGGGTTCTGTAGCTGGTGACTTCTGTAGTTGTCCAGAGTTAGCATAGTTTGTGCTTTTCCACTTGTATAAAGCGTGTAATAAAAATCTTTACATGTTATGGAACCTTCATGGTCCCGACTTTTAAAAAATATTCGTAGTGGCCGGTGCCGCGGCTCACTAGGCTAATCCTCCACCTGTGGTGCCGGCACCCCGGGTTCTAGTCCCAGTTGGGGCACCGGATTCTGCCCCGGTTGTTCCTCTTCCAGTCCAGCTCTCTGCTGTGGCCCGGGAAGGCAGTGGAGGATGGCCCAAGTGCTTGGGCCCTGCACCTGCATGGGAGACCAGGAGGAAGCACCTGGCTCCTGGCTTCGGATCAGCTCAGCGCCAGCCATAGCAGCCATTTGGGGAGTGAACCAACGGAAGGAAGACCTTTCTCTCTGTCTCTCTCTCTTGCTGTCTAACTCTGCCTGTCAAAAAAAAAAAAAAAAAAAAAAAAAAAAAAAAAAAAAAAAAAAAAAAAACAATATTCATAGTGGCCACATCATATTCAGCCCCATTGGATGCACTGACCTTTCATTTCTGCACATTTTAATAGTTCTGGATCCATAATGCCCAATTTCTTCCCTAAAAGGCTGTGCTAATTTACACAGCCACCGGCAATGTGTTTAAGTTGGTTTTACCACAGCCTCAACGACACTGAGGAGCCGCTATAATTTCGTTAATGTTTGCTAATTTAGTAGGTGCAAAGTGGCACCTCTCCTCAGCATTTCTCTAATTTGCATGCCTGTGATAAGAGCCAGGATGAACCTGTTCCAGGTGCTGCTGTGCAAGATGCGCCCTTGGCCGTGAGCTCCCTGGGGGGTCTCGGGCATCGTCTGTCTCCCAGCCTGGGTCTCGACACACTGTCTGTCATTCCTGCTGTCTCTCAGCCGCGGGATCCTCTCTGTCTGGCTGCAAAGAGGCGGGCCAGGCACGCGGCTGGTGGCTGGTGGATGGAGGCCCCTGCCACGCCCTAACAAGTCTCACGCACACAGATGGATCCCTTGCTTCTGCCTGGGCCTCATCGAGGGCCCTTTTCTCTACCCAGGGCTGACTTGCCAGGTCACATCCAGGGGTCCTGAGGTCCAGCCAACAGCTGGGAGTGACTCGGCCAGCCTTCAGTGACAGCCACTGCAGCTCCGTGTGGTGTTCCAGGCGCCCCACACTCGGGACAACTCACCTCCGGGGCTGCCCGAACCCGCAGCTGGGGACGCGTGGTGCAGAAACGCCAAGAAGAGGGGTCTCAAAAGTCCATTTGCAGAGGGGCCCACGTCAGCGACGGCAGCTCGGCTTGCCTGCCTGCTCCAACAAGCCCCTTACCTGGAGAGCCCGGAAGAGCTCGGCTCTCAGGCAGAAGACCCAGCACGCATCCGCTAACCTGGGACTGCCATGCAAGCCACAGCCACTGGGCATGGACCTGCCCGTCCCTGCCGGTCACCTCCCAGACCCTGTGCTGGGTGGCTGCAGTGCATCAGACCCACAGATGGCTAAAAGGCAGAAGATTGCTAAAAGCCACCCTCTCATTTCCTATTCAGCTTTTTTTTTTTTTTTTTGACAGGCAGAGTGGACAGTGAGAGAGAGACAGACAGAGAGAAAGGTCTTCCTTTTTGCTGTTGGTTCACCCTCCAATGGCTGCCGCGGCCGGCGCCCTACGGCCGGCGCATCGCGCTGATCCGAAGCCAGTAGCCAAGTACTTATCCTGGTCTCCCATGGGGTGCAGGGCCCAAGCACTTGGGCCATCCTCCACTGCACTCCCTGGCCACAGCAGAGAGCTGGCCTGGAAGAGGGGCAACCAGGATAGAATCTGGCACCCCAACTGGGACTAGAACCCGGTGTGCCGGCGCCGCAAGGCGGAGGATTAGCCTATTGAGCAGTGGCGCCAGCCCACATTCAACTTTTATAACAAAATTGTTGTATGAGTAACACACTCCCCTTTCTAGGGGGGTTGGAAAACTAGAAAGCACAGGCCCTCTTGTAGATCATTAGCAACAGCAGCTGCTCTGCCTGCACGCCATGTTCTCTGCTCACAGGTGGCGTGCAGACCTATGGCTGAGATTAGACATTGTGCGTGAACTGGTGTTCACTTTCTTTAGGTTGTGAGCATTTGCAACCCACGGAAATACCCTCATGCACACTTTTGGTGACTGCATAGCAGTCTCATGAGTGTTCCCGTGACTGACTGTTACCCAAATGTGTAAGCATTTATGTCTTCAGGTTTTTAAGAATATAAATACACACTAAAGTAAACATCTTCACACATATGTCTTTGTCCACAGTTTTATTTTCCCCCTAGGTTAGGGTACTCCCCTTGGAGCATTTATTTCTACTCTTTGGTATAAACATGACTTTTTTTGCATAAGTATATTTTTGAAGTATTTATTTTAAAAGCAAGGAGAAGGAGGGAGAGAGAGAAGAAAGGAAGGCAAGAAGGAAAAAAGAGAAAAGAAAAAAAAAGAAAAAGAAAGTATCATTTATCAGCTGGTTCACTCCCCAAATGCCCAGAAAAACCAGTCCTAGGGACCAGTGCTGTGCCATAGTGGGTTAAGCTGCTGTCTACAGTGCTGGTATCCCATATGGGTGCCAGTTAGAGTCCTGGCTGCTCCGCTTCGGATCCAGCTCCCTGCAAATGCCAAAGCCAGGAACGAGGAACTTCTGGGTCTCCCACATGGGTGCAGGGGCCCAAGCACTTGCGCCACCCTCCTTTGCTTTTCTCAGGCCTTTAGCAGGGATCTGGATCGGAAGTGGAGCAGCTGGGACAAGAACCGGCAAGAACCATCGTCTTCAGCTGCTGTGCTACAATGCTTGCCCCTAAGTGTGTTTTTTAAGACTCTGCAAATATATTTCAATTTTGCTTCCCAGAAAGGTGGAACTAACACATGCGCACCTCACTACACACCGTCAACTAAACCAAGAAATATCATTTTAAAAAACAGCAATTACTGATTTGAACGTCACTAAGTGAATCAGCTCCTGTTAATGACAGGTCAGAGGCGGCTGGGGGAGCAGAGGGGCCCTAGGGAGTGCGTCGTCTCGTTCCCCCTGGAGCAGAGAGGGTGGAGGGGCCAAACTACACAGACTAAGGAACCTGCCCAGGCTCATCCCCAGCAAGGAGAGGCAGGGGCCCCAGCTCGATTCTGCGCAGTCAGACTCTGAGCCCTTGAACTTCACCCCGACCCTGTAGCTGCTGTAAGTCATGAAGGAACCTGGAGCTGGCTTTACCCCGTAGACACAAGAGTGCCGTCCATGGGTTCTTACCCATAGGGGCCACCGCTTACAGGGCGCACTGGCTTCAGGGAGAACAGGACCCAGAGAGGCCAGCGGGGGGAGGTGCAGCTTGGAATGAGGCGAACAGAGAGAACTTGCAGAGACGCATATACATGTGTGTGGCTGTGGGCAGCGGGGAGCACACGGGGTCTGGGGAGGCCTCCCACCGGGCCCTCCCTGCTGGGCCAGGGCCATTTTTGTCTGTTACACGTCAGGCAAAACTTGTGCCAGCTGCCGAAGACTCCACTTCAAATCCAGCAAATAAGAGAGAGGACGGTGTGGATTACGTTATATTTAAAACAAGCCCACACAATGCCTGTAATTTTTTATTCTGACTCCGTAATTACAGCCCCAGAGCAGGCAGATCATAGTTATCCCCTCACCGACCTGCTGTTGGGACACATTGAATTAAAGGCTGCGCTGCTCTGCAGGATTCTATTTTGGATGCTGAGCACTGGCAGGTAGCGGCTTTCACAAGGCCCGTCTTGCCGGAGCTCCTCCCCGGGCAGCCTGCACCAAGGCCAAGTCAGCAGCAGGATTGTGAGAAACCCACTGGTGGGTTGTAGGGGCCCGGGATGCTACAGCTTCGCCCTGCCTGAGCCCTGGCCTTGGAGAGCGGAGATGAGCCCTGTCCTGGGAGCAGCCCCCGCTCCCAGGAATGTGTCTCAACAGGGCTGTCTCCCGGCCCTGATCTTCCGGTGCAGTTGTCACAGACAGGCGGGCACTGGAGAGAGGGGGAGGAGGGGGAGGGGGAGGGGGAGAGGAGGGAAGGAATGAAGTAAGGGAAAACTAATCAGAAGAGCCGGGCTCATGCACACAGCCCTGTGACTAAGGTCTCCCCAGAGCTGCTCCACCAGAGGCCACCGCCTCTCAGCCCCGCGATGACACCAAAGCCAGAGCAAGGGCAGGATGAGATCCCTGCTCATGTACCTGCAGCACCAGTGGGGCCGGGAGGGTAGAGCTCTCCCAGGCCCTGTGCCGCCTCCCTGCAGCCCAGCCAGGAGGCACAACACCTTCCCTTCCTTGGTGACCACAGGGCCCAGCTCTGTCCCAGGGCCTTCACACCATCCCCACTTCACCTTGCCAGGCCGGTGTGATGTGTGTCAGCACGGTTTCCATGTGACACGCGAGGGCCTGGACCTCAGGGGCCAACCAGCCCCTAGTGAAGGAGTGAGAGCTGGTACCAGGCTGCCCAGACACCGCCGAAGCCCATGCCCATCCACACTCCTGGCCTGGCTGGCCTCACGGGGGTCCTAGGCCCTCGGGCAACCTGCTAAGCACACGGGCCTGAGGAAGCCCAATCCCAGTACCTGTGTGCTAGTGTGTGTCCTCCCCTGTGTACAGCACTCCCCTGCCCCAGCCAAGCTCGGGACAGATGAGCCAGCTCCACACAGTGGGGCTCCTCCAGCCCTGATGCATCTCATCCACGTCCACAGTGAGGCACCACATTGCCACTGCCCTCGGGACTCTCCCCCTAGGCTCTGCCAGGCTGCCCGTGTCCTCCACATAGTAGGTGCTCAGTAACAAATGAAAAAAAGGAACAGTCTGAAAACCTCCAGTTTGTCTTCAAAACTCTGCTTCCAACCTGTGAAGCCTTCCCTGACTCCTGCAGGCTGGGTTAACCCCTTCCTTTCCTATACTCTCCTGGGAGGGGTGGGGGGGCGGTGGATGTGTCCTGGAGGGCATCCCTGTGGCCCTGTTTGTCAGCACTGACCAGGCATCTGGCAGAGGTCAGGGAATGCAGAACCGAATCGCTCTTTGCAGCCGCATCCACCACACACATACACATACAGCCCACGGCTGCAGGCCCACACCGAGGACACCATGACCGAGCCAGCCGCCTGCCCGTGTCACGGGCTGAAACCGCCGAGGGCTGGCACGCTGGGCGTGTTTGCTGAAGAAGGGAACGCTGAAATAAATCCCGACTCTGAAAAGGAAACACACCCAATAGGTGTTCTATTTATACGACACTCGGCTCCATTTTTAGGCAGTAGCCCTCCAGCCTCACCTCCTCAAGGTGGGTCCCTCCCCCCTCCTCTCACCCCTCCCCAGTTTGCTTCCCGGGCTTCCCTGGACTCAGGTGTGAGCTTCCAGAAGGCCAGAACCTGGCCCCGGACTCCCACCTCCCCACTTCCCAGACCCTGCAGGCAGAGGGGCCTGGGGAGCACAGGGAAGAGGTGCAGGCGGGGAGCCTGTGTGTTCAGGTTCTGCCCCCAGGGATGCCCGAGGCACAGCAGGTGGACATGTGGGTGCCCAGGAGCCAGGCCCTGCTTCTCCCAGCTCAGGGTCAGGCCCCCAGGGCCCCACTCCCTGATTCAGACACCTCACGGGGCTCCCAGGGGTGCAGCAGAAAGAGGAGGGGCTGCGGACTCAAGGATTGGGTTCTGGGCCTGGCTCCCCCGAGGCTGCCGGCGCTCAGACAGCTCACCTCCATCCCTAAAGCCCACCAAAGGCAGCGTCACCTGCTGAGAGGGCGAAGGCACAGGACCGGCCTTGGGAAACCCAGCAGGGAAGGAAACCTGGGTGTGGGAGCAGCAGCAGCTTTGGCAGCTCCCACCTGTACCCCACTCAGGTCCAGGTGACACGGCCGTACTCCTGCAAGCGGCCAGGTGGGCCTGCCTCGGCCCTGGGCAGCAGGAGAGAAGCTGCAGGCTCTGAGAGAGGCACCAGGGGGGCTTGTGTTGGCGGCGTCTGCCCCTCTCCCAGCCTCACAAGGCACCCTCACCACCTCCACCTGCTTCCGCGTTTCAGGAGTCACCTGAACCCTAAGGAACGCCTGGCTCTCCAGCAAGGCCCCGGCTCCCCAGGGCCACCAGCCTCGGGGCCAGGGGGCCTGGGGCCCCTCAGTGTCCTGGCAGCTCCCTCCAGCACTGCCACCTTCTGGGAAGAGACTGAGGGCTGGGGGCTGGGCTTGCCGTCCTGGGAATCTCGTGCGCCCTCAGCCGCGGTTTCCCGAGAGAGAGCCAGGCCTCCCACCGCAGGGACAGTCAGCTGAGAAGCCTGTAGCTATAAATGTCAAGTGGTGAACCGCGGGACACCACCGCAGCCCCGCAGCGGGCAGAGGCCTGTTCCCCGCCACCTCCCAGGCAGCCGGGACCTGCCCGCAGACGACGCTCGCTCGGAGCGTGGCCCTGGCTGGGCTGGGGCCAGCACTTTCTGCACCATCAGTCAGAGGCTGGTCTCGCCTCCCGGGTGGTACCTTGCCCCATGTGCACTTAACCCACAAAGAGTGGCCACGTGGCCCAAAGGGCGCCCTGTGTGCAGTCGGGGTCACGCAGGAGTGGGCCTGGGGCGGTGCGGCACCACAGGGCAGGGGCTGCCGGGAGATAGTGCTCAGACCTTGGCGGGGTTGTGCTCGCTTCTCAGACCCCAAGCACACCCAAGCGGCAGAGTCCAGTGCCTGGCCGTGCCTCCGAGTCTCTCCACCACACCTGCCCTGGCGGCCTGGATGGGACTGGCCCATCTGGAAGAGCCTGCTGGCCACGCGTGTCCTCTGCCCTCGGACACTCTGAGGAGACGGGGAGGGAGTAGGGGGTCATGGCCCCTCTCACAGGCAAGGTGAGCTCAGGAAAAGCCACAGGACACCTTGCTGGGGCCTGCACTGGGGGTCTTGGGAAGACCCCTTTGGCGGGGTGGTCCTGTAGACCAGGTCCCTCCACTGGAGCTCCTCAGGGAGAAAGTGGGCAGGGGGGACACCTGGGGAGCCCCAGCAGACAAGGCTGAGACCCTCCCGCTGGGCTGGGTGATGGGGAAGGGGCAGGGGGCTGAGGCCTGCAGGTCACCCTGACTGTGGAAGTCACCGGGGCCTGGCCCCTGGAGACAGCCCGTCCTGGGCCCCTTAAAGCAGGCAGGAAAGAGGACAAAGACCATGCTAGGCACACATCTACGACAGAAAGCCGTTCACACTTCTGATCTGTAAGGGGCTTTGAAACTTCACAGGAAGACGGGCAAGAATTTTAATATAAGGAAAAACAGTGTGTGTGTGTGATGAAACAATATTGTGAAAATAACATTTCTCACCTAACCTAACCTACAAATCTCTTCTGATGTATTCATCCACCCAGCACTTGTGCACCTACTGTGTTCTGGGCACAGGACACATGGGAGGAAATAAGACAGAAACTGCTGCCCTAATGGGGAAAACAGCCCCAGAGACAGAGCAGAGATGGACCCGGCTGGGACCTGAACAACAGAGCATGTGGGAAGAAGAAAAGAGCCACGGGGAACAGGGGCACGCGGGCAGGGGCCATTGAAAACCGGCTGGCGAGTCCCTGTAAGCCAAGGTTAAGGCCAGGCAGGACACTGCATACCCTGAACAGCAAGGAGGCCTGTGTGGCTTGGCCAGACGGCGACACTGGATCTCAACGGTGGGCAGTTCTGCCATCCACGGAATGTTCAGCGGTGCCTGGAGACAGACGCAGGGGAAGGCTGCTCTTGGCGTGGAGTAAGTGGGAGCCAGGATGCAGCTTGGTGTCCCGCAGCGCAGAGAGGAACCCCTTACAACAGAGGTTTATTCGGTGGAAAGATGTCAATCATGCTGAGGTCAAGAACCCCTGCGGGGAGTGAGGGGCAGAGAAGCAGGAGATGCAGCCAGAAGGGTGAATGCCAACTGGAACTGGAGAAGCTGATTCAGAAATTCTTATGGAAAAATACGTGAGAACAGCTGGGGTGGAGAATGACAATGAAGAAAGAGAGAGTAGCCTCCCCGGTTCTTACCACGTGTTATACAAATACATTTATTTTATTATAATGGATATATTTTTATACATAATCCTGTGACAGATAAATGGGTATTTTCTTAATATATAAAGAGGTTTTGGCCGGCACTGCAGCTCACTAGGCTAATCCTCCGCCTTGCAGCGCCGGCACACTGGGTTCTAGTCCCGGTCGGGGCGCCGGATTCTGTCCCGGTTGCCCCTCTTCCAGGCCAGCTCTCTGCTGTGGCCAGGGAGTGCAGTGGAGGATGGCCCAAGTGCTTGGGCCCTGCACCCCATGGGAGACCAGGAGAAGCACCTGGCTCCTGCCTTCGGATCAGCGCGGTGCGCCAGCCGCGGTGCGCCAGCTGCAGCGCGCCGGCCGCAGCAGCCATTGGAAGGTGAACCAACGGCAAAAGGAAGACCTTTCTCTCTCTCTCTCTCTCTCACTGTCCACTCTGCCTGTCAAAAAAAAAAAAAAAAAAAAAAAAACGCACGTGAAAGTGATGAGATGGCACTTTCCACTGTCGGCTGAGCCACGCGTGAACACGTGATTCTTCCCAGAGCCGCCAAGCGTGGGCCAAAGCCAAGTCTCACTCCAGTGCTTGAGGATGCCCCTGGGCCCCGCCTTTGGGAAGGGACCCAGATTTAAACGCACGACCTCGACTAGCAAGTCAGGCCAGGGAACTGAGCTTCCCACACGGTGCACAAAGAGGTATGCACAGACACACACCGGGCGGCGTTAGCCACACACTGGGGACCTCTCTGTTCCGCAGTGCCTGCTCAGGGCACACCACTGCAAGCTTGAACACACACACACCCAAGAGACTCGAAAACATGTCCACAGACTGACTTATACAGGGGTTTACAACAGTTTTATTTAAAAGCGCCCCTAACCGGAGCAGCCCTAATGTCCACCAACAGGAAAACATAAATTATGAGCGCTACTTAGCAACAACAATACAAGGAATGAAGGCATGGCAGGAACAGCTTTCAAACGTATTCTCATAGGCAACATGAATCGGACACAAATTCCAATTATGTGAGGTTCAACAGACAAAAAGCAATCGGGGGTGACAACAGGACGTGGCTGCCAATAAGAGGTGCAGCTTACCAGAGGAGGCAGGGAGCACTGTCCAGGGGACAGAGACGGAACTGGGGCATCGCTCACACGGTACATGCAGTTTTCGAAATCATCGGATTGTACACTCAAGATCTGTGCAAGAGGCTGACTTTGACCTCAAATTAACTACTGAATGGACAAAAAAAAACAACCAAACTTAACACACCTTGAAATAGATTGACCTCCAAATAAACTGTGAAGCAGGGTGGAGGCAGAGACAGGGACAGAGACTGTGGTTGGTGTGTTCCATGTGCAGCAAAGGGGACAGACCCACACAGCCAGCACAGAATCTGTGTGCGTGACATTTATAGGGTATGGAGGAAACTGGAGCACTCGAGGAAGCGGCGGGAGGGCATTTCAATGCCTCTGCACTGTTGGAACTTCTTTGTTTTCATATTGGATGACTTTAAAACCTAGTAAACGTTTCTCCACTGGGCAACAGGGTGTCATGGGGTTGCATTTTCCCATTTCTCTACCCTTGATAGCTGGAGGCAGGGATGGCACTGCCACAGCAGGAAGCCTTGGCTCTTGCCAGTGGAAGCGGGCGTGTGGACAAGCAGATCAGGGAAGAAGACAGGAGCATATTCCTGGGGCACAAAAATGAGTACCCGAGTCCTGGCTCAGGACACCAGGGAAAATAAACTGAATATCCAATTGCAAAGACTTCAGCCCCCAAAACAAGCTTCCAGTTGAATAATGTCAAAGCTCACTTGGTGGCCTGGAGGAGTTATCTGAGTAAAACATTTATTTTAATTTTTTTGAGTGTAAATAAATAAAACGTTTCCCTGGTAGGTTGGGAGACAAGGCTTTTAAGAGGTCACGGGAGTACCTGGAAGAAGGGATCTGAGCTGATGAGGAGGGCCAGAGGTAGCCTTTAACCAGATGGTCCAATACTTGGTCCTTGCTTTCCTAAACAAGAACATGGCATCGAGGATCTTACTCATCTCCAGGACTGGACTCTATGCGAGTGAGCTGACAAGCTGGTTGGAGTCCAGACAAAAGCCTATTGTTGGGCTCTAAGAAATGGGGAGGAGGAAAAAAGACTGCACCTGCCCCAGGTGGACGTCCGGCTCACTGGCTCCGCCAGAGAGGGAGGTCCGGGGCCTTCCCCAAGGAAGCTCTCAGCTCGGGAGACCTGTGGCCTGCCCCCAGGAGCTCTTGATTCAGGGATCTGAGGACAACGCTGCCCCAACAACTTGACCTTAGGAATGCACAGAATTCTTGTAGTCACAAGTCCCCAGGAGAAAACCTGAGAGCAGTCCTCGTCAGAATTCTGTGTTCAGCCAACCTCCAGCCCAAATGTCTGATGGAGACAGCGAGAACTCGGGGGCAGGGTAGAACCTCTTTGCCAAGTGTAAGAGGCCAATCACAGGTCACAGGTGGGCCAGAGGCTTGGATGGACTTCAGCAAGTGGCTAAGCCTCAGTTGGGAGCAGGGAACAGGCCCCAGGAGCAGGCTCTGAGCTGAGACAGCACAGGGGGTGGGGACGGAGGGCTGCACCTGGCCCAAGCAGAGAGGGAGGGGCTCCGTGACTCTGGGGGAGACCCTAAGACACCCTCTAGTCCAGGCCCTGCGTGATGGAAGCTGAGCCCAGAGGCAGGGCTGAGTTTGCTCCTAGGCCCAACTCTAGCCTCCCAGGACAGCGACCCCTGGAGGCACTGCTAGAGCTCCTGACTGGACAACCACCTGCTCTCTTCCCACCTGGAAACACGTTCTGAAATCGGAAAAGGGAGTCCCCGGGGTCACCTGGAGAGACCATCCCAGACCTGCTCATCCCCTACCCCACAACTCCTGTCCTTTTTCCTGCCAGAACCCTAGAGTCTGTAGTCGTAGAAATCTCTTGCGTTCAGGAAACTTGGGCCAATTCCCTAACCGAAGAGATGAATGAGGCTTCAAGGTCTTAAGGCAGTCCAACTCCCCTTTGTCAATGGTGGGTCTAGGGGTGGGGACGTGACCGCCTCTGGCTGATAAGACACCAAGAGAAGTCTGAGGCTTCTGAATGAGTTCTTACCGTGCAATACGACTGAGATGGGCCTTGAACTTCTGCCTGCCTCCACGGAGCACAGATGTGCATGGAGTCTGAGGGGCACCGTGTGGTCCCCTGCAGACGAGAGTGGAATGTGGAGCCCAAGTCCTCGGCAGCCAGAGCTGCTGGACCGTCTACCTCCAGACTTCTCTTAAGTAAACATGCAACAGCTTTATGCTTGGAGCCACCGTCTGCTGGGAGTTCCGTATTTGCAAAGACGTTCTGAATTGGCAAATGCCATAAACGGCGCCGACTCCAGCCAAGTGCCAGAGAAGTTGTTCAGAACAGCCTTTGCTCAGCACCTTGGGCTGGGAGTTCTGCCCTCCTCCCCCACGCTGGAATTCCACCCGTCCCGCCAAACCCTCCCGTCACCCTGCCCATCCTCCTGATCCTTCAACGCCCACCTTGGTTGACCTTCACTGACCTTGCCTGCTATCCGCAAGTGTGTGCCTCATTGATCACACCGGTCAACTCTTCCTTTATCGGTCATACCTATGCCGTGTTCTGGGTCAGCCACACTGCTGCCCCTAAGCCCAGCAGGCGGTCAGAGCCCTCAGCCTGGCGGGGCACACCAACCAACAGCAGAGGTGTGGGAAGCAGAGATAGAGGATGGGTAACCAGGGAGCCGTAGGGTTGCCTGGGGTGGGGGGGGGGGAGTGGGCAGCCATTTCCAGAACCTTCTCCCAATTACTTTGTTTCTGAGAGCTGGGACCTCTGCCATCTAATTCAATACTGTCTCGAGCCCATCGCAAAGCAGAGCTATGGAGGCACCTGTGGATGGAGACCTTCACCAAGCAGGCAGGGCTGAGCAGTGGCCTTGTCCTTGGCAGTTCCCCCTTCCTACAAGCCCTGGAAGGCCAGAGGAAGGCACAGCAGGCAGGGGGTCGGAAGAGCTCTGTTGGAACCTTCACTGTGAGTTAGGGCACGTGGTCCAGCCTCCCTGAGCCTTCCAGTTCTTGAAAGACAAAGGGCAACAGTAACCCCTGCCTAGCCCACGAGGTTGCAACAATCCAGTGAAATAACCAGGAAGGCCCGGGACCCAGGACCCAGACCGAAGCACCAAAGCATTCCTTCATCTACCTCGCCCCACCCCCCACGCGGCAGAAAACCAGAGACGAGTCTGCACAGTGGAATTTTCCATGGGAGACAGAATGTTTAACAAGAAGGAGACCTCAGCGGTGTGGTCAGGAACCAGGTCCACACTTGGGGTTAGCTCAGGTTCCCGTGTGTTCTCCTGCCCTGAAAATTCCAGCCATGGACCTGCCCGACACGTCACCGCCTTGCTCCCAGAAGGAGAGAGAATGGGCTCCAGGGGCAGGAGGCCGGCTGTCTCCCAGGTCTCTGTGTTCCGCCCTGCGGCTGTTGCCTCGGCCACTTTGGAGGGGTTCACTCCCAGGCAGGGCTGTCTGTTCATTTCGGTTGCCACCAGGCAGGGCAGCAACCGCCAGGCGACTAAGGGCAGGCTCTGCTCAGAGGAGCTCAAACTCTACAAACTCTAGGACAGACGCGCCAACAGCTGTGACTACTCTGCATGCAGGTGAGGGGGCACCGAGACCCCCCCCCACGGCCTCCAAAAGGCCATCCCTGCCCATCCTCGGAGTGAGTGTGAGGCCGGCTCTGGAGGGGTGGTGGAAAAGCACCTCCCAGAAGAGCTCCAACGACCTGCCTGGGAGAGCAGTGGAACCCTGGGGACCCTGGCCAGGGTTTTCAGCCAATGCTGCCCTCCCAACCAGGGGACCTAGGAGTTGAAGGAGGCTGGGGAGCTGGGCAAGGGTCCAAATGGTCAAGCGAGATGCAGTGAGGTTAGGCGGGGAGCAGTGGGCCAGCCTTGGGCTGCGGGAAGACAAGCCTCACGTACAGATTCCTCATCCTTCTGTTGGTGGCACCAGACAGGGTTCCCCGAGTCTCCAGGAAGGGCAGACCCCCGCTCCCGCGGCCTGTCCCTGGCTGGGTCGTCCCCAGCACGGCGACGGAGGTGACTTGAGGCAGCCCAAGGTAAGCAGAGGAGGTGCAGGCACCCGTGGATTTTCTCAGCCCCAAACCTGGGCATCGGCTCCCCGTTCACACCGCCTGGGACTAAGCGAGTAGAAACCGGAGCCCAGTGTGGGCCAGTGTGGTGGCTGCTCCAGGCTGAGGGGGCACAGGAGCCCGCGTCCCGGTCCCTCTGCTGCCTGCTCATTCCAGAGACGGTGGCAGGGCCTGGAAAAGATGGGGCCCCTGGCCTTGTGAGGGGCTCCAATCTCTCCAAACCTGCTCTCCAGCCACTCATCCCTGGCTCTGAACCCAGGCCTGGGGGAAGAGGCGGCCCGCTGGCAGGGTCTTGGTGGGGTGTGGACATCACTGGGTCACTTTGGGGTGGGAACCCCAAAACTCTGTGCAAGGCGTGCCGGAAGGTTCGCTAGTCCTCGGAGGGCGTGGCCGTGGCTGTGGTCCCGCCCCTCTCCCTAAGTCTCCACGTGGGTCACATTAGCCCAGTCGGGGAACCGGTCCAAGTCAAACAGGACCCGTCCCCAGGTGTTGACCGCCAAAAACACACACAAGACTCCAATTATGTTCATCATCAGTCCTGTTTTCACCTGGAATGAGAAAAACAGGGGCAGAGTCAGCACCCTCCCGGGAGTCGGTGCTTTGCTGGGCTTTCCGGTCCTGGGGCCAAGCTCTGCATCCCGCCCTGGGCCCCCATCCCCAGATAAAGCAGCAAGACCACTAAGTATCCCGGATGCTCCAAGGAGGGAAGGAGGCGGGATGCAGGGGTTCTCAACGCCCGTTGGTGCGGCAGGAAAATGACCCCAGGGAGGTGACGTGGGGCCAGGGCCGAGGGGAGCGCAGGGAGACGGTGGCAGCGCCGGGGCTGCTAACACTCAAGACCTCCCTGCGCATTCGCCTCCTGGACTGCAGTCAGCTGTGCAGCCGGAAGCTTCCGGGACTCACCCTCTGCTGGTGAAAATCCCCCTTGGAGTCACACAGATAGCGAGCAGGGGCTCTAGGGTAACCAACACGCGTGCCCTCCCCCATCCCACAGAGACGATCAAACCGAACCAGCATCAAGAGTTCTTCCTCTGCCTGCATTTGTCACCAAGGTGTCACCCACTCCCCAGACGCAGTCTCTCCTCTCGCGGCTTCTACCTCTTGAGGCATCCTTCCAGGTCTGACTGTCATGAGCACTGCCCCCAATCTAAGCCTCATGGGTCCTTCCTTGTCTGTGCAGTCTGTCCTTGGCCATGCCGGTCCCTGCCCCCACCCCTGGCGAGTGCTCAGTGAGGGCTCCCGTGGTGCAGGGCTTGTCCGAGGGGACGTGCCACGACCTCGCTCCGACACACAACAGTCCAGCACGCTGCAGATCGATTCCAGAAGGAACGAGAGCCGCACTATCCATGCCAATGATGAGCATAGGTCTGCATGCTCCATCTCACCACAGCATAGGACACCCTGTGGAAACGCCCGCCCCCTCCGGACACAGGGCACCCCCCCGCCCCGATCGCGGCATCGCGGCTCGGTTACCATGTCAGAAACCTTGAGGTGTCCGTAGGCAAACACGATGGCGTTGGGTGGGGTGGCCACGGGCAGCATGAAGGCGAAGGAGGCGCTCAGAGTGCAGGGGAGCATGACGTAGAGTGGGTTGAGGCCGATGGAACGGGACTGGGGAAACACACACAGCGCGGTGACTCGTGGGGCCCTGACGCGCCAGCTGAGTCCCCCCTCTGCCTCTGTCTGACCAGCCCCTCAACCGCGTGCCACGTCCCCGGCTGCCAACACTGCTCAGCACCAAAGGCTGAGCTCAGAGGCCACGCTCCCTGGGCGGCCGACCCCCTCCATTCACTCTGGCCCCTACCGTGTGCCAGAGACCACACTGGAAGCTCCAACAGCACTGATCCTTGCTGTGCCACACGCATGTGTCTGCCCTGCCACATGTAGAGAGCCCAGGAGGCAGGGACCACGCCCACTTACCTACATACACATTTACAGAGGCGTGCATTTTTATGCCTGTTTGGGATCATTTTGCGTGTGCGATATCTTTTATAATTGTACATTTTAAAATGGAGCCACATCTAACAGCACCTGGCACAGAGCAGGCATTCATTAAATATTTGCCGATGAGTGAATAACACGTGGTGTCTATCAAATTCATCTTTACCATGCAGATTTCCATGCATGCAGGAGAGCAGACACCACGCTGAGATGCTCACTGCAACAAGCTCACAGCAAAACACAGGAAGGCGAGACAATGGCCACGAATAGCAGGGTGGTTAACCGTGTGTAAAGAAACCATGGACTAGAATGCGGCTATGAAGAATCCCGTAGGTTTTATGCACTAATACAGGAAGATCTCTAAGACTTATGCTTATATATTTTTAATTGAGGAATGTCAGAGGATTGTAGGATGGATGTATTTGTTTTAAAAGAGTGTATATTCAGAAAGATACCTAAAAAAAATAACAGAAGTTCTCTCTAAGGAGGAGGCCAGAGGCTTGCAGTCTTTCTAATGTTTTTGTATGGTCATACATTTTTGGCCAGTGGCAGCTGTCCCTTGGTACCCTACAGGGAACTGGCCCAGGGACTCAGGCTGATAGCAAACTGTGCGGCTGCTCAAGTCTCCTCCATGAAACAGTGCAGCATCTGCACATAGCCCAGCAACCCCTGTGTGCGCCCTCAACCACCTCCACAATACAGGAGACATTGTCAATGCTAAATAAATAGTTGTGATGCTATATAAATAGTTGTCAATGCTAAGTAAACAGTTGTGATGCTCCATTACTTAGGGAATACCAACCAAAAGAAAAGTTCTGTAAGTGTTCAGTACACATCCATATGTTTTTTTTTTTCCAAATATTTTTGATCCTCCCTTGGTTGAATCCGTGGACGAGAGCCCACAGATGTGGAGAGCCAGCAGTGTACGTATTGTTACATTTTTACTTTTCAAGATCTCTCTGTGTCACTCTGATCTTTGAATATATGAATTTTTAAAAAATATATTAGTTTGTTCTCATTTTATTTCATACTCTAAAATTGTGATTTTTTTTTTTTTTTGGACAGAGTGGACAGTGAGAGAGAGAGAGACAGAGAGAAAGGTCTTCCTTTGCCGTTGGTTCACCCTCCAATGGCCATCGTGGCCAGCACGCTGCGGCCGGCGCACCGCGCTGATCCGATGGCAGGAGCCAGGTACTTACCCTGGTCTCCCATGGGGTGCAGGGCCCAAGCACTTGGGCCATCCTCCACTGCACTCCTGGCCACAGCAGGGGCAACCGGGACAGAATCCGGCGCCCCAACCGGAACTAGAATCTGGTGTGCTGGCGCCGCAAGGCGGAGGATTAGCCTAGTGAGCCGCGGCGCCGGCCTTAAAATTGTGATTTTTTATGAGCTGCTATGTAACTCATCCCCTGTTACTGTGGATATGTGTGCAAGAGTAATTCTGTGCCATACGTCATAAGGGGACAGAAATGGAATTAAAATATAAGATTATGTTGGTACAAGAATTCCAAAACCCATGCATGTTTTTTCATAAAACACATTTTTTATGAACGTTTTGAAGGTCCCCTGAACACATGGATTTCGGGTGTGAATCCACGTTCCAGGACCTTCTGGAAGCACAGTGAGATGCTCTTGCAGGCTCCCCTGACTGGGACACCACTGAGTCCCAGGTCCCAGGGTGGGAGCAGGTCTAGGGCTATGGCTCCTTGGTAAACAGAGTCCTGGCAAGGCTTCACCGAGGACCCCCTCTGGGCGCCAGGCTCTTCCCTGGCTCCCCTCCCTTCTCAGTTCCCCTGGCTTTGGGTACCACACGCTGTGTGCAGTCCACAGGGCTGGCGACCCAGCTGGATGACCACTGCCTTTCCTTTTCGCACAGGTGCCTTGGGGGCTGGTTTTTCAAGACCCTGGCCACCCCCTCGGGCTCAGGCCTGCATTTGTCTCACGGGGGCCCTGGGTGCCCAGGACTGGGACTGGCGATCACCAAGCCAAGGCCTCTGCTAGGGGAGAGGACGCGTTACCACGGCTGCGGAGCACCAAGGCACCCCTCCCCCTCCTCTCTGTCCTCCTTGGCACCTGTCTGGGCCATCCTGCTATTTTTAACACTTTCATCTTTGCTTGGAATGGAAGGGAAAACCACTTAGGTTTGCTTTTTATACACGTGGACGCCCAGGGAGCCGAATGGAAATTCACCAACTTCAACCCCATGTTCAAGGCTCTTTGTAAGCCTCTCCCAGCTCCAGAATAACAACGGCCTCACCCACGCTGGCCCCGCAGCCCACGGGGGCTTTGCACAGCCCTCCTGTCACCCACTCCTGGGAGGAAAGCATTGAGGTGACACAGTCGGGAGCTCAGCCTCCCGACCCCCAGCTTCTCCCAGCACCCCGAGGTGACGGCGGCGGCTGTGCGGTGGACAACGCTCCTGTAGGCTCTGCTGGCTTCCCCTTCCCCACCCAGACATGTGCTCATCCACAGAGCCAGACACACGGGCCCGGGACTCCGCAGACCCCCTGCCTCCACCGCAGTGACCTCTCTGGCCTCAGCAAGCTTGCATCTCCTTGACCCAGGCTGCTCTACCTTCTTAGAGCGGCCTCTTGTCTCCCACCCATCCCCAAGCCTGGCTTTTCCCAAGGCCTCTCCCGGGTGGGCCCTGGCCAGTGGTGTCTCCCTGCTCTGCTGCCCCCCCACTCACCCGTATAGCACAGTCGCTGACCACGGCCCAGACCCTCCTCCTGGTGTGAGTCCCCAGCTTCAAAAATAATCCGATTTATGAAACAAATGTGGAGCCCACAGTCCAAGTCTGATGCTTTGGTCAGCACAGTGGGGGGGATACAAAGAGGAGCCAGCAAAGCAGTGCGGGCCACAGGACCAGGCTCCCCCAGGACACGCGGGTCCACGTGGGAGCCGAGGCCAGACCCAGCGCCCTGAGGCTCAGTTAGGCTCTGGCCCCTGATCCCACCACCTCTCTGAACACTCAGGACGGAGTCACAGACTGACACCTTCCTGTGAAACGGTCCCCAAGCCGCCACCCCAGCAGCAGGGTCGCTTACCATGGAGGCAAAGATGGGCAGAAACAAGGTGGTGGTCGCCACGTTGCTCGTGCACTCCGTGAACACAGCGATGAGCAAGGACAGGATCAAGGTGATGGCCGCGGGGGGCACAGTGTGCAGGGGCTCCATCTGCTTCCCCATCCACTCGGACAGCCCCGAGACCTGGGACGCACAGGAAGGGCAGTCACCCGGGGCCCCTTCCTCCCTCTTCACAGGTGTTCTCATCCAGTCCCCATCACCACTCTGCTGCCTCCTAAGTCCGTATTTCCAGCCCAGCTGGCTCACTCCCTGGATTTAACCACAGGTTGCCTTCTAGAAACTTCTGCCCAGATGTCCCGTGAGCAAGCCAGACTCCACATACCCCAACCTGAATTCCTCCTCTTTAGCCTCCAAAGTGCCTCTCCCTCATGGCTCCCCGGTCTAGGGAGTAGACTCACCAACACCTGCTGTCCAACCCAGACAGCTGGGAGTCCTCCTGGAGTCTGTCTCCTTCATCCCTTGTACCCAGTCACCAAGTCACCCCCAAAAATCTCACAGCCATCTCCACCCAGTGCTCCACAGTGCTGGGGCCTCAGATCTGGGACTCTGGGCCAAGAAGATCTGGCCCGGGGAAGGGAAAGAGAGGCCAAGGGCAGACCTTTAGAGAACTCTCACACTTCAGGGAGAACAGAGGAAAAGCCAACAGGAGCTGAGCAGGAACAGTCAAGGTCAGGGGCAAAGCTGGAGGAAACGGTGCCTTGGGGGTCGGACGTGGAAGGAACATCAAGGAGAGACGGGCCACGCGGTCCAAAGGTCTGCAGCTGCGTTAGAGGCAGGTGACCGGTGTCTACTTGTTCTCCTCCAAGCCCTGCCTGGCGAGGCCTCCCCTCCAGATACCAGAGTGATTTGTCTCCAGTGCAGGTCTGACCACATCAATGCTGACCTCGGCCCTTCAGTGGCACTCCTCTGCCTTCAGAACTGAGGTCACATCCCCAAGGCCTTCAGAGAAATGGCTTCTGCTAGAGTCACCAGCCTGCTCTTCTAGTGCTCATGGGTCACTTCTTCCCAAAATGCCCCCTTCCTGGGCTGTGAAGTCCTCAAGAACAGGGACTACACCTCAATCTTCTCTGTAATCTCTGTGCCTCGCCAACACTAGAGACATAATGGGAATGTTTGATGAATGAATAAACGATAGATGGAGAGATGAGTAAGTGGAAGGAGGGATGGAAGGGTTGAAAGATGATGACTGTATGGATGGGTTTGTTAATCCAAAAGGTATTCACACACCCACCACACACCAGGCTCTGTCTTAGATATTGAGGAAACAGCAACAAGGAGATGGAAAAATTATTACATTCTAACCCTGGATAGACAACAGTTTTTCAGATGGATGGGTGGATGGGTAGATAGACAGATGGAAAATGGACAGATGGATGGATGGTTGGCTGGATTGGTGGATGGATGGATGGATGGTTAGATGATAGATGGATGGCTGTATTGGTAGATGGGTGGGTGGATGATGGGCAGATGATAGATGGATGGTTGGCTGGATTGGTAGATGGAGGGATGGATGAGGGATGGATGGATGGATGGATGGATGATTAGATGGATAGATGGTTGATGGATGGATGGCTGTATTGGTAGATGGGTGGGTGGATGATGGGCAGATGATAGATGCATGATGGATGAATAATGGATAGATGGATGGAAGGATGATGGATAGATGGATGGATGGTTGACTGGATTGGAGGATGGATGGATGGATGGATGGATGGATGAGAGATGGATGGATGGTTGGCTGGATCGGTGGATGGAAAGGTAGATGATGGATGGACAGATGGATGATAGATGAAGGCCAGCAGCACTAAGCTAGGTCATCCCTCCCTCTGGCTTTCCCGAGGGGAAAGAAGGAAAGTAGAGAAGGTTATATTTGGGGATATTTTCACCCAAAATCTCTTCCTCTAATCTTGGGCCATTACACAGTTAGCTGGGGGCAGGGGGGAGGGAAGGCATTTTGAAACCATGTCAAAGAAGAGTTCTACAAGCGGAAGAAACCAAAGAAAACAGTGAAAATATTCACGAGGACTTGAGAACAGAGACAGCTGTGGATAAACCACAGCAGAGATCCTGTGACCAAGCCCAGAGGGAGCCTGACGGCAGAGCAGGGCCACGCAGCACTCACATCTGTAATCCCTCAGAGTCCTCTCCCCCTCCCAGGGCACGAGTCGGCCTGTAGGCTTCCTAGAGGACAAACAGAGTCCCGGAGCTCAAAGACTGCGACGTGGGGGAGACAGACGCAGACACACAGGGCCGGGGTGCAGGGAGGGCCGTGGGCAGCCAGGGCTCAGCAGGTTACCTCGCATCCTTTGGCCACGGCAAAGCCGCTCCCCAGCAGCAGCACGATCCCCCAGGGCACTTTCTCCTGGGCCACCTTCCAGTTCAGCAACGCAGGTGGGTAAAATGGAGTTTTCCTTTCTGAGAAGAAAAAATAAACACACTCCCACTCACACGTGCACAACCGAAAGCAGTGGTAGAGAATGAGTGAGGTGGCATCAAGGGACCATAAAAACCACGGGGACCATGGTGAAGCAGCTACTGCTTGTAAACCAGCCACAGTGTGCAGCGACTGTTAACCCACCACACACACTGCTGACCGCACAAGGAACCCAGGCAATCTTTTGGAAAAGCCATTTGGCCACACAAAGAATCATTAAGTATTTGTATTCTTTTACCCAGCACTATGATTCCTAGAAATCTATCCTGAAGTCAAAGTATCTCAAAAGAAAGCTCTGCATGAGAAAGCGTGAACTGGGGCCAGCACCGTGGTGCAGTAGGCTAAGCTTCCGCCTGCAGCGCCAGCATCCCGTGTAGGCCCTGGTTCGAGTCCTGGCTGCTCCACTTCTGAACAAGCTCCCTGCTAATGGCCTGGGAAAAGCAGGGGGAAATGGCCCAAGTGCTTGGGCCCCTGCACCCACGTGGGAGACCCAGAATAAGCTCCTGGCTCCTGGCTTCTGATTGGCACAGCTCTGCCTGTTGTGGCCATTCAGGGAGTGAACCAGTGGATGGAAGACCTCTCTCTGTCTTTCCCTCTCTCTATCTGTAACTCTGCCTCTCAAATAAAATAAATCTTTATAAAAAATGTGAGCTTCTAGTAATGAAAATTCAACAGTCCCTTCTTGTAATATAATGCCATTTTTAGAGGAAAGAAATCTGAAGACTGGGAATACTGGGAAGTGTTTACAGTGTAATTCCAAGCAAACACCAAAACCTAAGAAACAGGATTCTACCTGTGCGTGTGTTTTGATCACAGCCGTATACACATCAACAGAGAGAGGGAGGAAGAGGGAGAACACAGAAGCACTGGCGGCATCATGGGGAATCTGAAACGCTTCCTGCTGCTGTTATAACAGGAACAAGATTTCGAGAGTTGAAGAAGGAAAGAGAGGAGATTTGCACTAAGCAGTACGGCTGTCGCCTGGAAAATCACTGCTCCCCAGGGTTTTGCAAGGCAGCCAGTCCTCTCCAAGGCCGTGGGATTTCCTTCCTGGGCCCAAGGAGACCTCTGCTCTGCCAGGGCCCCAATCCCAGGGACCAGGCGGCCAGAACGGGAGCCCTTACCTTCCTCAGTCTGGCTGCAGAAGTTGAACTTGGGCTTCTGTGAAGGCACAACGAACAGCAGGAGGGCCACAAAGATGGCCACAGTGGCGTCAGAGGCGTACCTGGGAGGGGAAGAGCAGGCAGTTTACCCCGGCTCGGCTGCTGTGGTCACCTGCCCTTGGGCAGTTCTCTCTAAATGCCTCTAGTGCAGACCCGGGAAAACTGGAGCCCCCCGAGCCTAGAGCAGGACAGTGTGGGAGGCAGAGCTCTGGCTGGAAACCAAGACGCCCACGTGCTTGGCCACCGCCTTGGGTGACTCCGGGCAGTCCGCCTCCGTCTCTGAACCTGCACAGTTCCATGGTGACCACCTTTCAACCAGGTTTTCTGGGATTCTGGGCTCACTGGGATGACCCCAAGGACTCTGGTGTGCCCCAAGCAGACCTTTGAAAAAACAGCCAGAGACAGCAGCTCTCTCTCCACCCACTGCTCCTGCCTTTTTGGTTTTTTTAAATGACTGATTTAAAAAGCAGAGTGACAGAGAGAGAGAGAGGGAGAGGGAGAGAGAGACATCCTCCACCCACTGGTTCACTCTCCAAATGGCTGCAACAGCTGAGGCTGGGCTAGGCTAAAGCCAGGAGCCTAGCCTTCCATCTGGGTCTCCCACATGAGTGGCAGGGGTCTAAGCCCTTGGGCCACCTGCTGCCTTCCCAGGCACATAGGCAGGGAACTGGACTGGAAGTGGGTAAACCAGGACTGGAACTGGCACTCATACGGGATGCTAGTGTCACAGGGGACCTGCTGTGCCACAACACACAAACCTGCTCCTGCCTTTTCCAGGACATACAACCTCAAAGCCTGGAGAGAAATAACATAGATGCTCTTTTTGCTGAATCTATCTAAGAAGCTTCTGGACCCTGAGATGTGTGTCTTGTGAGGGACTTGCCCAGATCTGAAGAAAGATAAAGAGGCCGGCAGTGTGGAGCAAAAAGTTTAGCCACTGCCTGCAGTGCCAGCATCCCATATGGGCACCGCTTTGATGAATGGCTGCTCCACTTCTGATCCAGCTCTCTGCTAATGTGCCTGGGAAAGTAGAAGATGGTCCACGTAGGCCGGCGCCGCGGCTCACTAGGCTAATCTTCCGCCTAGCGGTGCCGGCACACCGGGTTCTAGTCCCGGTCGGGGCGCCGGATTCTGTCCCGGTTGCCCCTCTTCCAGGCCAGCCCTCTGCTGTGGCCAGGGAGTGCAGTGGAGGATGGCCCAGGTGCTTGGGCCCTGCACCCCATGGGAGACCAGGAAAAGCACCTGGCTCCTGGCTCCTGCCATTGGATCAGCGCGGTGCGCCGGCCACAGCGCGCCGGCCGCGGCGGCCACTGGAGGGTGAACCAACGGCAAAGGAAGACCTTTCTCTCTGTCTCTCTCTCTCACTGTCCACTCTGCCTGTCAAAAAAAATAAAATTAAATTAAAAAAAAAAAGAAGATGGCCCACGTGCTTGAGTCCCTGCCATGCACATGGCAGACCTGGATTGAGTTCCAGTGTCCTGGCTTGGGCCTGGCCCAGTCCTGGCTGTTGTGGCCATTGGGGAGTGAACCAGTGGATGGAAGATCTCTCCCTCTCTCTGTAACTGTGTTTCACATAAATATTTTGGGGGCCGGTGCTGTAGGATAGTGCACTAAGCCCCTGCCTGCAGTGCTGGCATTCCATATGGGCACCGGTTCTAGTCCTGGCTGCTCCACTTCCAATCCAGCTCTCTGCTATGGCCTGGGAAAGCAGTAGAAGATGGCCCAAGTCTTTGGGCCCCTGTACCCACATGGGAGACCCAGAAGCTGCTCCTGGCTACCCTGGCTTCAGATTGGCCTAGCTCTGGCTGTTGTAGCCATTTGGGGACTGAACCAGCAGATGGAAGACCTCTCTCTCTCTCTCTCTTTGCATCTGCCTCTCTGTAACTCTGCCTTTCAAATAAATAAATAAAATCTTTTAAAAAATCATAAAATAAGTATTTTTAACAAGAAATATAAGAAAGGGAAGACGACAGAGTTTTGGACACCAGACTCCGGGATCCTTCCTCCTAGCCTAACACGGTTTGCTCATGGTTTTGGCCACCTGCCTGCCCCAGCGTTTTCCCCTTGGCCTACAGGGAAGGAGAGGCTGCTGGGAGGACACATCTGGGGTGCTGTCAGGAAGAAAGTGGACCTCGAGGCCAGCAGAGCACCTCTGACACCCAGCTCCAGGACAGAGGGGTGCCGAGCCCCGCCCACCCCTCTTGGGCAGCCTCCTAAGCCGGGGGTTGGGGGCTGTGCAGAAGGAACCCCTTACTTGGTCTCCCCTTCCACCCAGGCGAGTGACAGCCAGCCGGGCATGAAGCCGGGGTCGCGGGAGAACCACAGGACCACGAGCAGGACGAAGCAGAGGAGCACGTTGACCTCGGCGAAGGAGAAGGGGCCCAGCTTCCTGTACTCCGCCTGCAGCACCTCATAGGCCGCCTTCTCGTTGCTCCGCCTCTCCAGCCCGCAGCCCCAGGAGTCTCTGAAACTAGAAAATGCAGAGGTGAGAGAAGGGCAGGCCAGGCTGGTTGGCTGTGGCGCTGGTGGGACGAGCTTCAGTGGCGTCTGCACACAGCACAGGGCACTGCCTCCCGCCTGCGGCAGGACCTGGAGCAAGTCCCTTCCTCCCCTCTGTCACCTGCCTCCCCGCCTCCCTGGGCCAGTGTGGAGAAGCCTGCTGAGGGGTGCAGCTCTGTGAGCCCAGTGCACGCCCTGGGACCCGGAGTGGGGGGGTGCTCCCAGGAGAGGCCCCAGATGTGCCGGTGATGTGAGTGGCTGGTGTCCGTCAGGTCCTCGGGCCAGTGGTGGCAGGAAAGAGAGCCCAGCCAGGAGGCTGGGAGGCTGACCAGGACAGGGGAGGGGCAAGAGGACAGGATGCAGAAGCAAGCAGGCGGGATCAAGGCCATCGCCGGCAGGTGCCCCGTCACCTGCAGACTGGTAGCTCCAGGGTCACCTGGGGGAAGGCCAGGAGAGCTCCTAGAGCCTGCCTGAGGCGAGACCAGGGTTTCCCATGCACTCTATGAGCCTTCCCCTTCCCCCTGTGGCTGGAGCTGCCTTAGCTGGTGCTGGGCAGAAGACTGGGCTAGGCAGGGGCTGGGCGGATCCTGTGTTCCTGAGATTTAGGATTAGGGATCCAGGAGATCCTGGGGTTAGCAGCAAGCACAGCTGGGGCAGCAGGGCCCACCAGGGTGTCCTACAAACCGTCCCCCAGAACAGCATGGGCATGGGGGCAGGAAGGAGGGGGCCCCTTAGAGGAGGGGAGGAGGGTAACTCAGCTGTGGGAAGGGGGTAACAAGGACCACTGCTGGGTTTGCAGACCCTGAGATGCTCTCGGAGGATTCCATTCACATGTTCCTGCCGCCATCAGTCTGCAGGGGTCTCTAATACAAGACGACGGGAAGCAGGGGTTGATGGGATAGCTGCTGAATCCTAAAGCCCATGCTGCCGTGTTCTGCCTTGCCTGTGGCTTGGCCTGGCCCAGGGCATGGGAAGGTATCCAGACACAGCCTCTTGGGATGCTCAGGGGCCAGGAAAGGAGGGGGCACCGAGAGGGTCTCAGGTCTTCACAGTTGGGTGGGTCTCCCTGCTGGGCCAAGGGTAAGGCCATGTGCCCCGAGGGGCCCCCCTCCTGTGATATCCCCCAGATGATGGGGTGTGTGGATGACTCTGGGGACACAAAGAATGTCTCTCTGCCCTCACTGGATCTTCCAAGCACTGATTACTGTCACCTGTTGCCTTGGAGCCTGGGCCAGGGACTTCAGGTTTCCAGGAGTTGCCCAGCAAGGAGGTGACAGGCAACAACAAGCCCAAGCTCCTGTCTGGTGCTGGCCACACGTCCCCAGCACCACAGTGGCTGCAGACTCCAGGGGCGCATCGAATGTGCAGTCGTTCAGTGCCGCTCCCCTGTCTAGTGTACGGCCAGCCCTCCTGCCTTCTCACACTAAGCCAGCTCACGCTCATCTCTGCAGTCACTTCCTCTGACAACCGCTGGGCTGCCATGTGGTGCGGGTGAATGGGTCCAGGTGGCCTGTGTGTTTCCCAGTGTCTTTCAGCAACAGAGTGGCCTTCAGAGGGACCCACCCTGGTGAACTTGGACTGAACACGACGCACAGCCAAGGAGCGGGAAGGGATCCTCAAGTCCTCTTGTGATGGCGGGGGTTGGAAGAACAGGGGTGAGGCTGGCTGGGACTGCCAAGTACAAGCCAGGATTGGTGTCTTCTGTGGTTCTTGGGGGTCCTGGGGGCCCTGGGGCCTCCGTGGCTGGTGGCATACTCAGCAGGACTCTGACATTATTCTCCACGATCATCCAGACGAGGAACTCCAATGACAGCATGAGGAGGTAGACGCGGAGGCTAAAAGAGGTGTTCCTGGCCTCAGATGAGATGGTCCAGCAGGTGATGGAGGCAGGGGGCGACTCCCAGGCCCTGGTGTGTGGCAGGATGTGGCCTGGGCCACAGCCCTGTTCCCAGCACTCAAACTGAGCATACAAAGCTGTCCTCTGCCTTCCAGACCCAGCACTGAAACGCACTGCACGTCCAGCTAGAACGGCGTGTCTGGGATGGGAGGGAAGCCCTACACTCCCTCCCTCCACACGCAGGCTACAGAGGCGCCAGTGCAGCACAGGCTCCCCGCCAGGCGCACACCGCTGATGGAGGCCATTCCAGCCTGGGCAAAGGGCAGCGTCACCTGCTTGCTGTGAGTTCCTAGGGGCCTGGTGTCCACCATGCTGCAGACAGGAGGCTGACGAAGCCCTCGTGGTCCTGGGGCCAGGCCGGCGCCTTCTTCTTGCTCGGTGGGCCTTAGGGATTTCGGGAAGCCCCAGGCCACAGTTAGTGCTCCTGACACCTGGGCACACCCAGGCTTTGAGGCAGTCCAGAGCGGCAACCTGTGGCCTTCCCAAGACGGGATGCAGTGCCAAGATACCTGGACTCCAATGGCAGCCGCACTACTTCCCCGCTAAACAACCTTGTGTGGGCCAATTAACCCATGCAGGTCTCAGCTGCATGTTTTTTTTTGTTTTGTTTTGTTTTTTTGTTTTTTTCCTGTGGACTGGGGCTGAAACAAAGTACCTACACCTCAGGGGTCATTGTGTGGATTAATTCAGTTCATTCATGCAGGCTGCTTAGACTAGTGTAACCATCCCCCAGCCAATGCTGGCCATGGTGACTTCTATTGCTCCGTGAGGAGACACGGATGCCCACCTGTAGCAGGTGCAGGGGGCTATCTCCCGATAGGCCTGCTGGACGGCCGGCAGCCAACAGGCAGGACACTGGTGCTGGCACAAGTTTGAGGAGCGGGGCCAAGGGGGCCGCTGTCAGAGGTGCGCTGTGCACACAAGCAACATGAACCCCTCCCTTCCCCATGGGGCCTGGACTCGGGGTGGGCGGGGGTGAGTGATGCCTACGGCCATCACGGCCATGATCTTGGCTGTCGTGAGCATGAACAGCAATGTTTCAGCAGCAGTTTTCAATAGAACGCCTCCTCCAGGATAAAACCTAGGCGAATGTCCCATGAAGCCACTGCTGGTCTCTCTTGCTGATCCTCGCGTAGTTTTTAAACCATGTGTGTTTTCCATGAACTTCTCGAAGATCCTGTGGTATGCATGGATTTCAAAGATGTTTGACACCAAAATAAAGTGCCCTTTCAATTCCAGTTTCTGCCAACTTCTTGAAGTGCCTTGTCCTCCTATTTTTACCGCAGATGGAGACACAGAGCACCTGGGCTCAGCTCGCGGCTAAGTCCTTTCTATCTCGGGTGCACAACAACCCTTGCGACAGACGTATTTGTGTCCTTTTCAAGTCAGTCACACGTCATGGCTTCTGTGCAAAGTCCGGCTGCTGTCACAAGTGGCTCTGGGGAACCTGCCAGTGTGCTGGGAATCGGAAGGTGAACTTCCCGGGCCCCGGTGCTGGGAACACTGCAGGGATTTGGATTGATCTGGACACTATCAGGAGGTTAGCTGGGACCTGGCCTCATGGACCCTACGGTGTTGACTTGGCAGAGGAACAGCTCCTCTTTAACCCACTTGGACAGTGCCCCTGTCCTCTCTAGGTGGGAGCAGGGGTCAGAGAGGCCCCGGAACAGCTCATGGTCGGGGGCGGGGGCAGCGCTGGAGCATGAATGCAGGACCCAAGGGAGGGAACTGTGGCATGGCCAGGGGCAGCTTGGAGGGGTCAGCGAGGAATTCCTCCAGGATGCAATGGAAGTGGGGAGGGCCCGGCAGGCGCAGTGCGGGAACTGGGCTGGAACTGGCCTGGAAGACACTGTTCCTGCCACTGCCACCTGTTGAAGCTGGGAAGGCAGGAAATGGCATTCCAGGAAGCAGGAACCGTGCGTGCAAAGGCCCAGAAAGTAGACTGGCGTGGGGGGGGGGGGGCGATGGGAGTTGTGGGCTGACCACACCCCAAGCCGGCTGCTGACTCGCTGGCACTTACTTGAACTTCATGTAGATACACTGGAGCCAAAGCCAGGCGAACAGCAGCATGATCAGCATGTTGGGGAAAGCAAAGCCAAACCAAGACGCAAAATTCACGAGGTCCTTACTGTCAGGAAACAGTCTGAAAGGACAAACCGGCACCCCCTCAACGCCCACGCCGAGCCCCATGGGTGGAGGCTGGGCCGCAGGGGCCGCTGACTGGGTGCCCGCGTCCTCCCCAGGGGGCCAGCTGCCCACGCCCATCACCCCGCGCAGCAAGAGGCTGAGGAGAGACAGCCCACCCCATCCTTCTGCCCAGGTCTTTGCGGGGCCAGGGATGTCTCAGAACCCTCACTCTACCTCTAAGGCTTCCCAGGGTGAGAGCAGAAGAGCCTGGAAGAGTCACTTCCTCCCCAGGCTCCGCTCCTGCCTTCCAATCCCTGGGCTATACCCTTTGATTCCAGGCTGTCAAAGCCGACCTAGAGCTGGCCCGGACAGGCTGCCTCCCCCAGAGGAGCTCAGGGGAGAGCCGCAAGGATATCATTACAGAAAACACTCTCAGGGTGGAAACCTGGTTGTTGATCCTCAAGTCTGCTGGGCCAGGCTCTGGGCCCGTCGTGTCCACCCCCCAGCTTCTGCACCAGCCGCCGCCGGCACCCCTGACCGCAGCTCAGGTCTCTGCTGACAGTGCACCCCGTTGTTCCTGCCGCCGCCATCTGTTGTGTACAGCTCACTTCACGCATCCCTGAGCAGACCCGAGGACCCCACGGGCAGGGCCCAGGTTTCTCTCACTTTGGAGAGGCCACAGACACTGGCCAAGCTGAGAAATTCCCAGCTCTCTCTGTGGTCCGCCTGGGGCTCACAGAGGGACATGTGGCCACAGGGAGTGAGGCACCAGGCATTGAGTGAGCAGCCTCCAACGTCACTGACCACTGACAACCACGGACAGGGGCCACCGGAGGCACTGTTTGCTGCAGGTTCTAAACAAGGCACCTCAGACTACACGGCCACCCCCTGCCCACTGTGGCTTCAGTGCGGAGTTCAGCCCACAGCTCCACTCACAGCCAGATCCTTGTGCCCAGGGAAGAAAGGTGGGTGTGGTCCCAGGACAGAGCAGCCTTGGACATGCCTTGAGTGGGTGCAGGGGTTCTGGGACACAGAGGTTGGGAGGGGCACATCTTGCCCTCCCCTACCGCCATGCACACACACCAGGCTCCCAGGACCCAGCCGAAGAAGAGGAAGACGTGGGCAGGTGCCCCCAGCTCCAGGGCCAGGGACTCACTCGCGCATCTGTCCTGCCAGCACCACGTTGGGGCCCGTCCCAGTCAGTGTGGCGGTGCCCCCGATGCTGGCTGCATAGCACACACACAGGGTCATGGCCTTGCACATGTTCTTCCTCTCCTGGTCCTGCTTCTGCCCCGCAGCACGGCCTTCGTAGATCACTTGGTTCCCTGCAGCGGGGAGACGCTGACGTCAGCCGAGTTAGCCATGGGGGCCGCCCCCAGCCCCAGCCCCAGCCCCGCCACTGACCTGAGGATGGAGACTTCCCAGCCCTGTCCCATCTTTCCACGTGCACTCCTCAGCCTCCACCCAGAGGCACAGTGGGGGCCCCCACGCCTTCCCTAAGGCTGCTCCTTCCAAACCCAGCAACCGAAGACACCGCCCCTCCTCTCGCTCCTGCTCGGGCTCATCTCTCCATCAGGGGTGTCCGAATCCACCTCAAACACCCTCTCCTCCCAGCAAGGCGTCTCCCTTTCCCGAGCTGCTCAGACTGACAGCTCTCCCAGGTTTCCTCTAAGGCACATGATTTGTTGGAGGGGTCTAATCATGCTTCCCCAGGGCTCCCGAGAGTCCACAGCAAGCAGGACTGGGCCTGGTTCGCCTCTGAGGCCGCAGAAGCTCGCCCAGCGTCTGACCATCAAGCCGTGAGTCATGGGCGCTGACCGTCCCTGGGCTGCGGATGGGTAGGGAACGGGCAAAGAGCAAAGCAGGTGCTGTCTTGTGTTCCCTGAGCTCAGTATTTAGCAAGCGGGCAAACACCAATGCCAAGGCCAACGGGAGCAGAGAGAGGAGGGGATTTCTTGCCCAAGGAGGTCAGAGAAGGCTCGCTTGATGATGTATTGGAGTAGCAAGGGGCCAGGGCATTCGGCAGGTGCTCAAAAGATGCCCAAATGGGGCCCAGTGCTGTGGTGTAGCAGGTAAAGCTGCCACCTACAGTACCAGCATCCCATATGGGCACTGGTTCGAGTCCCGGCTGCTCTACTTCTGATCCAGCTCTCAGTTGTGGCCTGGGAAAGCAGTGGAAGATGGCCCAAGTGCTTGGGTCCCTGCACCCACGTGGGAGACCTGGAGGAAGCTCCTGGCTTCAGATTAGCACAGTTTCAGCCGTTTCGGCCAATTGAGAAGTAAACCAGTGGATGGAAGACCTCTCCCGCAACCCCCACTGCCCCCTCTCTCTCTCTGTCTCTGACTCTCTGTAACTCTGCCTTTCCAATGAATAAACAAATCTTTTTTTTTATGCCCAAATGAATCATCCAATGGACAGTTACTGATCTCTGTGATTGGCAGGAACTGAGGGTGGGACCTTGTGAGGTGTTCTAAAGGAAACACAGCATTCTAAGCACCTCTGAAGAATCTAATTCTATGCAAGAATCAAAAACTCAGGAAAACAGCAATTCCTGAATCCGTTGCTCCGTGTGGCTCTAACGGAGGCACTCGGGAAGCAGGGAAGGAGAAAGAGGTGGCCAAAGCACTCGGCAGCGCAGGGCACGGCGGCGCGTGCTGGTGCGGGCTCACCTGGCAGCTCACCGGGCTTGCCCTTATCCGCCAGCTCCAGGGTCCCCAGGCTGGCCTCCGTGGCTGTGCTCGTGGCCTCCATCTGCTGCAGCATGGCCTCCACGATGGGCACCATCATGGCCGTGGTGGCCGTGTTGCTGATCCACATGGACAGGAAGGCCGTGACGCCCATGAAGCCCAGCATCAGCCTGCAGGAGTGGGCAGGAGGGAAGCCAGGGAATCCCCCCACCGGCCCCGGCCTCCCCAAGGGTGTGCAGAGCGGCTGCAGCCAGTCCCAAGCTGTGCATTCCAGTCTGGGGCCGGGACAATTCGAGTGTCTCGCCTCCCGCCCTCCTGTTCTCCTTCCTTCTTCCCTCCCCTCCTACCCCTCTCCACAAACACCACTGATGTCCTCTCTGCTGGCTGCTGGGGCCACAGGAGGCCTTGGGCCCAGCTGAGGTGCCAAAGGTCTCCCCGTCTAGCCAGAGAAGGGCAGGCATCCAGACGAGGCCAACTCAATATGGAGCGTGCCCCTCTGTGGCCGCCCTCTCGCTGAACACCAGGCAGGGCCCCATTCCTCTCTGTGGTCCCCCATATCCCAGCCAGGGGAAGAAAGCACTGGGGGGACAGGGTGGGGAGCCAGCTGAATGGAGCAAAAGTGACCTGGGTCCCCAGGCTCGCCTCTCAGGCTCACTAATCCCCGAGGCTCCAGCAGGGACCCCGGGGGTGCACGCACCATGCAGTTCCAGCCACTGTCCGTGCAGGCTGACCTACAGACCCATAACGACAAAGGTGGAATCCGGCTAGAGGAGGGGAGAGGGTGCGTGAAGGTCAAGTGGTCCTTGAAGGCCATGGCTGTCACTTGATGCTACAGGGCACCAAGGACGCCCGGAAGCCGAGTCCAGAGGAATGGGTGGGAGGGCGAGAGCGCAGGCAGCCACTGGGGGAGGGCGGCTGACCCCTCAGAGCTCCTAGAAGCAGAACCCTGAGTTCTCTTTCCCTTAGCTCCTGCCAATCTGAAGCAGTGGCTTCTGACTGGACCCTGCAAACCTATCACCGGAGGGGAGCCACGCCGCGAAGACACAGCAGAGCTCAGAGAGTCACAGACAGAGGCCTGCACTCCCGGGAGCCCCAGGCATCCCGGCCACGTCATGGGCGCCCAGGGCCACACGCATCTCAGGAGGTGATTACTGAGAGCTAACCAACAGTTGCCTTCAGTGTGGGGGAGGGGGCCTGGGGGCACTGCCCCCAAGATAGGCTGGGCCTGCCCCCCGGCACTGTCAGCCAATCCTTCCAATGGTGGTGGCCTCCCTTGTGTGTAGTGCTCAGGTGGCAGGTGATAAATGAGCCCCAGCCCAGTCCCAGGGGTTGGCTGGGAATGGCCCATGTGCTGGCTGGTTGGGGGGTCTCCAGGAGGGAGTGGGTCACTGGGGTCCCCAGTGATGTTGGGGAAGATGAGGTCCAGGAAGCTACTGTGCAGGAGCAGCAGGTGTCCCTTGGGTGGGTGACCTTTCTGCTTCCCCCAAGCTGGACCGTTGAGCCACCTCTGACTTGCTCTCTCTAAAACCCCCTACTCAGCACGGCTTGATCCAGCCTCCAGTCCAACTTGCTCCTTGGGGACCCTCTAGCTGCCTCCCCCAGGAAGCCTTCCAAACCTGCAGGGACTTGTACTGACCAGTGACACACGCCCCACCCCACCCCCAACCTCCCGCTGAGTTAGAGCACCTTTCCTCACTGCTACTCACCATGCCCCACCCAGGGGCCAGCCGGCCAAGCCCAGGTAAACCCACGGCTAGCCCTGGTCTCCTCCCCAGCCCTGGGCCCACCGCAGAGCCGTGTGGCAAGAGGAAGGAGGTGTAATTACTGTGCAGGCTTGGCCCCCGCCCACAGGAGCGTGCGCAGGGCGATCCTCTTGTGAAGGTTCCAGCGCTCCACGGCCACGGCCACGATGAGGCCACCCAGGAAGAGCATGTTGGTATCCTTCATGTACTGGATACACACCTGGAAGGCAGCATGGAGGCCCTGTCAGGGTTGCCTCCTGGCCACACGCCTCTGGGGCCCAGGGCCACCCATGTCCCCAGAGACAGAGCAGGCCAGATGTCCACTTAGGAGTGGTGTGGGCTCAAGGAGTAAGTCTCCATGACAGAGCGATGCCACCAATGGCACTTAATCTGCTCACTCACAGGCCTAGGCAGCTTGGAGAGGGCTTTGGGGAAGGAGTCCACGGGGACCCCTGGGGCTACGCACCTGCGTGGAGTCCAGAATCTGCAGGAGTGGGAAGAGCAAGACAGGCAGGAGGGAGGTGACAGCCAGAGGGATGACTTCCGTGCACCAGTAAATGGCCATGAGGATGATGACGTAGGCGCACCTGACAAACTGAAGAGACAGCCCTGAGGCCTCGGCAGGCGGCCGCCCCACGGCCCCCACCCCAGAGCGGCGGGGGCCATGGGACACCAGAGGCAATGCTGGACCCCGCCCCCAGTCGGTACAGCTTTCCCGGCTCAGGACAGAGAGGCGGGCTCCCGGTCTGCTATCAAGGCTGCAGCCCCACAAGTGCCGACAGCTCAAGTGGCTGGGTCCTTGTCACCCATGGGCCCCAGGTTGAGCTCCTGGCAAGATGTTGCAAGCATCAGCTTCAACCGCTGCGCCTCGACATCGGCCCCTCGAGAGGCTTCCGGAAGCACACTCTCAGATTCCCAGTGCCCGTTCCTAATTCCTATCATCCTTAAAGGTTCTGCTCCCACTTCCCCTGCTCCCAGAAATATCCCTGTTTAACCTGCTCATCGTGGCCAGCACTGTTTCCATGGTTTCAGTTTTTGTTCATTACAATGGAGAACACGGTGCTGGTGCGCTCATCGGCATTCCCCTCATTGCCAAGGTCGCTAGCTTTGCTATTCACAGGTGCTCTGGATTAGATCATCTGTGCACATCCATCAGCCACCCCAGCCCTCGGTCTCATCCTCTATCCCCTGGCTCCATCCCTGCTGCGGGCTCCATCAGAACTCTTACTGGGATCGCGACTACTGAACCAGACTCTGCCCTCTCCCTCATCCCGTCCTCCTCCAACTGATCAGCCACCAAGACCTGGGGCTTCCGTCCCCTTGTTCTCGGCCTTCTGCCCCACTCTGTCATTCTCCCAGGTGAAACAATAGGAGGCCACTGGGATCGAGCAGGATCCTGCCAGGCCAGACTAGATGTCAAGACGGAGCCACACATGCTGAGGCCCATTTCAAGGGGCTTGGCGAGTTCTCTGCTTTCATCCTTGCAAACAGTAACCTGGTGGGAGCCATCCTCTAAGTTTCTATTGCTCTCTGTCCCTGTCCCAACCTTGCAAGGAAAGTAGCTCAGAAACAACCCCTTGCCTTTTGGTCTCTCGCTCCTGCTCTCTTCCACCCTTTCCTGTCTCTAAAACCCGAGTTCTCTGGCTCAGCGCATGGGAAGACACTGACTATTTTATGGAAGGAGGCGATGCTGGATTCTAGAATCGCACAAAGCCAGTCCAGACTGTCCCACTACATCCACTATAGTTTTGCTTCTGCCACTGCTGCTGCCTCTGCTTAGGCCTTATGTCTTCCCCTGCAACTGGTTTGCTCATTCATCCCAGGCCCAGCCTCTGGCACAGTCTTAACACCCTGGACACGCTCAGTGAGCGCTTGGTAGAGGAACGGTTGCCTTGCCCCGAATCCGGCTGCAACGACAGTGCTAGAAAAGAGGCCATCCACACACTACTGCTGCTGCTGGCTGTAAAGCGGTCAGCCAGACTTCCTAAGGCCCCGGCTGGCTTGCAGCCATCCTAAGAAGCATGACTCCCCCAGCTGCCCACCAGCAACCAGGACACCTCCCTCCCGTCTCGGGCAGGGTTTCCCAATCTGGCCGCGTTGGCACTTCGGAGCGGGGGATTCCTTGGGGCAGGACTGTTCTGTGCCCTGTAGGACCTTTACCAACCTCCCTGGCCTCTGCCCAAGTGAAGACAAAAATGTCTGCGGGTGGTGCCAATGTGCCTGGCTGGGGTGAGGGAAGAGAACTAGAGGAGTCCAGTGACTGTCACCCCAGAATGTGGCCTCCTCGTGTGCTTATTTTAAATTAAAGGACCATCGAGAGCGGCAGGTGCAGGAAGACTCTCCTTGGACAGATCCTTGGCTGATGCAGTCCAGGCCCATGCCCTCAGCTCCTCTGCCTGAGGTTTCATCGAACTAAATTCAAACCCCAGGCAGAAAGACTCAACTCCATCCACACCCTCATCTTCTCTTCGGGCAGTGCCAGGCAACATTCCAAAGAGAGGCATTTGCAACCCATTGGTGTGTTTTGAACAACAGACTTTGTCCCGAGCCATTGTATGGTTCTCCTAAAAAATCTGTGATTCACCTAAAATCTGGCTCCATTCTCCACTCTCCAGCTCTCCTGTGGAGAAGGGGTACATGAGCTTCCAAATCGTGCTGGGCTGGGCTGGTGCCTCCACACACGTCACCAGCTGTGCGTCGTTTCTACTCTGTCACCTGTCTAGTGTCAGCTCAGGACAACAAGTCATCAGAGGGCACAGGGGATGCCGGCTGAGAGCCATGGGACTCAGCACCATGGAGTGATCAGGAGCCAGGCCTGCACACTCACAGACCTGGGCCATGTCCCCTGCCTGCCATCCTGGTCTGCCTCAGTCACCAACTGCTCTGGACCTGGGTGTTGGGAGTGTCCCATGGAAACAGGTGGTGGCAAGGCAGGTGATAAGAGGGTGCATTGTGGAGAATTTTGAAACAATAATACTATCTGATCATCATTCTGCTTCTTATCGTCATGTGACAGCCACTCTAAACAATGTCACTGATACATTCAGATTTCTCCAATGTCATTGATAAGCTGCTGCATTGGTATTGCCCCCAGTCGGGACCCCTCTGCTTCTTTGTTTCACATCCTCATCTGTTCACTGAGAATTTAATAGTGCCTACTCTTAGTGGATGGCACAGAGAAAAAAATCCTCAGTAATTTTTTATGGCCTAAACTATTACTTTTTCATTTTTTTTATTTGAAAGGCAAAGAGAAAAAGAGACAGAGATTGTCTATCTGCTGATTCACTCCCCAAATGCTGAAGCCAAGAGCCCACAAGTCCATCTGGGTCTCCCATAGGGGTGGCAGGGACCCAGGTATTTAAGCCAACACCTGCTGCCTCCCAGGGTGCACTGGCAGGAAGCTGGATAGGTAGCAGACCAGGCTCCCCCACAATGGAATGCGGTGTCCCAAGCAGCAACAAGACCACTACACCAAACAGCAGCCCCTGTGGTCTGAATCTGGAAGCAGGAGGTGGCCTGGGTTTCCACTGCCAGTCCTAAGCTCAAGGCTCCGAACACGGCCAAGAGGGCAGAGGAGGAGACACAGGCTAACTCGACCACCTCACCTCCACTCTACTAGGAGGAAGCCTGGGGTTGCTCCTCCCTCACCTAGAATGTTCCCAGGGCAGTAGGGAGGGCAGGAGGGGAAGGCTGGAAAAGTCTGGGGAGGGGTGGGAGTGGGATTGCACGTACACAGAGGAGCCTGCTCTTGGTGCTTGACTTCAGTGCATCTCCCTGCCGCTGGGAAAGAGGCTGGAAGGTGGTGAGGGCTGAGTTACAGGCAGATGGTAGGATTTACAAGTCAGTGTGCAGCACAGAGCCTAGCGTATCAGGGCACTCCGTGAATGCATGTGCACAGCTGGGTGCCCAGGTGAATGAATGAACGCCCGGCCCAACAAAACTGTGGCTCATTACTTATGCACTGCTTAACAAGGGACACATGTTCTATGAAATGCACCAGGAGATGTCCTTACAGTGCGGACAACACAGAGCGTGTTCACCTAAGCTGAGATGGCCACAATGTCACCAGGGGGACCTTATGGGAATGTCACTGTCAAGTATGTGCACAGGCATTGCCCAAAATGTCATTATCTGGTGCACAGTTGTATTAACCAGTAGGGATGCCCTGACACATGGCTTAATGAGAAAATGTAGGTGAAACATACTGTGTGCAGGGGGAGAGAGAGAGAGAGAGAGAGAGACAAGAAATTGATTGGCTTTTGCAGAGACGGCCATCAAAATATTATGTTATGAGATTTGATGTTATTTTCATTTGTATTTTGTACTCCGCAGTCTTGTATAAAAGGCATTTTGACAATTTTAGTAAAACAAATGATATAATACAGTTATCATTCATTTTACTAAAAGTACTTTTTTTAAAAAAGAAAGGACCCACAGACTGGGTGGAGGAAGTGGAGCAGAGATAAGGCCAGGAAGGCAGCAAGGTGGAGGGGAGAGGAGGACAGCCTGGAGGGGAGGGGCGGGGCACTGGCAGAGGGCAGCACACCCTGGGAGCCCCGCCCCTGGGGGACAGCGCTGCCCAGGCTGCCACAGTCCCACCAGCTTCCCGGCAGCTCTGCCTCTGCTGTGTACCTCTGGGGCTCCTTGCACAATGGGGTGGCGGTACAGGGTGGGGGCAGAGGGCTCTCCAGAGGTGACCAAAGCCGGGACACAGAGGGAGGAAACAAGATGACAGAGGTCCCGGCTCCCAGGCACTGGACGGCAGTAGGTGTCTCCCAGGGTAGCTTAATGACAGGCACATGCACAGGTGGGCCCAAGCTGGGACCCCAGCTGTGTGTGTCAGGGTGTGTGTGTGTCAGGGTGAGGGTGAGGCCTCAGCCACTGTCCAGGTGCAGCAAGGTCAACCACACTACTATAATTATCCCAGGGAACATTGCTCCCTGCCCGCAGCACTGAGATCCCAGCTCTCCTGCCTGGTTCCCACCAGCGCGGACGACAACAGGCCCCAGGCTCTTTCTAGAGAGAAACATGGCTGCCTGCAGTTGGTTCAGCAACTGAAGAGCTGCCACGGCTCCATCTGCTGGCCTCAGCCCACTCGGGTCCTCCGCTCGGCCCACCCAAGGGCTCCTGGAGAACAGAGCCACCTTGCCCCACTGCACGGATGCGAACACCGAGGCCCAGACAGCGCAAGGACGTGACTAAAGTCACTGGGATGCCTGGCTGCTGCAAGTCCGCCTTTCCCGCAGGTGGGCTTCCTGGCATCCCTGCGCCCCCCTCCTCTAGGATGGCCCCCCAAGGCACCCCTGAAGAGCGCCTCTGTTCCCCGAACCTGCCAGGGGAGGAAGGGGGAGCCGGAGGTTTCCTGTCTGGGCTGAGAGTGAAAAGGCTGAAGCGGGAACGAGGAAGGAGCAGCCACAAAAGGCTCCAGAGGGCTAGGGCCTCTGCCAAACTGGCTGTGCACAGCCTGGCGGAGTCTGGGCCAGGGTGCCCGCCCCGCCCCCGCCCTGTGGCCAAGGCCATTCATTCTCCCTTCCCTCCCAGGAGCAGCTAGGCGGCCAGGCCATGGGACGCAGTTTCCCTGCAAACCAGGGTCCTGCCACCCAAGGCGTGAGCTCTGGGAACGTGTCCCGCCTCCCGGCCACAGCGGGTGAGCCTGCCTTCCAGCCTGGAACACCATTTAGGCTCAGAGGAGGCACTGGGTGGTGCAGAACTGGGGAGAAACTGCAGCCCTGTAGAAACAGCCTGCAGCCCATGGAAGGTCTCAGGAGTGGCAAAGGCAGCCCTCGGGATCCAGGTAGGTGAGGATCCTCTCCTGTAGGTCTCTGCCTAACAGAAGCCACCTGGAGCCAAAGTCGCCACCAGCTGGGGGCAGAGACCAGAGAGGCAAAAAGGGAGAACCAGCGCCCTGCCGGCCTGGGGAGCTCTGTGTGGGAGCCTGGCAGTGATGCAGTCAGGGGGAGGGGGTGGGGGATCCTGGGCCAGGGGCCGAGCCTGCGGCTGGGGGCGTCTGTGTGACTGGAACCCGTGCTCACTTCTGGGTCTCTGTGCTTGCCCAGCCGGTTCCTGCACCCCGGACCTGTGAACCGCAGCGTCTGTGCACGCTAGGGTCTCTGCGTCCCTCTGGATGCTTCGCAGGACACCTCCCATCTGGCACCTGAATGCGCGCCCCCCAGGGAGCTGTCCCTGCCCCGGGTGGGGGTCCGTGCGCTCTGGTTCAGTACTCGCGGGCTCACTGTCCTGGGCATGGGGCACCCGAGTTCTTCGGGGCTGCCCGGAGACACAACTGACCTTGGCGGGCATCAGAATGATGAGTGGCAGCAGCAGGAGCGGGGTGACGAACAAGATCACGAAGGACTTGAACTTGGAGACATAGCTCATCGCCGAGGCCATCGTGCGGGTGGGAGCCTGGCGGAAGAGACGAGTGAGGGGTGGAGTGAGGGGTGGCTGGAGGCTCCGCGGGCTTAAGAAGGGACGGACTGCCCCCTCCCCCCGCCCCCGGGAGTGGGGGCGGTGACAACTCCGCCCCCCCCCCACCGTGGGGCCTCCTGGCGGCCACGGGGCGGGGCTACCCCTCGGGTCTGTGGGGCCGCCCACCTCAGGCTTTGCCGCCCGGTGGTGGTGGCTGAAGGCGTTGGCGGAGCGCAGCGGCGTTGGGGATCCTGGCGCCTCCAGCCTCTCGGTGCCCGGGGCCGCCCTGGGGCAGCTGAGCGGGCGTAGCTGTCTTTCCTTCTGCCTGCTCTGCGCGTCCGCACCTGCTCTTCCCCGGACCCTGGAGGGGCCGCCGATGGACACCTCCAGCTGTCTCTGGGTCTCCCGCCCCAATCCCTGTCCTCGCCCCCACCTCGTGCCCGAAGGGTCCCGCGCTCCCAGCCTCCTCTGGCTTCCCGCTCTGCGTCCCTCCTGTCCCCCCAACTCCCTCCCCGCGTGTGCTGTCGCAGCCAGTGAAGCCCTGGGGGCTCCCCGGCGACACTGACACGGTGCTCTGTGGCCTGGGCGGCTCTCGCCCTCCAGCAGACCCGTCAGGGCCCCCTGGAGGCGCCCACCCCTCCCAGAGGGTAGCTGGGGTCTGGAGAGGCGAGGACATAACCTAGGCTGCCCTGCAGGTCTTTCTTTCCCTCAGCCCCGTGAGCACACACCTTGCGGAGCACGGGGAGACCCTAGCACCTCCAAGCCTTCTCTCTTCTGCCTGCTCCTGGGCGCTCACTGTGCTCCTCCTGCACCCCCATTCCAAGCAGTCTAGTGACGCCTTGCTCGGGTTCCTTGGCCACGGACCCCGCCATCGGCCCCTGCAAAGGTTACTTCCGGAACAATTCCAGGCCTTTTCTCCTTGTCATTACTCCCTAAACAACGTAGTGTGCCAGCTGTTTACAGAGCACTGGATGTAAGTCAACTAGAAATGATTTTTATTATTTATTTAAGATTTATTCAAAGGAAAGGCAGAAAGAGAGAATCTTCCATCTGCCGGTTCACTCCCCAAATGGCTGCAACAGCTGTCAAAGCCAGGCGCCTCTTCCAGGTCTGTCCCATGGGTGCAGCGGCTCAAGGACTTGGGCCACCCTCGCTGCCTTTCCAGGCACATCAGCAGGGAGCTGGGTCGGAAGTGGAGCAGCCGGGACTCGACATGATGGATGCCGGCCTCACAGCCAGCAGCTTCACTCGCTATGCCACAATGCCGGCCCCAAGAGGATTTAAGGTATAAGGAGGATGGCCAGGGTCCTGGAACCAATCCCCCAAGCTACCCAGAGATAACTGGGAAGTCCAGGCTTTCGCTGCCTGGGCGTGTCTCAGGTCCTCAGACTCAACACAGCCTGATCAGGTTCAGAGTCTCTTCCTGTAACCCATGCCCAGGCAAACACGCACCCTTCCCAAGCCCTCCTGCCACCGCTCACCTGATCTCCTCCGTAATGCTCATCCGGGTGACCCCGGCTTTCCCGCTGTCCCCACTTCCTCGTCCTCTCGTGGTGCTTAGCCCAGCTTGTGCCGACATTCACTGCTGTGGTTTCTATTCATGTCTGATTTACTTGTCATGTGCACAGCCAGCATTGTTCCATTTTATAAAATAAATTTCCTTATCTGAGAGGCAGAGAGAGAGAGAGCGAGCGAGCGAGCTCTCATCTGCTGTTTCACTCAAATACCAGAAATACCTGTGGCTGGGCCAGCTCCTGCAAGGAACTCAGTGCAAGTCTCTTACGTAGATGGCAGAGACTCAACCTCTTCAGCCACCACCTGCTACCTCTCAGGGCAGCCAACGCCTTTGAGTGGGCCTGGCCCAGGGTGTGCACTCAAAATGTTTTCTCCGGGATGTGTGACGGAGACCCCTCAGGACAGGACACACTGCTGCAGAGGGGGTGTCACACAGAGCCTGCACGCGGATCCTGGCTGCATGCCCACAACAAGCCACCCTCTCAGAGCCGAGAGCGCAACACCGGCTTTGCTTTCCAGAGGTTGTTTGTGAAGACTTTGAGTTAACGTTCAGGGCTCCGGCACATAACCGGCCACCGGTACAGATTTGCTCCTGCAATTATATGCAAAATACACCTGCTGGTAGAGACTCTTCAATCTCTTAAAACTGCCTAGAGCGATGGAGGGGGCCCGCACTGGGGCGCGGCGGGTAAAGCCCTCACCTGTGAGGTCGGCATCCCATATGGGCGCCGGTTCGAGTCCAGCTCTCTGCTATGGCCTGGGAAAGCAGTGGAAGATGGCCCAAGTCCTTGGGCCCTGTCCATATGTGAGAGACCTGGAAAATGATCCTGACTCCTAGCTTTGGATTGGCCCAGCTCTGGACATTGCAGCCATTTGAGGAGTGAACCAGTGGATGGAAATCAATCAATCAATCACTCTTTCTCTCTCTGCCTCTCAAATAAATAAATCTTAAAAAAAAAAAAAAGGGAGCCGGCGCCGTGGCTCAATAGGCTAATCCTCCACCTTGCGGCGCCGGCACACCGGGTTCTAGTCCCGGTTGGGGCGCCGGATTCTGTCCCGGTTGCCCCTCTTCCAGGCCAGCTCTCTGCTATGGCCAGGGAGTGCAGTGGAGGATGGCCCAGGTGCTTGGGCCCTGCACCCCATGGGAGACCAGGAAAAGCACCTGGCTCCTGGCTCCTGCCAGGATCAGCGCGGTGCGCCGGCTGCAGCGGCGGCCATTGGAGGGTGAACCAACGGCAAAGGAAGACCTTTCTCTCTGTCTCTCTCTCTCACTGTCCACTCTGCCTGTCAAAAAAAAAAAAAAAAAAAAAAAAAAAAAAAAAAAAAAGGGAGGAAAGCTTCCTGGAGGAGGTGGCACTCCAGCTGAGACTTGAAGGCTGCTCATTTTCCAGACAAGGGTAGAGATTGATCAAAATCACCACTGAAGGAGAAAGTTATAATTGTGGAGAAAAACTCCAAGATAGTTCAGGGCCACTGGAGACTGAAGGGCCACAGCACCAAAGCCAAATCAATGAAGAGATTCTGGATAGGAAGACCAGCTGTTATCGAAGCACCCGTTCCTCTCAAATTCATCTGTAAGTTCAAAATCCTAGCAGCCTAGCACTCAGGGAGGCTAGCAAGTACCCAAGAGGAGTTGATACTTCCAGAAGGAGGACGAGAAGTGGGGCGGGACTGCTCCCAGATCTCAAGACTGACAGAGCCATGACTGATGGAACCACCAGCCACTGGAATAAGGATAGGAAGAGTGGAAGGCTGCCGGTGCCGCGGCTCACTAGGATAATCCTCTGCCTTGCGGCGCTGGCACACCGGGTTCTAGTCCTGGTCGGGGTGCCGGATTCTGTCCCAGTTGTCCCTCTTCCAGGCCAGCCCTCTGCTGTGGCCAGGGAGTGCAGTGGAGGATGGCCCAGGTGCTTGGGCCCTGCACCCCATGGAAGACCAGGAGAAGCACCTGGCTCCTGCCTTCGGATCAGCGCGGTGCACCGGCCGCGGCGGCCATTGGAGGGTGAACCAAAGGCAAAGGAAGACCTTTCTCTCTGTCTCTCTCTCACTGTCTAACTCTGCCTGTCAAAAAAAAAAAAAAAAAAAAAAAAAAAAAAAAAAAAGAGTGGAAGGAGCCGCTCACAGCGCTGGGCCTGGCGCAGGGGAGAGGTGTGCACGGCCTCACACCTGCTTTCGCCTGCTGCACGCATTCACTGTTACCAACACATTTTTATTTTCTATAGATGTGCTAAATGCAGGAAAGCCATGATCCTGATTCCTAATACATTACCTATTATTTCTGGATCTTATTTGCGAATCTTATTTAATTATTCCCCAAGCTGAACATATGAATTCAACGTATGCATGCAAATTTATCCAAATGCAGGAATGCCCTGCATTTGGTCACACTTTCAGCTCAGAAATAACTGACTGTTTAAGCCACTTATTACATTGCATTATAGGCCAGCGCCACGGCTCACTAGGCTAATCCTCCGCCTGCGGCGCCAGCACACTGGGTTTTAGTCCCGGTCGGGGTGCCGGATTCTGTCCCGGTTGCCCCTCTTCCAGGCCAGCTCTCTGCTGTGGCCAGGGAGTGCAGTGGAGGATGGCCCAAGTGCTTGGGCCCTGCACCTGCATGGGAGACCAGGAGGAAGCACCTGGTTCCTGGCTCTGGATCAGCTCAGTGCGCCAGCCATAGCAGCCATTTGGGGGTGAACCAATGGAAGGAAGACTTTTCTCTCTCTCTCTCTCTCTCACTGTCTAACTCTGCCTGTCCAAAAAAAAAAAAAAATACATTGCATTATAACAAATGAGATGATTTTTATTTTATTCTTTTTTTAAAAGATTATATTTATTTATTTGAAAGTCAGAGTTAAATAGAGAGAGAAGGAGAGGCAGAGAGAGGTCTTTCATCTGATGGTTCACTCCCCAAGTGGCCGCAATGGCCAGAGCTGAGCTGATCTGAAGCCAGGAGCTTCCTCTGGGTCTCCCACACAGGTGCAGAGACCCAAGCACTTGGGCCATCTTCTACTGCTTTCCCAGGCCATAGCAGAGAGCTGGATCAGAAGCGGAGCAACTGGACTTGAACCAGCACCCATATGGGATTCCGGCACTGCAGGTGGCAGCTTTATTCATTACGCCACAGTGCCGGCCCCCTGAGATGATTTTTAAAAGCACATCAATTCATATTTTGGATTGATAGCAACATAAAATACATAAAATTTATTAAACCAATAAATTTTAAAATTATTTACTTATCTGAAAGAGAGGGGGGTGGAGTAGGGAAGAAAGAGGGAGGGAGGGAGGGAGAAAGAGAATAATTCTTCCATCCTCTGATTCACTCCCCAAATGGCTCCAACAGCCAGGGCTGGGCGAGGACAAAGCCAGAAGCCAGGAACCCCATCCAGGTGGGTGCAGGGGCCCAAGCACTCATATAACCAACATTTCCATACACAAAATCAGTTTAAAATAATACTTTAAAAAATAATTCGATGGGCACAGTTGCGGGGCGGGAGAGACAGAGATTTTCCATCCTCCAGTTCACTCCCCAAATAGCTACAATGGCTGGAACTGGGCAGATCCAAAGCCAGGAGCCAGGAGCTTCTTCTGGGTCTCCCATATGGGAGCAGGGGCGCAAGGACTTGGGCCGTCCTCTGCTGCTTTCCCAGGCCATTAGCAGGAAGCTGGATGGGAAGTGGAGCAGCCGGGACTCAAACCAGTGCTCTGGTGCGGGAAATGCTGACATTGCCTGTCCAGTGGCAGTTTAATCAGTTGCACAAGACTGGCCCTTCTCATTTTCTTAATATTCCTCAAAATATGAACCCACATCGGACTATATTTCTTAGCACAAAAATACTCTCTAACTGAAAGTATGGTACTGAAGAACATAAAACTAAAAGCATTTCAGAATATTTAGTTATAGTAGCAGACAGTGTATAACTGTATGATGCAACTTTTTAAAAAATTTTTATTTATATATGAAAATCAGAGTTACAGAGAGAGGAGGAGAGAGAGAGAGAGATCTTTCATCCACTAGTTCACTGCTGCAATGGCTGCAATGGCCAGCGCTGGGCCAGGATGAAGCCAGGAGCTTCTTCTGGGTCTCCTACATGGGTGCAGGGACCCAAGCACTTGGGCCATCCTCCTCTACTTTCCCTGGCACATTAGCAGGGAGCTGGATTGGAAGTGGAACAGCTGGGACTCAAACAGGCACCCAGCATTGCAGCTGGGGGCTTTACCCACTGTGCCACAGTGCCAGCCCCTGTAATGCAACTTTTATTCTTGGCCGAATCATTTGACATCATTTAATTTTAAAACTGAGGTAGTAAAAGTCAACTTGGTAGTATTGCTTGAAGTGTTGGCTTGATTTACCAAATCCATTTGACCTGATTTACCAGGTCAGCATTAATAGGCATTACAGGCAATCACAATTTCTGAAAAGGCACCATTCTAAGTACGAATTTCTGTAGAAACAGAGAAGTTGATGAAATTCTCTTGGATGCAGTCATGTGGTTTTCTGAGCAGCTCCTCAGAAAATAGACTCCTGACCAGAGACAAATAAAGTAAAAATCTTTCCACCCCACAAAATTCCAAGTACAACCAAATCAGAGCTTAAAGCAAAACACTGATGCTGTGTTCGGTCCGATATTGTCTTGCTAGTAAACTCACCGATTTCCAAAACCACGTGGCGCACAAAAGTATCCGTTTACAAAGCAGCCTCTAAAAATACACCCATTAATTTTTCATAAGAAAAGCAGAAAGTATGAATAACAGTGTTGTGAAAGCTGAACATCTTCACGTGCCCGTGGAAGTCAGCTTGGGAACGCTCATCTGACCGGGTTGTTCAGTGCAGAGACCGGGAACCCGTAGATGATTGTTAAAAACGGTCACAGCTGATGCACTGGTGATAGTGCTGCCAACTTTCCTTTCTGCTCAATTTTTAGAAATGCTGCAGGTCTTGGCCAGTGCCGAGGCTCACTAGGCTAATCCTCTGCCTGCGGCGCTGGCACACCGGGTTCTAGTCCCGGTCGGGGCACCGGATTCTGTCCCGGTTGCCCCTCTTCCAGTCCAGCTCTCTGCTGTGGCCAGGGAGTGCAGTGGAGGATGGCCCAAGTGCTTGGGCCCTGCACCCCATGGGAGACCAGGAAAAGCACCTGGCTCCTGGCTCTGGATCAGTGCAGCACTCCAGCCATAGTGGCCATTTTGGGGGGTGAACCAATGGAAGGAAAACCTTTCTCTCTGTCTCTCTCTCACTGTCTAACTCTGCTGTCAAAAAAAAAAAAAAAAAAAGTTGCAGCTCTTTTACATGACAGCTCTTTCTCTTCGCCAGCTTCTTCGTCTTGCAACCACGCAGATTTAGGCACCAGACAAGGAAGTTTAGCAAGCGACAGAGAGAGACAAAGCTAAAAAAGAGAGTTCCTGGCAGCCAGGGGGCAGTCCTGGGTGGGGCAGTTGGAGAAGAGGTGCTGCCCGGGAGTGTTCTGTGTTTTGAAATGGGTTTTGGGCCGACGCCGCGGCTGACTAGGCTAATCCTCCGCCTAGCGGCGCCGGCACACCGGGTTCTAGTCCCGGTTGGGGTGCCGGATTCTATCCCGGTTGCCCCTCTTCCAGGCCAGCTCTCTGCTGTGGCCAGGGAGTGCAGTGGAGGATGGCCCAGGTGCTTGGGCCCTGCACCCCATGGGAGACCAGGAGAAGCACCTGGCTCCTGGCTCCTGCCATCGGATCAGCGCAGTGTGCCAGCCGCGGCGGCCATTGGAGGGTGAACCAACGACAAAGGAAGACCTTTCTCTCTGTCTCTCTCTCTCACTGTCCACTCTGCCTGTCAAAAAATAAAAAATAAAAAAAATAAAAAAAATAAAAAAAAAGAAATGGGCTTTGCCTGTTGGTGCCATGTATGCCAATAAGGTGAAGAGCTATGAGCCGCTCAGGGAGCAGCTGCCAGAATCACTTTTTTTGCACAGATTTTGCTCAGAAGGTGAAACTGAAGTACTTGTTGGGAGCCACCTGGAGATCAGAGTGGGAGTAAAATAAATCTTTAAAACGAAAACAAGTATTTATTATTTGAAAGGCAGAATTACAGAGAGGCAGAGGCAGAGAGAGAGAGAGGTCTTCCATCCACTGGTTCATTCCCTAAATGGCTTGCAATGGCCAGAGCTGAGCCAATCTGAAGCCAGGAGCCAGCAGCTTCTTCCAGGTCTCCCATGTGGGTGCAAGGGCCCAAGGACTTGGGCCATCTTCTACTGCTTTCCCAGGCCATAGCAGAGAGCTGGATCAGAAGTGGAGCAGCTCGGACTCAAACCGGCGGCCATATAGGATGCCGGTACCACAGGCAGCAGCTCCACCCGCTATGCCACAGCGATGGCCTTGGTGTAACTTACTTTGCATAGGGAGGTTGACAGAGTGCACCAACACGTCTGTAGTGGTCGGGGCCTTTGGCTGGTGTGACCTTGTCCAGCAATTGCGTTACTCTTCCTCAGGGCCTCCTGGCCCTCTCTACCTGCCCGTTTTAAGAATCTGTCTGTTGGGCCCACATTGTGGCACTGCTAGTGAAGATACCACCTGCAGGGCCAGCATCCCCTGTAGGCTCTGGTTCAAGTCCCAGCTGTTCCACTGCCAATCCAGTACCCTGCTCATGTGTCTGGGAAAGCAGTGGAAAACGGCCCAAGTCCTTGGGCCCCTGCACCCACGTGGGAGACCCAGAGAAGTTCCAGGCAACTGGTTTCAGCCTGATACAGCACTGGCCATTGTACTCATTTGGGTAGTAAGCTGGTGGATGGAAGGTATCCCTCATGTTTCTCCTTCTCTAATTCTGCCTTTCTAATAAATATATCTTTTTTCAAAAAATGAATATATCAATAAACTCTAAATGAGGTGCACTTTTTTAAAAATAAGATTTATTTAAAAGGCAGAGTGACAGAGAAAGAGAGAGAGACAGAAGCCTCCCATTCATTGATTCACTCCCCAAATGGCCACAGCAGCCAGATCTGGGCTCGTCTGCCGCCAGATGCCAGGAACTCCATCGGAGTCTCCCACGGGTGGTGGGCTCCAAGTAACTGGGCCATCTTCTGCTGCCTTCCAAGGCGCATTAGCAGGGATCTGGATTCAGAAGTGGAGCAGCCAGGACTCCAACCTGGTTCTCCGATGTGAGATGCCAGCATTGCAGGTGGAAGCTTAACACACTGCCCCAAATGCCAGCTTCTGCAGCGTCCTTTTAAACTGGTGCAGAGGGGGCTTCAACTGCGCACGAAATGCTTTAGGGTTCAGTGCTGTAGTGTAGGGGGTAAAACTGCAGCCTGCAGTACTGGCATCACATAAGGCTGCTGGTTCAAGTCTCAGCAACTCCACTTCTGATCCAGCTTCCTGCTAATGGCCTGGGAAAGCAGCAGAGGATGGCCTAAGTGTGTGGGCCCCTGCACCCATGTGGGAGACCCTGAAGAAGCTCCTGGCTCCTGACTTTGGACCTGCCCAGTTCCAGCCGTTGTAGCTATTTGGAGAGTGAACCAGCCAATGGAAGACCTCTCTGTCTCTGTCTCTTCCCCCCTCCCTGTGACTCTTGCCTATCAAGTAAATATATCCTTTTTTAAGAAGTACTATTTTTAACTCATTTTGGATATGGAAATGTTCATTATATTATTCTTATCCCTCTGAAACACATCTTAAATATCGTATGGTAAGTGTTTGGAATATTTTTAAAGGAGCCCACACATATAATATTATAAAGGCATTCATGATGCTCAAGGTTTAAGATCATGAAAAAATTTCTCACTTACTGTAAATGCAGTTTCCTCCAAAAGTCGTATGGTGTGTGTTTTTTAAAGATTTTATTTATTTGCTTATTTTATTTATTTATTTACTTATTTGAGAGAGGGAGAGACAGAGGGAAAGGTCTTCCATCTGCTGGTTCACTCCCCATATGACTGCAATGACCAGAGCTGGGCCCGTCTGAAGCCAGGAGCCTCTTCTGGGTTTCCCAAGCGGGTGTAGGATATCAAGCCCTTAGGCCATCTTCTACTGCTTTCCCAGGCCACAATAAAGAGCTGGATCAGAAGAGGAGCAGTTGGGACTCGAACTGCAGCCCTTATGGGATTGGGATGCTGGCACCACAGGTGGAGGCTTAGCCCAGTACAGCACAGTGCCGCCCCCACATGGTGTGTTTTAAGTTAGGCACCTTTGCATCACTATGTCTATTAACTTTGATTCCTTTTCTAAATCTGAGCCTTAAGTTTTTTTTTAAAGATGTATTTATTTATTAAAAGGCAGAGTTACAGAGAGAGGGAGAGATAGAGAGATCTTCCATGTGCTGGTTCACTCCCCAATGGCCACAATGGCCCGAGCTGGGCCAGGCCAAAGCCAGGAGCCAGGAGCTTCTTCCTGGTCTCCCACGTGGGTGCTGGGGCCCAAGCACTTGGGCCATCTTCTACTGCTTTTCCAGGCCATAGCAGAGAGCCAGATCAGAAGTGGAGCAGCTGGGACTTGAACCGGTGCCCATATGGGATGCAGGCACTGAAGGTGGTGGCTTTTACCTGCTACGCCACGGCGCCGGCCCCCTGAGTCCCAAGTTTTAAGTCACTCCACAGTGATAGTAGCCTTGACTGGCAAGTGTGAAGCCGTCGAGTCCTTTGGGCTGAGGAAGGGTCCCATTTTCCTTTGCTCTAATTATTCATTTTCCTTCTTGCTAAATGGCAAATAATTCTTTCCTAAGCCCTTTTCCTTTCCCAGATACATTCATCAATAAAAAAGATGCAAGTATTAGTGTATGGGTTGTCTTTTTGCCCACAAAATGGGCACATTGTATGACATATTCATATCATTGCTGAAGATGCCATTGAAAGTTCTCACCTTCTGAATTCAGTTAGGTAATATTTTTTTAATTTTTATTTATTTATTTATTTTTGACAGGCAGAGTGGACAGTGAGAGAGACAGAGAGAAAGGTCTTCCTTTTTCCGTTGGTTCACCCCCCAATGGCTGCTGTAGCCGGTGCTCCGAAGCCAGGAGCCAGGTGCTTCTCCTGGTCTCCCATGGGGTGCAGGGCCCAAGCACTTGGTCCATCCTGCACTGCACTCCCTGGCCACAGCAGAGAGCTGGCCTGGAAGAGGGGCAACTGGGACAGAATCCAGTGCCCCGACCGGGACTAGAACCCGGTGTGCCGGCGCCGCAAGGCGGAGGATTAGCAGTTAGGTAATATCTTTTATAAAGGATTTTCAGGGCAGGCCACGGTTAAGTTGCCACTTGAGACACCTGCATCTCCTATCTCAGAGCCTGGGTTTGAGTTCTGGCCCTGCTCCCAAGTCCCTCTTCCTACGAGTGCTCACCCTGGGAGGCAGCAGGAGATGGTTCAAGTACTTGGGTCCCTGCCACCCGTGGGGGAGACCTGACCTGAGTTCCAGGCTCCTGCCTTTGGGTCAACCCAGCCCCGGCCATTGCTGGCATTGGGGAGTGAGCCACCAGATAGGTGATCTCTCTGCCTTTCAAGTTGATTAATAATTTTTTGGAAAAAAAAAAAAAAAACTTATCAGCCGGCGCCACGGCTCACTAGGCTAATCCTCCACCTGCGGCACCAGCTCCCCGGGTTCTAGTCCCAGTTGGGGTGCCGGATTCTGTCCCGGTTGCTCCTCTTCCAGTCCAGCTTTCTGCTGTGGCCCGGGAGTGCAGTGAAGGATGACCCAAGTTCTTGGGCCCTGCACCCACATGGGAGACCAGGAGAAGCACCTGGCTCCTGGCTTCAGATCGGTGCAGCGTGCCAGCCATAACGGCCATTTGTGGGGTGAACCAACAGAAGGAAAACCTTTCTCTCTGTCTCTTTCTCTCACTGTCTAACTCTGCCTGTCAAAAAAAAAAAAACCTTATCAGAACCCCAAATAAGACAGGTGTAATGGCGATGAGTGGGATCAGTGTGAAATACTGGGGAGACAGCCTCTACTGGAAGATTCTCCACAAGCAGCCAAGCATTTAGAGACAAAGCCTCCCTCCCTTACACGAGACCCCAGCCCTCACCACTGAAAGCCATGTTTTTCTCAGGGCCTTGGTAGCAAAACCCTGGGGAGCGTAGTCTTTGTGTGAGGGCTTCGGAAATTTCGTGGGAATGCAGATTACAAGAAACTATGCATAGATTTCAAACTTTTTGTGCCAAAATTAATTTATCTTTTTTTTAAAAGATTTATTTATTTATTTGAAAGTTAGAGTTACACAGAGAGAGAAGAGGCAGAGAGAGAGGTCTTCCATCCACTGGTTCACTCCCCAATTGGCCACAGTGACGGAACGGTGCTGATCCGAAGCCAGGAGCCAGGAGATTCTTCCAGGTCTCCCACGCGGGTACAGGGGCCCAAGGACTTGGGTCATCTTCTACTGCTATCCCAGGCCACAGCAGAGAGCTGGACTGAAAGAGGAACAACCAGGACTGGAGCCTGGGGTTCCGGCGCCGCAGGCAGATTAGCCAGTGAGCCGCGGCACCGGCCCATGAAGACTTTTCATCACAGTATTGTTTCTGATAACTAAAAAAATCCTGAAAAATCCTAACCCACAGAGACTGGATTAGCAACTCAGAGGCACCATATGGTTGGCTATCTTACAGCAACTAAGATAAATAAACTAAGCTCCTATGTTTGAATACTGGTAAGTCGGAAACATAGGCTAAGGAGAAAGGCCAGCACAAGGCTGAAAGGTGTACAGACACTATATCACACGCTGATCATGGGGCCATCCACGTCAAATCAATGTATAACAACCATGCAAAGGCATGATACACTCCAAAGTCAGCAGGCTTGGAGAAAACCAAGGTTTTCACATTTTATTTCTAAGGCTGGTAATGGGTCAAGAGACATTCATTACATCTAAATGGCTTTCATATTGCAACGTATTAACAGTGTAGCTTAGGCAGAAATGGGAGAGGACTAGCTTGAAAATGAAGTTTATCGGAAGATCAGATTTTATTCAAAGTAGAAATACAGAGAAAACCTGTGAAGGCGAAGCCTCTGCTTCGAAAATTGGAACAAAACTGCAAAGACAACAGAGAAGATGTCGCCAAAACCCATCACTTACAAAACACGCCAGTTTTGCTCCATTGTAACCAAAAAGGGATGGTGACCGCCTGTACTTGATTGCACAAAAGCCATCGAGGGAGAATCGCAATAGGAGGCCAATTATGCAAGCAGAAGCTAAGATCTCCTAGCATGCTAAAATGACTTCCCTTATGGAAATCCCCAAAGGGTGGCTGTTTGGATTAACCTCTGAATGGGCACGTGCCACGCTTGCCATCTGCCCCGGGAACGGTAGAGCCGACTCTGGAAGGTTGGGCACAGGAAGGAGAGGAGACAGGGAAATTGTGGGTTGTACATGAGCCTGAGTGTTCTCAACCACATGCCCTGGGATTTCCCTATTAATCTGAGCATCTGATGTTTCTCCCACCCACGGAAGCTAACATCAAAGTGCAATAGGCCACTGTAGCCTGATTGGCATTGCTTCATTTGCTTTGTTGTAGCACCCCCGTATGGAAATGTCTGCAGCAAAAGACCACAGAACCCATTGCCGTAGCACCTTCCAATCTGGCTGGCCACGGGGCTCCCTGGGGCAGCCTGCCTCCGCTCCTGCACCAACAGACAAGGTTGAAACGGCCCGAGGAAAAACTAGAGAGATGCTCAAGAGCGTGCACCACACTGACCATTTCACCAACAGACACGTCATCCCACTAACTGCCTCGTCTCACTCATCGCCCTGAGGGAAGCTGGCAGCGGCACTCCCGCATTTGCTTCCAGTAATGCATCCATGTTTCTAAAAAGGTAATTAACCTATACTTTCACGGCTTCTCCATTTCAGAAACAATTTGTTGACTTCCTATCATAAAATATGAGTGTTTGGACCCCTCACTTCTCCTTCCCTTTCCCACATCTTCTCAATGTATTATATAAGCATTTTAGTTAAATTGGCACTTAAAACAATGAGATGTTGAGACAACATCTTCCACCTGCTAGTTCACAAATGGCCTCAACAGCCAGGACACCGCCAGGTTGAAGCCTGAAACTCCAGCCGGGTCAGCCACCAGGTGGCAGGGCTCAAGTTCATGGGCCATCACCTGCTGTTTTCCCAGGATGCATTATTAGGAAGCGAGATGGGAAGTGGAGCAGCTGGGACTCAAACCAGCACTCCAGTATGGGATGCCAGCATTGCAAGCAGCAGCTAGTACACTGCACTACCACGCCAGCCCCTATGTTTCATATCTTGCATAACTTTTTATTTTTCTTAGAGCGAGTACTTGGTTTCCATGTGTTTAATTTTTTTAAAGCCCTTACCTTTTATTCTTGCTCTTCTTGCAATTGCAAAGAGGCTCTCAACATAATTTTCCATGTGGTCAAACATGTAAGGTAATACCCATTCCTCTAAAACTAAACGACTCTGCAGACCTTCCACTCAGCTCCCATCTTAACCGCTGATTCCCAGACCCCTCTGCACAACCGTCATCTGAGGGTTCTGTCGCCATTCTGAAATGCACCTGCTGCTGGATCCCCTACCTCCTGGCCCCTCTGCCATACTCTTCCGTGGTTTCCTCCCTCACGTGGATGCAATGCATCCTGCAATAGCTTCCCAGAAAGACAGCTCCTGAGGTCAGCACAAGCGACCTGACTGGTCTTGGGTAGGTACAGAGTTCAAGTTGAAAATCATCCTCACTTAGAATTTTGAAGGCGTTGCTCTATTTTAGTTTAGTGCTGTGTGATTGTGGATCAGTATGGATTTTTTTCTTAACAGGTGGAGTTAGAGAGAGACCTCTTCTATTGGTTCACCCCCCAAATGGCCACTACGGCCGCCACGCTGCACTGATCTGACGCCAGGAGCCAGGTGCTTCCTCCTGGTCTCCCATGCGCGTGCAGGGCCCAAGCACTTGGGCCATCCTCCACTGCCTTCCCGGGCCATAGCAGAGAGCTGGACTAGAAGAGGAGCAACCGGGACAGAACTGGCACCCCGTCCAGGACTAGAACCCTGTGCCGGCACTGCAGGGGGAGGATTAGCCTAGTGAGCCGCGGCGCCGGCCAAGTATGGATTCTTTGTACATGACTTGATTGTTCCCTCTGAAGTTTTGAAAAATCAGGGGATGGCGCTATGGCACAGTGGTTTAAGCCCACCTGGGATACTGGAATCCCAATATGAGCACCAGTTTGAGTCCTGGCTACTCCATTTTTGATCCAGTTCCCTGTTGATGCACCTGAGAAGGCAGCAGAAGATAGCCCAAGTATTTGGGTCCCTGCCACCCACATGGGATACCCAGATGGAGTTCCAGGCTTCTGGCTTTGCCTTGGCCCAGCCCCGGCTATTGCAGCTATTTGGGGCGTGAACCAGCAGATGGAAGAGCCCTTTCTCTGTCTTTCCTTCTCTGTCACTCTGCCTTTCAAATAAATAAATCCTTAAAAACAACTCAATCTAAATTTCTAATAAAGAAAGAAAGAGAAGAAAACTCATTGGCTTTCTGGAATTAGTAACCTGACATTGGTCTTTATTTTTTTTTTAAGATTTACCTATATGAAAGTCAGAGTTACAGAGAGAGAGAGGAGAGGCAGAGAGGTCTTCCATCTGCTGGTTCACTCCCCAGTTGACCGCAATGGCCAGAGCTGTGCTGATCTGAAGTCAGGAGCCAGGAGCTTCTTCTGGGTCTCCCATGCAGGTGTAGGGACCCAAGGTCTTGGGCCATCTTCTACTGCTTTCCCAGGCCATAGCAGAGAGCTGGATCAGAAGTGGAGCATCCAGGTCTCGAATCGGCTGCCACATGGGATGCTGGCACTGCAGGCCGTGGCTTTACCCACTATGCCACAGCGCCGGCCCCGGCATCGGTCTTTATTCTGGTTGTTGTACTGAGTACTGGCCTGGCCCTTCCCACCTGTAGTTCTTTCCGTTCTGAGAAATGTCCTTGAATCATTTCTATATTCTTTCTTCTCCAGCTTGCCTTTTTCTCAGCATCCTATGGATTCATCGCTGAGCCTTCTGGGTCGGTGTTACAATTTTCTTTTCTCTTTCATAATCATCTCTTTAACTTTTCGTCCTGGAGGATTTCCTCAACTTTATTTCCTACTTATTGTTTCAGAAGCCGAGAGCACACTCCCATCTGCTGTTTCACTCCCCAGACACCTGCAGCACCCTGGACAGGACAGGGCCAAAGCCAGGACAACCCAGGTCTCCCATGCAGTGACAGGGATCCAAATACTTGGAGCTATCCCACTGCCTCCCGGGGCGGGAAGGTGGAGTTGGGGCCAGGAGCCAGGAATCTAACCCTGGGACTCTGATGTGGGACATGGCTGTCTTAACAGGCCTCCTAACCGCCAGGCTAAACATCTACCCCAGTGAGCCTATTTTAGTTTCCAAATGTTCTTTTGTTATTGTTGTTCTTTTTATATAACGTCTTGTTTTCTTTCCCTGATGCAATGCCTTCTCTGAGGATGTTAATTACTGCAGGTGGCAATTGGATTTGGTTTTCTTTTCTTTTCTCTTTTTTTTTTTTCTGCACAAGTTTTCTTCTTTATCTCTGTTTCCTCTGAAAAGCTCTTATAGCTGACCGGTTGACCATGGGTATCTGAGGGACTGGTTCAAGACACCCCTCCCCCCACCTAAAACACAGATGCTCCAGTCTTTTATATCAAACCGTGTAGTATCTGCATGAAACCTGTGCACATCTTCCCCTATGCTTTAAATCATAGACTACGTAGGATACCTAATACAACGTACATTCTAGGTACACAGTTACACACTGGGGATAATGACAAGAAAAATGTCTGTCCATATTCAGTACAAATGCAATTGTTTTCCAAGTACTGTTGATCCTCAGTTGGCTGAACCCGTGGCTGTGGCATCCGTAGTTATGGTGAACTGGCCCTTTCCCCTGATCTGGAGTTCACACCAGACTCTTCCCCAGTGTACAGGGATCTTCGGCACGGGCACTGCAGATCAGCACCGGGGTGGGGGTGGGAGTTCCTCGCTTGCTGTAGAGCGTTGAGGGTCACGCCGGCGGCTTCTCTCCCCAGGGGCTCCTAGAGGTTCCCATCTGCAGGTCTCTTCTTTTAGAGCAGCTCTGAGAAAGGTCTGGCAAGTGCCTGCCTGATGCTGGGAGCCCGGGAAGTGTCTGGGGGCGAGGAGGCAGGCTTTCCTGTCACCCCCATCTCGGCCTGCGGCTCTGAGCCCGCAGACTTTCTGGCTCAGTTTTCCAGAAATAAACTTCCCAGAATCCCCTTCTAGGACTGCGGTGAAGAACTTGAAGTATCCTGCAGATTTTCAACTCAGCATCCAGTTGTCAGCCTACGCTTGCTCCTACACCCATGGAAATCAGCACCCCCGATTCCTGAGCCTTCCGGAGGTCCATGGAGCAGGAGTCTCTCTCCAGTCACCTTCCTGGCATCTCTGCTTTGGTGTTCAACACACCCATCTAACTCAGCACCTACTCGGCTGTCTGCTGACCCTCCTCCTGCCACGCGACCCTCTATCTTCCCAGACTCCGACGATGGCAGCCTCTTCCTCCCATCTATTCAGCCCCAAAACCTTCAAGTCATCATGGATTCCTCTGAAATTCTGTTGACTTAGCTCCTGAAGATATTCAGAGTCTCACCCCTTGTCATTTCTGCAGCTACTGGCCTGTCAAAGCCACCCTTGTCTCTCACCGAGGTGGTTGTAAGGATCTTCAAACTCTCTTCCTGCTTCTGCCCCCAGCCCCTAGCACCTTGCCTTGGTAGGAGACGCAGCTAAAATGCAAGTCAGCAGATGCTGTGATAGTGCAGCAAATTAAGCTGCTGCCTGGCTTGCCAGAGTCCCACCCTGGAATGCCGGCTGGAGTCCCGGCTGCTCCACTTCCCATCCAGCTCCCTGCTGAGGCACCTTGGAAGGCAGCAGAGGATGGCCCAAGTGCCTGGGCCTCTGCACTCCCGTGGGAGACCTGGATGGAGCTCCTGGGCTCCTGACTTTGGCCTGGTCCAGACCTGTGATACTGCAGCTGTTTGAGGAGTGAACCAATGGATAGAAGTTCTCACTCGCTCACTCGCTCGCTCTCTCTCTCTCTCTCTCTCTGTCACTCTACCTTTCAAATAAATAATCTTTTTTAAAAAAATTGAAATTCTGATTTAAAAATCTCAAATTAAAAATTAACAGCAGATAGAAGATGACATAGGAAGTCATCAGTGAATCTGAAGCTTGACCAACGTAAATTAATCTGAAGAAAAAATAAGAAATAAATAGAACGGCCCTCAGGGAGTTGTGAAGAAATATCAGAATGTCTAACTTACTTTTATGAGAATCCCCGAAGAACGGAAGATGAGACAGAACAAAATATTGGCGAAGTCATAGCTGAAGAATTCCTAAATTTGGCAAAAGGTGCAAATTTCCAGACACAAGTTCAATAAACCCCAATCAGGATAAATATGAAGAAGAAAGCCATGGTTAAGCAAATGATTATCAAATCCTGAAAACCAAAGATAATAAGAAAAACCAAGAGCAGCTGGAGGAAAATGCCCGTGGACAGGGCACAGGGACTGCTCACCAGACACGATGCAGGCCTGCCTGACAATTTTTTTAAGACCTTTTTTTTTTTTTTTTTTTTGAAAAGCAGAGTGACAGAGCGGAGAGATGGAGAAAGATCTTCCATCTGCAGGTTTACTCCCCAAGTGGCCACAATGACCACGTAGGCCAAAATCAGCAGCCAGGATCTCCCACATAGGTGCCAGGAGCTCAAGCACATGGGCCATCCTATGCTCTTTCCCCGGGCACATTAGCAGGGAGCTGGATCAGAACCGGAGCTGCTGGGACTTGAGCCAGCGCTCCCATAGGGGACATCAATGTCTTAAGCAATGGCTTAACCTCCTGCACCACAACACTGGCCCTCAGAATAAATATTGTAAACCCAGAACCTGTTTTCAATGAAACTATCCTTTAAGAACTGAGGGGAAAATAGAAACATTTTCAGACCAAATTAAAAGATTTCATTGCCACAAGAGCTATAATAGATACAGGGTGTACAGACTCAGAGGAGAAGCTCTGGACACCAGTGTTCAGGTGAGCTCCCTATGCGACGGCCATGTAGCAGGGTGCCGGGCAGGGGGTGCACCCTCAGGATAAATAAATGGACCTTGAAAGAAGATTCAAACAACGCCAAAACAGGCAATCACGGAGGAGCAAAGGAGAAGACAGGGCATACGCAGGAAAGATGACAATAATGTGGCAGATCTAAATTCCACCCCATCAACAACTACATTGCGGGCAGGTGTCTGGCCTAGCTATGATGCCTGTGTCCCACATAGGAGCACCTGGTTCAATACCTGGCCCCAGCTCTACCCCCAGCTTCCTCTAATCCCAGCAGTGATGACTCAAATGATTGGGATGCTGCCACGTGGGATCGGATCTCTCCACGTGGGAGAGTGGCACTGAGGTTCTGGCTCCCGTTTTTAGCCTGGGCCAGTCTAGGCTGTTGTGGCTATTTGGGGCGTGACTCAATAGATGGGAGAGCACTCTCGCTCTCTAACAATAAATATCAGTTTTTTTTAAAGTTATATTAAATTTTAATGTGCTAAGCACTCCAATTAAAATGTGGGCTGGCAAGCAGCTCCCCCAGTTGCTTGCTTTCTGGGGAAAAGGAACAGACTGTTCCTTCTCTTTGCCTCCTGTGCCTGTGTGAAACAATTGGAGTGCATCTGCCCGAATGCAGGTGCTTCCTCTCCCACACGCCCGACCTTCAACCTAGTGTGGGGAGCAGCCCGGACTGGACTGAGTTACTGGAATTAAGACTTATTCTATGCATCTGCTCTCCCACAATATGGCGCTGGGAGAGAAGTAAACAGCTTCCGCACAGCTGCCTCCAGTTCAACCAATAAACTGTAGGACTTGCTCCTGATTGGAGAGCAGCGTACTCGGCGTGTGGGCAGCCGAGTTGGGATTGGCGGAGGAGGACTATAAAGGAGGAGAGAGACGGCATGCACCGGGGAACATCTGAGGGAACACCTGTGCAGCCCCCCGAGCGAGCTGGCCGGCGGTGTGCCGCTCCCCTGCGGAAGTGGGGAATGTGGCCAGGGGGAACTGCCCTTCCACGGAGGTGGAAGGGATAGTAGCCAACCCGGGAAGAACCAGCAGCAAACCCGGGGAGGGCCGAGCAGACGAAAGAACAGCGCAGGGTCCTGTGTCGTTCCTCCACGAAGACGGGGAGCGACACCTAGAAAGTCCTTCCTACTCCACCCCATTGTCACCTGCAACACACAACACATGGCACACCACACACACACACACACACACACGTCTTCCCATGAAGGCAGCATGAGCTGAACCCCACTGGGTCATAGCCGTCCCTTCACCTGCACAGGTGAGAATAGGTATCTTGTTGGGCGAGCTCCCTGGCAGCTGGGGCTTGATTTTGTTTGTGGCTCTACCTCTGCAGCAGAGGGTAGAGGGGTCACCCGGCTGTCAAGTACACTGATTGATAAACCAAATCAAGTGGCAAGTACGGTAGGCTATAGCTTACCAACTCCTCTCTGTAACAACTAATTTGAGTCAGGCAATGATCCAGCCTTACTCTGTTAAATACCAGCCTGGCAGCTTGGCCCAGCACCATGTCTTTTTCCTGTCTAGCACACACGTATCTGCTTACACAAAGTAACATTCCTGCCTTGATACATTTTTTTAAAAATTATTTATTTGAAATGAATGGGGAGGGTGAGGGAGGAAGGGGGAGAGAGAACTTCCATCCACCTATTCACGCCCCAAATGGCAGCAATGGTGGAGCTGGGCTGATGTGAAGCCAGGAGCTTCTTTCAGGTTTCCCACTTGGGCACAGGGGCCCAAGCACTTGGGACATCTTCCACTGCTTTCCTAGGCCATCAGCAGGGAGCTGGATCAGAAGCAGAGCAGCTAGGACTTGAACAGGTGCCATACGGGATGCCAGCGTCCAAGGCAGTGGTCTTACTCATTATGCCACAATGCTGGGCCCCCTTGTGGATATTTTGAAAAAAAAAAAATTATTTGTTCCTTTATTGAAAGGCAGAGTGACAGAGAAAGGGAGACAGAGAGAGAGAACAAAATCCTCCATCTGCTGGTTCACTCCTCCAAATGGCCACAACCAGGCAGATCTGGGCCAGGCTGAAGTCAGAAGCAAGGGACTTCATCCAGGTCTCCCATGTGGTTGGCAGGGACGAAGTACTTGATCCTTCCCAGGTACATTAGCAGGAAGCTGAGCAGGTTGGAAGCCAAGCAGCTGGGACTCAAACTGGAGTCATAAGTGGTGACTTAACCTGCTGCTCCACAACCCCAGTTGCTTGTGATCTCTTTGAAATGAGAATTTAGTGTGATTTAACTCATTTTGTAGACTTTAAATTTTCAGAAATTTTATTTATGAGAGACAGAGCTACCATCTCCTAATTCACTCTACAGATTCCCACAATGGCTGGGGCTGGGCTGAGCTGAAGCTGAGAGCCAGGTGAACTCAGACCAGTCTTCTATGTAGGTGACAGGGACCCAGGTACTTGAGCTATCACTGCTGAATTAGCAGGAAACTGGAGTCAAGAGATGGGCTTGGGAATTGAACTCAGTCACTCTCCTGGGATGTGGGCACCCTAACCAGTGTCTTAACCAGGAGGCTAAACACCCTCCTGCTACAGATCTTCTTCAAGCAGAATATATCTATTGATAATATAGAACATTCCTGTATCTGTGTGTGAAAACTATTCTTAATTGTGATACATGCACAGAAGGCCCCTGCTATTGACCCTGGACACTCTGGCTAGGATCGCTGGCTGCATGGGAGGGGCCAGGTGTGTGAACACAGACCCTGGACGGGAGGAACAGCAGGCAAAGCGCGGCTGACGCCCGACCGCTAAGGAGCTGCCGCTTCATGCCCCGCGGGCTTGATGATAAGGTGCCTGCCGTCCACATGCCAACCCGGCGGGAGCTGGCAGGACATCCTCGCCGCAAACACAATCACAGATACCCGAGGGCTTGCATTCCACCCAGAGCCCGGCAATTGCTGTGGTCTGGGCAAGAAACTCCCACTCAAGCACGCTGAGCTCCAGGAGCCTGCCATCCACGCCGTCATGTCGCCCAGGGCCCCGGGCCGCTCCGACCGCACGACCGGCAGAAGCGCGTGCAACCCCACCATGTAATTTTTGTCTGGGCAGTGAAATACCTCCGTCCTTACATCATTTTCCTTAACTTAGCGATCCCATGAAAGAATGAAGGCCAGCTCGGATCCCTTCCCAGAGCCAGTGATTCAAACGTCTTCTTTAATGTCACGGCCCTGCACATGCAGCCATAGAATCCCACCCCACTGCTCTTTGTAGCCCCAAAACAAGGCGTCGAGGTGTGCATTATCCATCCTGCTTCCTGGTCCAGCCAGAGTCCCTCCTCCGTGACAGATAATGGGGAGCCCGGCCAAGGCACATCTAAGGGACCCGTTCCCGCTTCCCTGCCCCACGGCCCCACACAAAGAGACTGCCGGAAACGCCTGGCGAGTGCCCGGCGGGTAGCCACAGTGTCCCAGAAAGGAATTCCAAGCCCACAACAGAGCGTTTCTCATTTGGGGAGGGGCTGGCCACCTGCCAAAGGCGGGTGGCCCAGTGATGAAATCCTGCAAGGCCACAGTGCTAATTCATGTCGTAGTGGGAATGGGGACAGGCTTTTGTGCTGACCAGAACGTGCCTGCGCACAAGCTCCCATTAGAACTGGGGCTGTCAGGAGAAGGCATAGAAACCCGCCGTATCCGTAGTTCCATGTGTGTATGCGCGCATGCGCGTGCATGTACGCATGCGTATTCAAAGTATGCATATCATGCACGAGTTATGTAATTATAAGTTATTTTCAACATCAAAAGACAACGGTGTTTGCTGCTGCCTTGAGCACCCTGGGGTTCCGGGATGTTCTGTGCTGATCTCAAAGACACAGCCTTCCATGTTCTCTCAGGGCGGCCAGCACTTGACCACCAGCGTCACCGCCTCCCAGGCCCAAAGCGCGCACGCAGCTACCTCCAAGGACATCAGAGGGGACAGGTCAGACAGAGCTGGTTCTCCATCACCTGCAGTGCGGTTGTGGCATCTGGAGACCACAGGCAGATGAACAAGGGGCCAGAACCAGAGACAGAGGAGCTAGGCCCTGTATGGGTGTGGTGTACAAGTTAAAAAACTTCTGGGGGCAGGCGCCATGGCTCACTAGGCTAATCCTCCGCCTGCTGCGCTGGCACACCGGGTTCTAGTCCCAGTTGGGGCACCGGATTCTGTCCTGGTTGCTCCTCTTCCAGTCCAGCTCTCTGCTGTGGCCAGGGAGTGCAGTGGAGGATGGCCCAAGTCCTTGGGCCCTGCACCCACATGGGAGACCAGGATAAGTACCTGGCTCCTGGCTTCGGATCAGTGCAGCCGTAGCGGCCATTTGGGGGGTGAACCAACGGAAGGAAGACCTTTCTCTCTGTCTCTCTCTCTCACTGTCTAACTCTGCCTGTCCAAAAAAAAAAAAAAAAAGAACTGCTGCAATATTGATGGGGAAGGGGAGAGACAGAGGTCTTCCATCCCCTGGTTCACTCCCCAAACGGCCGAAGCTGGACCAATCCAAAGCCAGGAGCCAGAACCTTCTTCCAGGTCTCCATGTGGGTGCAGGGACCCAAGCACCTGGGCCACCTTCCACTGCTTTCCCAGGCCATCAGCAAGGAGCTGGACCAGAAGCGGTGCCCATATGGGATGCTGGCACTGTAGGCAGAGACTTAACCTACTATACCACAGCACTGGCCCTGTAAATAAATTTTCTAATGTAGAATAAGAAATTCACAGTCCCTTCTGATCCCACGCCACGGCCCCATCTCAGGTCCCTGTCCTCCAGGGTGTCCCTCCCATGCACCCCTCTTGCAGTCCTGCTACCCTGCCCCCTCCCTGGGCAGCTCAGCAGGAGACAACGTGTGAAAGCTCTAGCTTTAGAACTGTGGGTGTTCACAGACTGCAGGAGAGGGACAGGTGTGGCAGCCACGGTCGGGAGGACTCAGTCGATGAGGAAGGGGATGAGGCTGCCAACCCTGATCCCTCCACCTCTCGACCCAGTGCTCCCACCACACCCGCTGTCAAATGAAGCAGCTCAGTGAAGTGCCCCAACCCTGAGTCACATCAACGGGGTCCTGTGGCTCTGGCTCCTGACTCTGGCTTGCTGCTGATGCAGCCCCTGGGAGGCAGCAGTGATGGCCCAGGTCACTGGGTTGCTGTCACCCACACGGGAGACCTGGATTGAGCTTCAGCCCAGCTCTGACATTCACAGTGTGACCTTGAACAATCACTGTCCTCGTGCCTGTTGCAAAATGGGGCTAATCCTCCCCTCCCCTGCGCTGTTGGATAGATTGAAACAAAGCTGTGCCTGCTTCATGCTTAGCATAGCACCTGGGACGCAGGAAATGTTGGAGCCGTGGTTCCCAGCTCTCTCGACCCTCCCTCTCTAGCACGCGCTCTTTCACTTGGTTCCTCCTGGAGGCTGGCGCCCCTGACTGGGCATTTTCTGTTCCTGCTGTCCTCTTCGGAGAGGCCGCTCCCGACCCATTGCCCAGGCCTACCAGAAATTCTCCGGGCCTGCTTGTCACTGCTCAAGACAGTGGTCTTGGACCCCAGCGGTGAGCAAGGGTCTGGGACAACTCTATGGACCTGGTGGGGCAGGGATGGGGATTGGGGGCACCCACCTGAGCGGATCTCTCAAGGGATGTAGGCAGCTTCCACACCCGTCCCCACCTCCCCGTGGCCTTTCCCTCCCCAGCTGCTCCCTGGGCTGGCTCAGATACGCAGCTTGTCTGCCGCCCCTCGGCTTGGGTGGGCTGCCCCTGTGCTCGGCCATGAGGGAGCTCGCCCACTGTGACAGCTGGGTGCTCACTGCATCTGAGGCAGGCCTCCGGGGACACTCACCAGCTCCTCCAGGCCCTCGGTCCTGCAGCAGCCCAGCCTGTCTTCCTTCCTCTCCGCACCGCTCTGCCTCACAGCCTCCAGGAAGACCCTCATTCTCCAGGTGCAAGGCTGTGGGCCACAGGCTGGAGCTTCAGGGCTGACCCCCAGAACTCAGGACACCTGAGCCCAGGACCCAGCCCTCCCCTCCCACCCCGAGGGCGCCCAACTTCTCTGCACATTTGAATCACCTGAGCCATTGAAAAAAAAATCCCACAAATACGCAGAACAGGGATAGCACCCTCTCTGGGGCGAGGCAGGCAGCGTGGTTTTCATTAAACTTCCCAAGTGATTCGAATGTGCCGACGAGGGTGGAAGCAGCCGTCCTCGCACCCGGAGCACCAGGAGCCTCAAACTACGGCCAGACTCTGCACTGACCACGTCGAGGGCTCGCCGCCGGTCCCCACCACGGGGATGCCCCAGAACTGGGGACATCTGAACATCAGAGTACACTTTGTGGGTCTGTGAGAAGCTGCGACCCGTCTGCCAGCTGCAGGAAAGCTCATTAAAACGCTGGGACAAATGTGCACACAGTCACGGTGAGTGCTGAAGAGTTAAAGGCTGCCTTGACTTTTTTTTTTTTTTTTTTTTACAGGCAGAGTGGACAGTGAGAGAGAGACAGAGAGAAAGGTCTTCCTTTTGCCGTTGGTTCACCCTCCAATGGCGCTGATCCAATGGCAGGAGCCAGGTGCTTGTCCTGGTCTCCCATGCAGGTGCAGGGCCCAAGGACTTGGGCCATCCTCCACTGCCATCCCTGGCCACAGCAGAGAGCTGGCCTGGAAGAGGGGCAACTGGGAAAGAATCCGGCGTCCCGACCGGGACTAGAACCCGGTGTGCCGGCACCGCAAGGCGGAGGATTAGCCTAGTGAGCCGCGGCGCCTGCCTGCCTTGACTTTTTTTTAAAAGATTATTTATTTATTCAGTTATTTGAAGGGGTAGAATGATAGAATGGAAGAGACAGAGTGAGCGAGAGAGAGAGCATGCAAGAGAGCACAAGTGGGCACTTCCATCTGCTGGTTCACTCCCCAAGTGCCTGCACCAGCTGGATTTGGGTCAGAACAGGAACTGGGAACTTTCCAACTCTCCCATGTGGGTTATCAGGAAACAAAGTACTTGGGTCTTCGTGCCCTGCTTGCCCACGCGCGTTAGCAGGAAGCGGATTGAAGCTGAGTAGCCAGGACTTGAAGCAGCACTCTGCTCTGGGACGCAGGTGTCCCAACTAATGGCTCATCCCGAAGTGCCATGCCTGCCCTCAGCTTGTTTTGGCTTTGCTTTTTTTTAATGAATAAAATTTTGGGAAGCAGAAATACGAGTAAACACGAAGCATCCTTTTAAAAATTCAGCATGAGGGGTGGCCTCCCCAGGTGCTTCTGACGGTGTTACCACAGCAGTCAGATGTCCCTGAACACCGGGGGTGTGTTCTGCAGAATGTGTCACTGATGATTTCATGGCTGTGTGCACGTGGTGGAGTGGTGGGCGAGGCCACGCCCTCAGCACTGCCTGCTTCAGCAATCAAGCACCAAGCTAAATTCCAGATGTACAGAGCTGTGGCAGCACTGCATACTGCTCTAGAGAAAACCTCTTTTTGAAAATTTGTTGTTGTTATTTGAAAGTCGGAGTGACAGAGGAAGACAGAGAGAGAGGTCTTCTATCTGCTGGTTCACTCCGCGAATGGCCACAATGGTCAGGGCTGGGCCAGGCTGAAGCCAGGAGCCTGGAACTCCATCTGGCCCACACCAAGGACCTGGGCCATCTTCCTCTGTTTTCCGAGGTGCATTAGCAGAGAACTGCATGAGAAGTGGAACAGCCTGGACTCGAACTGACATCCATATGGGATGCTGGCATCACAGGTGGTGGCTTAACCCGCTGCGCCACAGAGCCAGCCCCAAGGACCTATGTTACTTGGTTGCTTTGACTTTCAGGGGTTCAGAGACTGGAGGTCAAGCAGCCTGGTGGTTCATAACCATCTGAGGGTCCTGGGCCCCTTTTCTGAGTCCAGTAAAGACGCTGGTGCCTCCTCAGGGAGAGGAGTACATGGGGACGATTTTGCATACGATTCCCGGGGGCACTGCACTCTGAGAGTTCCCTGCTCCACGTCCCCCGTGTAATCCCATAGACGAGGAAACATGGATGCCCGAGAGGCTGAGGTGACCCAGACTGCCAGTGAATGACACTGTCAGGACTCGAACCCAGATCCCTCAACCCCATGGCCATTGCAGCAGAGACAAGCCCAGCGGGGCAACACTGGCTGCGTTCTGATCCTTGATCCTGCTGCCTATTGGCTCTGAGCCTTGTGTGACTCGAAGCGCACCTCCGTGCCTCAGTTTCTCCCACTGAAGATGGGGTGAGGATAACGGGACCTCCTCCAAGTGCCCTCCACCTTAGTGTTGTGTGTTTACTGTAATCATTTAACAGGAAGACAGACAAGTGCCAGGAGCTGGGCCAGGAGCTGGGCAATGCCCCAGGCCACCGAGCCGTGACTCTGGGTTCCTCCTGGGCTTGTCACCCACCAGGGCCAGCAGAAGGTTCAAGGGACCAGGAGCTGCTTTCTCAGGGAGTAACCCTCAAGTTCAACCTGGTCGACAAGCAGAGGTGAGCAGCGAGGAGGGGCCGTGGTGGGAGTCAGTGGTTTAGGAAAAGGGATGGAGACCCAGATGGAGGGAAACCAGCAGGGTGAGGGGACAGGCTGCCGCCCTGCCCCCATCCTCCGTGACAGCTCAGGGCAGGAGCCTGCAGGGGCTGGCTTCCTGGTGGCGTCCAGCCTTAGGGAACCTCGCCGCCAGCCCAGAAGGAGGACTCTGCTAACCCCACTCCCGGGAGCTGTGGGCTGGGCAGCTACCGCAACTTTCAGTTTTGTTTTCTGCAGAAACGAAACGAAACGAAACTCAACCGAGAGACTCCAGAGGCTGGAGCATGGAGGGTGACTTCCAGGAGTGCGGGCGCTGGTAAGCAGGCAACTTCTCCTGCAGGTGCCCCAGGCTGGCGGGGGACAGGGGCACATAGCACACGGGGCTGTTTCCAAGACAGGCAGGACCGGTCCTGCCCAGAACACCCCGGGAAGGGCGAGTGGGAGGGGACAGGGAGCCGCCAGCGCGGGAAGCTCTCAGCTTCCCCAAGGGTGGGCAGCACAGCCTTCACTTTCCTGCACTCCCTGTTCCCGGAGACCCTAGACTTTCTGCGTCAGCCTCAAGTTCAACAGCCAGGCTCAGAGCCCCTCTGTATCAGAGCCTGAGTACTGGCTTGGGGTTCTAATGACACTCATGGGGTCCCCGGGCCGATCTGTGGAAGGAAGGGGTTTTGGGAGATTGTCCAGGACCATTCCCACCCTCCCATTCAGAAGGAGCTGTGGAGTGGGCTCGGAGGGCCAAGCTGGGGGCGGGAGCACACCTGTAACTCAGCAGCACCTGGCCTGGGAACAACAGCTTTGCTCTCCACCTGCGGTGGGGACCAGGGTGGACCCTCCCCGGACAGCTCTGCTCCAGCCACAACCACCTCCTCGCCCTCTGGGCGCTGAATGGGCTCAAGGACAGCAGAGGGGTCAGGCCAGGGAGAGAAGAGAGGAAGGGAGAGCGAAGCCGCTAGCCTGCATCTGCCCGGGCACTGCGGATGCCAAGAGCTGTCCAGCTCCTGTCCGTGGCCCGCCCGCACGCCAGCAACTTGGCCGCACTCTGCCCTGGTCCCCTGGGCCTTGAGGCTGCAGCCACACAGTTTCCTTCCCCGCAAGCTGCCAGCAGTAAGAACCCAGGAACAAAAGGAGGCGTTTCCTGGGGACATCCGGGCAGTGGAGGCTCCCAAGGCTTCATTCCCTGCGACCTCCTGCAGGCGGGCAGGTGGTTGGCCGGCACTCTCAGAGACCTGGGCAGCTCTCACTGCCACGGCTCGTGCAGGGACTCTGAGCATGGCAGGAGCGCTGTCCTAAATGTCTGGGGACCAAGCAGGGGCAGCAGCAAATAAGCAGCAATAACGACAATGACAAAATTCAGAATTTGGTCCCTATTATCTTGTTTTTAAAACAACTTTGCTACCCTGGGAGGCAGCAGGTGATGGCTCACATAGTTGTGGGAATCCGTCCCAGAATCATCACCCCCCAAAAGTCTCCTTTGTAAGCCGTCCCTCCTGGCTGCTCCCCTCCCCCTCCCCTGGCACCGTGAGGACTCTGTACAGCATCCCCACCTCTAAGTGTCATGATGTCGCATTGTTCCGACTCGGGGCCAGCGTGGGCAGGGCTGGGTAGCGGGCTTCATCGCCACACCTGCAGTGCTGAGCAGCTCTGGAGAGCTGGCCTAGGTGTGAAGTCCAACTCCACGCTGGATACCATGGCGATGAGCCCGCAGCTCTCTCTCCCCTATTCCTGCAGCAAAAGAAGTGTGGCTTCTGCCCATTTCGCCCTCCATGAGGCCCACTGCCTGAGGTTCCTGGAACTCTGCCCTGAGTGCAAGGAGCCCATCCCGGGGGTGAAGATGGCAGACCATCTCAAGGAGCACCAGCAGGTGAGGGGGCGGCAGGACGAGACCTGGGGGCCGGGGCCAGTGTCCGCTCTCCCTGCAGCCATGTGGGCGGGACCTGGGGGGGCAGTGTCTGCTCTCCCTGGGGACGGGGGCCAGCGTCCACTTTCCCTGCAGCCATGTGGACGGGACTTGGGGACCGGGGCCAGCGTCCGCTCTCCCTGCAGCCATGTGGATGGGACTTGGGGACCGGGGCCAGTGTCCACTCTCCCTGCAGCCATGTGGACGGGACTTGGGGACCGGGGCCAGCGTCCACTCTCCCTGCAGCCATGTGGACGGGACTTGGGGACCGGGGCCAGTGTCCACTCTCCCTGCAGCCATGTGGGCGGGACCTGGGGGGGGGCAGTGTCCGCTCTCCCTGCAGCCACATAAATGGGGCCTGGGGGCCGGAGCCTGCATCCTGCTCTCCCTGCAGCCACTTGGCGTCGCCCCATTCAGTCCCTGTCTGTGACAAGGACAGTTTCCATTTCCAGTCCTTCCCCTACGGCTGCCATACAGCAGCCACACCAGGGGTCCCTGGTGCAGGAAGGGTTGCTGGTTCTTTGAACATTCGCGCGGAAGGGAAGCAGGAAGGGGGGCAGCCTGGCTGATTTCTGTTCCCTGCTTTTCATGTCAGCGCCTCCTGAGGCCCCTCATCTCTCTGTCTGGAGTCCTCAAGCCAGAGTGATGGCGAGAGAGGGGGGGAGAGAGAAAGAGATCTTCCATCTGCTGGTTTGCTCCCCAAATTCCTGCAACGGCTAGAGCTGGGTCAGACTGAAACCTGGCGCCTGGAATGCCATCCAGGTTTTTCCTGTGGGTGGCAAGGGCATGAGCACTTCGCCCACCCTCTGCTGCCTTCCCAGGCACATCAGCAGGGAGCTGGATTGGAGGCGGAGCAGCTGGGACTAGAACTGGTACTCTGATATGGGATGCCAGTGTCGCAAGCAGCAGCTTAACCCACTATACCATAACGCCAGCCCCTAGGCAACCATCTCAATTCTAACTGGGCCAGCAGGCACTTCTTGAGCACTAAGCTGGGTGATGATGGAGGGAGATTGAGGTAGCTGTACCCAATCCCTACTCTCTAGGAGCTCATGGACACAAAACTGCAGCTGCATGAGCCAAGGCAGATGTGAGGCGGGTCGTGGGTGTGTCTCTCAAACAAAATAGAAGTTTTAAAAAGGTGGGTGGGCATCTGGCACAGCACTGAAGGCACCAGTTGGGACGACTGGTGGGACGACTCCATGCTGGAGTGCAGGGTTGGAGGTCCTGTGTCTGGATGTTTAGGTCAGTTGTGCAATGTGCCATCAGACTGCTGGAATTATAGCAGGGGAGTCCCTGTGTGATTCCTCCGTGACATCAAGCTGGCCACCCTGTGGAAAGGGCAGTGAGAGGGGAGGAGAGGCCAACAGTTAACATGTTCACCGGGCTGTTCCCTCCTTGCTCAGGTAGGCTCAGAGAGCAGTGAGAACCAGGCCACCAGGGCGCCCGGGTGCACCTGCCCCCGATACTGCTCGGAAGGGCTTTCCACAGTCCCCAAGTCCAAGAGAGCTCATCTTTCCCTAAGACAGACAGTCCCGCACTCCGGCCCTTCCCCCTGCTTCCTCCGATCAGCTTCCGTTCCCTAGGAACGTGGGCTCATGTCCTTGACCTGTCTGTGGTCAAAGAGGCAGGCCCAAGACCACGCCCTTCCTGCTGCCTCCCACAGCCCGAGGAGTGCCTGGAGCGACCCGACAAGCACCTGGAGCAGCCCGTGGAGTGCAAGTTCTGCGAGCTGGCCGTGCACCTCAGCAAGCTGCAGACCCACGAGCACCACTGCGGGGCGCGGACCGAGCGCTGCCCGGACTGCGGCCGGTTCGTCATGCTCCATGAGCTGGCCCAGCACAGAGGTGTCTGTGGGGGCAGGCAGGCTTCCGGGCTCAGGAAAGGTAGGCAGCTCAGGCTGGGGGGAGGAGGGGCTTCTCTCCTGGGCGGGATGCGAGGAAGGGAAGCCGTGTGCATTGCGTGTGTCTCAGCTCAGCTGGCTCTTCCAGACCTTGCTGTGTGTCTATCCTGGTCCAAGGTGACCAAGAGGCCAGGGGGTGAGGGCCTGGAGTCCCACAGGGAGTGAGGAGGCCACAGCCATCGGTGGAACAGATCTTGTGTTGATGTCATCGGTTGTTCTGGTGACATGGAGTCAGCCTAAAACCCCTCGGATGGTAATCTTTGCTGGTAGATAATCTACCCAGGATCAACTGTGCCCGACGAAACACTGAGAAGGGTGGGATCCGTGCACATACCCATGCTCTCGGCACAGCTAGGCTCCCGCATACCCAGCACACGGCAACAGTCACATCAGCAGTCAGCAAAAACGCACACGGTCAACAGCACGTTGGATGACAGAGCCAGCGAGTTGGTAAAAGGAAGCAGGCCAGTTCCGCTGGATTGGTGGATTGGCATTCGTAACTGCGGCTCCCTCGTCTCCTTAGAAGCAAGTCCCGCTCCAGCAAAACGCCGCCTCGTCAGGGTTGTACGAGGCCCTGCCTGCGCGTCACATCCACGGCCGTGAGGGAAACGATGTGGGTTCTGGGCCGCGGGTTGCCCGTGTGGCTGAGGATGCTGGCAGCGCAGCAGACTCAAGGCCAGGCGGCAGGTGTCGGGCAGTTGGGCTAACCATGGCCAAGGGCATTCATTCGTGGTGGTGTTTCTGTGCTTACTCAGGCGAGAACATTTTGGCTCCTGAGAGGAAAATCTGTTGTGACTATTGCGACCAGATGATCCCAGAAGATAATTATTTCCACCATCTGGTAAGTCACAACTCGTCACTTTCTAGCGGTGCCAGTGGCTAGTTCATATTCCAACATGTATGCTGTGAAAGAAGGAGTCAGTGGCCAATTCCATAAAGCACGGATATTAGGGGTTCCCGTATTGATGTTTTGCCTTGTTCAAAAAGGGGGTTTTGGTGACTTGCGTTAGGCTAACTCATCCATAATTGGTCTGCGTTTGTGCCCGGCTTGCTAAGGAGCCTCGCTGACCACTCCTGGTGTCCCCAAGCTCCTCTGGCCAGCTCCAGTCTTCAGAACCTGGACACTGGCATGTGGTCCCCCGTAGGGCCTGTCTTACCATTTCCTGTTCCATAAGGAAGTCTTCTCTATCAGACTGTGAGCTCCCGGGCAAAGCTGAGTGACTTCTTTCCTTGTCCTGTATCAGCGCTGGGCTTCAAAGGGGGGCTCTGCAGAGGTGCACTGTTGCCTCTGGTTGATAGACTCCACCTGGGAACACTCGGACACTCTCCCCTCCATAACCCAAAGCACCTTCCACGGCTTTCCTGTGCCCGGTCTGCGTCTTTTGCACAGGGTGGGGGACACTCGCCAAGGCTTCTGTCCGAGGGCGTCCTCTCCATCTTGGGAAGAGAGCTGTTTGCCTTTCTCACGCCTTCAGTCCTCAGAATGATTCAATAGCAGAACCAAAGAGACCTTAGACGGGATCCGTCTGTTTTCTGAAGTTACTGCGTGAAAATACACATAAATGTGATCATTCATGACCTTGAGTATAATGCATGGGATTGTGCAATCGCGTTCCAGGACATTTGTGTCACCCCCCCCCAAAAGGAGCCCCATAGCCATTAGCAGCTGCTCCCCACCGCCCCTTTTCCCCAGCCTGCGGCAGCCACTAATCTGCTTTCTGTCTCTGGATCTTCCTGAGGGGACAGGTCCTATAAAGGGAACTGCACAACATGTGGTTTTGTGAGACCGGCTTCTTGCACTCTGCGTGGCGTTTTCGAGGTTCATCAGGTCGGGCGCGTTGTTCCATTCCTGGCCTCGGGATGATCAGACCGTGTTTCGTTTAAGCATCATCTGTTGGCCAGCGCCTGGCTGCTCTGCGCCGTGCAGCTCCCAGCTTCCCACGGTGCAATGAGTGGGCCAGCAGCCTCGGCACCACCTGGGCGCGTTAGAATCTTGGGCCCTGCCCCCGGAATGCTAAGTCAGCACATGCAGCTGTTGAAACCCATGCTGTTTTTTGTTTTTGTTTTTGTTTTTGTTTTTTCTCTGTAAAACGCACTATCCAAGAACCTTCTGAAGCACCTTCATGTGTGTGGTCCATGTCTTTTGAGTCAGAAGCAGGTAGTTGGTGAGCGCCAAAATGAGAATGCAGCTGATGATGTGTGGACTAGTGACCAAGAGGTGACAAAGTGGGGGGCTCTCGTGCAAATGGAACCGCAGCTGTGGCCACAAACCCTGGATTTCCATCCTGCTCCACAACTTCTGGATAACCGCTCCCAAAATGCAAATACTCCACTCTCTGCCTTTTCTGCTGCAAAAGCATCTTTCTATACCAATGTTATTTTTTCTTTATTTAAAGATTTGTTTATTTATTTGAAAGTCAGAGTTATACAGAGAGACAAGGAAAGGCAGAGAGAGAGAGAGAGAGAGAGAGAGGTCTTCCACCTGCTGGTTCACTCCCCAAATGGCTGCAACAGCTGGAGCTGGGCCGATCTGAAACCAGGAGCTTCTTCCAGGTCTCCAGTGTGGGTTCAGGGGCCCAAGGACTTGGGCCATTTTCTAGTGCTTTGTCAGGCCATAGCAAGAACTGGATTGGAAGAGGAGCAGCTGGAACTTGAACCAGCACCCATATGGGATGCTAGTGCTGCAGGCCCCAGCTTAACCTGCTGTACCACAGCACCAGCCCCAAATCATCATTCTTTAATAAGCATCTTTTTAAAAAAAAAAAAAAAAGTCTTATTTATTTGAAAGACAGTTACAGATAGAAGTAGAGCCAGAGAGAGAGAGAGGTTTTCCATAGGCTGGTTCACTACCCAAATGGCTACAATGGCCAGATGAGCTGATCCCAACCTAAGAGCCAGGAACTTCTTCCAGGTCTCCCATGCAGCTGCTGGGTCCCAAGCACTTGGGCCATCTTCTACTGCTTTCACAGGCCATAGCAGAGAGCTGGATTGGAAATGGAGCTGCTGGGACTAGAACCGGCACCCATATGGGATGCCAGCACTGCAGGCAGAGGCTTAGCCCACTGTGCCACAGTGCCAGCCCCCCAACCACCTCTTAAAGGCCCTACCTCTTGGCTGTATGTTTGAGGGACCCATTCAAGCCATAGCAATCAGCCAGGCCTTTATTCCTGGAATGCAGACTTTTCTTACTTGCTTGGTAGGCTGGACATGAACTTGAAGGTCAGCCGTGTTTTGTAGTGGGGAGATTGGGGTTGTTTATTCTACTGTATTGTCCACCCATGCAAACTGGAGTCATCATTAAAGTGGACATGTTACTCCCGATTGCAGGGTACGTGTGGTCCAGTCACGAAGCCAAAGAGTCGGCCCCCATCCCTCCCACGTCCAGCTGCTGAGAGTCCATTTTCCAAGGCAAAGAAAGACGTCCGTCCAAAGTCAAAACAAATCAATGGGTTTCTCCATCCTTCGGGAAGCTCAACAAAGCAGGCGGCAAGAGGAAAAACCCGATCCATAGATCTGCCTTGGAAGTCGGAGCTCGAGCCCAGGGCCACCCCAACCTCAGCAGGCGAGGTGGCCTACGACATCCTGCGGCAATGTCCTCAGTGCGGCATCCTCCTCCCCTTGCCGACCCTGATTCATCACCAGGTACCACGCCTCTGTCCCCTCCTCACCCGCCATGAAGCAGCTAAGACCCGCTGGGTGTTCACGGCATGGCAGCCGCAGAGGGCTCTCCCCCGGCTACTCCATATCTCTGTGCGCTCTCCCGGCGCTGGCCACCTGCTGCATTTGCACCAACTGCCAGAGACGGGACTGCCTCTGAGGGCGGAGCCACATCTCTTGTGTCTGTGCCTCCAGCTTCCTAGCCTGGGCGCTGGCACGCGGCAAGCACTCCCAAACTGTTGAATACATGAACGAAGCAGACAGTATTCAGTCTCCCTGGCTTACACGGTACAGATAACTCAGGCTTGACCCGGAGACCACGCGCCTGTATTGTTCAGGATCCTGATGGCGCTGGACGCTTGTTGCTAGCAGCTCAGGGTCGTCTTGCACTTCCTATCACTCTAAATGCCCTTCTCACAGTGGTAAGAAGTGTCATCCCAGGCATGGGCCATCGTGCGTGTGCTGGTTGTCGGGCAGAACTCTTTGAGTGGTTAGTCTTCAGCACAAGCCATAGCCAGGTCGTTCATCTCCATCTCTCAGTGAGGAACCTGGACAGCAAGGTTGAGTGGCTTCCTCTGGATCACACCATCAGAGAGGGGTACAAAGGGGTCGGGTTTCTCCTGGAATCCCCGTGCGCGTGGCTCCGTGGCTTAAACTCTCGACTGGAGACTTTATTTTTTTTAATGTTTCTTTTTTTAATTTATTTGCTATTTTTCAAAACACAAAAGTCCTGGATTGTTGGGACGACTTGACAGGAGACGACACAAGGAAGGACAAAAGTGCAGCTGATCATTTGCCACTCCCAGCTGCCAGGCGTCCGGCAGCCTTGTGGGCAGCCTGTCCAAGTTCATCTGTGCCCACACAAAGCTGAACAGGCTTGGAGTGCTTATTTCCCCATGCACGGTACCCTGCTCTACTCACTGCCCTGCCGTCTCCCTTTACGTGTGATACTTGATACACAATCCTTACAGGAAGGTACTCCGAACCTGCATTTCTAATTTCTTCATGCACACGTATGCTTGCTCCCAGCCTCCCAGGGCGTGCTCCGCTTCCTGCTACCCTTTTCTCCACCCTTACATAATAGCATTGCTAGATATTGCAAATAAAATGCACAACACTGGGGCCAACACTGTGGCTTACTCGGTTAGTCCTCCGCCTGCGGTGCCAGCATCCCTAGAACTGGGTTCTAGTCCCAGTTGCTCTTCTTCCAGTCCAGCTCTCTGCTGTGGCCCAGGAAGGCAGTGGAGGATGGCCCAAATGCTTGGGCCCCTGCACCCGCATGGGAGACCAGGAAGAGGCACCTGGCTCCTGGCTTCAGATCAGCACAGCGCCAACCGTAGCGGCCATTTGGGGAGTGAACGGAAGGAAGACCTTTCTCTCTGTCTCTCTCTCTCACTGTCTATAACTCTGTCAAATAAATAAATAAAAATTTTAAAAATGTACAACATTAATCAAATCTGAGTTTTAGAGAAATAAAGGCATGTTTTAGTGTAAGTATGCCCCATACAATAGTTCTGGGGTTTCTTTTCTATCTTTCTTTTTTTTAATATTTGTTTGTTTACTTGAAAGGCAGAATTACACAGAGGGAGAAAGATCTTCCATCTCCTTGATTCACTCCCCAAGTGGCCACAACAGCCAGGGCTGGGCCAGGCTGAAGCCAGGAGCTAGGAGCTTCTTCTAAGTCTCCCACATAGGTTATAGGGGCCCAAGCACATGGACCATTTTTCTCTGCTTTCCCAGGCACATTAGCAGGGAGCTGGATCAGAAGTGGAGCAGACAGGACTCGAACCAGCGCCTCTACGGGATGCCGGTGTCTCAGGTGTCTCATCGTGCTACACCACGATGCCGGCCCCAGTTCTTTGTTTTGCTGATATTAAAATTTAACTGGGTATCCCATATTTTGTTACGTAACTATACACAGGGCCAGTGTTGTGGCATAGTGAGTTAAGCCAACGCCTACAACACCGGCATACCATATGAGTCCCAGATCAAGCCGCTCCACTTCTGATCCAGCTTCCCGCTGATATGCCTGGGAAAGCAGCAGAATGTGGCCCAAGAGCTTGGGCCCCTGCACACACATGGGGGACCTGCATAGAGTTCCAAGCTCCTGGCTTCCGCATGGTCCAGCCTGGGCCATCACAGCCATGTGGGGAGCGAAGCAGCGGATGGAAGGTCTCCCTCCGTCTTCTTTCCCTCTCTGTGTAACTCTGACTTTCAAATAAATAACCTTTAAAACAAATAGACAGACATCCACAATTGGAATCCTACTGCACACACTTTGCACCTTCACATTAACATGCAGCAATGCCCTCCCGTCAAGTCAAACAATGTGGCTTTTTCTGCCTGAGAGTCCCTGGTGTAGGCGTTCTTTCATTTGTTCCTGCACTCCCTGAGGGTGAGCAGCCTTTAGGAAGCACTGCACAAACCTCCCAGACCCGCCTGGCTGGGCCAGCGGGCATACAGGGGACACCATGCTTCTTCCATGTCATCACCCTCAAATCTGCGGCACCTGCCGCTCAGGGCTCATGCTTGGGTACAGGGGAACAGCAATGTTCAATGATATTCCAGAAATCCTCTGGCTTGCACCACGTCAAACGTTCTTATTTCCATTTCTGTAGGAGAGATGCCAGCGGTTAGCGTCATTGAGAGGAGGACAAGTGAGAACTTCCAGGTAGACTTGGAAATGGAAAGGTATTACCGATTTGGAAGATTCCGTTTGTATCCTGGTTTCCCTGCTGCTTTGCTGTCTTGGCCTTCAGGCTTCGGGCTTTAGAAGTTTTGTACTGGGACCACCGCTATGGATTTAGTAGGTTAAGCCTCTGCCGGTTCATGTCCTGGCTGCTCCACTTCTGATCCAGCTCTCTTGGGCCTCTACACTCTCGTGGAGACCTGGAAGAGGCTCCTGGCTCCTGGCTTCGGATCACTGTGGCCATCTGGGGAGTGAACCACCGGATGGAAGATTGATCTCTCTCTCTCTCTCTGCCTTTCAAATAAATATTTTAAAACATATTTGCACTTTACTTTTTTTTCTTTGGAACAGAGACTTTGATTTGCCCAAGGGCTACAGATAACCAGGAGGAGAAAAGGGTCCAGTTAAGTGTCCAGGCCCAACACGCAGGACCCTGGGATAAAACCTTCCTCTCTGAAGGCTGCGGGTTCCCCTTCTTTGGTTTCCTCGTCGGTTTTCCAGGGCAAGAGAGGGCGGGTGCAGTGGGGGTCAGGATCCGCAGGATGAGGCAGGGCGGGCAGCCAGGAGAGCCTGAGGGCTAAAGAGCAGAGGGAGGGAGGGACGAGAGGCTGGGGAGTGGTAGGCGATGGGGGAAGGGCAGAGGATGGCGCTGACGCCATTGGGCAGGGAACGCAGTTGGGCGAGCAGAGAGACGCCGGCAGGCAGCCTTTCTGCCTGGGCTCTGAGAAGCCCCCTCGGTGCCCCAGCTCCTGCCTGGGTAGAGGTGAGGCGCGCCCCGCGCTGTGCGAAGTGCAAAGGTGGGGCTTGGCTCTGTCGGGTACGGGGCACGAGAGGCCCCCAGGCTGAGTCTCCTGGGGCTGGGTCGGCACTGGGAGGAGCGGGAGGATCCCAGCCTCAAGTTCGGGGCAAAACCTGGTTCTGGCACTCAGTGGGGCCGGCGTGGAGCGCGCCCATGGTGGCCTCCCAGCCCCTAGCCGGGGCGCCTGCCTGCACTGCCCACCGGGGCCCGCGACCTGGCAACTCTAGGTTTGCGCCCCTGCGCCCGGAGGGGCAGAGCAGAGCCCCGCAGGAGGCCGCGCGTCACAAAGGAGGCCCGGTGCTCGGCATTTAGCCCGGGGGATGGCAGGGTGCAGAGCCCCCGGCGCTGGCGGAGTTGGCGTCGGAGCAGCGGCGACGCGGGCGGAACAGGCAGGCCTGCTCGCCATCCGCGCAGCCCGAGGCGGGCGCAGCCGGAGGGGCGCAGCGAGCGGGTAACGGGCGAGGGCGCGCCGCGTGCGCGACGGGGCTGGCGAAGCTTGCAGCTGCAGGAGATCCCAGGGCCAGGCCGGGCCGCTGCCCCTTTTCTTGGGCGACCCAGCGCGCGCTTGGGATTCCTTCCGGGGTTGGCAGCTGGGTGTTATGGAGGGCTCTCCTGGTTCGAATCCCACCTCTGCACTTGCCCTCTCTCCTCTTCCAACAAGCCCTGCTTACTGATGTGAGCACTGAGGCACACGTTAACTTGCAAGAGGTCACACAACTGCAGCTGACCAGAGCTGGGATCCAGCCCACGAGGCTACACTGCCTCTTTGGTGATTGGGTGGCCGGGCGTTGGAGGAAGGGGATTCCAGCCTCTGGGGGCTCCTTGCATCAGCCCTTGCAGCCCACCAAGCTCAGCAACATTCTTCTGACCCCTGTCCCCTCCTCTTAAGCGTCGATGATTCTCCGGCCCCTTTGCCACGGTGAGGGCATTAGTTCCACTTTGCCACAGGGTTAGCCTTCCTGGAGTACCCGGATGCATGCCAAGTGCTTTGGGGGCCCCTGGCGCTGGGTGGTTTCCCATAAACTGTAGCAACATCCTTCGTTCCTCCTGTGGTAGACGTGTGAGTACCCATTCAAAGCAAGCCTGAGGATGCTGCCAGCCTCAGGAGCGTGTGTGGCAGGTGCCTTGGGAGAGGGAGGCAGGACAGGGCTGTGCTGTGGGCTGCACGCTGGCAAGAGAGGAGACAGAAGGGGCCCGGCTGAATGTGGAGACAGACAGTGAGCCTGGGGTCACAGGTGGAGCACACTGCTGTTAGTCCCTTCTGCCACACATGTCCGGGTCTGCAGATGGGAGAGCCCACTGAGGGCAGGGCCAGAGCTCCCGGGCAGTGAGGCCGCATGACGGTGGGGCTTGGACAAGTGGAGGAGGTCCCAGGAAGGCCCCCGTGGGTGCCTGCTTGAGGATGCTCATTGCTACAGCAGCACTGGGGGGAGCAGGAAGAGACCTGGTGGGGGTGGGGGGGGTCACAAGACATGGAGGATGAGAGACCCCCAGGGGTCCTATTCGGCTGATAGCCACAGTGGGGAAAGAGATTCAGAGCCACGGGACTGAATGGATGAAAACATATAGGTGGTGAGCGCACGTGTAAACAAAACCAGGTACCTCCACACCCGACACTCTGGAGCAGTTGCCTGTGGGAGCGGGGCGGGAGTTCAGGGAATAATGACTAAGTAAAACCAGAGCAGGGTCTTGTACGAACCAATAATGTCTGTCCTGAGCAGAGAAACAGGATGGATGTTCCCCTGAGGTCCAAGGAGAAGGGCAAACAGTAGCAGACAGAGTCGGCAAGTTCTCGTCCTTGCCTAGGCCCTGTCCTCCATGGGCAGCTCCCCCTGGGAGGCCTCCTCCCCTCCCTGGGCTTCAGGGGCCATCTGTAAGGCAGTCACGCCCGGGGCTCTTGCCAGCCCTGTGGTTTTAGGAGCCTTGATCCACGATGCTGGGCTTCCTGGGTCAAGTGGCCAACAGCAGCTCTAGGGGATGGCAGGGCTTGAACTTGGAATTACAGGGTCTTTGGGCAAGAGAGGCAAAGACCACAGCGGGCTTTAGGGCAGGGGAAGCTTTGCCAGCACAAAGTCTGGAGAATTTCAGCAGATGCTGTGCACAGCCTGACGCCGGCTCTGCGGACCCCCCGAGCTGGGCACGTAGAGTCCCCCGCAATCCAACAGCTGACTCGGCTTCACCTTCCCCAGTCACCAAGAAATCGCCCTTCCCAATCCCTCCGCCACGCCCAGGCTCCACCTGAGACCGCAATGCGAGACTGACCTCATCCCTCCCAAACATGCGCACCTTGACCTTCTGGGGTTCCTCCCCCCGCCCTGGTACCCCTTGAATGGCAAGGCAGCCATCAGCAAAGGAGCCCACTGTGTAAGGCGGCCCACATCCCAGGAAAGGGGCAAGCCGGGCCGGAAGTCCAGATTTCGGGGAGAGGGGACGGAGGGAATCCCTGGCCTCTAGGGCATGGCCTTCAGCACGTCACTCACTCTGTGTCCACTCACAAGTTCAACTCTAGACACCAAACACTCCTAGTTCCCTGCATGAGCACATCCACACAGTCACAGTTCTGCAGGTTTGTACATGTCACACCCTCTGCTTGGAGTGCCCCAGCCACCCAGTCTGCCCCACAGCTCCTACTCATCCTTGCAAACCCAGCACAGACACCACCTCCTCTGGGCAGCCCTCTCTGCTTCCCCCTCACCCTGATCCTGTTTGTGCTCCCCGTCCTCTGTGCGAATACCTGAACCTTTCTCTCCCCGTCCTGTGACTGAGCGCTGCCCCATGTCCCTGGAGAGACTATGAGTGACGCTCCCACAAATGTGGCTGGAATGGTGCCTCTTATCTCCCAGCAACCTGTACCCGCCACAATGTCTTCTGGTTCAACTTCCGGCTGAGAGGTAACGGCTTCTCTTTTTCACTCCCGGCAGGAAACAAGTGATTGCTTTTCTTCCGCCCTTTGTGGAAGCCCTGCCCATTCCACAGCTTGCACGGGACATCCCGGGTCCCTGATGGACGAAGAGAGTGAACTGACGCAGCCGCAAGACCAGGGCTGCTGGGCCACTCTGCCCGACGTGTGCCTGCGTCGCGTCTTCTGGTGGCTGGGCGACAGGGACCGGTCCAGGGCGGCCCTTGTCTGTAGAAAGTGGAACCAGATCATGTACTCGGCTGACCTGTGGCGCTACCGGACCATCACGTTCAGCGGGAGACCTTCCAGGGTGCAAGCCTCCGAATTCGAGTCCGCTCTTTGGTACGTGAAGAAATTCGGTCGCTACCTGGAATACCTGGAGATCAAATTCCTGAATCCTTACAACACCGTCTTAACCAAGAAGTTCCAGGTCACCATGCGCGGGCTCCTGTCGTGTCTGGGCAAGAGCAACAGCCGCCTGAAGTCGCTGTCCATCCAGCACCTGGAGCTGGACCGCCTGGTCTGGAGGAACAGCATCAGGACCGCCTTCATCAAGAGCCTCAGCTTCTTCCTAAAGAAAATGGGCAGGCACCTGGATTATCTCAACCTGAAAGGCGCCAGGCTGACCGTGGAGCAGGGCTGCCACGTTCTCAATGCCCTGAGCTCCCTCCGGAACGAGAACATGGCCTCCGAGCTCAACATCGAAGACTACTTTAGCCATCACCTGGCCGTCTACAGCAACGCCCAGTTCCACAAGACCATGGCCATGTTCCACAACCTGGAGTCTCTGACCCTCAACTACAACTGTGTCTCTGACGAGCTGCTCGAGACCCTGTGCGAGCACAATGCCGGCACCCTCTGGACCATCAACATCAAGTGCCACATCCACGACCCCCACCGCCAGGTCATCTGGGGCATGTCCTGGGCCAAGCTGGCCGGGCAGGCCCCCAACCTGAAGGTGAACTTCTTCTTTGAGCGGATCATGAAGCATGAGTGCTTGGCCCGGATCCTCCTGCAGGAGATCCCAATCAGAAGCATCAGTCTGCGAAGCTGCTACTTCAGCGACCCCGACTGGTCCATGCGGCCCACTCTCACGGAGCTCCTGCCCACCTTCCGGCACACCCTGCAGGTAGGCGGGGACGGAGGGAGGTGGGGGCGTGGGAGCTGCTGCCTGCTCTTGCCTGGGCTCCCAAGAAATGGCACCAAATTAAGCATCCCCCTGCCCCCCTGAGACCACCGCAGCCGACGGAGGCCACTGCTCATTGCTGCATGGGGGACACAGGGATTTGCTGGTCGCTGGCAACCAGGGAAAGCGCCTACCTCCCTGGCTCAGCGGCAGGAGGCCCGAGCAGGAGGAGCCTCTACAGGTGGGCGGCAGGCGGACAGCCCTCTTCCTGCCTTTCCATTGGGCCTCAACAGCGCACAGCAGGCCCTGTGGCTCCCTGTCACCGGCCCTAAGCTGGGGACCCATCTGGTCATAGCAAAGCCTGGTAAGTGGGGAGATGGAGTGGGGACGACCAACCTGAACTCGGGTTACTGAAGGGTTTGAGCGCAGAGATTCTGGGTGGTTCTGTAATGTGGCAGCTTTCCCATCTATAAAGTCAGAACCATTTCTTCCTCGTAAGGACCTGGAAGTGGCGTAACCGCCGCTTAGAAAAGGGATAAACACCACGACTGACACCTATCCTGCAAGGGAGGAACTCGGGAGGCGTTCACACAACCCTGAGGTAGGGAAGGGCACACGCAAGGTGACCCGGTTGTGCTACAGGAGAACCTGGGGTTTGTAGCTCCCCGTGGTCGCCAAGCCAGTCCTCGGCGCCAGTCCTCGGCAGGGCTGCGGCCTGCTCCTGGGCCTCTGGGCTCCAGAGAGATTGCCTCCAAATTCCAAGGTTTTACAACCCTGGGAGATCACCAGCATCCTCAGGGAGTGGAGGATGTAAGTTCTTCCTCCAAGAACCCCCTGTGCACTGTCCCTTATCTGCAAAGTCCCCGAATGCCAAGGCCATCAGCCCCAAAGCCAGGGCATGGAAATGGCATGGAAGGAGCCCGCCCCCAGCACCACCGCCCACACACCCCCTCCTCCTTGATGCTTCTCCAGAAATTAACTTTCGAGTTCAACAACAACCACGAGTCCCTGGACGAGGAGCTGCACCTGCTCATCCTATCCTGCAGGAAGTTGTTCTACTTCAAAATCTGGGCTTTCCTTGACGTGAGGTTTGTGGAGCGGATCCTGAAGAGCCAGGAGGAGGGGCAGTGTGCACTGCGCACGCTCAAGGTGAGGGCCCCACCCAGAGCGGGGGCATCCCGGGTGAGGGGGGAGCTGTCAGAGGGGAGGTGGGCCGTCATCTCCCCTGGGGTCTGCCAGCTGGCAAGGGCCAGCGTCACAGCAGCCGATCTGCAGCTCCTTCTTAGTTCACTGCTCACTCTCGGCTGGAGCAGAGAAGTTGCCTGCTCAGAGCCAGGACTCCCGCAGAGGGAGCTGGGCTCCTGGCCCACCGGGAAGCTGTGCTGCCTCAGCTTTGCTTGTGTCTCCTTCTTCTTCCTCCCAGGCAGCACCGGGCCCGTCCTCAGGTGCACCGGGAAGAGTTTGGGATGTCTTAGACATATATCCTTCATGTCACCTTTAGCGGGAAACAAAACAGGGATTCTGCATCCCTAGGCTCAGGACTCTGAGTGTCCCGGACACCTACAGACCTGCCCGCTGTCACTGTCGCCCTAACAAGTGAGGATGGCACGGCATTTGGGTTGTATCTGGTGGTGTAGATAGTCTAGAGATGAGTCCGGGTGTGGGATGGTACGTGCGGATCAAACGCAAACCCTACACCAGGCTTCCTAAGAGACCTGAGTATCTGCAGATGTGGGGAATCTGTGAGGGTTCTAGAATAATCCCCTGCACATTCGGCCAACAGTCGGATTTGCAGTGCAGGATTTGCATGCCTGTGAGGCCCTAACTGACGTAGTGCCCCCTGGGTGTGGCGGGTGTGTTCTGTGGCGCAGGTGAGGATTTATACAAACAGATATGAGACAAACGAAGAGGACAGGACTCTCCGGGAAATTTACAGGAAGTACAGAAAGCTGATCGATTCAGAGCTGAACTATTTTGTCATCGCTTACCCCATGATGTAATGAGCACCCTCCAGAGGAACCAAACCAGGAGCACTTTGGACTTGAAAAGCCTTTCTCATCCAGCTGCAGTCAGGGCACCCCTCCCTGTCCCGCACCCCCTTCCTTTCCCCTCTCCTCCCTGCCAGCTCCACACCAAGGCGAGCTGCCCCTGCTGGTGACATCAAGGCCTCAGGGGGCTTTAAAGTGCTATCTTTACCAACCACCTGAGGCTGATTTCTCTTGTTGTCACTCTGGTTTGCTGGTTGACACCCTCCTTCAGCCACAGAGCCAAAAACACAACCCAAGGCCACTCACAGTGGCTTCTCTCCCCACTGCGGGGACCCTGCCCCCTGCAACCCTGAGCTCCGGTCAGCCTATGGCATGGAGCATATAGAATCCTGCTGTCTCCAGACACACATGATTGGCTTGGAAGTACTTTCTAGCTGAGCTGACCTCCATGTCGTGGCCGGGACTGGTCACACACAGCCAGAGCAAGGAAGTCGCCTGCTCAGAGCCAGGACTCCCGCAGAGGGAGCTGGGCTCCTGGCCCACGGGGAGGCTGTGCTGCCTCAGCTTTGCTTGTGTCTCCTTCTTCTTCCTCCCAGGCAGCACCAGGCCGGTCCTCAGGTGCACCGGGAAGAGTTTGGGATGTCTTAGACAAATATCCCTCATGTCACCTTTAGCAGGAAACAATCTACCAGAACTGGCTGCCGAGTGTGATCTCAATCCTATAAAACACACAGAGGGACTACACAGAAAAGAGAAGAAGGACACCAAAGATGGCCATGGGTGCAGGATTATGAGTGGCGCTCGCTGTCCTCATGTTTTCCATATTTCTCAGTTTTTCTACGAGGACCTTGTGTGAGTTTTGTAGGGAATGAGAGTATGTTTGAAATGAGAGGTTAACTGTGATCAGTTCCCGGGCCCCTGCCACAGACCACACTGCTGCTGCGCCTGGGACATTGTTGTACACATCAAAAACTCTAAGGGAATAAAATCCCAGGATTCATTCTTTCTTTCTTTCTTTCTTTCTTTCTTTCTTTCTTTTGACAGGCAGAGTGGACAGTGAGAGAGACAGAGAGAAAGGTCTTCCTTTTGCCTTTGGTTCACCCTCCAATGGCCGCTGCAGCCGGCGCCGCGCTGATCCGATGGCAGGAGCCAGGTGCTTCTCCTGGTCTCCCATGGGGTGCAGGGCCCAAGCACCTGGGCCATCCTCCACTGCACTCCCTGGCCACAGCAGAGAGCTGGCCTGGAAGAGGGGCAACTGGGACAGAATCCGGCGCCCCGACCGGGACTAGAACCCGGTGTGCTGGCGCCACAAGGCGGAGGATTAGCCTATTGAGCCGCGGCGCCGGCCCAGGATACTTTCCACAGTGACTCGTGGCAGGTTCCGTTTGTGTTGCCTTTTGCATGCCGGGGCCATAATTATGCCTTTTAGCCTTTTGTCAACAATTCATCTTCCCCTGGTGCCTTCCCTCCCCACTCACTGACCTACCCGACCTCCCCCAGTTGGCTGCTTGTGGGACACGGCTTGCACTTCCCCCGGGGTCGGGAACGATCACCTTGGCAAAGGCGATCACCACTGCAGGCAGGAGAAGACAGCTCCCAGAACACGCTGCCGGCAGAGGGGCCCTTGTGAGCAGTCTATGCAGAAAGAATGGTGTGCGCTAGGAAGGACATAATGTTGGGGCCAGCACTGTGGTGTAGGAGCTAAATGGCACTGGCATCCCGTATGGGTAGCCATTGGAGTCCCAGCTGTTCCACTTCTGATCCAGCTCCCTGCTAATGCACCTGGGAAAGCAGTGGAGGATGGCCCAAGTCCTCAGGCTCCTGCACCCACCTGGGAGACCAGGAAGAAGCTCTGGCTCCTGGCTTCGGATTGGCACAGCTCTGGCCGTTGCGGCCAACTGGGGAGTGAACCTTTGGATGGAAGACCTCTCTCTCTCTCGCTCCCTCTCCTTTCTCTGTGTAACTCTGACTTTCAAATAAATAAATAAATCTTAAAAAAAAATTAGAAGTGGAGTAAAAGTTTAAAATTAATAGGAGTAAAGTAAAATGAAAACGATGTGGGGTAACTGTAAGGGCAGGGCGGGGCTGAGCAGAGATTCCCAAGGATCTGACCCGCCCATCTCTGCATACCTCATTCAGAATTTAAAATTTAACGACTATTCTTGGGGTCAAAGGTCTCAAAACCTTCTCAACAGAGCCAGCCGGCCAAGGATACTCCTCTGGTCCCTCAGGCCTCTGGGACTGGCCACACTCCTGGCCGTGGCTCCCAGCCCGCCTCCTGGCCACCTACGCGGGCCCCATCCGAGCCCAGACCAGACCGCCCGCTGGGAAAGCCGTCCGGGAAGGTGGGAGCCAGAACCCATTCCCCAAAGCGGGGCGGGGCGCTGGAAGACCAGCGTTGCCTTTCTCGGTTGCCGAGGAAACAGGCGAACAACCAATTCCATCTGCGGGAGGGAATAAGGAGGAGGCCGTCCCTGGCCGCGCCCCCAGCCTCTGATTGGCTAAAGCGCCGGCCCTCGAGCCACGCCCCTCATGCTGGGGGAGATTTCCATGAATGAGCTGGGTGGACTCCCGCTCGCTCGCTCTCCATTTCCAAGCGTTTCGCTAGAAGCCGCTTCGCTCTCTACCTTGGTCTGCGTGGTTTTGCACGGTCTGAGCCCTGTCCACCTCTCTCACCTCAGTTCCTGCCCTCGTCCCTCTTTCTCTAGCCTCGCTGCCCTATTCTCCGTTCACTAAATTGTCAAAAGCAGATACTTCACCCCAGGGACCTCTGCCCTCTGGCTCATCCCAGCTCAAGCATGAGTCCACGGGCAAGGCTTTTGCCCACTGCCTCACCCCACAGGCCTGCCCGCTGTGCTGACGCTGGCTTTCCCGTCATCCCATTTCCACTTGGCACTTGTCCACCGTGGGAGGTGTTCTTGAAACTGATGTGTTCTGCAGCCCCTGGCCTGAGCTCCAGGAGGACCTGAGCTCTGCCCTACTCACCTCTAACATCAGCAGCCAGGCGCCGACTGCAGGAGCCCAGTAAGTGTTTGTTGTGTGAATGAACAAGCAAACGACCACACACACACACACCCAGTGCCACAGGTCTGAGACGCCGCAGACCTGAGCAAACCTGTGCTGATCCACTGAAGACTTACATGCTGCCTCCTGTGCGGCGGCGTGCTGGAGGCTCTGAAGTCTGCGTTAGCTTCAAGGCTTGCCAAGATCCACGAGTGAATGTCCAGTGAATGTCCACGAGTGAATGTCCACAAGGGCGGAAGATTAGAGCAGCAGTTCAGATACCGCGCAGGACCCCTGCATCCCACATCCGAGTGCCGGGGTTCAAGCCCCACCTCTGCTTCAGAGTCCAGCCTCCCACTAAGGCGCACCTTGAGATGGCTCAAGGACCTGGGTCCCTGCTGCACCCATGGGACTTCTACGCTGAGCTCCAGAATCTTGACTTGGACCTGGCCCAGCCCTGGCTGTCGCAAGCACTTGGGAAGTGAACCAGCAGAGGAAAGCTTTTTCTCATGCTCGTTCCCTCTCTCTTTCCCTTGCAAATAAATTTTCAAAAAAAATGCTTTAACTACTTTGCATCAAGGGATCCTGGTTGCAAGAGCTGAATGCCCGAGATCTCAGTACTCACAACTCAGCAGCTGCCTGCCTCCCCGGGCAGGGCAGGTCAGCTCACGTTCCCACACCCTCAGTGCCTCATCTGCGATCCTGCCCATGACGGGCACGCGGAGTGTAGAGCTTTGTGGTAAGGGGCTAGGAGCACTCTGGGTCAGAGCTTCACTTCCTGAGTCTATCCCTGCTGCTGTCAGGCCTCAGTCTTCGCATCTGCGCAATGGAGAGGTTGGATACACTTATAGGAGGAGTGGATGGGGCTGGATTCTCAGACACCTGCTTTGGCCGAATGGACCCTCCCTACAGTTTTACTTAGTGCTAATTCTGGGTAAAAGCCGTCCAAGGGGCAGGCATTTGGCACAGCAGTTAAACACACTGCTTGGCTCACCTACATCCCATATCAGAGTGCTTGGCTTCAAGTCCTACCTAGCTCAACTTCTGACTCCAGCTTCCTGCTAACGCATGCCATGGAAGGCAGCAGGTGATGGCTCAACTAGCTGGGACCCTGCCACCCACGCGGGAGACCAAGACTGAGTTCCCAGCTCCTAGGGACCCAAGGCCACGTCCTCCCTGTTCTAGAAAAGGACTCAGCTCTCTGCGACGCCTTGCTTTCATGTCTGTGTGCTGCTGTCTGGGACATCGCCTCCCTTTCCACCAGGCAAGCATGATTTCTCCAGCCAGACACCACTCAGGTCCCATTTAGTCCCATTCACTCGGTCCCCCTCCCAGCCAGGCAGACATGGCCTGGGAGTTACAACTCTCTGGGGTGGCAATGTGACCTACAGATGCTTGGGTGGTTCCCAGGAGGCGGGCTCTGAGCAGTCCAGCTGGGTCCACTGGCGGAGGCCAGGGAAGGCGCAGAGCCATGGTGGCGAGGCTGGGGAAGGCAGGTCATGGCTCACAGCTGTGGTCATGGAGCCCTCCTGTGAGTTCTGGGTGTCGCTCCCCCATTCGCGGAGGAACGACACTAGACCCTGCGCTGTTCTTTCGTCTGCTCAGCCCTTCCCGGGTTTGCTGCTGGTCCTTCCCGGGTTGGCTGCCGACCCCTCCACCTCCGTGGAGGGGCGGTTCCCCCTGCCACTTTCCCCACTTCCGCGGGGGAGTGGCACACCGCCGGCCGGCTCTCTCGGGGGCTGCTCAGATGTTATCCTGATGTTCCTGGTGCATGTTGTCTCTCTCCTCCTTTATAGTCCTCTTCCACCAATCCCAACTCTGCTACCCACACGCCGAGTATGCTGCTCTCCTCCAATCAGGAGCAGGATCAGCTCCTGCAGGTTATTGGTCGAACTGGAGGCAGCTGTGTAGAAGCTGTTTACTCCTCTCCCAGCGCCATATTGTGGGAGAGCAGATGCATAGAATAAGTCTTAATTCCAGTAACTTAGTCTAGTCCGAGTTGCTCCCCACACTGGGGTATGAGTCTCAGGGAAGAAATTACTGGGCACTGAGGAGGGGGTGAGAAGGACCCTGGTTTGGAGCCTGAAAACCTACGGTGGCCTTGGACAAGGAGCCTCCTCTCCCTACTCCCCTTCGAACCTGTGTCTCAATAGGCTTGCACTGTGCTGACGGGTGGCTGAGACTACACAGCCACTGCTCACGGTGCTGGAGGCCGGAAGTCCAGGCTCAAGGAGCCAGCAGGTTCAGCGTCTGGCCAGGGCCCCTCTCTGGTACACAGGTGGCACTGACCCCATCCAGGAGGACTCCCAGCCTCAGGACTCATCTCGTCCCAATCTCCTCCCAAACCCCTCACCTCCTAACATCAGGCTGTGGGGATTCAACAAGTGAACTGGGGACGGGACACAAGGGTTCAGCCCACAGCACTGTCCCCTCGTCTGTGCACTGGCAGAGCTGGGCTCAAGGACCACAGAGGTGCCATCCTATCCCTTCACACATTCCCTTTCTCCAGAACCCACTACCCAGTCTCTAAACCTTTGAGATTGTTCTGGAAGGTTCTGGAGCTTCTCAAGTGAGACACCTCAGTGACACCGTCAGTCATCCACAACTGCCACACGCAGACCTCAAGGGCTCTCCCAGGGCCTCTGGGCAATGGTGAGGGAGTGGGGGTTCTTCCAGCTTGAGAAGCAGGTGCCCTTGGCTTTGGCTTCTTATTGACACCTGGATCTCTCTGGCAACGTGAAGCTGTCCCTTTCTTCACTTTAATTATCCCAATATACCTGAGAGGCGCCAACTCCCCCAGGAAAGAGCCTTTGTACCAGAGACCTTCCTTGACCATGGTTGGGGGCTGGCACTGCAGTGCCATCATCCCATATGGACGCCGATTCTAGTCCCAGCTGCTCCATTTCTGATCTAGCTCTCTGCTATAGCCTGGAAAAGCAGTAGAAAGTGGCCCAAGTGCTTGGGCCCCTGCACCCGCATGGGAGACCTGGAAGAAGCCCCTGGCTCTTAGCTTTGGATCGGCACAGCTTTGGTCATTGACGCCATCTGGGAAGTGAACCAGCAGATGGAAGACCTTTTTCTCTCTCTGCCTCTGCCTCTCTGCAACACTGCCTTTCAAATAAATAAATAAACCTTTAAATACCGTGGATGATCTAAGACATTGCAAGGGAAAGTATTTTATAAAGAAATTGTCTTCTAGGGCCAGCATTGCAGCATAGCAGGTAAAGCCACTGCCTGTGATGCCAGTATCACATGTGGGCACCAGTATCACCTGGCTGCTCCACTTCCAATCCAGCCTCCTGCTAATGCACCTGGGCTCAGCCCAGGCCATTGTGGCCACTTGGGAGTGAGCCAGTAGACGGAAGATTCTCTCTCTCTTCCTAACTGCCCTTCAAATGAATATAAATCTAAAAAAAAAAAAAAAAGAAATTACATAGAACAGACCAGAAAATATTCTTTTTTAAAAGAAGGATTGACCAGGACCCTTGACTCGGGCCGAGGTCTGGGAGGGAGGGGAGGAGCCGGGCTTCCCCGCTGAGTAGTCAGCCGAACAGCGTGGTCGGGCTCCGCTGGCTCTGTGGGTCCCGTGGGCTTCTCAGTTGCTTGTCCAGTCTAGCGTCTTCACCGCTGTCAGCCAGGATGTACGGACTGTATTGGGGTCATCGTTGTTCATCTGCAGACTCAAAACCTAATCGCTAAAGTACCTTGGGAGTGTGGAGTGTAACTTCTAAATAGCTTTACCATTCTGATGATTTTTTAAAATAATACAGTGGGATCTTCCATGTTACAATCACAAAATTAAAAGCAGTATTTAAAAGTGGAAAAATATTAAAGTATTATGGAGAAATAAAAAAAAAGGATTGATGTAGAGATCCAGCACAAGCTATCGGTGAGACTCCAGCTTTTGGAGGGCTGGCAGCTGAGTCCCACACCCTGCTACGTCCTTCTCCAGGCTGCAGTCCGCACACTTGTGCAGTGACCAAGTCGGAAACTGTGCACCACGGTAGATGTGATTGTCGCCATGAATGTCATCCATCAGGCGATCTCCTGGGATGGCCTGAGGCTGTGGCAGGACCTACACAGCTACAGAAGCACTGAGCCACGACAGCAGCAGGGCTGGGCGTAAGTGGAGGAGAAGCCCCTTCTCCGCGGAGCCCAGACGGAACGGGTACCCTAGCGGGGTTGTGATGCCACGGGGCTCATCATGTGTGGAGGAAACAGCTCAAGGGAGCACACAACCAACCCAAGGCCTAATCTCTGATGTGGAACATGTACCAGTAGCAGTCACAGCTGTGGCACTGGTACTGGCGGCCACACCCTCGTGACCTGGTGAAAATGGAGACGCACAGTGACTTGTCCTGCTCTCGGGACCAAGGTCGACACTGAGGAGGTGCCTGCTGGGAATGTTAGGAACCAAACTGCTTCTGCTTCCCTCTGGTTTGGATGGATTCGGGGAGTGACAGCAAGGCCTCGTTCCTCAGCTCCCTGCAGGTTCCAGCTGGCTTCCGTTCAGCATGAATACCGACATCAGTATGCAGGGACCCAAGCACGTGGGCCATCTTCCATTGCCTTCCAGGCACAGGGAGCTGGACTGGAAGTGGAGCAGCTCAGTCTCAAACCGGTGCCCATATTGGGATGTCAGTGCCACAGGCAGAGGCTTAACCTGCTGTGCCACAGCTCCCGCCCCAGCCCACAGTCTTTTTAAGGTAGAATGACAGAGATGGGGTAGGGGAGAGACAGAGAGACAGACATCTTCCATCCCCCGTTCACTCCACAAATAGCCAGGGCTAGGCCAGGCCAACGCCAGGACCAGGAACTCCATCCTGGTCTCCCAGGTGGGCAGCAGGGGCCCAGGAACTTAGGCCACCATCTGCTGCCTTCCCAGGAGCTAGACCAGAAGTGCAGCCCCTGGGACTCGCAGGTGGCAGGTTAACCCCCGGTGCCACAGCGCCAGCCCCAAGCTGTGACTTAGTGACTTAACCAGCAACTTTGTAGCCATAATGAAGGCATCTCCCCCTTCCCTTTTCCCACCGTGGCTGACAAGAGTGTTGCAGATGGTGGCTCAACCCACTTCACCACACAGGCCCCCAACAGTGGAGGAAATTCGTAAGCGAGGCACCTTCCCTCCCCTCTCACACCTTGGTGGCTGGTGTTGTGAATTACCTGTGATTAGTGCATGCGTGGGAATTCCGGGAGCCTCCTGGGAGGAGACGGCCTGCAAGGGCAGACCTCATACCCAGCTACGGAGACAGTCTGCAGCCGTGGACTGCGACGGCTGATTGCCAAGGTCGGGAAGCCTGCACCTGCTGCCGCCCTGGCTCTCCAGCATGGGAAACACAGCCTGATCACCTGCTGGATTGTCAATTGACGGAACTCACTGGTTTTTTGGACCTGCACCTGCAGCCACCTCTTCCCTTTAAAAGCGCTCTCTGCTGTCTCAGTGGGAAGGAAGGAGCACATTCTGGATTCAGGCTCACTGTTTCCCAGAGACCGCCGGCGTCTTGAAATAACCCCTTTCCTCCCACCAGCTCTCGTCTCCGGCAAATTGGCTAGCCAGCGGCCAGCAATAAGGGCCTGATTTCTTTGCCCGGAAGAGAACTGGCGAAGCAGCCCAGGAGTTTGGGGTGTGTGTCTCAAGCGGCCTACCTGTCTTGTGTGTGCAGGGAAGGGCGACTGACGCTTGTACCACCACCACCACCACCCCACCCCGAGCTGCTCAGGGGCGAGCTGTCCCCATGGCTGCCAGGGACATCCCAGCAGCCGCCGAGCGCTCTTGCTCCACGGGGCTCTCCCTGCCCTCCCTGCCTACGATCACTCCGTTGGGATGTGGAGACGGTACTTTGGGGGAAGTCGGCGGGCTCCAGACTGGGTGAATGGAACCGGTGCACCCCGGGAATCCTGTCTCTGCATTTGAACCTAGCTTGGTCGTTTGTTCTGGTACCTGTTGCGGGGGGATGAGGTCTAAGACTATTCCCTCAGTGCCTCCACAAGGAGGACCTGGGCTTGGTTTGCAAGAGTACTTTGAGAATTTCTTCCTCTCTGGTAAGATGTGGCTGACTTGTGTCGGCTCCACCCCGAAGCCTGCCGGATGGCACGGTGGCTGGTTGGCAGCCTGGGGCGGTGAGCCTGGGACTGAGAAGTGGTGTTCTGCTGTAATACCATATGGCCCACATAGGTGCTGGATTTGAAAGAAACGGGACCCTTGCGTGGGTCCTTGGACTTACGAAGCTCTCCTGCACCTGGGGAGGCTTGGTCAGAGACCCGCAGACACCATGAAATCCCTTGTGTGCAAGCTTCCATGGTGTTGTACGATAAGGATTCTGGTGATGAGGGTTCCAGATGGATGGCTCAAAGGAAAAGAAACAACACTTGGCCCATCTCAGACAGGAGGAAATAGACGAGGAAAGTCACTCAAACGGCTTAAAGCTGCCAGCAGCTGTGTCCGGGGCAATGCTGCCCAAGGAGACACGTTAGGAGTTCCTCCTGCTCTCAAATACCGCGGCCGAGCGCCTCCTCCCCCGGTAAAGCAGAGACGCAGGGGTGCCCCTGATGGTTTTTTCGGCGTGGTGAGGTTTATTTAGAAAATGAGCACACTCGGGCACATGAGGGCTTCTTTTAGGGAGAGTGGGCAGGAAAGGGGGATTCCGTACGCTGCTCGGCTTGTGCTGGGTCCAGGAGGTGATGGGAGAGAAAAACGGACCCTCCCCCTTCACTGTGTGTGTGAGGTTTTTTTGTTTGTTTTGACAAGCAGAGTTAGACAGTGAGAGAGAGACAGAGAAAGGTCTTCCTTCCGTTGATTCACCCCCCCCCCCCAAATGGCCACTACGGCTGACACGCTGCACTGATCTGAAGCCAGGAGCCAGGTACTTATCCTGGTCTCCCATGGGGTACAGGGGCCCAAGCACTTGGGCCATCCTCCACTGCCCTCCTGGGCCACAACAGAGAGCTGGACTGGAAGAGGAGCAACCGGGACTAGTACCTGGTGCCCCAACCGGGACTAGAACCTGGGGTGCTGGTGCCACCGGCAGAGGGTAGCCAAGTGAGCCGTGGTGCCCGCCCCTGACTGGAGTTTTATTAGCTTTGAAAAGGGGAGTGGGTACCTAGTGCTGCCCCCAGGTCCCAGGGGAGGGGAGGTGCATCCTGGGGAGGGGTCATCTGATTGATGAGGATTACATGGCAGGGGCTGATCTCTTAAACCTGCTGGAAATTCCCACAGACGCCCCCATGCGGTCGGCAGTGGGAGCATTATCACGGAGTAATGCCACAACAAAGCATTCCTCTAGCTAGTAGAGCTGACTGAGCTGGAAATGAAGATATTTCCTTACACGTGAACGTGCTCAACTCCTTCACTGGGACTACAGTTATTTTGCAATGTAAATACTCAAGGAAAGTTTTTTTTTTCTTGCAGTTTCTAAGAAAAATTATGGCTAATTCAGGTTACTAACAGCAAAAAGTGCTTCTAATCAACTGGTAATTGAAAGGAGTTAGAAACTTAACACCTGTCAGAGAAAGTGCTTGTCTCGTGATATGGTATAGGGTGTGTGTACGTGCTGTCTGCTGTGTCTGCGTGATCCAGCAAACCTGTAGGAGCTGTTTTAATGGACGCATAGGTAAGAGTGTTCATATAAATTCAAACTGTTACATTGGCCCGAGTGATTTTTGGCTCAAGTAACTTCAATAAAGGTGATGGGTTTGTTTCAGATTTGTTGGTAGGAGTGGTGGGACTCGCCTGTTGACATGTTTCCACCCAGGTGTTTTCTTTGTAACCGGCATAGGTAATGACGACTTTCTGTGTCTGGGGGGAACGTTTCCTGTGTGTGTGCTCTCTGGTTGAGCTGGGATGGCTCAGGAGAGCTGAATCCTGAAGAGTGAGCATTTAAAATGTTGGAGATCACCTGGACTCTGATCTGGCCCACAGCTCTGGCTGAGAACCCACATTAAATGATTACTTTTTAAAGATCCAAGATCTTATTTTGACCAAATGGTTCCAGCCTCTCCTCTGAAAATCCCTTAAAGTTCTAAGCCGAGTCTCTCGACGTTGAGACTTGCTGACTTTGAGAGTTCTCCAAATCTGAGATGACTATACAGCAAATCGGCTTTTCTTCCTGTGCTTAATTCAGGCAATCAACAGACGATGCTAAGCCACTAACTGTTGATTAAGATGCAAATGTGGCTTCTCTTTTCCGTGATCTGTTGGCTGTGTGCCACATTTTCCTCTCTGAGCTTTGTGCCTGTTGATTGTCAGAAATCTGCAGAAGTACAGTTCGCACTGAGACTGGCTGGCCCGAGGCTGTGCCGATGGCTCCTGTCTGCAGAAGTGATGGTTACCTTAGCCACAGGCTGCAGGTGAACATGGCTGAAAGGCTTCCTGGCACTGGCTCCTGGTCGTCAATCTTCCCCTGGCAATGTGGGGCCAGATGTGACCAAGCCACCAGGGCTGAGTTTGTCCTGGCCACAAATAGAGGCTGGTTATGGAATGACCAACAGTGCTGTCGGGAAAAGACCGGGGGCAACAGCCAGTGCCTGCTTGGAGCTGTGAAGTAGCACAGCTGTGATCCAGCCGGCCACTGCTCCAAAGGCCACCACAGGCCTAGGGCATCAGACCACTGTCCCCACGGCTGCACCTGCAGGGAAAGCTGTACACGGAGCTGGCCAAAGTTTTTATTGTTTTATTTTTCGAACCGAATCTCGTAGATGCGCCTTTACTTTAGCTTATGAAACAGCTTATTACGTCCCTGTTGCCCATAGCAGTCTACCAATTACATGCTTAAGAAATTGCTGCATAAGGCTCATGAATAACTTGGATAGAAACCAGCAATTCCTAACACACTACAGTGTTTCCTGTGCTATGGGAGACATTCCAAATAGACTGGGAGTTTTCAAAGCAGCTATAAAAACAAGTATAAACTTAAGTATTTCTGCCACAGGGGTTTCCTTCCTGCTTTAAAATGATTCAACTATCAACTTGGTATGGCTGTCAATTCACCAATTTCTTCAACTGATTTCATTTATGAAGCGTTACTTAGGTATTGATATTTTAAAAAACTTTTTAAAGACTTGTTTATTTGGAAGGTAAAGATATAGAGAGGTTTTCCACTGCTGGCTCACTCCCCCAATGGCCCCAATAGCTGGGGCTAGGACAGGTCGAAGCCAGGAGCTTCTTCCAGGTCTCCCACGTGGGTGGCAGGGGCTCAAGTACCTGGGCCATCTTCCACTGCCTTTCCTGCGCACTAGCAGGGAGCTGCATCAGAAGTGGAGCAGCTGGGACTTGAACGCTGCACCACACAGACCCCCAACAGCGGAGGAATTCGTAAGGAAGGCATCTTCCCGTCTCTCTCACACCTGGGCTGCTGGTGCTGTGAATTACCTGTGATGAGTGCGTGTGTGCGTGGGAACTCCAGGAGCCTCCTGGGAGGAGACAGCCTGCAAGGGCAGCCCTCACACCCAGCGCGGGAGAAAGCATGCAGGGAAGCCTCCACCTGGCTGACGCCCTGGATCTCCCGGATGGGCACCACTGCAACACAGCCTGAGCCCCTGCTGCAGTGTCCATCAATGGGACTCCCTGGCTTTTCAGACCTGCTCCTGCAGCCACCCCTTCCCTTTAAGGACCCTTCTTGCTATCTTTTTGGGAGGGGAAGAGCCCATTTTGGATCCAGGAGGACTGTTTCCCTAAGACTTCTGCTTCTTGAAATAGAACCAGGTGGGGGCCGGCGCCGCGGCTCAATAGGCTAATCCTCCACCTAGCAGCGCTGGCACACCAGGTTCTAGTCCTAGTCGGGGCGCCGGATTCTGTCCTGGTTGCCCCTCTTCCAGGCCAGCTCTCTGCTGTGGCCCGGGAGTGCAGTGGAGGATGGCCCAAGTGCTTGGGCCCTGCACCCCATGGGAGACCAGGAGAAGCACCTGGCTCCTGGCTTTGGATCAGCGCGGTGCGCCAGCTGTGGCGGCCATTGGAGGGTGAAGCAACGGCAAAAAGGAAGACCTTTCTCTCTGTCTCTCTCTCTCTCACTGTCCACTCTGCCTGTCAAAAAAAAAAAAGAAAAGAACCAGGTGGGATCACTCTGAAGCGAGGATGCAGCCCGGCTACTCAAGTGAGTTGAATCTAAACTAAACCATCTTGAGCCGCTCTCCCGAGTCCTGTGATATCTGAGCTAACCCACGGAATTTGCCTGCCTAGCCACCGCCGAGCCGCCGCCGAGCCACCGGCCGCAGCAGAGCCGAAGTTCATACCCAACTCTTGGCCCCTGAGCTGGCTCTGGAGTCCCGGTTGGGAGGCTGCAGCAGGCGGAGTAGAAGCTCTGGCCCTCCACCCTGCCCCCCCACCCTGCCCCGCCCCAGAGGAAAGCTCTGGACTGTTCCGTGACACAGGTGTTTAATGAGGATCGGAAGCAGCGCCGGCCCTAGCAGACGGCGTCGGGGCGGAGGCCGCCCGCCCAGTCCCTGCGGTCCTCCCCGGCCCGCAGCGGGATGGACTGGCGCATCTGCACGCACAGCACCTGGTCGATGTAGATGGTGTTCTCCTTCACCTGGATCTCCTCCTGCAGGGCGAGCTGCCTGCGATTCAGCCCCTTCAGCTCCGCCTGAGCTCGGGCTAAGGTCTCCTTCAGTCTGGGAGAGGCAGGAGAACACAGGCCATCACTCTGCCCTCTCTAACTCCTCTGCAGGTACTATATAGCAGAGGGTACTGGGATTCAGTGTGCGCTCCCCCGCCCTCCTTCCTCCCCAAGTCGGCTTTCAGACTGGAGCCATGGGCTGGATTCATGACACCGAGACCCCCATGGAGTGGCGCCATTTCACACTGCAGAGTCTGAAGGTTTTTGAGAGTGAGAGTGAGCCCCCATCCACCGGATTTCCGCCCCAAATGTTCACAGTAGCTGGGGTGGTGGGGAGGGTCAGGCCGAAGCTGGGAGCCACTACTCACTCAATTCAGGTGGCGGGAACCCAGCTGCCTGAGCCATGACTACTGCCTCCCATGGTCCGCATTAACAGGAAGCTGGGCCCGGGAGCAGAGCTGGGATTCGAATCCAGAGACTGGGATAGGCAATGCGCATGCCCCAGGCGGCATCTTAACTGCCAGGCCAAATGCGCACCCCAAAACTGCAGAGTGCACCCAAGCATTCGGAGTTGGGTTTATTTTTTCTAAGAAAAATGTCTACTCCAGGGTCAACCCTCGTGGTGATGACAAGCCTGACTGGGCTGGCAGGCAGTCGTGTGAGATGGAAACCCTCAAACTCTCCTAGCGGGCTTCACCCGCAAGGCCCCCGCGCCGGGCCCCTCCCCCTCCCCCCGCCGGCCTACCTTGCCACATTGCTGGTGATGTCATGAACCTCTCTGATCAGCCTGTACTGTGCGACGTCGCGACACAGCTCCACGTTGGGCCGGCGCGTCCTGGTCTCCAGGCGCGTGTGAGCCACTTTGGCGGGGCCTTCTTGGTCCAGGATGGCTTTTTCAAGAACTGTAACGTTTTTCTCCTGGGACGCGATCTCTTCCATGACCTTACGAAAAGGATCGGGGTAGGTGAGGCCAGGTGCACCCCTCAACACTCAACAGCAGACGGCAGCTCTATGGGGACATGTAGGTGGGGAAGCGGGGGATCTCGGATTTCCACCTAAGCAGGAGCCCGGGAGTTGATCGCTCTTCCCTCGAGCAATGGGCAAGGCCGCCTGGGTGCCCAGCCTCAGAACCTCCCGGAAGGAATGCACAGGACCGGCCATGCTGCCGCCTCTCCTCCCCGGATGGGAGGCCCTCGGAAGGGCCTGGTCAGCATAGAGCTCTCACTGCTGCTCAGTACCCTCGTTCACCTTGCTACAAAGCCCCTCTGCTGCAGGGACAGACGCCGTCTGTTTCCTTACAGCTCCACCCACCCGGTTCTGGCTTCTGGAAACTGTGAGCGTCCAGAAGGAGCTTGGCTTTGTTTGTTTGTGTGTGTTACTATTTGAGAAGCAAAGAGAAAAACCTCCACCAGCTGGTTCACTCTCCAAATACCCACCACAGCTGGGGCTGGGCCAGGCCTAAAGCCAGGAGCCAGGAATTCCATCTGGGTCTCCCAGTGGGTGGCAGGGGCCCAGGCACTTGGGCCATCACCTGCTGCCCCCCAGGGTGTGCATCTGGGGCAAAGCGGGGAACTGAAGTCGGGCACCCGACAGATGGGCTGGCTGCTTCACCAGATCTTCACCAATGGTGTTTTTGAGGGTTCGAGGGTGACTTTGTGTGCAGAAAAGACCACTTAGGAGTTCCCTGTATATTTGAGATGAATAGTTATTTAAAATCTTTAACTCTGTTTCAAAGAGGTTTCCAAATACACAGCAGTGGACGGACACAGGACCCCCGTGCACCCACCAGCTTCAGCAGTGAGCTAGACACGGCCAGGCTTGTTCCAACCACACCCCTCTCGCGACCCCTGCCCATCAGCTGAGGTGTCTGAGGACAAGTCTGCTACCATTTCAGTCTCGGAAACCTGACAGTGGATCTCGAAGATATAAGGGTTCTTTCTTGTTAACACAGCCACAACATCTTTATTACACCAAAAACAACAGGGGCAGGGAGAGGGAAGGAGATGACTTCTTTTTTTTTAATTTTTTTATTTTTGACAGGCAGAGTGGACAGTGAGAGAGAGACAGAGAGAAAGGTCTTCCTTTTGCCATTGGTTCACCCTCCAATAGCCGCTGCGGCCGGCGCACCGCGCTGATCCAAAGACAGGAGCCAGGTGCTTCTCCTGGTCTCCCATGCAAGTGCTGGGCCCAAGCACTTGGGCCATCCTCCACTGCACTCCCGGGCCACAGCAGAGAGCTGGCCTGGAAGAGGGGCAACCGGGACAGAATCCGGCGCCCCAACCGGGACTAGAACCCGGTGTGCCGGCACCGCAAGGCGGAAGATTAACCTATTGAGCCGCAGCACCAGCCGGAGATGACTTCTTTTTTTTTTTTTATTTATTTTTTTTTTTTTTTATTTTTTTTGACAGGCAGAGTGGACAGTGAGAGAGAGAGACAGAGAGAAAGGTCTTCCTTTGCCGTTGGTTCACCCTCCAATGGCCGCCGCGGCCGGCGCGCTGCGGCCGGCGCACCGCGCTGATCCGATGGCAGGAGCCAGGAGCCAGGTGCTTATCCTGGTCTCCCATGGGGTGCAGGGCCCCAGCACCTGGGCCATCCTCCACTGCACTCCCTGGCCACAGCAGAGGGCTGGCCTGGAAGAGGGGCAACCGGGACAGAATCCGGCGCCCCGACCGGGACTAGAACCCGGTGTGCCGGCGCCGCTAGGCGGAGGATTAGCCTAGTGAGCCGCGGCGCCGGCCCGGAGATGACTTCTTAATATCTGATATCTAGGGTTCAAATTTCCCTGATTTTTTTTTTTGTAATTACTAAATTGCCCAAACTAGAGCCCAAATGAGGTCCATGCATTGTACTTGGTTTTCTTAAGCTTTTTCTTAACATTTTTTAAGCTTCTCTTAGGTTCAGTTAATAGACAGTAATTAAAGTTAGTAAATATTAACACTTTATTTTTTAATATTTATTTGAAAGGCAGAGCTAAGAGATGAGATAGGAGTGATCTTTCATCTGCTGGCTCACTCCCCAGGTGGCAGCAATGACTGGGGCTGGACCAGGCCAAAGCCAGAAGCCAAGAGCTTCATCCAGGTGCAGGGGCCCAAGGACTTAGGTCACCTTCTCCTTCTTTCCCAGGCCAATAGTAGGGAGCCGAATCAGAAGTGGAGCAGCCAGGACTCAAACTGGCACCCATATGGGATGCCGGCACTGCCTGCAGAGGCTTTACCCACTATGCCACAGCGCTGGCTCCTAACAATCACTTTAAACTGATTTTGAATGATAGTTGTTCCCACTTAAAACTTAGAGATCCTTTGAACACCTATTTACAGTAGCATTTATAAACTTGGTGTATTGTTTTGAATTGACAAGCAATGCCTTCTACAGTTTTTTGTTTTTGTTTTTGTTTTAAAGAGTGGACAGTGAAAGAGAGAGAAAGTCTTCCTTTTCCGTCGGTTTACCCCCAATGGCCGCTCCGGCAGCATGCTGTGGCCAGCGCACCGCGCCGATCCGAAGCCAGGAGCCAGGTGCTTCTCCTGGTCTCCCATGCAGGTGCAGGGCCCAAGCACTTGGGTCATCCTCCACTGCACTGTTCACAATCCAATGATGCTGGAGTTGTGCCGAAAAAAATACAGCTTAACCTGACACTACCAGACAAGCCCTCACGAGATTCTTCACCCACAGGACGGCAATGAGCAGAAAAACTAGAGAAGGTAAAACACGGTGTCATGTTGCTGCAGAATTTCTTCACAAAAATGAAAACGAGGCCATAATCAAAGCAAGATTCCAAGGGGTTCACTTGTCGGCCAAGAAAGGAAAGTGGCTGCTGAGGGTAGAAACTTATTTAAGGCCGGGCGTCTGCCTTGAGGAATGGCCGCTCCAAGAAGTACAGAGTGGGAGTAACAGCAGGGACTGGTTTTGAAGACCAGGGACGTGACCTGGAATCATCTGTCTTTGCCCTGGGTGAGACCTCTGGAAGTGGAGATGTGCCGTATAGCACTGGGCCTGCAGCTAATGACACTGCGTTATAACCTGGAAGCTCTATGACAGGGGGAGACGGTGTTCGTATCCCAGCAAGGAACTCCGCCAGGTCTCCTACACGGATGCAGGGGCCCAGGTGCTTGGGCCACCATCTTGCCGCCTTCCCAGGCACGTAAGCAGGGAGCTGGTCAGACGTGGAGCCGCCGGGACCCAGCACTCCGGTCCTGCTCGGTTGTTGCGTATACAAGGACTCGACGCTGAGTTTGAAGTGACTGGAGAATTAGCCTCTGAGTAGGCTCAGGGAGTCGCTGTTCTCAAGCAGTTGAGAAAATACTGAATGGCCATAACCTGAAGAGGAATCTGCTAAGAAGTGTCACAGCCGATGGTGACAAAGGATGTGCGGAACAGAAGGGTTTGCTGAGCAAGCTCACAGAGCTTGTGGAAATGAGGTCACCTAAAGTATGGTCAAGGGCTGTAGTATTCTCCAGAAGGCATTTTGTGGAAAACGCTGAATGTGCAATTCAACAATATCGTCAACATTCAGCCTCACTGGTCCTCCGACCTGGCAGTCCTCAGTTGTGTGAATTTTTGTCGGAAACAGAAGCGGAGTATCCTGACTTGCCCTACCACTCAGCCGTTCTTAGCTTAGCAGCGGTGAAACTCTTGTGGTTTATTTTAGCTCAGGGCCAAGCACAGAGCTTTCCTAAATAAGAAAACCCACCCTCGATCACTGTGCTCAAAGGCTGAATGGCTGTGAGGAGTAGCTGCAGACTTAATGGATCCAAACAAAACTTTGAAGGCAAACACAGCACTTCTATGCAAAGCTGACACTGGCAAAATCATTTCAGAAACTATCGTAACTTTAATTAGGAGCTCTGTCTCGCTGTGTCACGGACTTCCTACGCTATCCAAAGTTAAAACAAGAAGCAAGACCTCCACTCCCTCACAAATGTGTGACAGCTTGCTTCCAGCCGTGCATTTTTGCACTGCAAAGGAAGTTCCCATATTTTAAAATCCACTCGACTTCACCTAGCCTTCGACTAGATGTGGCTGATCTGAAAGGCAGTGCTACATTACAAGGCAATTATAAGCAAAAGAGTCTAACAGGATTCTATAGCTGCCTTCCAAGCAATGAACGCATTCAGATAAAATCATATGCCCAAGGGCTGCTGTCATTATTTGGCAGTAGCTATCTGAATGAAGGCACTTTGGACAAGGAGATGTGTCACATCTCATCACAGTCAACATGAACAGATGAACATTTGTAATGGATTTTACAGGAAACACTAACTTGGAAGTTCAGCAAAGCAAGTCTTGCCCTCCCCAGAAAGATTTCCCCTTTTCCCACTATACATTCAGGGCCAACCTGTGGCAAAGTAGGTTAATCCTCTGCCTATAGCACTGGCATCCCATATGGGCGCTGGTTGTAGTCCTGGCTGCTCCTCTTCCAATCCAGCTCTCTGCTGTGGCCTGGGAAAGCAGTAGAAGATGGCCCAAGTGCTTGGGCCCCTGCACCCGCATGGGAGACCCGGAAGAAGCTCCTGGCTTCGGATCAGCTCAGCTCTGGTTGTTGCGGCCATTTGGGGAATGGAAGACCTCTCTCTGTCTCTCCCTCTCATTGTCTGTAACTCTACCTCTCAAATAAATAAATCCTTAAAATAAGAATTGTATATTCATTTAGTACTATATTTTTAATTTGGTCAATGAGGAATTTGCAGGAATTCGTTTCTATAGGTGCTTATGTAGTAAGGGGTAATCTCAACTCTGCCTCTTGGCCCACAAAATCTGAAACAGCCACTGTCCGACCCTTTGTGGGGGACGTCTGCTGACCTCTCAGTTGGATTATCCTAAACATGGCCATACTTCATTCTAAGCCTTCCTGGGGTTTAAAAACAACATGGGAATCACCCGAGCATCTAACTTGGCGGTTGTCTTTGCTTCAGGAGCAGGGAGGCGCCTGCCGCACGACAGCCAGGTGGAGACTTTTCTCCTAGTGCCCGCGCTGGCGGCCTCCAAGCACAAGTGGACAGCCTCGCCGTGCAAGTGCCCGCTCCCCCTCCTTCTTCTGTTCCCACGCTAACACCCTGCGGCCAGGCGCCTGGCTCTCTCCACCAGATCTTGAAACGCTTTGCTCTAGAAGGGGTCCACACGGCTTCCCCGCAGGCCCCTGAGGCCTCACAGCTTAGGAAGCCCTGAACCGCTTTCCTGCGCATTCCTGTCTCAGAAGTTGGCACCCCGCCGTGCTTCTGAATGCTACGACGATTTCAGACCAAGTTCTGGCTGTCTCTCGATGCTCCATCTGATGTGCAGCCACCGTCTCCGAGTCCATCCCCCAGTAGGGATCTCCTATCCTCTGGCCTCTCTTCTCCGAAGCCACACCAGCCTGGCGCTGCGGGTCCCGGGGGCCTGCTGGGCTTGTGCTGTGTGCCTAGGCCAAGTGCTGTTAGTGTCAAAAAAGACCCGGGGCCGCCCTGCAGGGTGTGGAAAACTGGGCTTGGTGGGCTGCGATCGTGAGACAGTAACAACTGGCCAGCCTGAGGGTATTTGCCATGGGACATCGCAAATGCTACAGACCGGGGCCAAGCTATCAGCACTCCGCGGGGTGCACCAGGGAAAGCTGGCCGGGGTCCCAGGGCAGCAGCTGGGTTTGGAGAAACGGACCGCATCGACTCTCGGAGGCTGAGTCGTGAGGGAGGTCTGGGACAAGGTGGCCCATCTCGATGTGTCACACGGGAGGCCCGGAGAAGTCGGACGCCCACCCAAGGTCAGACAGCCAGGCACCAAGCTGTGGCCAGACCCCGTGCCTCCCGGCCCTGTCCTCTACAGCAGGGACAAGAGCGACAACGGTCGGTGAGTGTGTGGCAGCGTCCCGCTACAGCCCCCCAAGGCCTGCTGTGAGGGAGGAGGGGTGTGACTGGCCCTGGTGCGTAAGTTCACAGGGTGGTCTGGCTGTTGTCCTGCAGCTCACCTTGTCCAGGTGCAGAGCCAGCTTGTCCCGGGCATCCTTGGTCTCTTTCAGCCCGTTCCTGAAGGCCGTGTCCACCACGTGGCACTGCCTGCACAGGTCGTCGGCCGTCTGGGACAGGATGCGGTCCACCAGGGCCTTCAGCGCCATCGAGTTGTTCCTCTGCTTGTCGGCCTTCTCCACGTTGGTGTTGGAGAAGTCTAACCAGTCTTCCAGGCTCACCGAGCTGAAACGGATACACACTCACGCACTTGCGCACGGCACAGTGGGCTGGGCGAGGGTGCGTGGGGGTGGGGGCAAGCTCCTGGAAACCCGCTGAGGCAGGTGGAACTGGGGCTGAGCCTCCAACCTCGGGACTGTGAGAGCGGATGCGAGGCAGCAGTGATGGCTCCAGTGGCTGGATTCTTGCCTCCCACGCGGGAGACCTGGGTTCTATTCCTGGCTCCTGCCTTCAGCCTGGTGTGGGGCCACTGCTGGCATGCGGGGAGTGAACCTTACGTGGAATCCCTCTCTGCTTCCTAATTCTTTAGATAACAAGCACGCCAGGCACACGTCTTGCAGGTCCGGGAAGCAGCTACCTTCGGGCAGCAGGATCCCTGTGCTGCTGGACCCGGCCCGGTTCTACCAGGATCACTCCCTCTGAGCTGGCCCCGCGCCTGCCTCCTGGTGGCCACGTTGCTCTGCGGTCCCCTCCCCTTGACTGTGAGATGAACGCGGAGACGTGGATGTCACAAAGAGCAGGACGAGATGCGGCCTCTGAGATGAGGGTGTAGGAAGCCTGCCTTCCGCCTTGGGCTTGCTCTCTTCCCTCCCTCATCTTCAGTCAGATCGCTGGCTGTGGGGGTGCCTGCTGCCACGTCGGGAGGCTGCCCCGTCCGCGAAGCAGCTCCCATGGCCGGGGACCGAGGTGGCCACTAACTGAGCCTTCAGATGGACTGCAGCCTCGGGAGACGCTGGGCCACAGATGCCCCGCTGAGCAGGGCCCGGGCCCTGACCCGCAGAGACTGAGACAGTCACTTCTCCTAGCTGGCATGAGCTAGGGGCTGCCTGAAAGATGCAAGCCAGGGGCCCAGGTTGTGGCACAGCGGAGTGAGCCGCCACCTGCAACACCAGCACCCCATACCCCAGAGCCGGCTTGAGCTGCGGCTCTGCTTCTAATCCAGCTCCCTGCTAACGCGCCTGGGGAAGCGGCCCATGACAGCTCAAGTCCATGGGTCCCTGCACCCACAAGGGAGACCCGGAAGGAGCACCAGGATCCTGGCTTTGGCCTGGCCCAGCCCTGGCTATAGTTGGCATTTGGGGAGTGAACCAGCAGATGCAAGATCTCTTTTCCTGCCTTTCAAATAAAATCCTTAAAAAAAAACATTGTGAGTTAAACGTTACAGGAAAGGTACACAGTGTAACTTCTGTCAACTAAACAAGTGCGTGCCTGGGCCTAAGGATGAACACAGCGCCACACACTGGCCACACTGAGCATCTCAACGATGCAGACGGGGACCTACCAGCTCGCCTTTCACCTCTCTAGATTCTCCCACCTGCTAGAAGCAGGAACAGATGAGGAACAACTGAAATGGCTAAGGGGTTCCCATCAGACTTCCTGGAAGCAGGGCCTAACTGGAGGACCCGGGGACCCCCCCCCGGGCTGCGTGGGAGAGGAGGCAGGCTGAGGGCATGCAGCGCTGGGTCCCCCTCAGGCCCCCGCTCCCACAGGCCAGGTCCAGGGGGGATGCCCTGGAGCCAGGAGGGGAGGGCGTCGCGAGGCCGCGCCCGCGGCCAGGCGTCACTCACTTGGGTTCGATCCGCACGGCGTCCTCGGCGTAGCGGATGCTGGGCGAGTTGTTGTTGAGCGAGAAGCAGATGTCGTCGATGGTCAGCGCCACGAACTTGTCCTTCAAATCCTTCTCCAGGTTGTACTTGGCAGAGCGGTTCAGCCTGAGGGAGACCGGGAAGTTCTGGGCCGCCCCGCGGGGGGCACCTGCGCATTCTTGGGGCAGGGGGCTCTTCCTCTGCCACCTGCCGCTTCTCCAGCCCCCAGCACCCACACAGGCCCAGGGATGCCTGACGAGGAGCTGACTGCGCAGAGGGCCTCCACGTGGACACTTGCGGAGGCCGCCCCTGCAGCGTGCCCGCGTGTGTGCGGGATCATCCCCGCAGCCAGCCCTCGGGGCCGGGGCGAGACCCCGCCCTACCCTCATCCGCCACCAGAGGGCGACTTCCACGCGGGCGCGCACGTGGCCCCGACTCCCAGGGCGTCCAGTCCCAGCCTTGCCGGTGGCGCCGCACCTGATCTGCTCCGTGACCTCCTCCAGGGTGCGGGTGAGCAGCGCCAGGACGCCCCGGATGACCTCGGCCTCCTTCACCAGCTCCTGCTCCACCTCGTCGTGCACCAGGTCGATCCCGACGCGCTTCTCCCTGGCAGGAGGGGCAGCAGCGGCTGAGCGTGGGCAGAGCCACCCAGGACGCAGGCCGTGCAGGTGCCGTGTGGACACGTCCAGAACAGCCGGAGCCGGTCGGGGACTGGGCACTGGGCAGGAGATGCCAAATGGGGCTCTCCCCGCTTCTGTGCCTCCTCGCCCCGTTGTCTTCTGATTTAGAATTTCTTCCTTTATCCGGAGAGGTTTTATAACCCAGAAAGCGGTCTCATCGTGATAAGTAGCAATAATACCAACATTAATATGACCTCCCCCCACCCCCACCCCCCAGCACTTCCTGAACTTCCCAGATAAATATCCTCACTTAACCCTTTGGAGCTGAGCCTCCCGGGGATCGCTCCGTGCCACAGCGCCGGCATTGCGCGCACTAGGTGGCTGTCTGTTCTCTGCCTTGCGTGCCCGCGCTTGGACGGAAGGCTCCCCGACTCACTAACTGTGTGCGTGTCGCAAGCACCGTGCGTGTCACCTGTGCCTTGCTTTGCTCTTCTATGAAATGGGTAGAAGTCAGCAGCACTTCACGGAGCATGGCAAGGAAGCAGCGAGGTGTATAAACGCGGAAGGAGCAGCTCTGCTCGGCACGTCTCCCCCTCCCCGGCGCGACGCCCTGGGCTGCGTCCCTCTGCGGGGCAGGCGGCTGCCTGGCTAAGCTCAGGGAGGGACAGGTCTCCAGGAAGACAGAGGCATTCGGGAGGCTGAGGACACCGGCGACACACCCACTCTGTCTGGGGATAGGATGGATTCGGGAGGTGCGGAAGCTTGTCTGGATGGCGGGGAGGTTTGGGTGGTCCCAGCTCTCAGGGAACCGGTGGGGCCCTTGTGGGCTGACTACAGAAGAAGGTTGTTCCGGAAAGGGCGCGCGACAGGTGGCAGGTGGCGTGCCGGCTGTACGGAGGGGAGCGCAGCGACACTGCGGACACGCATGCGCATCGCGCGCTCTGCAATCCGCCCTGCACTGCGTGCCTCCCGGCCTCACCGCACGCTTTCAACTTCCACGAGTTCACGGAAAGTGGGAATAAAAGGTGTTTATCTGAGGGGCTGGCGGTCTGGCCCAGCGAATCAAGCCGCTGCCTGAGACGCTAGCATCCCACGAGAGCGGCAGTTCGAGTCCCAGCTGCTCGACTTCCAATCTTTCTGCTAATGCGCCTGGGAAAAGCAGTGGAAGATAACCCAAGGCCGCTGCCACCCAGATGGGACACTGGACGGAGTTCCAGGCTCCTGGCTTCCGCATGGCCCAGTCCTGGCCTTGTAGCCATTTAGGGAGGGACCTAGCAGATGGAAGATCTGTGTGTGTTTCTCTCTCTCTCTCTCTCTCTGTCATTTTACCTGAATCTTTTTTTTTTTTTAAGATTTATTTAGTTTGAAAGAGTAAGAGGGAAAGACAGCACAGGTCTTCCATCCGCTAGGTCATTCCCCAGATAGCCACAGCGGCCAGCACTGGGCCAGGCCAATACCAGGAGCTTCATCCAGGTCTCCCACGCAGGTGCAGGAGCCCAAACACTTGGGCCATCTTCCACTGCTTTCCCAGGCCATTAGCAGGGAGCTGGATCAGAAGTGGAGCAGCCGGGACTCGAATCCACACCCATATGGGATGCCGACACTGCAGGTGGTGGCTTTGCCCACTACACCCGATGCCAGCCCTGTCACTCTGCCTTTCAAATACATAAAATGAATCTTTTTTAAAAAAGATATTTTGGTGCAAAAAATATTTAAAATCTATGTAACAGTTTTTTCACAGTCTGCGCTGTCCATGAACTTTCTGAAGCACCCTCATGTTGTCCCGCAGTAGCTACAGGTCCATGATTACATGCTTCCTGTATCTCAACTTCTTCCTTGGCAACAAAGCTCCTGATTCTTTCTCTTTCTTTTAAAGGAGAGGGAGAGAGGGAGACCAACCGACCGACCGACCGACCTTCCATCTACTGGTTCACTCCCCAAATGGCCACAATGGCTGAGGCTGAGCCAGGGAGAAGGCAGGAGCCAGGTCTCCCATGTGGGTGGCAGGGGTCCTAGTACTTTGGCCACTTTCTGCCTTCCCAGGCACATTAGCAGGGAGCTGGTTGGAAGTGGAGCAGCCAGGACTTGAACCCGAGCTCCCATATGGGAAAGTCTGAACCCCTGCTTCTTTGACCTGAGTGTTTGGCTGCCCAAAATAAAAACCATTGCTCAGCTGGTGTCCATCGATTAAGTTCTGGTCAAAGGGATGTGCATAGAAATGGGAAACATCGAATGCTACTTGTTCCTGCTTGCTGGAATGTAGACATAGTGGCTGGAGCCCCAGCTGCCATCTGCAGTCCCGAGGTGACCTCAGGAGTGAAAGCTGCCTGCAGCCCTAAGATTGTCGTGCATGGTGCCAGGTGGAATGGAGCGTCTAGACTCCCTGAATGTGTGAGGGAAAAGAAACTGCTTAAGGTAACACTGCCGTGTAGGTTTCTGATACCCACAGCCAGAACTCTGGTCCCCACTGAAGTTTAAGCGAGCCGAGAGCCCGTTCCATCGCTGCCGCACTGCCCAGCGCCTGGGGCAGGCTGGGGTAACTCCGGGCTTTAAAGGACCAGCGGGGGTGGGTGCTGCAGCCCAGCAGGTTTAGTCAGTGCCTGGGACACCCGCACCCACGTCGGAGCGCTCGGTTCCAGTCCTGGCTAGTCCGGGATGCCAGTCCAGCTCCCTGCTAACGCACCTGGGAGGCAGCAGAGGCGGGCCCTGCTGCTCACGTGGGAGACGTGGATGGAGCTCCTGGCAGGCCCAGCTGCGGCTGCTATGCACATCTGGGAAGGCAGCCAGTGGATGGTAAATCCGTCACCCTGCCTTTCAGATGACTAAGGGACTAGCTTTCTTAAAGCGCACCTGCTCTCTGGCCTCCTCCGAAGCGGCAGGCAGCCTCGGGCTCCCAGCACCGCCCTCGCCCCAGGCACCGGCCTCCTACCTGTAGGCCAGGCATCGCTCGGTGATGCGCAGGGGCTCCCGGAAGTCCTGCAGGGCCTTCTCCAGCCTGCCCTTGTACGTGAGCAGATCCTCCGTCTCGTCCGCCAGCTGCTCGAGCTTGCTGTCCAGCTCCCTCTTCCAGAACCGCACTTCCTCCAGCCGCTGCTCTGCAACACAGGGACGACTCGCAGCCGCACTCGCCGGCTCCGGCCGCTGGGGGGCGGGAGTGAGCCCGGCATCTCTCGGACAGCAGTTCCCGGCCGGCCCAGAGGACGGAAGGTTCTTAAAGTCAGCATCAAACCAGGCATTCTGCACTCGCCTCAGTCCGCTGTTTTCAATTAACTTTGAATTTTCTCAAAGACAGGAAAAACCAGCCAGGATTCCGGTGCTTTGCCGCATCCCCCCACTCCCGATGCTCTCGCTGCTACTCCCTGTCCCCCGTCTGCTCATGCTGCTGTTTCCTCCTCAGCAGTTTAAGTAGCACCTGTTGACTTCCTCCAATTTGCTCCTTTTTTTTTTTTTTTTTTTGGTAAAGATTTATTTATTTATTTGAAAGTCAAAGCTACACAGAAGGAGAGCCAGAGAGAGAGAAAGACAGCGGGGTCTTCCATCCACTGGTTCACTCCCCAATTGGCCGCAACGGCTGGAGCTGTGCTGATCCGAAGCCAGGAGCCAGGAGCTTCCTCCGGGTCTCCCACATGGGTGCAGGGGCCCAAGGACTTGGGCCCTCTTCCACTGCTCTCCCAGGCCACAGCAGAGAGCTGGATCGGAAGTGAAGCAGCCGGGACACGAACCAGCGCCCATGTGGGATGCCGGCACTGCAGGCGGTGGCTTTACCTGCTACACCACAGCGCCGGCCCCGCTCTGCTTTGCTCTTATCCAACTCACAAGACATTCTCTGGCCCTTCAATCTCCTCATACATTTTTATGACCATCTCATTTAAATAATGGCATTGCTTTGTGGTTTTGTAAACATGTCAGTGTTTCTTTTCACTTCCTTTTAGTGACTGAACGCAAATGTATTCTCAGTAAACGCAGCCGAGCATGGGAGGAAGGTGGTACATGCAATACATTCCTACAAAGACATGGAGAGTGTCTGAGAAGACAGATATGCCTTACCCTGCTGTGAACATTATACCGCACACAAGGAGGCTTCAAAAAGTGCACCGAAGGCCGGCGCCGCGGCTCACTAAGCTAATCCTCTACCTAGCGGCGCCGGCACACTGGGTTCTAGTCCCGGTCGGGGCACCGGATTCTGTCCCGGTTGCCCCTCTTCCAGTCCAGCTCTCTGCTGTGGCCCGGGAGTGCAGTGGAGGATGGCCCAAGTGCTTGGGCCCTGCACCCCATGGGAGACCAGGAGAAGCACCTGGCTCCTGCCATCGGATCAGCGCGGTGCGCCGGCTGCAGCGTGCCGGCCGCAGCGGCCATTGAAGGGTGAACCAATGGCAAAGGAAGACCTTTCTCTCTGTCTCCCTCTCTCTCTCTCTCACCGTCCACTCTGCCTGTAAAAAAAAAAAAAAAGTGCACCGAGAAATGGAATTTAAAGATACACATTTTCGGGGCCAGCACTGTGGTGCAGCAGGTTAAGCTGCTGACGGCAATGCCAGTGTCCCATACGGGAACACCAGTTTGAGTCCCAGCTGCTCCACTTCCCATCTGGTTTCCTGCTAATGTGCCTGGGAAAAAAGCAGCAGAAAAATGGCCCAAGTGCTTGTGCCCCTGCCATCCATGTGCGAGACCAGGATTCAGTTCCAGGCTCCTGGTTTTGGCCTGGCCCAGCCCCGGCTGTTGCAGTCATTTGGGGAGTGAACCAGCAGAGGGAAGATCTCTGTCTCCCCATCCCTGTCACTCTGCCTTTTAAATAAATTAATTAAATAATTTTTTAAAAGAATAAAAATAGGGGCCAGCATTGTGGCATAGTAGGTAAAGCTGCAGCCTGCAGTACCGGCATCCCATGTGGATGCCAGTTTGAGTCCCGGCTGTTCCACTTCCCATCCAGCTCTCTGCCAACGTCCCTGGGAAAAACAGCAGAAAATGGCCCAAGTGCTTGGGCCACTGTTGCCCATGTGGGAGACCCAGAAGAAGCTCCTGGCTTTGGTCTGGCCCAGCCCTAGCAGTTACGGCCATCTGGGGAGTGAACTTGCAGAATGAGGTGCTGTTTTTCTCCCAGGCTGATCCTCTAATTTTATTGTCTCTTTCTTGTTTTAAGATTTTTATTTATTTATTTGAAAAGTAGAGTTATAGACAGAGAGAGGGAGAGACAGAGAGAGAGGTCTTCCAGCCACTGGTTCACTCCCCAAATAGCCACAACAGCCAGAGCTAGACCAATCCAAAGCCAGGAGCCAGGAGCTTCTTCCAAGTCTCCCACGCGGGTGCAGGGGCCCAAGGACTTGGGCCATCTTCCACTGCTTTCCCAGGCCATAGCAGAGAGCTGGATCAGAAGAGGAGCAGCCAGGACTTGAACTGGTGCCCATATGGGATGCTGGCACTGCAGGCGGAGGCTTAACCTACTGTGCCACAGCACCGGCCCCATTTTATTGTTTTTTCTTCCCTCTTATCTCTTTCCTTTCCTTTATTCCTACTGTCTAGACATTTTTCAACTCTTCCTTTGGACATTTTTTTTTCTGCTCTCCTATTTTTAATTTCCCAGAATTCTTGTTCTCTGAATGGTTTCATCTGAAAGACTCCTCTGTCTGTTCCGTGGAGGTGACGTCTTCTCTGAACTCCCTAATGAGCTGAGCTTGCCTCAAGTACTTGGTGATCCCTGTCTGATTTCAGAGTGCGATGTTAATATGCTAATATGCCACGGGCACCTTAGTCTGCAGGGGCGGCACGTGGCAGCCAGGGTGCTTTGTTGTGCAGAATGAGCAGCACAGCCCCTCATTCCACTGGGGAATCCCTACACGGGTCTTTCCTTTCCGAGCCGTTATTCTCTCCATAGAAATGCCTCCCGGTCTCCTGCTTGAGGTCCTGGGAGCCAGCTGGAAGAATCAGGTCCGTGGGCAGCCTTTCATTCTGGAAAAAGCAGTCAGGGAAGAGCTGGAGTGGAGCAGAGCTTCTTCAGGAAGACTTCAGCTGGGGTGGGCGTTTGCTGCCATATCCCACACTGGAGTGGCTGAGTTCAGGCTCCAATCCCAGCCTCCTGCTGAGACAGCAGCGATGGCTCCAGTGATTGGTCCCTACCACCCATGCGGGAGACCTGGACTGGGTTCTGGGCTCATGGCTTCAGTCCCGCCCAACCCTAGCTACTGATGGCATTCAGGGAGTGAACCAGCAGATGGGAGATCTCTGTCTCTGTATAGTTTCAAATAAAATAATGGGGGGGGGGGAGACTTTGACCTAATTTATTTCCAGTTGTATCCTGAACCTCCAGCCTCGGAAGTAACTGGATATAGCCAGTTTTACGCATTTCAAGGTTCCTGCAGCATGAGTCAGCCAGCTGGCCATTGTCCTCCTCCCAGCCTGACCTTCTGCAGTTCCTAGTGTGTGTTGACACCTGACCTGCTTTCTGGCTTCTAAAGTCGTTTTCATCGTTCGTCTGTGTTGCTTCTTCCCCACCTCACTCCCTTGTCCTTGACGCATGGCATTTGCTATTGTGTTGGAATTTTAGAACGGAAAGAAGACAGATGCGTGTTTTCAATCCACTGTATAAACTGAAGTCTACCCACTCTCACTGTGCAATTGACTTTGACCCCGACCTTGCCTCCTTGACCTTTATTCAAAGGTCGCCAGGAACCTCCCAGACACCTGGACATTTAGACAGGACTTCCTCATCCGTGAACGCTTCATTTTTCGTATTTCATGACCTTGGCCTCGTCTCTTTGTTTTTCTGCCTGAACTTCTGTTCTCCAGTTCTTCTCTTGCCCAGCTTTATCCCGTGTCACCTTTTCTTCTTTCTCAATGCATTCCTTGGGTGCTCCAATCTACACATACGGTTTCCACTACTATTTGTATGTGATGGCTCCAAGAGTTCTGAATCTACCCGTTCAATTCTAACTGTGTACCATCAGCCTCATCTCCCTCTCATCTCCCTCAGGTTTCTCTGCATCATGTGCTCTGTACACCGAGTTGGACCTCTGTTCGTTCCCCATAATAGCACATGCGCCCTACCTTTGTTATTCTAAGTCATCTCCTTCGGGTGTGAAAATTCATTCATAAATCCAACATGCTTTTCATTGAGCACCTCTTCTCTCCCTCGTCCCTTCCACGACATCTGCCCAGTCTGACAACTTGGAATAATTAGTTACTTGTCCTTTTACTTGTGTTTTATCTCACTCACATACTAGAATGTCTCTTTTCTTCAAGTTCACACTCCTACGCATCTGGCATAGTGATGGATATATTTAATGGATACAAAAATCAATGAGTGATCCTAATCCCATTAACCAGGATAAGAGGAAGCAGAAGCAAGTTTTGAGGTTAAAGTGATGAGCTCATCTTGAGGTGTATTTATTTTGAGGTGCCTAAAAGAATTTAGGTAAAATACATGGCAGGTAGTTCTCCATTTCCATAAAAAGTTAGGATAACTAAGAGATCAATATTTATATTTGCAAGACAAATAGCACAAAGACGATAGTGGTAACATTTCCAATGAAGTCATCAAGAGAAGAGAGAAGAAAAAACCAAGCGAGCCAAAAACAAAACACTAAGGAATACCAACAAGGGGTGAATGGGAGAAGGAAGCCTCACAATGAAAAAGAGGGAGAAAGGCTGGAAATGAAAGAACTGAACCAGGAGAGACTCACGTCGTAGAATTCCCAAAGCCCTGTAGAGTGGTCAAGGTGGACGGACACCGAGCGACCATGGTCGTTGGATGGGACCAGCTGAAAGGATGTGCCCCCACTTCAATCTGACAGTGCTTTATCAGTGCTGTTAGAGGGACAGGCGACGCCACATCCCAGACAGGGGTGCACCTCACTCGTCTCTACTCAAGCACCAACACGACATGTCTGCGTCACCAGCCGCAGCACGGGAACTCGCTACTTCTTCCAGCTTTTTACTGAACTGCCATAAACCTACAGGGAATAAGCACTCATAAATTACGCTGTTTTCACGGTGAACACTCCTGGGAGACCAATACCTCACCCAAGACACAAAGCCATCCCAGCATCTAGGAGGCCAGGTTCCCTGCAGTTCCTACCTCACCACACACCAAGGCTCACTTCCAACCAGAGAGACCAGCTGTTCCTTTTGTCTTTGTCTTCGGTTTGTCTGTTTTACTTCATGTAAGTGGACTGATACGCTAGGTGTTTGTCATTTACTGGACCACACATCTTACTAAGCCTGTTAGGGTTCGTCTGCAGTGTCGCAGGCAGCTGTAGATGGTTCTCTTTGCTGACTACAACACCGCTGTGCATCCATTCTCCTGAGTTTGGGCTGTTAGAAACAGCACTTCTCTGAACACTGCAGCATACGTGAGAATTCTTGCTGGATAGAAGCCTGAAAGCGGAAGAGCTGAGTGAAAGGCTGCACTCACGTTCAGCGTTGATAGAAACCCAGATTTCCGGCCGGCGCCGCAGCTCAATAGGCTAATCCTCCCCCTTGCGGCGCCGGCACACCGGGTTCTAGTCCCGGTCAGGGCGCCGGATTCTGTCCTGGTTGCCCCTCTTCCAGGCCAGCTCTCTGCTGTGGCCAGGGAGTGCAGTGGAGGATGGCCCAAGTCCTTGGGCCCTGCATCCCATGGGAGACCAGGAGAAGCACCTGGCTCCTGCCATTAGATCAGTGCGGTGCGCCAGCTGCGGCAGCCATTGGAGCGTGAGCCAATGGCAAAAGGAAGACCTTTCTCTCTCTTTCTCTCTCTCACTGTCCATTCTGCCTGTCAAAAAAAGAAAAGAAAAGAAAAGAAACGAAACCCAGATTTCCAGCACACATACACCAGTGTGCACTGCCAGCAGTCAGGAAGGGGCGTTCCAGATGCTGGGCATCCTCCCCAACCCTTGGTGTGTTTCTCTTTTGCCTTCTTCCTGTTCTCCCCATCTTCTTGTTCATTTCAGTCACTGCTGGGTGTGCAACGGCATCGCAGCCATGATGTAACTGGTGTGCCCCTCTGATGGCCACGGTCGGGCCACTTCCTCGTCTGCTCCTTGCTTGTCTGGGTTCTTGCTCTCTCGCGCTCTCTCTCTCTCTCTCTCTCTCTCTCTCTCTGAGTTTTCTGTAGTTTCCCTTTTTCCCTAGACGTTCTTCACGTACCCTGGATACAGATCCTTTGTCAGACATGCGTACCGTGAACACCTTCTCCCACGCCACAGAGTGGAAAAACCACCTCTAAGGAAGTGCTTTAAAACAAAAGGTCTTCGTTTTTATATAATCCAGTTATGTTTTATGATTGGTTCTTTTGTGTTCTTGAAAATAAGAAATCGTTGCCATCTACAAATCATTTTTTTTTTTTTTTGACAGGCAGAGTGGACAGTGAGAGAGAGAGACAGAGAGAAAGGTCTTTTTTTCGTTGGTTCACCCCTCAATGGCCACTACAGCCGGTACACATCGCACTGATCCGAAGTCAGGAGCCAGGCACTTCCTCCTGGTCTCCCATGGGGTGCAGGGCCCAAGCACTTGGGCCATCCTCCGCTGCACTCCCTGGCCACAGCAGAGGGCTGGCCTGGAAGAGGGGCAACCGGGACAGAATCTGGTGCCCTGACCGAGACTAGAACCCAGTGTGCCGGCACCACAGGCGGAGGATTAGCCTATTGAGCCGCGGCGCCAGACACTTTCTACAAATCATAAAAGTGATTCTAAAAGCATTATTGTTCTACATTGTCCACACAGATTGAATTAGCACTTTTTATATTTGATATGAGGTAGGGGACAGGATGTCATTTCTTTCCAAATGAATATCCCATTTGCCAATGAGCCAGGAAGACTATTATTTTCCCATTACACAGTCGCATTGCTTCTGTCATAAGTCAGATTAATATACATGCATGGCTTTGTTTCTGGACCCTAGAAATACGTTCTGCTGGTCCATTTGTCTCTGTGCCCATGCTTCATTACTGTAATTATCATAGCTTCATAGCAGGTCTGATAATAGGATACACAGTGACGATCTTCCAACTCTGTCCCTCTTCAAAACAGCCAGCCTATTCTTGACCCTTTGCATTTCACATGAACTTTAGGAGCTGTTTGCCAATTTCACCAGAAAACGTGCTCGGATTTTCATTGGCTTTGCTTTTTTTTTTTTTTTTTTTTTTTGACAGGCAGAGTGGACAGTGAGAGAGAGAGACAGAGAGAAAGGTCTTCCTTCCATTGGTTCACCCCCCAAATGGCCGCTTCGGCTGACGCACTGCACCGATCCGAAGCCAGGAGCCTGGTGCCTCCTCCTGGTCTCCCATGGGGTGCAGGGCCCAAGCACTTGGGCCATCCTCCACTGCTTTCCCGGGCCACAGCAGAGAGCTGGACTGGAAGAGGAGCAACCGGGACAGAATCCGGCGCCCTGACCGGGACTAGAACCCGGGGTACCGGTGCCGCAGGTGGAGGATTAGCCTAATGAGCCGCGGCGCCAGCTGGCTTTGCATTCAATCTATAGATTAATTTTGAGGGAGAATTGTTAATACACCAACGCTTTGCTTCTTTAAATGATATATCCCTGCACTTACATAAAACTTCTTCAACTTCCTGCAATAATGGTTTGTTGTTCTAGGTGTAGAACCCTTGCACACCTTAAGCTCAGAACCTGGAGAATCCATACATTTTGCCTTAAGACACGAAGAACGATACATTGGCGCAGCTGAACGTGACACTGACGCCACACTGCCACCGCCTCCTCCAAGCACGCCGTCTTACCGAGTTTCTTGTTCACGTCACTCTGCGACTTTCTCGTGGTCTTCTCGATGTCATCCACAAGCCTCTGGCTTTCTGCCACCAGGCGCTCGGACCGGGACCGCTGGACCTCGGCTCTGTGGTACTGGCTCTTGTTAGCAACCTGCCATTCCGAGGGCAGGAACCTGGGTGGAGACTGCAGTAGTTTGGCCATTTGGGGTTTCCAACGACCTGATGAAAGACATACGTGTGTTCAGATTAAATGGCAGAAACTTGTCCCTCCTCCAGGAGGGAGTGGGAAAGCGCACTCCCTCCTCTGATTCACTTCCCAAATGTGCCCAAAGTCTGGGACTGGGACAGGCCAATGCTAGGAGCCAGGAATCGGTCCCTGTCTCCCACGCAGGTGGCAGGGACGTATCACCTGCTGCCTCTCAGGGCACACATCAGCAGGAAGCCAGAGTCAGGAGCCAAAACTGGGTACCAACCCCACACAGTCCAAGCTAAGACAAAGGCATCTCGACCACTGGGTACAAACGTCTGCTCCAGTTTGTCCAATTCTTAGGGGCCAGTGCTATGGTGTAGCAGGTAAAGCCACTGCCTATGATGCCCTTTACTGGCACTGGTTCGAGTCCTGGCTGCTCCACTTCCAATCCAGCTCCCTGCTAATGCACCTGGGAAAGCAGCGGAGGATGGCCCAAGTGCTTGAGCCCCTGCACCCACATGGGAGACCTGGAAGGAGGTCTGGGCCCGGGACTTCATCCTGGCCCAGCCCTGCCTGACTGTTGTCGGCATTTGGGAGTGAACAAGTGCATGGAAGGGCGCTCTCACTGTCTCTCTCTCTCCCTCTCCCTCCCCTCCCTACCCCCATAGCTGTGCCTTTCAAATAAAATCTTTTTAAAAGTCAATTATTTCTAAAGTGGGACACACACAGAATGAACACACCTGTGTAGCCAGCAGGCTGATCAAGAAACAGCAGCTCCAGTCCCTTCCAGTGGCTGGTCCCCACCCAGTCCCACGGGGGAGCCACTACCCTGACTTTGAACACTGCCAACTGGATCTGCTGTTTTGCCCTTGACAGAAATGAAGTCGCACTGTGTGTGTCCTTTGACCACGACTTCTCTCCCTCCGGGCGATGTTTGGGAGAGGCATCGCGTTGCCCTAAGCTGTAGTTTGTTCCTTCTGGTTGCTGTGCCGTGTGCCATCCTATGAGCAAACCAAGATGCACCTGTGCTGTCTACTGCTGATGGACATTTAGGGTATTTCAGTGAGTTCACTGCGTATTCTCTTTGGGTGAACTCCTGCATGCGTTTTTGTGACTTGTTGGGATTGTACCCACAGCGCAGTGCCAAACAAAACCCAAACGTGTTTTCCCAAAACAAATGAACTACCGGTGCAAACTGACTGCTGGGTTTTAAGCTAACTCGGCAGACAAAAGAATCTGAAACTTCCCAGGACAAAGAACAGGAAGGAGAGCTCATGAGACCCGGAGCAACAGAATAGCTGAAAGGCTGCCTGGGGTCAGCTCTGACCTGGCTGAGCGCCTCGCACCCCCTGGGGTCAGCTCTGACCTGGCCGAGCGCCTCGCACCCCCTGGGGTCAGCTCCGTCTTCCTAGTCCCACCCGCTCCTATGGCCTCTCTCAAGTTTGTCTAAGCAAAGGCCCCAAAGTTAACCCAGAATCCTCGGATAACCGGGGGTAGCCCCTGGAGGCATGGGGGCGGGCACAAGCTTTAGAGGGCGGAGGTCCACCGCTGGGGGTCTGTGGGCCGGGCTGGGCTGGGGTTTGCTTACCTCAGCGCCCCAGTGACTATTCCCCAAGCTCCGGGATGGGAGCCTCCTGACACGCGCTGGAGCTCCCGCCGCTCCCGGAACTGGGATGTAAACAACGCGGTCTCCACGGCAACCAAAGCTCAGTCTCCAGGGCCGAGGGGGCGGGCTCTGCTGCAGGAATTTGCGCATGCGCGCATCCGATGCCTTGTCCTGGAGGCGGTGACCTGGCCGTGGAGCTGTAGGTGCTGGTGCTTGGCCATCTCCAACGGGCACCCGGTGGCAGGTAACGGGAGCCAAGACCCATTTCAGGAGTCAGGATACTGTGTATAGTGGGGGTGGGTTGGGCAATGCTCCAGGTCGTCGCAGCGCCGCTGCACGTGGAGGATGTGCTAGCGTCCTGGGTAAAGAGGAGCCGTGCCCGAGCCGACCCGAGCTGGGAGTCCAAGCCCCGCTGACCCTCGGTTTCCCCACCGCTGAAGTGAGCGCGTTGGAGCGCGCCTGTGTCTGCCTCTGCTTAAGCAGCCATCAGGGCCCCCAGCAGCCTACTGACCAAATCCAGTCTACTCACTTCCCGGAGGCCTCGCCACTGAACGCCGCAGCTGGATGAAATCGCCGCCTCTTAGTACTCTGTTTTAAAGACTTACTTATTTGAAAGGCAGAGTTAGAGAAGTCTTCCATCTGCTGGTTCGCTCCCCAAATGCTGCAACGGCCGGAGCTGTGCTGATCCGAAGCCAGGAGCCAGGAGCCTCTTCCCGGTTTCCCACGTGGGTGCAGGGGCCCAAGGACCTGGGCCATCCTCCACTGCTTTCCCAGACCACAGCAGAGAGCTGGATCGGAACTGCTTCGCCTAGCCCAGCCCCAGTCATTCCAGTCATTTGGAGGGCAAACCAGCAGATGGAAGATACCTCGCTCTCCTGCTCTCTCGTTCTCTATCTGTATTTCTGACTTTCAAATAAACCTTTTATTTTTAAAATGTTTTAATTAATTTCAAAGGCAGAATTACAGAGTGGGGATAGAGAAGTTTATTTTGGTGCAAACTTTTTTTTTTTAGGATTTATTATTTTATCTCAAAGTCAGAGTTACACAGAGAGAGAAGAGGCAGAGAGAGAGAGTGAAGTCTTCCATCCTATGGTTCAGTCTCCAGATGGCTGCAACAGCTGGAGCTGTGCCAATCAGGAGCCAGGAGCCAGGAGCTTCTTCTGGGTCTCCCATGTGGGTTCAGGGGCCCAAGGACTTGGGCCATCTTCTGCTTTCCCAGGCCATAGCAGAGAGTTAGATCAGAAGTGGCGCAGCCAGGACTCGAACGGCAGCCATATGGGATGCCGGCGCTTCAGGCCAGGGCGTTAACCTGCTGTGCCACAGCACCAGCCCCCTTGGTGCAAACTTTTCAATCAATGGGTATCTCACGTGAATATGCTCCTCTTCCAATCCAGCTCTCTGCTATGGCCTGGCAGTGTAAGATGGCCCAAGTGCTTGGGCCACTGCACCCACATGGGAGACCCAGAAGAAGCTCCTGGCTTTGAGTAGGCACAGCTCTGGCCATTGCAGCTATCTGGGGAGTGAACCAGTGGATGGAAGACCTTGCTCTCTCTCTGCCCCTCTCTCTCTCTGCCTCTGCCTCTGTCTCTCTGTAAAAATTATTTATTTGAAAGGCAGATTACAGAGAGATAAGGAGAAACAGAAAGGTTTTCTTTCCATCCTCTGGTTCACTCCCCAAATGGCTGCATTCACTGAGGGTTGGTCAGTCTGAACCCAGGAGCCAGGAGCTTCATCCAGGCCTCCCATATGGATGCAGGGGTCCAAGGACCTGGGCCATCCTCCACTGCTTTCCCAGGCACATTAGCAGGAAGCTGGATCAGAAGAGGAGCAGCTGGGACTCGAACCAGCATCTTTATGGGATGCCAGCACTGGCTTAACACACTGTGCCACAGTGCTGGCTCCAAGAAAAAAAAATTACAGCATAAAAGAAAATTCATTTTGCAGACAGAATTTCTCCAGAGTCGGGCCGCTGAGAACCCCCAGGAGCTGTGGTTCCTGTGCAGAGCTTGTTGGACTGTCCAGACACAGCACATTGACAGCTGTGCCATTCAGCCTCGCAACTGGCTTGACGTTTGCCTTTCCTTTGTTCCATGTTGATATCTGATTTCTCAGGTAGCCTCAAAATACAACGGAACATCGTATTTAACTGCCTGTCAACTCAGACAGTGACGCGCCCTCATCCCCGACCCCTGGGCACAGGGCCGGGAGGAAGCGCAGCACAGTCAATGAGTTCCTGCCCCTGTGTGCAGCTGTGTTCTTAAGCTGCGCCCAAAGGCCTTGTTCACCTGTCTGTTTAACCAAAGTCTCAGCTGTTGAAATGCTGCTTAGGACGCCCACAGCCTGCACCAGAGGGCCTGGGTTCAAGTCCCTGCTCCACTTCCAGCCCAGCCTCCTGCTGATGCACACCCTGGAAAGCAGCAGGTGACAGCCCAAACTCTCAGGTTCCTGTTGCCACGTGGGAGGAGACCCTGGCTTCCTGGCTCCTGTTTCCTGGCTCCTGTCTCCCCCCATCCTGGCTGTTGGGGGCATTTGAGGAATGAGGTGCATGGGAGATATTCACTCATATTCATTCATTCATCCATTCTCTCTCTCTCTCTCTCTCTGCCTCCCCCCACCCACCCACCTCTTGCTGCCTTTGGAGCACTTACACACAAACTTAGCCAGCCTGTACTTACTTGCCTGCTGGGGTCGAGCCTGTCCCTTCCCACAAGGAAGGCCAGGTCCCCTGGGTGGCCCTCCGTGGGCTCCCCTGCACACCTGTTGGCCCAACCCACAGGCTCTGGAGCAGGCGCCCTGCTTCCCAGCTGTCCTGTGGCTCCCAGAGCACCGCACTCCTGACTGCTGTGACAGCTCGGCTCGGAGGGTGAGGGTGGTCCTGGTCCCGGTCCCCAGGGCTGCTGCGGGAACCCCTCTGAAACTCCCTCCGTCTTCAGCAGGGCTTCGGCGTGCCTGCTCTGAGACACTCGGGGAACACGGATCCGGTCAACCAGCCCTGCGAGACTTGCCTGCTCCTGGATGGTTTCTAGACAGCCAGACCAGAGGCTGAACGTGTTAAAATGTTTATCAAACACTCCAGAAACCAGGCCAAAAAAATCATAAGGAAGCAAGAAAGAAACTGTGGAATGGTTTCAAAATGATGACAGCCCCGCAGTTAAGTTAAGCCCAGATGCTGCTTGGGACACCCACATCCCACATTGGAGTGCCTGGGTGCAAGTCCCAGCTCTGCTCCAGTTCCGGCTTTCTGTGGATGCACATTTGGGGAGGTCCCTGCAACCCATTTTGGAGACCTGGACAGCATCCCAGCCTCTCCTTCCCTCCCTCCCTCCTCCCTTCCTCCCTCCCTCTCTCTCTCCCTTCCTCCCTCCCTCCCTCCCTCCTCCCTTCCTCCCTCTCTCTCTCTCACTTACCTATATATCTATACACAGATACACTTCTATCTATATATAGCTAAACCTTTCTGCATCTCAAAACAAAATTTAAAATGATGCCTGCACACACAAGGTCATTCATTGCAGCCTTCTCAATAGTAGCAAGACGAGGAGCGATCCAGGTGCCCGTTGGTGGGATAAGTACGTGGCAGTGCATCCTTACAGCTGTAAACTGAAGTTCTGAAAGAGCAGAGAAAGCCGTTCTGTACTCAGGTTAAATGATGTGCAGAGGAGCATGCTGAGTGAAAAGCAACCCACAAAGCCAGGTGCGGAAAGGTGGTGTCTGCGATGTCAAGAACAAGTAGGAAGCAAACCTATGCGTATTCACTTGTCGGGGCGTGTATCTCTCCGGACAGACAGGCAAGACCTGGTGACAATGGCTGCCTGAGGCAAAGGGGCTGGCTGGGGGCTGCCGCAGAGGGGAGACCCTCGGCTGAACCTTATCATGTAGTGCCTTGGGAAAATGTAAAATTTGTCTCTGGAGCAGCAAGGTAGAGAATCTTGTAGCAAGACTTGGGGCTGGAGTTCAAGTACAGTGGTCAGCTACTGACCAGTCAGGACCAGTGGGGTAAAAAGCAGAGTTCCTGTGAACAGAGCCAACCTCAGAGTCTGCTCTGCTGACGCCGCGGCCTGGCCTGCGGCCTTGTGATCAGCTGAGGCTCTGCTCATTGGTGGTTCCTGTAGCGAGGCACAGCCCCAGAAGTGGCCCAGGCACAGTCATGAACAGAAACTGTGTGGTTTTTCTCAATATCGAATGCATTTCAGGAAATTTTTTACATTATTTACACATTCATTTAAGTTTTTTTTTAAATTTTATTTATTTGATGCCAAGTTTTTGTTACAGATTAATTTTTGCATAAAACCGTTTTGAACCAAAAAAAAAGTATTTATTTGAAAGAGTAACAGAGTTAAAGGGGAGAGGAGGGAGAGTAAGAGGTCTTCCACCGCCCAGAGGCCCATGACAGCTGGGGCCGGGCCAGGCTGAAGCAGGAGCCAAGGACTCCACCCAGGCCTCCCACGGATGGCAGGAGCCATCATCTGCCTCCAGGGTGTCTTAGCAGGAATCTGGGCCAGAAGTAGAAGCGGGACTCGAACTCAGGCTCTCTAGTGCATGATGTGGGCGTCCCAAGCAGTGGCTTAACTCGCTGGACCACAACTCCCGCCCCAGCTGACCCGTTCTTGAGCTCTGCCCTACCTAGCACTGTGCCAGGTGCCCGGATGGGTAGGATGGGGCCAGCCTCTGATATCAGACTGGAGTCCAAGTCCAGTTCAGGCTCAGCCCAGCAGTGCAGTGTGCGACCTTAGACAGAATCCTTGTCTTTCTAAATGTCTCTCATCTGTAGAGCGGACACAGAACCTCTACTAAACAGCTGACCAGAGCCAATGAAATAGAGTGCTAGGATGCCCAGTGACTATTTTATGTCCTTCCTTTCTCTGTAAAGCATCTTTTTCTGTTTTTATTTATTTTCGCTTTATGGAAAGGCAGAGCAACAGAGATCGTCCACCCTTGGTTCTTTCCCCAAAGGCCCACAGCAGCCAGGGCTGGCATAGACTAAAGCCAGGAGCTCTAAATTCATGTAGGCGTCCCACAGGGGTGGCAGGGAGCAGCTACTTGAGCCGCCCCCTGCTACCTCCCAGAGTGCACTTCGGCAGGATGCTGGATCAGCAGAGGATCTGGGACTCAAAGCAGGCCATTCTCCCTACAGGAGATGTGGGCATCCCATTGGACATGCTGACCATCGCCCCAAAGGCCCGCCCCTAGTACCTTGGCATCTTCAGGAGCGTTCATGTTCAAGGCAACGTCTAACAGCAGTGAGCGCTGCCAACAGCTCATATCCTAGGACAGTAACTCCTAGCTGGCAAGTCATCTGAACGCCAACTGAAATAAAACCTTTTAAAAAGGTTCTGCTTGGACCCCCTGGATCAGAATTTCCCCAGAGGGGGCCCCGGACCTGTGAGCACAGGGTGTACTTACCGCCTGGTTAAATCAGTAATACGTGCTGATGACTGGAACCGTAAATCACCTTCAAAGTGTGTGCAGTGAGACGCGAGTCTCCCTTCCACTCCTGTCTGCCCGGCTCCCTTCCCTCCCCTTTTTCCCAAAGACACATCTCGTTATTTATTCCAATATTTTCTCTCTGTTCTTCAAAGAGGATCATCTCTGTTGTTCTGTCTTCAAGTTCTTTTTTCCCATTCATTTTGTTCTGTCATGCTTTCACTGCTGTAAGCCCATTCCGTGAATTTTATATAATAAACTGTATTCTTCGTAGCTCTAGGATAGCTATGGTTTGGCTATGATTTGGGCAGTTTCTTCCTGCTTGTTGGAGAGGGGCTTTGGTGATGAGATGCTGTCTGGGACGCCCACATGCCATAACAGGGGGCCTGGGTTTGAGTCCTGGCTCTCTTCCTAGCCATGCGCGCTCCGGGAGGCAGCAAGGGGTGGCGCAAGTGGTCTAGTAGTTGGGTCTGCGGCACCCAGGTGGAAGACCCTGATGGAGTTTCCAGCTCCTGACCTTGGCCTGACCCAGCTGTTACGGGCATTGGCACGATGAGCCAGCAGAGGGGAGATCTCTGTCTCTCTCTCTCCCACCCCTTCCCTCTCCCTTTCGAATAAATAATTTTTTTCTCTATTTGTTCATTCATTAGAAACATTTCTTTACACTTACTTCTTAGCCCATGGTCCATTCCACCTTAACCAAGGCTGTATTTAGAATACATACACATTTCTACTGAACCCTCAGATGAATTCCTATGTAGACAGTGAAGAATTAGACTCAATGATCTTCATGAAAATAAAATTGCAATCCCTTAAAATTCTTGTATTAAAAGTGAAAGCAGTCTTACACCCCGGACTAGACTCAGAATACGTACATTCCACTTGAAGACTGTCTCACACATGGAACGTGCGTGAAGACCGTGCGCCTCCCGCTGAGTGAATTGGAAAAGAAGCCATCAGAACACACCGACGTTTGCTTCTGTCCTCAGAGGCTGCTTTGGGGTCTCCTGCTGGTGATTCGGATGTGGGGTGCGCCGTGTGTAGAGTGCGATTCTGGCAAGCTTCAGAAGTTCCAGTGGCAGCAAGTAGGACCCAAAAGTGCTCTTGGCACCCATCCTGCCATTGCTGGGGTAACATTTGCCCTGGAACCCACACAGAAAGGGGAAGCAGCGCACTACTGGCCGCTCACTGCGGCATCTCTGCACCCTGCGCTCGGGGCAAACCCATTTCCTCTGCGAGGCAAGAAGGAAGCAGAGCTTCGGCCACCAGGATGCCCAGGGCCGGGATTTCTTTTGAGATTAAAGATTCCATCTTCTGTCATTCATGTGGGAAATCATAATTTATAATGAGTGCATATATTACAGAATCAGATATATATTATAGTCACTGAGCATTGCATTAAAGCTGGAGTTAGGTCAGTCCTGAGTAGTTGGCATAAAATAGGCACTCAGTAATTAATCTTTATTTATTAGATCGATGAGCCAAAGGTGTCAAAATACACGGTTAAACTGGGTTCTGTTTCCTAATATGAATACCAAGTCTTCCAAGGGAAGTCACTGTTGAGGCCCCAGTTTCTCTCGAAGGGCTCGCTCTTCTTGTGAAGTCTGTACTTGCCAGGCTTTATCACAGAACAATTTTACACTGTGGCATAGTCCCCTGTAGTGACCTCGCCATGCACATCGGAGGATCCACAGGCCCAGCTTCTAAGGGAGGAAGAGGGCAGTGGGCGCTGGGGCCAGCCAGGCTCCAGATCAGCTGCCTGACCCCGGGGTTGGGACGGGAACTTTAAATTAGAATCCCAGGGTGTCTGGTGTGGCAGCCAGGACACCACTTGCAGCGCGCATATCCCAGAGCAGAGGGCCTGGGTTCAAGCACCAGCTCTTCCAATCCCAGATTCCTGCTGACATGCACCCTGGGGAACAGCACGTGGTGGCTCAAGTAGTTGGGTCCCTGACACCCACGTGGGAGACCTGAGTTGAGTTCCTGGCTCCTGGCTTTGGCCTAGCCCAACCCCTGCATTGGGGAGTGACCCAAAAGATGGGGGATCTCTCTCTCTGTCTCTGCTTTTCAAATATATATATTTTTTAAGTTAGTATTACTGGGGCTGCGTTGTATAGCAGGTAAAGCCACCACCTGTGACGCGGGCATCTCGTGTGGGTGTCAGTTCATGTCCCAGCTGCTACACTTCCTATCAAGCTCCCCACTAATGGCCTGGGAGAGCAACGGAAGATGGCCCAAGTGCTTGGGCTCCTGGCTCCTGGATTTGGCCTAGCCCAACCCCAGCTGTTACAGCTATCTGTGGATGGAAGACCGGTACCTCTCTCTCCCCTCCCTCCCTCCCCTTCTCTTTCCCTCTCTCTCTCTAACTCTTTCAAATAAATAAATCTTTTTTTAAAGAATTAGTATTACATTATATAATCATAATTACAAAATTAGAATGTAATTACATCGTATAAAAATTGTGGTACTTATATGTTCATAAATAACTTACTTATTACATAAACCATGACTATCTCTTCTTTTTTTTTTCCCAAAGATTTGTCCATTTCTTTGAAAGAGTTAGAGGGAGACACAGAAAGAGATCTTCCATCTGCTGGTTCACTCCTCAGATGGCTGCAACGTCCAGGGCTGAGTCAGGCTGGAGCCAGGAGCCAGGAGCTCCACCCGGATCTCTCGCGTGGATGACAGGGGCCCAAATACTTGGGCCATCTTCTGCTGCTTTCCCAGGAGCATTAGCAGGAAGCTGGATCAGAAGTGGAACAGCTGGGACTCAAACCAGTGCCTATATGGGATGCAGGTGTCGCAGGCGACAGCCTTACCCTCTACACCACAGCACTGGCCCCATGACTGTCTCTTTATGTCCTGTTTAAAAGTACAGTTGAGGGGCCAGTGCTGTGGCATAGCAGGTAAAGCCACCGCCTGCAGAGCCCACATCCCATATGGGCACCGGTTTGAGTCCCAGCTACTCCACTTCCCATCCAGCTCTCTGCTGTGGCCTGGGAAAGCAGGAGAGGATGGCCCAAGTCTTTGGGCTTTGCACCAATGTGGGAGACCTGGAAGAAGCTCCTGGCTCCTGGCTTCAGATCTGCACAGCTCCAGCCATTGCAGCTATCTGGGGAGAGAATCATTGGATGGAAGACCTCTCTCTCTCTCTCTGCCTCTGCTTCTCTGTAACTCTGCCTTTCAAACAAATAAATAAATCTTTTTTAAAAATAAAAGTACAGTCAGGGATTCTAAATGTATGTTTATTGTTGGGAAATACCTATCCGCCGCACTCCTATAGACCAAGCACAGCCTGACCGGGAGAAACCCTGGGAAATGCAGACATATGTGTTCTGCTTTTACAATGGGGCACGGCCTTGCTGCTCCCGACAGTGTTGATGGTGTCTTGGTAGACCCGGTGTGCTGCTCCTCCAGAAATCCGCATCACCTCCCCCATGGGGTGCCTGTTACAGGATGGAGTCCTAGGCCCTGCTGCAAACTTGCTGAATCAGAACTTCAGTCTGCAAAACGCTGTGTTTCAGGGGAGTGCTTGCCCTGTCCTACCAGGGTTTCACCTTTCCACAGGACACGGAACACGAATCTGAAATCGTCCTCGCCCTTGGACCAGCTCCCTCCGCCGATCAGACACAAGAATAGCTTTTTGTGCTGTGACTGCCAGTTTGCTGAATAGAGCCCTTGTATATTAGGAGACGAAACTGTGTGCCTTGTGGCTCACCATCACCAGTGGCCCTGGTAGCTCTGAGGATAAGCCAGCTCAGATGTCACCCTGGGGGATTCGCATTTCATAGGCACAGAGAGCCACTTGAAAGTCAAGAGGAGGCAGGGCAGAGTGCACGCTGGGCTCTGTGTGGCCCGTTTGTCTTTTGCCATTTGCCAGGCACAGCAGCTGAGGCTGCGGGATCAAATGAGGCAGACGTGTTTAAGAGCCGAGCCAGCCAACCGCAGTGCGCTGTCCTGGAGGGAGAGAGGGAGGCTGCTGCCCCACCTTTTGCACCTGCCGTGCGCGCGTGGCCACACTTGGGCGTGTAAGGGCGGAGACGTTCGCCCTCTGCTCTCTGAGGTTCTGTATCTGGGGACCTGTGAGTGAAGGTGACTGAAATACAGCTTCCCAGGAGAAGAGGTGTTCCTATTCACGTGCAAGGGAGTGTCAAAAAAAAAAAAAAGTGAAAACTGTGAAATGATTAGATTTCATCATTTTTATACCATTTTTGCAACAAATGATAAATGATTGAGAAGCGACTGGACAGAGGAAAGGGGGGTTTGGGCTTCTATGGGTGATAAATTGTGGGGAAGGACCCAAGTCAGGGGAGTGTGTGTGTGTGTGTGTGTGTGTGACTAATGGGAGACAAGTGTTGTTCTAGTAATGTCTGTTTAGGTGGGCCCTCCTCTGTAGGACTCTCACTCATGGTATGAGCTGGTGTCCTCTTCCTCAAAGGAAAGTGTGTGGGTGGCCCTGTGCCTGGCTGGGAGACAGATCCCTGCCTGCCCGTGCAGGAGGTTAGGCGGGCGGGGCACACCATGCCTCCTGGGAGGGACCCTAGGACCTGACTGCTGGCAGGCAGCAGGAGCCCCAGGCACATTCCCCCAGCCTGCCTTCCTGTGGAAGGGCCTTGTCGTTGCCAATCAGGCAAACAGCTCCGGGGCGTGGCCCAGGCCCATCAGGACCACCTGGAAAGCTACCATAACCTACGCAACCTTCGAGCTGATTGGAGAAGCCTAGCGGCACCACGATCAGCTCTAGCCTAGAGAATCAGCTGTGCCCCCTCTGCCTGCCCTTTAAAAGCTTGACATTGATTGTTAATAAACGGACATGTTCACCGAAAGCTGTCTGCGGTGCTTGTCGAAGAACGCCGTTGCCCCACCACCCCAGCAGTGCCTGCACAAATGTATGTCTGTTTGAAGAAGCTAGAGTGGGGGCGGAGGACGTTCCTTGCACCTGTTGCTTCTCCGCTGTGCGTAGACCAGAAGACCCCTCTGTCCACATGGCGTATTTAGGGTAGGATGTTCTCAGCCGCTTCAGCAGGGCTGGCTGGGGAGAAGCCGACACAACAGGGTGGCTGGGAGCGGCAGCGCTGGTCTCTGAGCTCCGCGCAGGATGGCTGGCCCAGGTCCTGCCGGAGCCCGCCGCTCTCCCCACTGTGCCTGGGCTGCTGCGCTCTGACGCGTGCGGGGCCTGTGGACTCAGAGATGAGAGTCCACGAGGATACCTGCTGGAACAGCTCTGCAGGAAGACGGGCTCTGAGTGAAAACCATGCCCCAGGGTTCAAAGGACCAACACTTAAATAACAAGTCATGGAATCTGGATTCACTGTGTCTTTAAATGAGCCTACCGGGGCGGCGCTGTGGTGCAGCAGGTTAATCCCCTGGCCTGAAGCGCCAGCATCCCATATGGCCACTGGTTCGAGACCAGGCTGCTCCACTTCCGATACAGCTCTCTGCTATGGCCTGGGAAAGCAATAGAAGATGGCCCAAGTCCTTGGGCCCCTGCACCCATGTGGGAAACCTGGAAGAAGCTCCTGGCTTCAGATCGGCTCAGCTCTGGCTGTTGCAGCCCTTTGGGAAGTGAACCAGCGGATGGAAGTCTCTCTCTCTCTCTCTCTCTGCCTCTCCTCTCTCTGTATAACTCTGACTTTCAAATAAAAATAAATAAATCTTTTTAAAAAATGAGCCCAACACTCTGAATGGTAATAAACAGAGTCTATAGAAACTATTAGAAGAGAACAGAGGGAAAACACTTCTGGGCATTGTAACAGGCAAAGATTGTATGGCTCAGACCACAAAAACATAGGAACCAACAGTACAGCTAGACGGATGGGGTTTTACCAAACCTCAGAGCTCTGTACATTACCGGAGTGAAGAGACAAGCCACAGAATGGGAGAAAGTATTTGCAAGCTGCATATCTGGTTAGGGTGGTTAATATCCAATCTATGAATTGAAAATGGATCTTGATGTGAATGGAAGGGGAGAGGGAGTGGGAGGGGGGAGGGTTGTGGGTGGGAGGGACGGTATGGGGGGGAAGCCATTGTAATCCATAAGTCGTACTTTGGAAATTCATATTCATTAAATAAAAGTTAAAAAAAAAATATATATATATATATACGGGGGAAAATGTGTTACTAACTGCAACACTATAAAAAAAAAATCCAATCTATGTAAGGAACTCAAGCAACTAAAATAGCAAAAAAAAAAAAAAAAGTAACACAACTTAAAAATGAGCAGTGGATCCAAACAGACATTTCTCAAAGGGAGATACACCAGGTAGCCAACAAGTACATGAAAAAATATTCAACATCACATCAGGGAAATGCAAAACAGAACTGCAATGAGGAGCCACCTCTCTCTAGTTAGATTGGCTGTTAGCAGGGGCTGTGAGGATGTGGAGAAGAGGGACCCTTGCACACTGCTGCTGAGAATGCAAATTAGCACCGCCACTGTGAAAAACAGGATGGAAGTGCCTCAGATAAACCTACAACTGGAACCACAGTATGAAACCACAGTAAGTTCCGGCAATTCCACTGCTGGCCACGCGCGCGCTCAAGGGCGTGAAGTCAGCCCGTCGAAGAGACACGGGCGCTCTTGTGCTTAGCATGACACCATCCACCACAGCCAAGAAACGGACACACCACCCAGGCGTCCACCCACGGAAGACTGCGTCAGGAAAATGCAGCACCTGCGCACGATGGACTCAGCCACTGGACATGACGACATGTGTCACCGGCACTAGTGTGGACGGGGCTGGAGCTGAAAGTGGAGTGGGGAGGGCGGCATTGCCAACAGCCAGGTGGGAGTATAGGTCCTGGGGTTCTGCTGCATAGTGCAGTGGCTATAGGTAGGGTAATGTGTATTTCTGTATAAAAGGATTGTGAATGCTTTCACTATAAAGAAACGTTAAATGTTTCAGAGGGTATAGCTACCCTGTTTGAAAAGTACACGAAGGACACATGGATTGAAACATATCACACAGTAGCCCATAAACAGGTACAGTTTTTATATGCTATTTTTTAAAAATCTTTTAATAAGGCTGGCGCCGTGGCTCAGTAGGCTAATCCTCCGCCTTGCAGCGCCGGCACACCAGGTTCTAGTCCCGGTCGGGGCGCCGGATTCTGTCCCGGTTGCCCCTCTTCCAGGCCAGCTCTCTGCTGTGGCCAGGGAGTGCAGTGGAGGATGGCCCAAGTGCTTGGGCCCTGCACCCCATGGGAGACCAGGAAAAGCACCTGGCTCCTGCCATCGGATCAGCGCAGTGCGCTGGCCGCAGCGCACCGGCTGCGGCGGCCATTGGAGGGTGAACCAACGGCAATGGAAGACCTTTCACTCTGTCTCTCTCTCTCACTGTCCACTCTGCCTGTCAAAAAAATAAATTAAAAAAAATCTTTTAATAAAACATTAAATAAGTCTAAGCACCTAAACTCAAGGAAATCATTCATGCTCCACTAGAGGGCAGTATAGTAACTAGTTTATGACTGATGGGTTTCAGGAGCAGAACAAGGGAATTTATGATCAGGGTTTCTTTGTTTTTTGTTTTTTGCTTTGTTTTGTTTTTAAGATTTATTTTACTTAGTTAAAAGAGTTACATGGAGGGAGGCAGAGACAGAGAGAGATGTTCCATCTGTTGGTTCACTCCCCAAATGGCCACAATGGCCAGGGTTGGGCCAGACAGAAGAAGCCAAGAGCTTCTTCCGGGTCTCCCACATGGATGCAGGGGTCCAAGCACTTGGGGGGCCATTTTCCACTGCTTTCCCAGGTGCTGGATCAGAAGTGGAGCAGCCAGGAATCGAACTTGCGCCCATATGGGATGCTGGTGTCCCAGGTAGCAGCTTAACCCGCTTCGCCAGTTTTTCAATTTGTGTTAAGAACTGCATCAAGCAGAAACAAAAACCCAACGCCACCTTTACCCTGAAGGTTTAAAGAGATGACACAAAGCTGCTGGAGGAGTTTTTGTTGTTTTGCTTTTAAGTCTGAATGTTTTTACTTTTTTTTAAAAGCGCGTGGAGTGAGGCGGGCTGGCTCCCAGTCAGTTGCTATGTTGCTCGGTTGCTATGTGGGCTAGTAGTGGCTACAAACAAAATCTGGGAGATCGCATTTCCTCTGCCTCAGCCCTTGGACATGCTTCGTCTCCCTGGAGCCCCTCCGCATGTGTGCCTGGAGCTGCAGTGTACGTGGGTCGGGGCAGTTTGCACAGGCAGTGATAAGAACGGTGACAGCTTGTTTAGAACTCAGAGTACTGGGCAGATCGTCTGTGTGATCCCCCGTGGCAACCCTGTGAGTCGGGTACGGTGATTCTCACCTCCACTTTACAGAAGGGGAAACTGAGGCCGGGGGGGGTGGGGATTGAGGGCTTGCCTGGGAGATCCGGGGTTCAGAGCAGGCAGATCCAAGGTCTGGATCCCAGGTCTGAGCTATTTCTAGGCACTCAGTGGCAACGACGGAACTGGAATCCAGGTTGAAGAGTGACTTTCGTGTTGCAAAAGATGGATGGGCTGGAAAGGATAGAAATGACTGTCTGCCAGGAGGCAGGCTCATGCCAGGAAACAGGAACTTTCCACGCCAAGCTGACGCCGTGTCCCTGTCAACTGCACAGTGCCACGGTGGCCTAGAGCAGTGGGCTCTCCCCCCGCAGCCCCCACAAAGCCCACGGGGCCCTGAGAGCCACAGCCCGGGGGACCCCCCAGGAGGAGCCTGCAGGGCACAGAAGTGGGCAGACAGGGGTTTGCCCAGATCCCCAGAGGCCTCGGCCGGGTTCATCCCAAAGGAATAAGGGTAACTGTGGTTGCCGCCACCGAGTCCTAAGTGCTAAGGCACAGAAGGAAGACTGCTCATTTGGTCCTCGGGACAACTCTCCAGGTGGGCAGCACGCCCACCCCGGGAGCGTCACGGGCTGGCCTTGTCCCAGGGGCTTCGTCGCACAGGCCTGTGCAGGTGGCAGTGACGATGCACATCTTGTACACGAGTAGGTTTTCCTGGCTGCTCGGCTTCCGTCTTTGAACAAATTCAGCCAACTCTGTAAAACGCAATCCATATCAGAGGCAGCATGACAGACAGCTCACTTCTCTCTTTTAACAGGCGGCTAACATGGCACCAAAGGGATAAAGGTTTTAGAAGCCCATAAAGGGAGCCGGCGCCGTGGCTCACTATGCTAATCCTCCACCTGCGGCGCTGGCACCCCGGGTTCTAGTCCTGGTTGGGGCGCTGGTTCTGTCCCGGTTGCTCCTCTTCCAGTCCAGCTCTCTGCTGTGGCCCAGGAGGGCAGTGGAGGATGGCCCAAGTGCCTGGGCCCTGCACCCGCATGGTAGACCAGGAGGAAGCACCTGGCTCCTGGCTTTGGATCGGTGCAGCATGCCAGCCATAGCGGTCATTTGGGGGGTGAACCAACAGAAGGAAGACCTCTCTCTCTCTCTCTCTCTCTCTCTCTCTCTCTCTCTTTCACTAACTCTGCCTGTAGAAAGAAAGAGAGAAAGAAACCGAAACCCATAAGGGAAGAAATGAGAGAGGAGACGAAGACAGATGAGAGAAGCCGGGGAGGAGCGGGGGCTGACGGGGCAGAGCTGGGGGTCGCCCATTGGCTGGATCCCTGCACACACGGAGGACAGGAGGACTTGGCCATGGAGATTCCTCCGTCCTAAGGGCTCAGAGACAAGAGCTACGCCAGGTGGGACAGGGCAGGGATGGAAAGCGGGTGAGTGACTAGCGGGGTTGGGGGGTGCTGCTTAGACCGCTCCCCTCTCCTCCCCCTTCTGAACATAAGCAGGTATCACGGCCAGCGTTGGGGCACAGCGGGGTAAGCCACCACCTGGGACGCCCACATCTCATATCGGAGCACCAGTTCAAGTCCCGGCTGCTCCACTGCCATCCAGCCCCCTGCTCGTGCACCTGGGGAGGCAGCAAAGAGGGCCCAGGTGTGTGGTCCCTGCCACCTACATGGGAGACCCGGAGGGCATTCCAGGTTCCTGACTTCAGCCTGACCCAGCCCCGGCCTTTGCGGCCATTTCAGGGAGTGAAGCAGTACGTGGAAGATCAATTCTCTCTCTGCCTTTCAGATAAACGAATCATTAAAAGAATTAAATGAATCAAAAAAAGAAAGGTGGTGTGGCCGGTGGGCTTCCCCTGGCCCTCCCATCCCCGCTGCCCACAGAGATTAAGACGGACATTCTCGCTCGACAACCAGGTGGCTCCAAATTCCGACACTTTGGCTCCTGCCCCAGCTCAAACTCCAGTTTGCTCCCTGGGTGACTGTTTAGTTGAAACGCTTGGGACCAGAAGTGTCAGATTCCAGAGGGTCTGTCTGTTCTGATTTTGTCATATTTACATAGACTTTATAGGTTGAGCAGCCGTAATCTGGAAGCTTTTGGATTTTGGAGCCTTTGGGATTTTGAATTTTCAGATGAGGGATGCTCGGCCTGTGATAAGAATTGAGGACAAATAAGAATGAGGACCAGAGGCCAGTAGTATGGCAACAGCGGTTAAGCCACTGCCTGCCTGCAATGCTGTCATCCCATAACTGAGCTCCAGTTTGAGTCTCAGCTGCTCTGCTTCTAATCTAGCTCCGGGCTAATGCAGCTGGGAAAGCAGTGGCTGATGGCCCAAGGCTTTGGACCCCTGCCACCCACATGGGAAACCTGGACAGAGTTCTAGGCTCCTGGCTTTGGCCTGGCCAGCCCTGGCCATTGCAGATACTTGGGGAGTGAACCAGCAGATGGAAGACCCCTCTACCTCTACCTCTACTTCTCCCTCTCCCTCTCCCTCTCCCTCTCCCTCTCCCTCTCCCTCTCCCTCTCCCTCTCCCTCTATCCCTCAGCCTTTTGGATAAATAAGTCCTTTAAAAAAAAAAAAATGAAAACCCATCCAGGAAATCCAATTTTCAACTAGTAGGAATTCTGAAGGGAGAGAACAGGGAAAAAGAGACCTGCAAGGAGAGAAATTACAGCAAAAACAACGCCATCCTCCAGAACAGAAGGGTTCACACCTCTAAGGCCCCTCCAAGTGTCAGACATAGTAACTAAAGACCCGTACCAAGGCACATTGCAAATTTCAGAACACCCAGAATAAATAAAATACTCTCAAAGTTTCCAGAAAGAAAAACAAGTATACATAAAACATAAGGGTATCTGTTGGCATTGGGTTTCTAAATAACCACACTAGAAATAAGATAATCCTTTCAAACTTCTATGGGAAATGATTCTCAGGCTAAAATACTCATAACAAAATGAACAGTGAAATAGGAAGATAGAATAAGAGCATCTGAGACATGTAAGAACTCAAATCGTTTTTTTAAAGATTTTTTTTTATTATTGAGAGGCAGAGTTTCAGAGAGAGGGAGAGAAAGAAAGAGAGGTCTTCCATCTGCTGGTTCACTCCCCAAATGGCCACAATGGCCAGGGCTGGGCTGATCAAAAGCCAGGAGCCAGGAGCTTCTTCCAGGTCTCCCACGCAGGTGCAGGGGCCCAAGCACTTGGGCCATATTTCACTCCTCTTCCAGGCCATAGCAGAGAGCTGGATCAGAAGGGGAGCAGCAGGGACTCGAATCAGCACCCATATGGGATGCCGGCACTGCAGGTGGAGTCTTAACCTACTAAGCCACAACGCCGGCTCCAAGAACTCAAATTTTACCTCATATGTAAATCCCCTCTTAGGTAGATACTGTAGGATGTGCACCAACAAAAAGAGGGAGTAAACTAAGAAAGATGCTGTGGAAGTAGCAGCCCTGAGAAATGCCAGGATGACGGCAGGTACATGAATGAAGAGAACGACTCATGCAGAGAGCTTAAGGTAGAAGTGATGCGAATGTGCTGAAGAAGAGGCCAGAGAGTGGGGTGAGCGCGGGACTGGGGAGAGAAGTCAAGTGATGAGGTCAGAGAGAGAACAAGGGACCAGAACATGGAGCTCCTGCAGTCCCCTGTGCGGCCTCAGGCACCCCCGAGGGGTGGGGTGCAGAGGAGTGACAGGCGGGAACAGAGTGCAGGAGCCTGCAGGTAGAGCAGGTGGGACTGCAGTAAAATGAAAGGTGGCAGTGGTGGCCCGTCTGGGAGCTGGTGGCTTAGACCAGGGTGCCGGCACTGCGGGCGGTGAGAAGCGGTCATATTCTAGGTACACTTTGAAGGCAGAGCCAAAATGCTTCCCGACACAGTGAACGTGAGGAATGAAAGAAAGAGAGGAAGCCAAAACCATCTGAGGTGCTGGAAGGATGGGTGGCAGCCCCACGAGACGGGGAGGCCACCGTGGGACGACGTTCCCGCCCACGGTGCTGCACAGAACAGCACCCCTCGCCCCGACAGCTGACTGGGCTCGGCCAGCCGGCGCTCACGTGACGGCTGGGTCTGCGTCGTCTCAGCCTCCTCGCCCATGTTGGTGCCTCTGGGAGAGGATTTGGAGAGCTGGGGGAGGGGCCTGCTGCGCTTGCCGGGACATCTCTCATTCCAGCACGGGGGCTCCAGGAGAGCCGGACACGGGGCGTGTGGTCGAGGGCTCCATAAGGACAGGTTGTAGGGAAGACGGGAATGGCATTGCCTTCTATGACCTTGCAGGAGAAGCAGCCCAGTGTCACTTCCACTGCTTTCCCGTGGCTCGGGACCAAATCCCCACAGGCGAAGTGGGAAAGGAGCGCAGGGCACCTCCCAAGGGAGGAGAGTCCAAGACAGTGTGGGGAGCTGTTTGGCTTGCATCCCATGCTGAGCGCCCAGGTTCAAGTCCTTGCTCCACCCCAGAGTCCAGCCTCCTGCTGATGCACACCTGAGAGGCAGCAGGTGATGGCTCAAGTACCTGAGTCCCTGCCACCCATGTGGGAGACCCAGATGGAGTTCCAGGTTCCTGCCTTCCGCCTGGCCTGGCCCTGGCTGTTTCAGGCATTTGGGGAGTGAACCTAAGGATGACAGCATTCTCTCTCTCCCTCTCCTTCTCCCTCTCCCTCTCCCTCTCCCTCTCCCTCTCCCTCTCCCTCTCCCTCTCCCTCTCCCTCTCCCTCTCGCTCTCTCTTTCTATTTCTGTTTCTCTCTCGGTGTGTGTGTTTGCCTTTCAAATTTTTTATTTATTTTTTGACAGGCAGAGCGCACAGTGAGAGAGAGAGACAGAGAGAAAGGTCTTCCTTTTGCCGTTGGTTCACCCTCCAATGGCCGCCGTGGCCGGCGCACCGCGTTGATCTGATGGCAGGAGCCAGGTAATTTATTTATTTGAAAGTCAGAGCCACACAGAGAGAGGAGAGGCAGAGAAAGAGAGGTCTTCCCAGATGGCTGCAATGCCTGGAGCTGCACCGATCCAAAGCCAGGAGCCAGGAGCTTCTTCTGGGTCTCCCACGTGGGTGCAGGGGCCCAAGGACTTGAGCCATCCTCTACTGCTTTCCCAGGCCATAGCAGAGAGCTGGATTGGAAGAGGAGCAGCCAGGACCAGAACCGGCACCCATATGGGATGCCAACGCTTCAGGCCAGGGCGTTAACCTGCTGTGCCACAGCGCCGGCCCCAAATTCTTTATTTTTTAAAATGTGGCCATGTTTTAGAACCACAGCCGGCGCCGTGGCTCACTAGGCTAATCCTCTGCCTGCGGCACCGGCACACCAGGTTCTAGTCCCGATCCGGGTGCCGGTTCTGTCCTGGTTGCTCCTCTTCCAGTCCAGCTCTCTGCTGTGGCCCGGGAAGGCAGTGGAGATGGCCCAAGTGCTTGGGCCCTGCACCTGCATGGGAGACCAGGAGGAAGCTCCTGGCTTTGGATTGGTGCAGCACGCCGGCCTTAGCGGCCATTTGGGGGGTGAACCAATGGAAGGAAGACCTTTCTTTCTGTCTCTCTCTCTCACTGTCTAACTATGCCTGTCAAAAAAATTTTTCAAAAAAAAAAAAGAACCACAACAGCAGGAGGCTTGGAGGCTTGGGGGAGAAGTGAGAGTTGGTGGGGACATTTAGGGTTGCATACTCTGTGCGGTCCTGGTGAAGTCAGCTCTGGCCGTCCATCTAAGCAAAGCTGTGAAGTGAGCAGAGTGGGCATGCAGGACGGACATGTGGGAGAGCCACCTTCCCCTCCCTTAGGTGGGACACCAATGGGCAGGTGCCAAGGAAAGAGCAAGAAGAGCGAAAGGAGGTCAGTTAGCAACCTGGAGACAGACGCGGAGTCCGGCAGGGGCACCATTCCTTCCACAAAGCAGATGGGCTGGGGACAGAGAAGGGAGGGGCTCCCCATTCCACTGTATCTTTTAGTACCGGGACTTAGCAATGCAGGCACCTGTATCAAGAACGGATACAACAAGAAGTAACGAGCTTTTTGAAGGATGCACTTTTTGCCTCCATAAAATGAATGTTAAAAATGGAGAGGGAGGGAGCGGCCATTTGGCCTAGTGGTTAAGGTCTTGGTTGGTGAAGACCCCCCGCATCCCTTACTGGTGTTCAGGGTCTGACTCTGGCTCCTGACTCCTGCTTCCCACTGGGAGGAGACAGCAATGATGGCTCACGTCATTAGTGCCTGCCACTCCCATGGAGGCCTGGACTGCGTTCTCGTTTTTGGCTCTGAAGCTCAGCCCCAGCCCAGTTCCAGCCATTGCAGGCAACAAGCAAACAGCGTGGCTAGGAAAAGATGCCCCATCCACTCAACAGAAGCGCAGTCTCAGGGGACCCCCCTGCCACTCCCCCTTCCACTGTTCCACTGGGCACCTTCTCTGTCCCAAAAGAGCTCATATTCACCCCGGGGTCACCAAGCACAATCCAAGGACACTAGCTAGGCTGTGACCTCTGACCCAGGACCGCCAGGGCTCTCCCAGATGCCCGTCACTAATCCCCCTCCCCAAACCCTTCCTGGCTCCTGAGGCAGGACTAATGGCCTGGCAAAGAGGAGCAGACCCTGGCTGGGTGAGTCACGCGGCTTGTTTTAAAGATAAGCATGGAGACCTCGCAATTTTACAACTGGTGACTGCCCTCGCTGTGGATGGCCCTGGGGAGTGGATGGGGACGGGGCTGGGGACCGGGAGGCAGTCCAGCCCTCTAAATTCAGTCTGTTATTTTTTTCCTCCCGAATAAAAACACACCTGTCGTGAAAGGCACTGCCTCTGAGAGACACTTGATACAGCAGCTGTGAGGGCCCCTGGCTGAAAATACTCCCCGCTTCCCCACGGCCACCTCCTCTGGGTAAAGTGACAGACGCTGCAGGGCAATGGCTGGCACAAGAGGGTCAGGACACAAGGTGCTGTGCCCTGGTCCTGGTCCTCCTGGGGGCCTTGGATCTGGGGCAGAGGAGAATCTGTCCCCATCAGAGCAAGCCTGGGCCAGCAGGAGGGATACCCTGGGGAGGGGGGAGGAGGGGACAAGATGTTGTGAGCACTGTTAACCCTCTGCATGCCAGGCCGCCGCCCGGCCTGTGGTTCCTGGTGAGTTACTCGCAAGACCCTGCTCTGGTTATGTCAGAGCCCTGACTAAGGTGATTCAGCAGCATGAGGGTGGGCCATTTTGTGGGCGGGGCTGTCCTGCCCAGTGGAGTCCCCAGGAGAGTGGCAGTGGGAACAGAGGTGAACAATTCTGGTCGTAGTCCCCAGCCGCTCACAGGCCCCCCGGGGTGGGGTGGGGGGGGCTGAGGACCGCTCCTTTCCTTGCTCTGTGACTCAGTCGCGTGCCTTGGAGTTGATCCAGCCCGAGCACTGCTCTGGGACAGGACCCCGCGTGCACTGGGCTGGGGTGGCATCTGACTCGCCCTGTTGAACGCTCTGTGGCTCCCAGTGCCGAGGAGGGGGAGCCATAGACGCTCCCCACTTGTGGGACTCGTTCTCTGCCAAACTGCAGTGGATTCCCCACGGCGGCTCTGGCTGGGATCCTCGCCACCGCTCCTTTCTAACCGCAACTGGGTTTTCTTTCTTTTCCTGTGATAATGACGGAAGCAGACGAGGCTGGTGGTTTCCCTGTGACACTCACGGTAGCCTGTCCGAGGCAGGGCCGTGGCGCTTTGGGGCTAAGATCTGCAGCTTTTGACAAACGGTGGTGCTGGTCTGGCCGGGAGAAGCTTCGGACCTGCACCTTCAGCACCAACAGCTGCTGCCCCCAGGGACCCCCTCCCACTGACCCAGCAAGGTCCCTGGGGAGGAAGTTCGTGGCATCTGATTAATTCTGAAAGGAAGCACTTAAGCTTCAGAAGCTCCGGCGGGGTCCAGGGGCCCCTGACAGCCACTCTGCCCTGCAGCCACCTGGCACCAGCACCACCCATCCAGAAAATCCCCAAGGAGAGCCTCCTAGTCTGCAGGGAGCCCAGCCCACGCTCGGTCCTTGGGGAGTTTACCAAAAAGGAGCAGTGGGGACGGTGCGTGCCCCAGGGGTTAAGAAGCAGAGGGGGACACCCACATCACACAGCTGGCCCCACCCCGGGTATTGTGGGTATTTGGGGTGTGAACCCGTGAATGGAAGATCTCTCACTGTCTCTGTTTTTCTGCTTTTCAAATACATATTCTTTATTATTTTCTTATTTTTTTGTTTTTTGACAGGCAGAGTGGACAGTGAGAGAGAGAGACAGAGAGAAAGGTCTTCCTTTGCCATTGGTTCACCCTCCAATGGCTGCCGCGGCTGGTGCACCACGGCCAGCGCACCGTGCTGATCCGATGGCAGGAGCCAGGTACTTCTCCTGGTCTCCCATGGGGTGCAGGACCCAAGCACTTGGGCCATCCTCCACTGCACTCCCTGGCCACAGCAGAGAGCTGGCCTGGAAGAGGGGCAACTGGGACAGAATCCGGCACCCAGACCGGGACTAGAACCTGGTGTGCCAGCGCCACAAGGCGGAGGATTAGCCTAGTGAGCCGTGGCGCCGGCCTCAAATACATATTCTTTAAAAAAAAAAAAAAAAAAAAAGAGCCATGAACAACAAGTTAGCATTTGTGGGCGCTGGGCACCGGATGGCAGAGGGATGCTAACAGGCCAGCCAAGGAGGCGAGATTCCAGGGAAATGAAGCCGAGGGAACAGTGGAGGTTGGGGACATGGGGCCAGGCTGGCCATTGAGGCCCCACCAGGAATCCATCATCCAGGGACAGTGGGACCCCCTGCAGTGAAGATGGTGTTGGGATCAGGTTTGCATTAAGAGGCTCCCTCTGGGCCGGCGCCGCGGCTCACTAGGCTAATCCTCCACTTTGCAGTGCCGGCACACCGGGTTCTAGTCCCGGTCAGGGCGCCGGATTCTGTCCCAGTTGCCCCTCTTCCAGGCCAGCTCTCTGCTGTGGCCAGGGAGTGCAGTGGAGGATGGCCCAAGTGCTTGGGCCCTGCACCCCATGGGAGACCCGGAGAAGCACCTGGCTCCTGCCTTTGGATAGGCGCGGTGCGCTGGCCGCAGCGCATGGGCCGCGGCGGCCATTGGAGGGTGAACCAGCGGCAAAAGGAAGACCTTTCTCTCTCTCTCTCTCTGTCTCTCTCTCTCACTGTCCACTCTGCCTGTAAAAAAAAAAAAAAAAAAAAAAAAAAAGAGGCTCCCTCTGTCCTAACATCGAGGCAGCATGGAGTTGGGCATGAGTGAGGGCCTGGAAGCCAGCATTCGCAGGGAGCTCTAACCCCAGGGAGAAGTGAGGGGAGCCAGGTAAGGGTGCCCAGTGGGTGGGGAGAGCTGGGAGCCAGAGGCATGGAGACCTTCCTGATATATAGAGTTCCCCAACTGCAGGCACTGTGGCACAGAGGGGGGCGGGGACGCCCACATTCTGTATCTGAGCTCCAGTTCAGGTCCGAGCTCCTTGGCTTCCAATCCAAGCAACAGATCACGGCCAAGTACTTGGGTTTCCTGCCATCCCCTTGGGAGAACTGGATGGAGTTCCTGGCTCCTGGCTTTGGCCTGGCCCAGCTCTGGCTTTTGTGGGCATTTGAGGAGTAAACCAATGGATGGAATCCACCTCTCTCTCTTTTTTTTTCATCAAGGAGAAAAAGAGAAAACAAAAGATGTCATAGTAAAAAAATGCACATGTTTCCTAAATGTGAAAATATGCTCATCTTCACTTGTAAGAGAAATATAAATTGAAACTACCCTGTAACAATTTATCATTTGTCAGAAGGACAAAAATTCACAATATGACAACACTTCCCATTAGGGGAGGAGGCGGGGCCTGTCACATGTCTCTGGTGGGTGTGCACAATAGCACAGCACCTGTGAGAGGAAGTTAGCAACATCTCACAAGTCTGTGTCTCATTGCCAGGAGCTCACCCCGACCACAGCCCCACAACCTAGCGGCGCCAGCACACCGGGTTCTAGTTCCAGTCGGGGTGCCGGATTCTGTCCCGGTTGCCCCTCTTCCAGGCCAGCTCTCTGCTGTGGCCAGGGAGTGCAGTGGAGGATGGCCCAAGTGCTTGGGCCCTGCACCCCATGGGAGACCAGGAGAAGCACCTGGCTCCTGGCTTCAGATCAGCGCAATGCGCCAGCCGCAGCGCGCCAGCCGTGGCAGCCATTGGAGGGTGAGCCAACAGCAAAAGGAAGACCTTTCTCTCTGTCTCTCTCTCTCTCACTGTCCACTCTGCCTGTCAAAAAAAAAAAAAAAAAAAAAAAAAAAAAAAGGAAAGAAACACGCTGACGGCCTTACCTGGAAGATGAAGGAAGGTGAACAGGCTGCCCAGCGTGGGCTCTTGGGAAGAATGAGTGGGACAGGTGACACCCGACCTCAGTCCTCCCCCTGCCTGATCCAGGACCCAACCAAACTTACAGCATGACTGGCAAGAGAGAAAAACATGCCAGCAACTTTGGACCACGCTAGGCTGTGAGTGCTTGCCGAATGTGTTCTAAGGGGCGTGAAGAAAGCAGCCAAGAAATCCGGAACCTCCCTGGGTGGGTTTTTTTGTTACAACAGCAACAGTTTAAAAATTCTGAAGCTCCTGGCTGTGTATCGTGGCAGAGAAGAAATTCATAAATATACTGAAATTGTTGGGAATCTGGGTCATCAGAGAAAAGGAAAAATAAATGTGAAAGAAGGGACAGGTGAAGCCTGGGTTACTGAATTTATTTAGGCTGGTTCAGGTCCCCAGTGCCTGCAATGGCCAGGGTTGGGCTGGGACCAAAGCTGGAAGCTAGGAGCCAGGAACTCAACCCAGGTATTCCACGTGGGCGTCAGGAACCCAGGCACTGCGCCAACAGCCCTGCCTCCCAGGGGCTGCATGAGCGGGAGCTTGGGGGCAGGAGGGGGAGCCAGGACTCAGATCCACACTCTGACGGAGAAGCAGTGTCTTAACTGCTAGGTGAACCCCCCCTCCAAGTGGGAGGTACCAGTGTGCTTGGCCGCCCCCTCTCTCAAATGCCTTAGCTCTGTCTCCCTATTGGCCCGGAAGTGTGAGACCTGGGGGTAGCAGACACCTGGATCTCGACTGACACACAGGATCCCCACCATCAGAGGTGAGGACGTCTCCGGGAAACCGCTGATGCTGGGGTTCGGGCGAGGAATGTCAAGGTCAGCCTGGATCTTTGTGGCAGAAAGCAAGAAGGTTGCTTGCAGAGTCCGGGGGCCAGGGCACAGGGACACCGGAGCTGTCTCTCTCGCTGGATGGACTCTGGGCAATTTGAGCACCAGAAGGAACAATTGATAGGAAGGAGTCGCAGCATATGGGCCTGAAAAGTCCCTGACCCCGCTCATGCCCTGACGTGCAGGAAGGGAAAGGCCTGCTCTACACGGCACCAGCCAACAAACACGGAGGAAATGGCAGGACTTTGAAAACATGCTTGTCCTTTAAAAAAAAAATAAAAGTATTTATTTGAAAGGCAGAGATTTAGAAAGAGAGGGAGAAAGAGCAAGCTTGCGATCACCGGTTCGCTCCCCAAATGGCTGCAACAGCCAAGGCTGGCCAGGAGCTTCACCCACGTGAAGTGCAAGCACTTGGGCCGTCTTCCCCTGCTTTCCCAGGACATTAGCAGGGAGCGGGTTCCATGCTCATAGGGGATGCCTGCGTGGCAGACAGCAGCTTAACCCACTGTGCCACCATGCCAGCCCTGAAAATACGCTTTTCAACCCCCAATATAATTACAGACTCAGGCAAAAGTCATCCATTAATAGCCCTAAAGGTGCTGGGTCAGAGGTTGTTGGAGAGCAGGATGCCCCGTGGTCTCCAGAGCATCACCCCTGCCTGTCGCTAATGAAGTGAGGGCTCCAGGAGAGGTGGGGGCCACTGCCTTCGCCACCCAGTTGGACCTGGCCTGGCAGGCAGGGGGTGTGGCCCTGAGGGGATGCCCAGGGAACGCCCATCCCTGGGGTCGTGCTCTGTCCACGGCAGTTCACCGGCATCTGCTTGGGGAACAGGAAGATACAGACTGTGGGGCAGCCTACGGGGCAGCTGGCCTGGTTCTTCAAGGAGAGGCTGTTTCAGGTTAAAGACGCTAAAGGGGGTGGAGGGCAGGCATGTGGCTCACTGGGTTAAGCCGCCTCCTGGGACGCTAGCATCCCATACTGCACTGCCTGGGTTTGGGTCCTGGCTCTGCTCCCAATCCAGCTTCCTGCTAATGCACCCTGGGAGGCAGCACATCATGGTTCAAGTATTGTGTCCCTGCCACCCACATGGGAGACGCAGATGGAGTTCTGGCCTCCTGGCTTCAGCCTGGCTCAACCCTGGCCGTTGCAGGCATTTGGGAAGTGAACCAGTACATGGACGATTCTCTCTTTTAAATAAATAGAAAATTTAGAAAGACACTAAGAGACATCATAATCAAAAGCACTGTGTGATCTTTAATTGGATCATGAGCTCTTGTTTTTTAAGAGACAGACACAGTGGGGGCGGGGAGGCACCACCCAGAGATCTGCCACGGGGACTGGGGGCAGGGTGGGACACAGGAACTCCATCTAGACCTCCCACGCGGGTGACAGGTACCCATTTACTGTGGGTCGTGGGCCGCCACCACTGCCTCTGAGGGGCCACACTAGCAGGAAAGCAGAATCAGGAGCTGTGGCAGGGGACGTGGGCAACCTAACTGGTGGCTTAACCTCTAGGCCAGATGTCCACCCTGGGGCCCCTGGACTTTCCCAAAGAGTCATAAACGGCATGGGGAACAGGTGTGTGTGTGGTGGGGGTGTTAGAATGTAGACTGTACATTAAATGGAGGGTTCACATTCATAGGTGCACTAACACCATGCTCATACGAGAGAATATTCTGATTTTTGTAAGAAGTTTGTGACATATTCAGGGGTAAGTTTCACGATACTTGACCCCTACTTCCGAATGGCCCAGCAGGGTCAGGGGGCGGGGGAAGAAAAGACAAGAACAGCCACAAGTGAACAGAGAGAACACACAACCAAGGCAGAACACTAACAACCAAGGCAGAGGAATCCCAACACTCACTGAATTATCCTGTTGTTTCTTCTGTGAATTTGGAAATTTTTCAAAATGAAACCTTGGAGAAAACTAATCGCTCTGATGCTTCGGGACACTTGGTACAAGAGACGTTGGAGTATCTGCTGGCAAGGGCCTTTGCGAATGCCTGGACCGGTCAACAGAAGCCAATCACGCAGCTGCAAGGGCAGAGCCAAGGGAGGGGGCAGCGAGGCTCCGTGGGGTCACCAGGATGAGCTGGGCACCCGTCAGCAGCAGGAGAAGCCTACACCAGCACTGGTCTCACTGCCTGGCTAAGATGCCCCACCCAAGGCTGCCCCCACTGAATCAGCACTTTGCGACTTCTATCCAATTGCTTGGAGTCCTATAGACCCACTCATAAAAGCAGAAAATAAAATATCCTCTCATGCTGGGCTCCTCCAGTTACAGAACCCTGCACCGCAGCTGGGAAAGCCGAGCGCGTCTGGTCATCTAACACATTTGCGAAAGCCATTGGCCTTAACAAACTGTTCCCCAAACACCTGGCCGGGGACAGACGAGCCCGCCAGCCTGTGCCGCACCTCGCTCGGAAAGCGCCCAAGGCCCGTTTCTGCCATGAAAAACAGCCATCAGCTGGCAGAAACACAGAAGCCCGCGGGGCTCTGGCTAATCGTTCATCTGGGGAAACGCATGAGCCTGAATAAGCTTGAACAAAATGCAGGTGAGGAGCTATCTGGAGAAACAGCAGCTCCAAAACACAGCGCCCCCGCTCCCGGGAGAAGAGGGAGGATGTGGCACCCCCCTCGCCCCAGAGCCAGCGGCAGGGGCTTTACCAACAGGCCACTTCAGTGTCACCCGGAATGTTGGCTTCCAAACGCCCTGGGATCCTGAGACCTCCTCGTGCTCCCCCCAGACCACAGTGTCCCAGAGGTAACCAGGCTGAAAACTCAGGAGCCCCTAACGAACCCTCATTGCCCCCAGCCCAAAAGGCCAGACAGGAGGCTGACGGAACCAGCTTTGTTTATTTAGGACAGGCAGAGTGGACAGTGAGAGAGAGACAGGTCTTCCTTTTCCGTTGATTCACCTCCCCAGTGGCCGCTGCGGCCGGCGCTCCAAAGCCAGGTGCTTATCCTGGTCTCCCATGGGGTGCAGGGCCCAAGCACTTGGGCCATCCTCCACTGCACTCCCGGCCACAGCAGAGAGCTGGCCTGGAAGAGGAGCAACTGGGACAGAACCGGTGCCCCAACCGGGACTAGAACCCCGGGGTGCCGGCGCTGCAAGCGGAGGATTAGCCTAGTGAGCCACAGTGCTGTCTGGAACCAGCTTTAAAAAGAGCTCATCTTGGGGCCGGCGCTGTGGCGCAGCAGGTTATAACATCAGCACCCCACATGGGAGCGCTGGTTCGAGCTTCCAGTCTGGCTCCCTGCTGATGCATCTACAAAGGCAGCAGAATGTGGCCCCAGTACCTGGGTCCCTGCCTCCTACATGGGAGACCCGGATGGTGTTCCTGGCTCACGGCTTCAGCCTGGCCCGGAATTGCTTTCCGTCTGTCACTCTGCCTTGCATATAAGTAAATAAATCTTTGTTTAGGAGCAGCTAGTCCGTATTTCTCCGGCTGAGAGGTCTTGGTTTCAGTGACATCTGCTCTGTGTCACGTGCAGAGGTCCGCAGCCCGGGAGCTCTCCCCTCCACATGTGTGACTACTCAGTGACGTAGAGGCGTGCCGTTTATAGAGCCCCGGTGTTCCCAAATTGGCTTTAGGTTTGAAACCCTAAGCTTCAGCTACGTGCCTCTGCTAATAATATGGTTCAACTTCCTACGCCTACCAGAGATGAGAGCAAGCTGGAAAAGGGAATATTTCCCAGCACGAGAGACTCCAAAGGATGTGGTGAGAGGTCAGTCTCAATCAACAAAGACACTGCGACAGCTGCTCCCTGGGCTGTGTGCTCTGCCGTGTGGCTGCAGACACTTCCAACTCACCACACGGGCACTGCTGCCAAGAGCCAGCCTCAGGACATGAAGGCAATTAGCTCCTTAAAGAGGAGTTCTAGGAGCCAATGGCTGGGGGCTGGCAAGGTGGCACAGTGGGTTAAGTAGCAGCCTGCAATGCGGGCATCCCATATCACAGTGCTGGTTCGAGTCCTGGCTGCTCCACTTCTGATCCAGCTCCCTGCTAATGCGCCTGGGAAAGCAGCAGATGGCCCAAAGTGCTGGAGCCCCTGCCACCCAGGTGGGTAGACCTGGATAGAATCCCAAGTTCCCGGCTTTGAGCCATTGCTGCCCTTTGGGGAGTGAACCAGTGAATGAGACACCTCTGCCTTTCAAATAAATAAAATAAACCCTCTTACAAAAAGAAAGTCCATGGCTAAAATCCAACCCAATCACAAAATGACACTTGGGTAAGAATAAGCTAATGGCTGCAGCTTTGTAGAAACTAACGATTTTTCTATTAAAATCCTACACCAAACAGCTGTGACAGTAGACTGCCAATGAGTTTGCTCCAAACACGGGACCACCCCAAAACCTGCCCTCTGGGATCCCCATTTACCCAGGGTCACCGATCCACAAGGGGGACCCTTCTTGGACAGCAGAGACGGGAGACAGACAGGCAAATGCAGAGACAGCGAGTGTCAGCCTCATTTTTGCAAGCAAGGGAGTTAAGTACAGAAACCCTTCCCATGAGACGCGGGCGTCTTTCCCTCGGGAACTAACCCTCATGCCCGGACCCACAGAAATAACGCGAGCTCCAACAGACACATCTCTTTATGTACAAACAGTCAACCGTACAGATGGGTTTCATTTCCATAAATATCTGCAGCAAATTATAAAAGATGTGAACCAAACCTCTCTGTCTCAGCACCAAGGGCATCCCCTCCCCGCCAAAGCGCCACCTTCCCAGAAGCCCATCCTTAGCCACACACGTGTGGGGCCTCCTGGGAAGACCAGGGGAACTCGGGACCAAGGCAAAGGCCTTCCCACCTCCCAGGGCACAGGAGTGACTTGGCGGAACCTGGGGGCGGTGAAATTGTTCCTTCCCCAGGCTTCGGGCTTCTCGCCACGCTGCTGACAAAGCCGTCCCTCTGTTGCCTGACCGGGGCCCACAGAGAAGGAGGAGAGGGAGCTACGATGGTGTGAGGAAGTAGAAAACACTGGGTATTTTGATTAAAAAAGAAAAAAAAAAAAAAACGGGGTAATCAACGAACCCTGTCCAGCCAATGTATCAAAACCCCGGAGGGGGAGACAGTAATTCAGCTTCCAGAATCTACAAAGAAGGCATTTCTGGAGGAAGAGCGTCCCTTAGCACCAATTTCTCTCCCTGTGCCTCCGAGCCTTTGGCTGTGACAGCGAAGTCAGGGCCCAGCTGGGCGTGAGGGGCGGTCACAGCGCGTCCTCTCTCCGGGAGGCAGCTCCTCCCCGGGGTGGGGTCGTCCTGACTCGGGGGCCACGGGCAGCCCCGGGCTCTTCCCGGGCTCGCGTGTGGGGCTCTGCAGGCCCGAGGGCCTTACTCAAAGCGCCGCAGGTGGTTGTAGAGAGACTGGACATAGGTGAAGACACACATGGGGTCCGGCTTGCGGCCCATCACCATCATATCCTCCACTTCGATGAGGCGCTCACAGTTAGCCAGGCTCCTGAAACAGAAAAGCCCTCGTCAGAGCCACAGACCCAGCAATCAGCAATCGCCACTGTCCCCAAAACCGGATTCAGCCAGGAGCCCAGGGTTTTCATGTGCCCAACAGCAGGGATTTAAATAATCCCGGCCTGGGGGCTAGCACGGTGGCCCAGTGGGTTAAGCCACTAGCCCCACACACTCATGGACAGCAGGCATGTCACACCCACACACATGTACGCAGCAGGCATGTTGTACCCACACACACATATGCAGCAGGTGTGTTGTACCCACACACACATGTACAGCCAGTGCTCCATACTCCCAGGCCACACATCTTTAGATTCGCCCAACCACAGATTGAAATAATTAAAAACAAACAAGCTGCACCCGCACTGAGCAGACTTCTTTTTGTTGCCAGTTCAGTACGGCGGTATCTACACCGCAGGTACGTTGTGTTTGGTGGTGGAAGTCATTGAGAGCTGACCGGAAAGCACACGGGGGCTGTGGGTGACCTGAGAACAATGCGCCATTCTGAGGATTTGAGCACTGTGGATCTGGGGTCCTGGGGGAGGCCTGGAACTGAGCCCCCAGGGGCACCGAGGACCGACCATTTACAGGGTAGTTTCACAGCAACACGGCACATGGCTGCTACTGATGTTTTCCCTACAACATTTCAAGTTTACCCTTCTTCCCCTCCCCCTCTTTGATAATGCTGGTCATGAACCACTAAATACATGTTACAACCTACTAGTGGGTCATAACCGGGGATTCAAAAAACTGCTTAGAATCATCTTGTCATCCCACACCCAGCCCCCCAGGGCCCCGTGCCTCCTGCCCCAGGAGACCGTGGCTCAGCTCCCAGGCCACCATGTGGACTTGTGTAGAAACTGTGGCCTTTCACTGTGCTGGGGGAGGCGGAGGCCTCACAAAGTGCGATGGGGAACACCCAGGTCAAGACAGCAGCCTGTGGGGATGGCGCAGTGGACAAACTGCTGCCTGGGACACCAGCATCCCACAGTGAGCGCTGGTTCAAGTCCCAGCCGCTCCATCTCCAATCCAGCTTCCTGCCAAGGCACCTGGGAAGGCAGAGGATGACGGCCCAAGAACTTGGGTCCCTGCCACCCATGTGGGAGACCAGGATGGGGTTCCTCTCTCCTGGCCCAGCCCTGGCTGTTGCAGCCATTTGGGGAGTGAACCAATGGATGGAAGACCTCTCTCCCTCTCTTTATGTCTGCTCTGCCTTTCTATCAAAGAAGTCTTTTTTTTTTTTTTAAGACAGATTTTTCTTTTTATTTACTTACTTATCTGAGAGTTACAGAGAGAGAAGGAGAGACAGAGAGTTTTCCATCTGCTGCTTCACTACCAAAATGGCCACAAGGACCGGGGCTGGGTCAGGCCAAAGCCAGGAGCCAGGAGCTTCCTCCAGGTCTCCCACATGGGTGCAGCGGCCCAAAGACTTGGACCATCTTCCACTGCTTTCCCAGGCACATTAGCCAGAGCTGGATTGAAAGTGGAGCATCCGGGACTCCAACCAGCACTGATATGGGATGCCAGCACTGTGACTGGCGGCTCTGATCAAATAAATCTTTAAGGAAAAAAGAAAAGAAAAGAAAACAAACAAACAAAAAAAAAACAGACATTGCCCTGTGCCCAGAGCACTGAGTTCTGAGACAGCAGCAGCCGTCTCCGAGATGCCAGCCCCTGCCCCTATACCGTCTGACCTGGGTCCCCCGGGCATCCAGTGGAGCTGGCCTGAACCACAAGGGCAGAACCACAAGGCAAACCCGCTGCACTTGGTCCAACTGTCAGAGCCCTACCTTCAGGGCTCCAGGGACTCTCAGTCTGGTTTTGTTTTTTCCTGAATCAGTAAGTGCATAACTTTCAAGGTTCAAACCCCAGCAACACACTTAGCTCTCTCAGCCTCAGTTTCCCCTTCTCACAGGGGCATGAGGATCAGGGAGTTCATGCATCACACAGCAAAAGAGCTCAACAAATGTAGGGGATTGTTATTGTCGCTGTGGGTTGTTGTTGTTGTTGTTTTTAGATTTATTTTTGTTTATTGGAAAGGCAGAGTTACAGAGGGAGAGAGACCATCCATCTGCTGGTTTACCCCCCAGATGGCTGTAACTGCCAGAGCTGGGCCAGGCCAAACCCAGGAGCTTCATCCAGGTCTCCCACAAGGGTAGCAAGGGCCCAAGCACTTGAGCCATCTTCTGCTGCTTTCCCAGGTGCATTAACAGGGAGCTGGATCAGAAGTGGAGCAGCCGGGACTCAAACCGGTGCCCACATGGGATGCTGGTGTTGCAGGCGGCAGCTTAACCCACCAGGCCACAAAGCTGGCCCTGATTGTTGCTGTTTTTATCATCACACTTGGCTTTAAGATGCAGAGTGGATCACGGAGAAAAGAAGCCTGGATGTGACACCTACACAGCAAAAACCACAATGTTCCCACTGGGCCCTGCTGTATGGCGCTGGCCGGATGCCAGGCCTCTTACCAGACACCAAATGTCACATCTGCCCCACGACCCGTCCCTGCCTTCCCCTTGGGGCGTGAGCGAGTGGCCTGTGAGAGGGCCCAGCAGCCTCGCGGGTGACAAACAGGCCCTCCCTTCTCAGCACAGGAGAGGCCAGGGCTCAGCGCCGGGGCAGCCCGCTAAGGGGCCCTGTTGACAGCCAAGGATTGAACACCTGAGGTCAGGGAGCCAAGTTCACCTTTCAGAGCTGTCATTCAGCATCTGGTGTCCTCCACCTCACCTGGCCCACGGGAGAGCTCCCCCCTGCCCCTCCCAGGCCGGCTCCTCGGGGGATCCCAGGTGCCACAGGTGCCCAGGCCATCGCCCTGATGGGGTGGCCCCGATGGTCCCCACGTCAGACGAGGACAGGACCAGCACACTACGACCTCACTAGGAAGAGAATGCTAAGGTCCCCGTCAGAAGCACAGTCCCTGCCAGCCCAGCCCCATTGCTTGCCACCAGGTCCCGGCCAGGGCACCTGAACCCCCCACCCCGAGGACAGGCCAAGCCGCTGTGCAGGTGGCTCTGGCCCTGAGAGTTTTCCTTGCGCCTCTCTGCTTTCTTGCCTGTTTGTATTTTCTGCCTATTATCCCCACAGGGCCACCCTCAGTCTAACTTTCTGTCCCCGGAAAAGAGCCCTGCGCCCGTCGGAAGAGAACCTTCATGTCCACGTCTTCACCTGAAACCAAGTACCTCGGGCCCCTTGACTGTCCTCCCAAGGGGAAACGCGGGCCCTGCTCTGCAGCCCACCTCGCTGGAGGCACCCAGAGTGGTCGGGGTGTCCCAGCTGTGCAGAGGACAGCACGCAGACGACCCCCCCCCCCCCCGCCAGCTGACCTCGGCTCGGCGGCCGCACCTCTGCCAGGCAGCAGGTCTTTGGGATCAGAAGCATAGGCCTCACCCTGGTGTCACGCACCTCGGCCGGGCTGGGCAGCGAGCTGTGAGCAGGCAACCAGGGCTCTGGGCCTCCATCAGGTCCCCTGCCCCACTGTGATCCTTAAAAAAAGCTGACAAGGGTATGGGGGTGGGGCTGGTGTTGTGAGGCAGTCAGTAAAGCTGCTGCTTGCATCGCCAGCATCCCATATGGGCGCCAGTTCCTGTCCTGGCTGCTCCACTTCTGATCCAACTCCCTTTCTAATGCATCTGGGAAAAGCAGTAGATGATGGCCCAAGTGCTTGGGCCCCTGCACCCACGTGGGAGACCCAAATGAAGCTCCTGGCCTCAGATTGGCCCAGCCCTGGCTGTCATGGCCATTTGGGGAGTGAACCAGCAGATGGAAGACCTCTCTCTGTCTCTCCCCCTCTCTCTGTCACTCTGATTTTCAAATAAATAAATATATCTTAAAACTGAGCACAGGGCTTCCTGAGACAGGCTTGGCAGGACCCAGCGCTGGCCACCATCTCCAAGGCTCCTTCTACTTTACCATGTATCTGAAAAGCAGAGTGGCAGACAGGTTGTCCCGCCCCACAAAGCGAGGACTCTCCCTGGGAGACAAGGGAGCAGGGCTCCCAGCAGGCACAGGTAGGACCAGGCTCCAACAACAGGAGCCCAGAAAAGGGGCAGCACTAGCTTGTCACAATACCCTTGTCACAAAACCTTAGAGGCCCCGAGTCTTTAAAGAAAAAAAAAAAAAAACTTAAAACTTTACCTTTGTAAAAATGATAGAAATGTGTTTTAAATTATTAAACAACACAGAAAAGCCCCAAGGAGAACACCATCAATTTTAAGGCAGATTTGTTGGGGGCCCTGCCTGGGTGGGGGTGGGGGTGGAGGAAGGTTGTGGTCCCCACCCCTCCCCCTCCCCCTCCCCCGCCCATTGTGCTCAGCAGCCACCCGGGGCTGACCTGTAACAGAGCCGGCAGCAGGGATCTGGGGGGGTTATTTTTACATTTTTAAGCCTGTTCTAAATGCGGCGGAGGGTGCCAGGGCCCACGGCTGGCTTGAGACAGACACATGGGTACCACAAATAGCCTGGAAGCCCCTCTCTGCCGGCGAAACCCGAGAGCAGGACACATTCCCCGCAGGGCGAGCGGGAAGCCTCGGCCACATGTCCTGCCCGGCACTGTGCAGGAACAGGGAGAAACCGGCAGGCGCCGGCCGACTCGGCCCCTTCCATAAAAGGGACTGCTCGTCTTCGGGCCAGGCCCTGAACACCTGTCAGGCCGGGGACGCTCGCCGTGCTGTCAGCACCGCGTCACTCACACAGATTAGGCCCCTGGGGAATCTCTGGGACCTTGAGCTAGTGGGGGGAGGGCAGCACACAACACTGCCGACTGGGTGCTGTCAAGGCACTTGCTCCTGGAAGGTTCTGGAACATTTCCTTCCTGCTGCAGGGTGGACCCTTGCTTTGAGGACTCCGTGTCCACCACCTTCCCCGGGCCCCAGGTTCCTCTCCTCCCGCACTGCCTGCTTCCCCAGGCTTCATTGCTGAGCTCTGGGCTCCGCCTGCATAGCTGTCTGTGTCTTTGGCGGGCTTTAGCTGTCACGCCCCTGAGGGGCATCTGTTGAAGGCGCTGAGAGCCTGGACCCCCAGGCAGGTGGCCCTGAGCTCTCCAGCCAGCTTTTCTAAGCAACCTAGTTTATAAGGACCAAGGCGCTCCAAGCTGCTCTTCTCCCAAGGGACCCCAGCTTCCCCTACCCTCTGCCCCAGGTCCCTGCCAGGGACTCACAACAGGAGGCTCAGGACGCAGGCCTGCTCTGGACGCCTCCATCGTCCCCATCACACAGTCCTCCCCTCCCCAGCGGGAGCAGGCTCCAGCCACAGGCACGGCAGGCCAAGGTTTGTGGCCCACTGTTGACTCTCGGGAGGAAGGGGGAGAGCTCGGGCTACCCTCCACCACTGCCTCCCCTGGCTAGGACTCCAAGAAACATCTGCACGGAGTCTGGAGGCTCCACGAACTCGGACCTGGTGCTGGGAAAACACAGCCTGGAATTGTCTGGCTCTGGCTGCCAAGGGAAGCTGTGATCCCTGCAAGCTGGGGTGCAGAGCCACCACCCTGGGGCCCAGGACAGCCCAGCTGGGTCCAGCGGCCAGGGCAAGAGCTGGCACCGTGTGGCCCGCTGCATTTAGAGAAGAGCTCTGTACGTGCAGCCTGGCCTCCCCAATCTGGGGTGGGTGTTGGGGCACCCATGTCAGAGCCCAGATCCCACCCACTCCAACAGTCTGATCTTTGACAGTCGCCACGGCTGCACCGCCAGCAGCTGGGCCTCCTCTGGGGAGCCAGCCCCCGCCCGCCCCCCCCCCCCCCCCGGCATTGTGCTGTGGCGGGCGCTTGGCTCAACTTCCCTGGCGTCTGGATCCAGTTGCATAACGCGCTTGTCCAAAGCTGTTTCTGCAATTAGGATGACAGCTAATCCCTGGCGGCCGCGACAGAGGAGGGTTGAAAGTATACAAGGAGTTCTTATGACCCCAAGAGGGCCCAGAGTCCAGGCGCGCCAGCCAAGGTGACACGACGGGCCAGGACTGATAGCCCCAAAAACTCAGATGCTCAGAGCCACAGGCTCCTGTCGCCTCTGCCCGCCCCCAGGGCCTGCCGGGAGAGCTGCTGCTGCTCCTAGCAGGGCTTCCAGTACCCAGGGCAGGTGACGAGACTCGTTGGCTCAGCTCCCTCCCTGGCTGGGCTCAAGGCCCTGGTGGGCCAGGAATGGAGCAAGGAGGCCTGGGATGAGGCTTCCTACAGCCCCAAGCAGCATAGGAAGAGCCGAACACTGCGGGCACACGGTCTCACGCAGACGGACCCTGGGAGCTAACAACACACAGGCCCGAGGTGGGAGAAAAGGGCGCCTGTGCCCCCAGGAAGGTCAGCCTGAAGGTCAGCTTGTCACAGAGCTAAGCACCAGGCGGCCCCCACACCACACAGCCATCCCTGATCTCCACCCTGCTGGCTCCCAGGCCCTCCCTCTTGTCGCTGGGATCAGCCAACAAGAAGCCCCAGCATGAGGGCAGCAGCAGAGTGAGGCCCGAGTATCATCCAACAGCTCCCTCTTGGCTGGGTCACTGCGAGCTGGCTGCATACGCTTGTCCCAAGCCCAGCACCCAGCGCCCAGCTGACAGCCCTCCCCGACATAGCAGCGAGCAGCTCCACCCTGTTGTCACCCCGGGGTGCTGCCCGGTGCCTGCCTCATGTCCCTCCCTCCTGCCCACATTTCTGCAAGGAGTCCTTTTGTTGAATCCCCTGCCCCAGCTTGAACGTGCACCTGTCCATTCTCCCTCCCCCAGACAGATCCTGCTCTGCCAGCCTTCTGATCCCGCGGGCGTTGCCCTCAGCCAGTAAATCAATCAATCCCAAACCGGCTTCTCAAACAGCCCGATCCCAGAACCAGCCCCGCCTCCCCTAATCTTCTCCCTAGGAGCAGGATTTAAGAAGGCAGGTCCCCACCCAAAACTCATGTTGGGGCTTGGTCGTCGGTGTAATAGTGTTCAAAGGCAGCGGCCTTTTCAGCACTTGGGCCGGAAGTGGTCGGCCCTCCAGAATGCAGCTCTCCATGGAGTGGTTGGTGATCACCAGAACGAGCTGTCACAGGGCACCTGGCTGCCTTCTTCCCCACGTCTCTTCCACTCACTCCTGCCTGGCCTGCTTTCCGCCAAGGCCTGAAGCAGCACAAGGCCCTCACCAGAGCCCAGGAGAGGCCCATGCCCCTGTCTTGGACTTCCCAGCCTCCAGACTGCACCAAAGCAAACCTGTTTCCTCTGTAAATGAGCTGCTCTCGGGCATTCTGTTATCACAATGGAAAATGGAGGCGAGGTCACACTCAGTGCCAGAACGATATTTAGGGAAGAAAGGCCGCTTGTTAGGAGCAAAAGCTACTTCCTCAGTGTCCTGGGTGCCCTCCAACTTCCTGCTGATCAGCAGCCCGGGCTCACCCAAGCCACTGCATGTCTCTCTACTGCCCCTCATGCCCTGCCCGGGCACCCCAAGGCTGGGCACACAGCAGAAGGGGCAGCACCAGCAGGAACCGAGCCCTCACTCTACCATGGGGAGCAAATCCCTCTCTAGGCCTCAGACACACTGGACAGCTGCCCACAGCCTGCCTGCCCCCAAGCGCCCTGGCCCAGGCAGAAGCCAGGATCAGACATGGAGCTGGGAGCTGGTGGGCCCCAGCATACTCACTCAGCCATGCTGAAGGCCAGCTCGAAGTTCTTCTGCCGCTGTGTGGGGCTCAGGGCGTTGTAGTCGAAGGCGTCGGGGAAGAAGGAGTGCACCAGGGCACAGAAGGCCATGCCGTCGCTCCAGCTGGAGGAGAAGTTCTGCAGGTCCACGTGCTGTGGGCAGCGGGGTGGGGGCGTTGGGGGGGGCGGGGCAATGACAGCTCCCACCCCAGCTCTCTGCACCCCAGGCAATCCCACATTCTCCCAGGCCTTCCCCAAGGCCCCCAGCTCAGCGACGAGCCCTCTAAGGGGCGCTAGCCAGGCTGCTGCAGCCCACGTCCCACTGCTCTGGGTCCCCCCGCCCCGGCCAGGAGAAGGAGGGCCGGTGGGAGGTCAGCTCAGGCCCCTGGCCCAGCTCACCTGGTAGCCCACGGTCTTGCTGCGGCACCACTCGAGCAGGATTTGCTTGATGCTGCTGGCGCTGGCCACGCCAAAGCTCTGGGACCGCTTCAGCTTGGCCCTGGTCTCCCCCTTCCCCCTGTGGAGGGAGGCCAGACCTGCTGTGGGGGCCACCCCGGCAGCTGCCGCCTCCCAGCAAGGGTGTGGGGTGGGGTGCTCTGCTCGGCCAGGGGAGGCGCTGTGTCCACGCGCTGCCTTAGTGCCCACAGCCACGGCCCCCGACACCCTCCCTGCTGGTCTGGGGCAGGGTCGTCACTCCCTCCCAGCCCCCCTCCCCCAGCTCCCCTGTTTACTTCCTTCGTCAGGGAGCAGGGGTCACTGGGTAATCCTGATGCGGAGGACCTGAGCCCCTGTGACCGGATGCCCCTGCCTGGATGGCCCCTGCCCTTCATACCCCCTCCTCTGAGCCTCCCTGTGGGTGCACAGCCTCCTTCCAGGACGGCTTTCCCAGCCAGGAGGGATGGCTTCCTTCTCGGGGCCCAAGGACATTCCCTAATGGTCAAGAGAGGTGGCTTGGGGGTCAGTGAGGACACTTGAGGGGCCCATCTCCCTCACCAGAGTAGCATGGGGGCTGGCCTGGGCCGCGCCCTGCACACAGCAGGTATCAACACCATGCACGGACAAGAAGACTGGACAGATATGCATGCAAAGGTGGGCTGTAGCCCAAGCATCCTGTCTCCCAGGGGCTGGGGTAGTGGCCAGCGGGAAACTTGGGTCCCCTCAAGGCTTTGAGCAAGTCCAGCTCCAGCTCAGAATCCCAATCTCTTCCAGGTGCCCTGTGCTGCTCAGAGGCTACAGGAGTGACCACCTAGGAGGAACGCAGGTATGAGGCAGGCCTGGGGGCCCCGGGGGGGGGGGGCAGGAAGGGCAGAGGCTGGCTCCATGCCCTGCAGCCCTCTTCCCTCACTTCTAGGACCCCCTCCAACACACACACACACACACACACACACAGCCCCTGCCCAAAAGGTCTCATCCTAAGAAACTGCCCTCTGGAACCCGGGACATGGCTCAGCCATGGTCCCAGCCCCCCACCCCGACACTGGGCCTGCTCTGGGGGCCGGGACCCAGTCTAGGGTGCGTGTCCGTACTTGCCCGCCGTATCCTGTTCCCACTTCTCAAACAGCGCCTTGCGAGCTTGGGCACTGGAGGTGCGGGGCAGCGTCTGCGACCTCACCAGCTCCCGACGGCGCTCCCCCTGGCGAGGGGCCTGAGTCGTGGCCGGCACCGGTGGCGGCGGGGGGGATGGAGGTGACTGGGGTGGCGTCACCAGTGGTGGGCTAAGGAGAGAACCACCAAGTCAGGGACACAGACCCAACCTCGCATGCCAGGTCCCCGAGTCTCCCCAGCGAGAAGGAGGCAGACAGCTGCACAAAAGAGGGGGCGCCCAGGGCTAGGCAGAGAGGCCGCAGCTGCTCCAGCCCCTGCAGGCTTTCGGAACTAAAGCAGGCCTGGCCAGCAGGCCCAACCCGGGGAGGTCTCGGTGCCTGCGGAGGGCAGGGGACACCTCCTCCCTAAAGACCTGACCCCTCCCCACCCCATCCCCACTAGATAAGTCTCTCCTTGTTCTCCCCAGATCAGTCTGCCAGAAACTCACAACTCCCCCCCACCCCAGTGCCAAACACAGTGCAGCTGGCCGGGGTGGGGGCTGGGTAGGGGGCACAGAGGCCACCAGGGGCCCCACTGCCCTGCCGCAGCCCGAGGCTCCTCTACGTTCCTGCTCTGCCTGTGGGCAGGGGGTACCCAGCTCTGAGGCCCCAGCCAGCTAGGGTGGAGGAAGAGAAAACAGAAGATTCTCTTACAGTGCTTCCTCCAGTGGGGGCTGAGACCCCCTCCAATCTTGAACTGACTTGCTTCGAAGGGGCCACGGAGGAGCCAGGCTGCAGGCCCAGTTCCCTAAACAACTCCCCCCACCCCAAGCCCAGCCCGGTCTCCTCCTGCTCACACAGACCCTCGGGCTTCCTGCCTTAGCTCTCCAGAGGCACCGGCCCACAGAGTGCACCTGCTCCCAGGGTCAGCATAGCTGGACGGGGCAGACTCACCTGTCATTGAGCTTGCCTGCCGTCACCGCCCCGTAGCCAGAGCTGGGCAGAGACCGGGCAAAAGAGGGAGTCTTTTCTGCAGGATGAAGGGAGGGAGAGAGGTCACAAACCCTGCCTGGACAGCGGCCACCACCGGCCCCCTTCCTCTCACCCGGTGCCGCCTTGGCTGACAGCAGAGGGGAGAGGATCGCAGAGCAGCGACACCTAGAGGTCTTCTAAAGGTCCCCCACCTGCTCCCGAGGGCTCGGAGCCCAGGGCCACCTGCTTGTGTGTGGTCAGCAAACACTGCTCCCAAAGCCTCCTTCTGGGAGCTCAGAGAGCCCCGCTGAGGCCTGGGGAGCCTGGGGCAGGAGGCCACCTTCTAACCATGACCTTGACCTATGAGAAGAGGTCCCCCATGATGGAGGATTCTGTCTCATGCCATTCGGGCCGGGATGGACCCCGCCCTCATGAGAGCAAACAGGCTAAGGGAAGGGGTCACAAGGACGGGCAGAGGTGGCCCTGGGTCTGCCCCGCCACACGGCTCCCCGGCACCTGCCCTCCCTCTCCCACCTGAGGCAGGCCTGCCCCAGCACATGCTGCCCTGCTCATACCACTCGGACTGGGAGTCCAGGGGGTGGTGGTCTCGCCGGGGCTGGGACTGCAGCCCCCCAGGATGGCAGCAGATGTGGGTGACAGCACTGCAGCCGATGTCTCCCCAGAGAATCTCTCGGAGACTCGGGTGACAGCCGTGACCGGCTGGTGGGGCAGCCGCAAGGAGAGGCTCACGGGGCGAGGCTTCGGGGCTTCTGGTGCCGGGAAGGTCTGAGCAAGTTCAGAGGGTCCATCGCCTGGACCTGGAACATGTGACAGCCACGGGAGCCTCAGACACCCTGGAAGGGTTCCAGCCTCCCTGAGCCCTCCCCCCACCTCCTCCAGGAAGGCCTCCATGAGCACTCCCGGCCCCTTGTCCTCCCCGACTGGGGATGTCTTGCTGTTCCATCCGGAGCTGATCCTTCCCTACTTCCGCTGGTAGCCAGTGCTGTCAATACCAGTTGGCTCATCACTCTAGTGTCCACCCTGTTCAGGGCTCAGACGATTCCTCAGTCCCTGCTTGCTTTGCTCCAGGGACGGGGAAGCTCACTACCTTCCAAAGTCTCCCCTTTCCCTCTGCGTCTAAAAAGTTCCATTTCACTCCGAATGAGGCACTGCTCCTGATAGCTCTCGCCTGCTGGGGCCCCCCTCCCCAGCCAATGGGTGGCCTGACCGCCAGCGCCACCCAGGCCGCCCTCCTCGGCCCTCAGCCCGTACCTGCTCCTGGCTGGTGCCCGTTCTCCAGGATGCACGTGTTGGCGGCCCTCCTGGGCTCTGGCTCCCCGGCGTCGTCCTGATCCACACTCTACAGGGGCACAGACACCACTGAGGCCCAGCATCAGGGCCCCGCCCCCTGAAGTCCCTTCCCAAATCCCCTCCTGGCCCCCAGGAGGGACAGCGATGGGCCAAGGTCACACAGCAAGGTGGGATGGATGAACCCAAGAGGCAAACATGTCCCTAGGCTCAACCCAGTGTCCATGAAAGCTGAGACAAAGGCTGGACTGAGGGTCCCAAGGGGGACAGGTGAGGGGGCCCACCCCTCCCCTAAGGCAGGACCATGGCCACAGGGACACAGGAATTGTTGGGTGCAGTTGTGGGCTGCTTGGCCCCATGCACCCCTCTACCCTGCCTCACCCTGGGCTGCGGCAGTGGTGGGGCGGGCAGGGGGCACAGAGAGCCAAGGCCATCAGCCAGCGGGGAAGCCCTGGATCCTGGCTGGCTGTCAACCACATGTCCAACAGCAGGTCCCCTCCGGGCCTCAGCGTCCCTCGTTGAGAAACGGGAGCGATTACGCAGGTCCCGTCCGGGTGTCTACCAAGCAGCAGGCCCTTCCCCCAGCTCGCCGCTGACCGCCGGGTGGGTGCTAGCAAGAGGGGACCCAAGGGCTCAGAGAGGCACTGCCCAAGGTCTTGCAGTCACACAGCTGGAGGTGTGGCCAGGAAGAAATTCTCTCTTCCTCCCAGGCAGGGGGAGGGCAGGGCTGAGAGTGCCTGTGGGACTGCAGGGGGTCTGGCTGGCAAGAGCGGATGGGGGAGACTCCAACCGGGAACTGTACTGAGAGCCCACCACGGAGGGGGCTGGGGCTGCTGCAGAGGAGCCAGACTCGGAGGAGGGTGCCTAGGACAGACTCCATCCTGCCCAGCAGGGCAGGGGGGCCCCCAAAAGCAGAGAGGCCCGAGCCAGGGGATGGGGAGGGGAGGCATTGGCAGCAGTGCGACCAGTGTCTGCCCAGGCAGGGGGACATGACGTCACAGGCACTTGGATCATGCACATCCGGGACACGGGCAGCATGAGGATTTGGACTTGACTCCTTAGACAAGGAGACGCCGACAGTCCCCAGCTCTGTTTGAGGAACACTCTCCAGGAGCTGATGGGAGAGTGGCGGGGCACACGAGGGTTAGGGGAGACAAGGACTCAGGTCTGGGACACGATGAGTGTCCAGGAACATCAGGTAGTGAGGAGGGTGCTGGGTACTTGAGCCTGAAGTTTAAGAGAAAGGAAGGACCAGTGATGGAGAAACCCAGCAGAGACAGAGGCAGTGTGGAGTGTGGTGGGCGGGGGGGAGGCCTGGGATAAGGCACCCACATTTCAGAAAGCAGAAGAGGCATCGGGGGCTGGGGAGCAAGGAGCAGCCAGAAGGAACCCGGCAGAACACTGAGGAGGCCTAGGGGCGAGGAAATAAGGGCGCTCGGCTCGGAGCCTCCTGGAGGTCAAGGTGAACTCAAAACAGCATCCATGGGGTCACTGGTGATGGCCCCAGAAAGAGCGGGAAGGGGGCGGCTGGAGAGAAATGAAGGCGTCACACGAGTTTCAGCCATGAGTGAGCCTGGAAAGGGGACTGGGGGCTTCCTCCACACTCAGAGGCAAGGCGAGGGACATCTGCAGGTGGCCAGGGAGTGAGAGAGTGCAGGGCCCAGAGCCAGGGAAGCCTGTAGGGGCTGGCGGAGAGGCCAGGTGTGGTGCAACTCCCAGCACTCCAGGCGGCGGTGGGAGCTGTCCCAGGACCACACCCCAGCCCCCGTGTTGCCAGGGCCTGCTCAGCTCTGGGGTCCCCTGATCACTTCACCCTTCCTGCTCTGGGCTGGCAAGTTCCACAGGTCGCTGCAGGCTGATGGCGAAATCACTTCCCATTTTCCCAGGAATGTGGGTCTCTGTAGGGCCCCCCTTGATACAGGGACCCCACGCTCCATGGTGCCCCAGGGACCAGACAGGAAGTAGGTTCTGCACCAGCCAAGCTCTTGCACCTGACTCCCCCACCCTCCCCTAGGGAAAGGGCTATTCTGGGATCCCCTACAACCTCTCCAGCCCAGTCGGTGGTGGGGGTGAGGGCCGCCCCTGAACTCACCCACACCTGTCACGGTTCCTGAATCAGAACTCCTCCCCAAGCCGTGACTCCATCCCCAAGGCGCTCTGGCCTTGGAGGGCAGAGAAGACAAATGTCTCCCAGGACCCAGCCCCCTGGGGGACCTGTCTCAGCCAGGTGACAGGGAGGAATCGGACCAAGGCTGGGGTAAGCAGGAGCTGACCCAGGAGGGCCAGAGCAGGCTGTCCTCCATATCCAAGCCCACCTTAGGGCTCCCACTTGCTCTTCAGGGGGTGGGAGCCCTGGGGAAGGGAGCCAGGGAGGGAGGGGCGCCTCAGTGCTGGGGCCAGGGCAGAGATCCCTGGAGAGCCTGCATAGGGGACAGATCCTGGGCTGGCCTCCTCCCCTCACCCCACGCCCACCAAGATCCCCCATCTTGGCTTTGTTTTAAGGAGGAGGAGAACCACTGGGAGGGAAAGGCCATCTTCTGGGTGCTGCCCAGCCCCCCAGCCCAGGTCATACACAGCCCCTGGACCCCACCCCAAGACACTTCCCACCGCACTCGCACTCGGCTCTCACCACAGCTTTGAAGGACTCAATCCACCCGGCCCCTGAGCCCTCGGCTGGCTTATCACAGGGTGCTGGGAAAGGAAGGCAGATAAGGGAGTCTGGTTTCTCTCACAGCCAGGCCTCCGACACCCAGCGCCTGGCAGCTGTTCCCGTGGGACTCCGCCGCCTCGGCCACCACGGGGATCCAGGAGCTCCCACGAGGCCAGCGATGACATTTCCAGGCCAGGCAACAACCCCGGCTCAGCCTCCGGGGCCCAGGCCCTGGCCTCAGGCTGCCCCGTCCACCCCAAGCCCCCAGCTGGCTCCTGACTCCAGCCTGATGACAGCAGCGGCTCCTGGCTTGGGCACACAGAGCCCGACAAAGCCAGGCCAATCGCCCTTGGTTTATGTACAGGGACACACTGCATCCAGCTGGGAGAAAATGCCCACAATGCCTCACAGCAAACGCCCCAAGAGTGTTTGCTATCTGCTCCAGGGTCTTCGGCTTCCTGCAGGAAGTCCACCCTGATTCACCCTATGGGATGCCCACATCCTCCTCCCCGGCCACTCCTGTGTCATCCTGTGCTGCAGCAAGGTCAAGGGTTGTGCACTCAGGTGTGACCTGAGCCACCCCGTCCCACACTGAGCTCTGGGACATCTGTGTATTTCCCTACCTCCAGCACCTGCAGCCCCCAGTCTGAAAGCAAAAAGTTCTCTCAATCCCACTGCTTGTGCCACAATGGGCATCGCAACACCAACCTCAACAAGGTCTGACCACAAACCAAGCAGTGCGTCCACCACCGACTTGTGTGCACAGGTAAGCCCCTCGCACCCAGACCCCCACCCCAAGCATGGAGCAGGAGATGCCGGACAACTGGCCGCATGGTGCCCAGCTGTGACTCTGTCCATCCCATCATCCACACTGCAGCCTTGCCCGGGAGTCCCGGACCCTCGTTCTTGACCACGTACCCGATCACACACGGCACATGAGCAGGAGCACGTGCATGGTGCTGCACGGCCCTCTCGCTGCCAGAACCAGTGCAGAGCTGCGTCGGTGGCCCTGAGAGCGTGGGTGGCAAGAGAACAGGGCCCCGGGGCTTCAACAGGCAGGCAGGGAGACGCTGACCCTCCTAGAGACGGGCCGTCCTCACCCCCAGCACTCAGCTGCCCTGCGGCTCCTGCCCCTCGGGCCTCTCTGGGGTCCAGGTGGGTCTCCAGCCTCATGCCTCAACCTCTGCTTCCAGAAGGGGTCCCCAGCGGGGTCCTCCTGTGTCCGCCCCCCCCCCCATGGCTCCCTGGCCTGGCTTTGGCTTCCTTCTGAATGAGGCCTCTGCCCAGGGCCCCTTCCATAACGCTTGCCCCGAAGACCTGCCCCCTCTCTCCCACTTCGACTGCTGGTTCTGCCTGTGCAGCCCCCTCACCTGCAGCCTTGACTACTCTCCACAGCAGCAGACCCAGGAAGCCACCTGCCCAGGGACACCATCACCTGGGTGTCCACGGCCCCGCACACTGAGCAAGACCCAAGCAACCCCACTGCTGCGCCCAGACCTGTGACCCAGAAGTCAGCCTCACTTCCCGAATCTGCCCCAGGCAGGCCCGTCCTTGGCCATCACATACTTATTACCTATCTCCAGCCACCCTCCACACCACCATCCATCCCCGCGTCAGTGAGCACACACAAGGGGGTCCCCGCCCCTCCCCTCCCCCGCCACCCAGAACCCAGAGCACTAGATTGGCACTAGTGAACAGTGGGGAGCTGCCACTGAAAATAGGCCCATGCCTGGAGAGAGGTTGCACATGTACACATATGTACGTGTACATATATCCATGTCTACATACCTATGACTTTGCCATTGTGTTTCTTAAAACTGGGACAGCTGCTTGCATAAGCAGAAAAGGAGCAACGCATGCTAAAACAACCTCAGAAACGACTGGTGACAAGTTGATTAGGCACGTGTGGGCTCACGGTGGGGACTTCACACCATGCACAAGCAGGGTCGTACTCATAGGACGCACCTAAGTGGATCCATGTCTCTACACACTTCCACGGAGCACTGGGACACCCAGAGGCTCTATCACCCACCCACCCCAGGGAGGGGGGAAGCCCAGCTCCTCTGCCAGCCTCCAGGGGCCCTTCACACAGCCCCACTCCCACACCTGGAAGCTCCCACTCACCCCCCTGCAGCAGCAGCAGCCCTCCTCCAACACTCCTTCTGTGTTCTCAGCAGACCATCTCTGGCTGCAGCTCACTGGGTTCTGCTAGGTCTGGGGCCGTCTCCCTCCCCCAGCAAGGCCTAACCATGAAGCCCTCCTTGTGGTCCCCTGAGATGCAGCTCTTCCCACAGCAGGAGACCTGAAAGCCCTGGGAATGAGCCAAGCAGGGGCAGCAGGTGCAAACTGCCCAAACTCAGACCCTGAAAACCCAACCTGGGGCACAGGCTGGAGCAGCATGGAAAGTCCTGCCTAAGGCCCACTGCACACACACCATGGAAACCGTCTACCCAGGACCTGCCACGCCAAGAGGCCCATGTTCAAGGTAGTGACCTGCCGACACCAGCCTCTGCCCCCCCGCCGGGTCCCCACTCGGTGTGGGCCTCTGGCCAGCCACTGACCCCAGAAATCTAGACGCTGTTCAAGGCCAGTTCTCCCCACCCCCCTCCCTTAATGGTAAGAGATTTGCCCCCTGCAGTGTCGGGTTCCCACCAGTGCAGGTTGGACTGAGCTGGACCACACAGAGTCTCCCTCCACACACACCTAGGAGCTCGTTCTTAATCCGGGTTAATCAGCAACCCCAGCCGTCAGGCCTCAGTGAAGCAAGCAGGAGGCGCATGAATGACGGTGCTGACCATTCCAACACGCCCAGCGCCCACACCTGGGCGCCCAAGCCCTAGCGTCTTGCGACAGAGGGAAGAAAGAGGCAGAACTCAGGGAAAACAGAGCCCAGCTCTCAGGAAGAGAGGGGGCCCCAGACGGGTGCAGCAGGTGGGTCAAGCAGTGCCTCTCCTGTCCTCTCCAACTCCGAAGCGTGGCAGGAAGCCGGTCGCCGATTCCCAGCGATCGGTGGAGGCACTGCCCCAGCCTGGCAGACGAGCGCTGGTGCACGCACTCGGGGCCAAGGCGCGGGAACCTCACTCCCTGGCGCAAGCGCACCTGCACCCACGCGGCGCACTGCGCCCCTCTCCCCTAGGCTCACCTGACCGCGGCCGGAAAGAGAGAAGGTGGCGTGGCTGGCGAAGCGTGCGGTGCCCAGGCGGGGCGCACGCTCCGGAACCCCGGGCGCTGGCGGAGGGCTGGGCGTGCTGGGCGTGCCGGGCGCGGGGGACAGCCCTGTCGCCAAGCCCAGCGCCTCCACCTGGCGCGTCAAGCGCTCGAGCTGCGCCTGCAGCCGCTGGTTGTCGCGCTGCAGATCGGCCACGGTGCGCGCCAGAGGGCCAGCCAGGCGCAGCGCCTCGGCCACCCGCCGCTCCACGCCACGCTGCAGCCCCTGCATGTCCTCGTGCAGCGCGCGCACCGCGTCCTCCAACGCGGCCTCGTAGCGGCCCAGCGCCTCGCGCACTGTGCGCTCCTCCTCGGCGTCGGGGCCGGGCTCCATGGCCGAGCGGGGCGCACCGATCTGAGAGCGGGCCAGAAACTGGAGGAGACCCGAGCTCTGCAGCTCGGTGCGGGGACTGGCGGTGCTCAGCGGGCTGCGCCCCAGGGGCGGCCGGAGGGGCGGGCGCAGGGCGGAGCTGGCCCGGAGAGCCCCAGTACTGGGCGCCGTGCGGGGGGCGGGGCTGAGGGGGCGGGGCCGGGGCCCGTTCGGGGACCAGCGAGACCTTGCGGGTAGGGGCTCAGGGAGGAGCCGATGAAGCTCCCGCCCCGCCTCTTCTCCCAGGAGGTGTGGAGCTGCTGTTAGAAGAGTAAGTGCCAAATCTGAGTCCCCTAGAGCTCGGAAGGAGCCGCGTGCAGCCTGAGGGGCGGGCTGCAGGCCCACCGGAAGAAGGCTCGGGGCGCCGTATAGACATCACTGTATGCTTTCCCCCATGGCTCTCCTGGGATCGGATCCCCGCTGCTCCGGGAGAACTGCGAGGCGCAGCACCCCCCGCAACAGTCGCCCTCCCTGTGCGGTTGGGCAAAGCTCTCTCAAGCAGGTGCTCACCTGGGAGGCCTTGCCTGGTATTTCTTGCACCTGTTACAAGAGGGCAGGGAGAAGGAGATAGGTGGTGAAGTCCCCTCCCTGTCCCCGCAGCCTGTCCCTGTCCCTGTCCCCCAGTCCTGCTCTTGTGTGGCAAGATCCCGATGCCCTTCCCACCCGTGGTCAGTGGGGGCTCCAGGCTCACCAAGGGCCCCTGTCAGGAGATCCTGGAGAGCCTCAGGGCCGGCAGCTAGGAGAGCGTGCGCTTAGGGCTGAGTTCTGGAATCCTGAGCCTGATGGCTTGGGGACTAATCAGCCAGCAGCCTCCCCATGGGGAGAGGCTCAGTCACTGGCCTATGCCCTCAGGCCAGGGCCCCAGCTCTGCTGCCTCTCAATGCTCCTTCCTAACCCCCTTCCAAGCCCACCCACCCACATCCCAACCATCACAGCAACAGGAAAGAATGGAAAGAGTTGCTTAAGGATGGTGGACAGATACTGTAAGTTGTAAGACTGACTTAAAATAAAAATGGGAACATCCGGTCCTGCTTTTCCTGAGCAGCTTTCCCTTTCCCAAGCCTGGTGCTCCTGCGGGAGGCCCCCAGGCTGGCCAGAGGACCCACAGGAACCAGGAGTCTGACAGGCTGTTCCCGGCAGGTTCCGCTTCCAGGGATGTTTGCAGCTCACAGATCCTCTTGGACGGGCCTCTGATGCCCCCCAAGGAGCTGGATCCGTCTAACAGATGCTGAGTGCTGATCCCCCTTCCCGCCCCCTGCAAACAGGGACAGGAAGGAACGCTGGGTTACCTAATCCATGGAGCCTTCCAGCAATTATTTCATGGGAAAGTCAAGTGCCAAAAAGTGCATACTGCCTTGGGTGTGTGTGTGTGTGTGTGTGTGTGTTCCAAGTAGCCGTCTGGACAGGGTGAGGCACACAGCCTTCCTTTCTCAGGGTGGAATCTCTGATGGAGACCTTGTGAGATGCCGCTAAAGTAGCTCTTGCCCCAGATGGCATCATGGGCCCCACAGCTCTGAGCACAGGAGCCTGGAGGTGCAAAACCCCATCTTAGCCAGAGAAGTTCAGTCTTCGTGCTGCAGGGCCCAAGGAAGGCCTGCTCTCAGGGGGTCTTGGGAGGGGCTAAACAGTTTGGCCCCTGGCCCCACAGCTGTTGTGCACCTGGGTATACACCTGGATGGGTAGCCTTGAGGGGCTGGGAAGCAGAGGGCGGGGTGGACTGCAGAGGCACTGCACTGTCCAGCCTCAGCTGGGTATGCGGTCCCTCCAGAGCCACCTAAGCAGGGCTGCCTGGGCACGGGGCCCAACCTCTCCCAGGGCTGTAGCAGAGACTCTGTCGAGGGCAGAGATGGGTGCTCGCTGCGGGTCCTGGGAAAGCAGATGGTACAAGATTCAAACCATCCCCCCTGGCTCCTCGCCCTCGGCAGTCAGACCACTGAGTCAGTAGCTGGAGCTGAGCCTAGGAGAGAAAGAGATGAACCAGGAGTGTGAGGAGGGGGCTGGGAGGGGATGGGGGCGGAGCGGCATGGTGCTGTGAGCTCTGCTCCCAGGCCCCGGGGGGCTCCCTCCCCCTATACTCCCCTCCTGCCCAGTACCAGGCTGTGAGGGAGGTGAGGGCTGATGAACCTGGCTGAACTCCCTCCGCATTCACCAGCCCTGATGTCAGCGAGCAAGTGGAGACCGACCTCCCACTGAGGCCTGGGGGCCCTGGCGCCTGCCCTGCCGGCTCCCCTTCACCTGGCTCTGACGCCCCCCTCCACTGCCTGCTGGTCCCTTGCTTCACTCCAGTTCGAGGCTCCAAGTGAGGTGGGATGGCGCGTCATCCAGAGTCCCCCTGCCAGCCAGCCCACAGGGTCAAATCCTTATCAAGACAGAACCACAAAGCAAGAGCAGTTAGAGCCCTGGGCTTGAGACAGGGGAACTGAGTCCCCGAGGGAGGTTAGGGCAGGCCCCAGACCACGCAGCAAGGCCTGCAAAGACCGGACTCCCTGCCTGACACACTGCTTCCAGCCCTCTTCCCTAACAGCCCCACACACTCCCAAACCCCTCGGGCCCTGGGCGACACAGGTCGGGCTGGGGGATGGAGAAGGACGCAAGGAGTGGACATTGGCCCATGAAATGACGCCGTATCAGAGTGCCTGGGTTCGAGTCGCCACTCTCTTTCTGACCCAGCTTCCTGCTAACGCACACCCTGGGAGGCAGCAGAGGATGGCTCAAGTACTTGTGTTCCTGCCACCCATCTGGGAGACCTAGATGGAATTCTGGGCACTTGGCATTGACCTGGCCCAGATGTCAGCTATTGTGGGCTAGAGAGTGAACCAGCAGGTGGAAGATTCCTCTCCCCTCCCCTTTCAAAAGAAGACTGATGGACCCTGCCCACCTGCCTGGGACCATTGCTTCCCTCTCTGCACCCCCAGGTGCACAGGCATGGATGCACACACACATACTTCCAGGCATGCATCAGACCGCATCTGCAGAGAGCAGGGCCGTCTGCCTCCACCTCTGGTGCAGTGTTGCTTTAGTGAGGGCTCATCAATGCTGGGTACTGAATGTCTGGGAGGAGGGAACTCATGGAGAGTGGGCGTGGACTGCTGGATGGATGGACAGTGAGGGAAGGGGAGGGATGGAGCAAGGATGGCCTCCAAATTCTGGCTGGGGCATTCAGGGGTACCATTCACAAAAATGGGTCGCAGAGAAAGTGATTCAATGGAATTGTGAGTTGTTGGGGGGGGCGGCTCCCGGACACATCTCCAGGGTCCCATCCCCCTTTGCTCTGGGTCAAAGGCAACAGCTGTCAATCTCATTGGAAATCTTTCCAGGCTGTTCCAGCCAGGAAGGACCGGGTCAGACCCATTATCTGTGAGGCCCTGATTGGCTCTGCCACACCCCTCTACAGAGGCCCTGGCAACCAGGCCTGCTAGCGAGCAAGGTGCAGAGACTAGCCAGACCCTACCCCTACCAGGCTATAGCTGCAGGTGGCTGAGGGGAGGATGCCAACACCACCTGCAAGGAGAGGCACACTCCAGCCCTGAACTCCCCCAGCCCCATCAAACACACCAGCCCCAGCTCCTCCTCCTCCTCCCAGCTCCTGAGAGCCAGCCCCTGGCCCTGGAAACCGTTGCCTTGTTTTGAGTTCCACAGGGGTGGGGACTCAGGGCTTGCATTTATCTTTTCCTGCCAGGTTGCTGGGTTCAGGAGCCAGGCGGAGTGATAAGGAGGGGGGTAGAAGATATGGGGGAGGCTGTGCAGAGGTCCCACGGTGGCCACGTCCTGTAATCCCCAAGTCTCATCTCCAGCCAGGACCCAGGGCAGTGCCTAGGAGAGGGACACGTAGGCCACTGCCCTATTCCTTCCCCACAGCTTTGCCTAACAGATGCGGAGCACAGGGGCTGATCCAGGACCCTCGGCCCCTAGGGGGTTAGGAAGAAGGAACACCAGTTGCCCTCCGCTCCACCAGTTCCTCCTTCACAGTGGGCATCTGGGCATGTCTGTCATGCCAGTCTTTGTCCCACGTGGTGCAGGTGTGTCTGTATAGGGGAAAGAATTCTGGAGTCTCCACTGCACATACATGTAGTGGGAGGGGCACAAGTTTATAAGCTTCCACGTGCGGAAGAGGGTTTGCGCCTAGGTGGCGATCGTGAGAAGTTGTACGTGTGCGTCTGCATTACAGGTGTCGGCATAGGCAGCAGAGTGCATCCTATGCAGCCAATGCCACCCACATGCTTGTCCCTAGGTGTCACGTATGTCCACAGGCACGCGTGGACCAAATGTTTGAGCGTGAGCATGAGTGCAAGGGTGGACCCTACCAAACTGGTGTAGCTCTGCCAAAGGTGCTCACCCTGGGTGCCACGGGACCACCTCTGCAAAGGCTCCTGCCTGTGCAGTTCTTAGGGCCGCCTTATTTGGGGAGTGGGTGACAGAGCAGAGCTTCCTGCCCTTCAGGACCCCAGTGGAGGAGGAACCACCCACAGAGAACAAAGACCTCCCAGTTCCGGCCGGAAGGGCTCGTGGTCCTTCCCCCAGAGGCCGGCTGCACAGGGTGTGGAGTGGGGACAGCTGCTTCCAGCCCAGATAAGGCTGCTGGGCTCACACTTTCCATTCCCAGTACCCAGCCTCCTGGGGTCCCAGCCCCTAAGCCCAGGCCCCAGGGCCTGACCATCCCAGCTCCCACCACACAGCCAGGAGAGCAGACAGAGGTCCCGGAGCAGCAAGCACTCGTCTGAGCCTCGGGGAAACAGGGGCTCGACAAGCACCCAGCCTACTGTGTCCTGGGCCACGGGAGACAGGCTCTCAGGAGCGGGCCAGCACAGCCTGGGGGCCCTCACGGCTCAGATCCAGACTCCAGGGCCCCCGGGAAACCCTCCCAGGGATGAGAGGAAGGCAGCTCGGGACCTCCTCTTGTGACAGCAGTCTCTGAATGCAACTCTGTCTGCCCTGCCCTGAGGGGCACATGTGGGCCCCAAACTCTGGGCTCCTTTTCCTTTCTCCCTCAGTCCCCCCACAACTTCCCACCCAAAGGCCCAAGTCCCTCCCCTCCCCCTTCCCAGGAAAGGGGCCGGGGGAGGGGTTATTTATAGGGCCTGGCTCAGCGTCTGGGCTCCGGCTTACTACGGGCCTTCCCCAGGGGCCCCACAGGCTGGGCAGTGTCTGCTTTCAGCCCAGCAAAAGGCCTCGTCAGTCAGAGTGGGCAGCGGGGGTGGAGGGGCCAGGCCCGGGGCCAGCCCAGGGCTGAGTGGACTGCGCACACTGGCTGGGACCGCGGGCCGGGCAGGGGAGGTCCCAGGGGCAGCTGCCCTTCTTCCAGAGGGCCACCAGGCCGCCACCTCCTCCGGCAGCCCCCAGGCATCATGCTCTGAACTGTCCCAGCGAGGACCCCTGCCCCATCCATGAACCCACTCCACCGACAGAGCCATGCCTTTGGGTGGCATGCAAGGCCCTTCCTGATCGGGGACCCCCCTACCCACCCAGTTCCCACCCAACAAATGCACAGGGCTCTTCCACACTCCTCAAACACTGCCTGCCCGGGCCCCCGGCTCCAAGCACCGCTTCCGCTTGCCAAAGATTGGTCAGTTCTTCCGAACCCAGCGTAAAAGCCGCAGCCTCTGGGAAGCCTTCCTTGAGAAGCTGTCTCCACTCCTCCTCCACTGACCCCCACCACCCTCTCCTTCCTGCCTCCCCAGGCAGCCGGCCCTGCCCCCTTAGGCTAGGGGCCCCCAGAGGGCGGGACCTTGTCTCCCTCATCCCTCTGTCCCCCTTGCTCAGCCCCCATCCCCAGCACTGCAGGGGGAGTCAGGGGAGCAGGTCCTGGATGCATGAGTGCCCCAAGTAGAAAATGAACAGTGACGGGCTGACTGGGTGGGCCAGGGAGGGAGAACGACTCCATCAGCCGCTCCTGAGTCTGGGGGAACTGCTTGGTGTCCCAGTGGGCCAGAAGGCGGCAGGGGCAACTCAGGCCAGGTCTCAGTGACACAACTCGGCCCTGGGCAGCAGCCAGATCGGTCACTCTCATTCTTTCCAGATCAAAGTTCCCCCAGGGAACAGCCCGGAACCCGACACTGGCCCTGGAAGGTGGGGCCAGCTGGCCCCGCACAAGGGGAGGGCAAGGAGAGGCCAGCACCTGTCCCCAGCTCCAGGGACACCAAGCCCATGGCCCAGGGAAGGGACTGGACACCATGCACACCTACTCTAACCCAGCCCCACCCACTCCCGAGGAAGGGCCACACTGGTCGCTGGGGTGGGCCCGGGGTGGGGGGCGTCCCTGGGTCTAGGTCCTTCTGAATCAGAATGTCCCAGAATTCCCCCAGACCCCCGGGGCCATCTCCCTGCACTGCCCCACTTCTGCTCATACTTGTCCCGCCCACCTCCCAGCTACTTCACTCTCAGCCCCCTCCAGGGATGTCTCCATCTTGAGGGTCCTGTGTCTTTTTTTCTGTCTCGGCTCCTTTCTGTCCCAGCTCTTACTCTGTGTCCATTTCTCTGGACCCATTGCTGCCCCCAAGTCCATGCCCCTGTCTCTCTCTGCACAAGACATTGACAGTGGGGGCGGCGTGCTAGCCCTCTTTACATTCTGCCATCCTGGGGGTGGGGGCGGTCCCTGCTGTCTGCCAGGAACGTATTTTCCCAAGGGTGGGATGGGAGTGGGAGAGGGTAGAACAAAGTGGGAGAGGCCCCTGCTGTAGCCTCCTTGGTACCCTCCTGCCCTTGAGTCTGAGCTGGACCGAGAGACACCATGAGCAGGCAGGGAAGAAGTGGGCAGAGCCCGTCTGGGCCAAGCCCCTAGGTCTTCTGCAGCTGGGGCATCTTGTTACTGTAGAAAATCGTACCACAGTCAAGCTAGACTTCATGGCCCCACTGCCACATGCAAGCTAGCACACGGGCATATACACACACACAGAGCACGTCCAGTAGTGGTGAGCGCAAGCCCGGGGCCCTGAATCCCACCCACAGTTCAGCACTGTTGATGCCTCGGTTTCCTTGTCTGTAAAATGGGATCATAATAATCTGCTTCCCAGGATGGTCATGAGAGTTAAGTAGTTGGTAATTTACGAAGGCCATGGGTCTGGCACCTGTGACCGTGCACACAGTTTCAGTTACCTGTGGTCAAAAAAGGTGAGTATAATACAATGAGCCATTTTGAGAGCCAAGTACAGACGCCATCCTTATCAGTTTTATCGTAAATTTATTGTTATAATTGTTCTATTTTATCATTGTTGCTGTTCATCTCTCACTGTGCCTAATTTATAAATTAAACACACACACACACACACACACATATATATATATATGGCACAGTATATGTATTCTGACCTACCTATCTGGGATATTAGGGATTCATTGGGGGTCTTGGATTTCATCCCCGTACATAAAAGGGTTCTCCTGTACATATGGGTGACATGTGTGCATGTGGTTAAAGAAAATTAGTAAATAGGCACATATATTTAAAACTTGTCTCAACAAAAAACGAGAGGTTGCTTTTACTCCTCTCCTGTGGCCTCTGGTCCCCGACAGATCAAAATAGGCTTGTCGCGAGTACTCAGAAACGCAGCGTGCAGCTCTGGGGTGTGTGCACATCCCCGGCTCTGACTGTACAACACAACTGAGTTAACAGCAGGCGTGCGGCATGAAGAGAAGGGCCAGTGTCATGGCACAGTGGGTTAAGCTGTGCACGGTTCGAGTCCCGGCTGCTCCACTTCCCATCCAGCTTCCGGCTAATGCGCCTTGGAAAGCAGTGAAGACTGCCCAACTACTGGAGTTCCTCCCACCCATGTGGGAGACCAGGGTGCAACTCCTGGCTCCTGGCTTCAGCCTTGCGCAGCCCTGGCTGTTGTAGCCATTTAGGGAGAGGAGATGGAACTCTTGTACCTCTGCAAAGTGATGCTGTCTCTTTAACTGTCGGCTTGACCCGCCCCCCCTTCCCAGGATGCGCTTGTAGTGGGGACCAGGGCAGGTGCTCAGACCCCGTAGGGGGTCCTGTGTCCGGTTTGGGGGTACCACCCCCTTCTTTATAAGAAGATGTGCTCAATAGGCTAATCCTCCACCTTGCGGCGCCGGCACACCGGGTTCTAGTCCCGGTCGGGGCGCCAGAATCTGTCCCGGTTGCCCCTCTTCCAGGCCAGCTCTCTGCTATGGCCAGGGAGTGCAGTGGAGGATGGCCCAGGTGCTTGGGCCCTGCACCCCATGGGAGACCAGGAGAAGCACCTGGATCCTGGCTCCTGCCATCGGATCAGCGCGGTGCGCCGGCTGCAGTGGCGGCCATTGGAGGGTGAACCAACGGCAAAGGAAGACCTTTCTCTCTCTGTCTCTCTCTCTCACTGTCCACTCTGCCTGTCAAAAATAAAAAAAAAAAAATAAGAGGATGTGGTCACCTGGAGGTGGAGCGGGCACCGCAGCCTGGTTTTCTTGCTTTCCACCTGCGGTGGGTTTCAGGCCCTGATGGAGCTCTCCTCTACACGCTGTGAGGGACGGCTTTCAGTGTTTCTGGCGACTGTGGTGTGGGAGGCAGCGCAGCCTCCACCCACAGGGCTGGGCTGGCCTCTGCGGCATTGGGCGGGCACTGAGCGCACCCCGACACAGGCTGGGCTGAGGCCTAGCGCGCGGCCTGAGGAGTCTCCAGAGAACCTCAAAGCAGGGTGCGGACCGCGGAGAAGACCAGTCCCGGGCAAGCAGACCAGCCGTGGCCGGCGTCCCCTAGCCCAGTGTGGCCCAGTCCCGGAGGGGCCCTGCCTGGCCCCTGCACCCGTGGGGGAGGCCCGGATGGAACTCCTGGTTTCGGCCTGGCAGCCCCAGCGGTGGCAGCCACTTGGGGGAGTGACCCAACAGATGGACGCTCCGTCTCTCTCACCCTCTCTGTCATTCTGCCTTTCAAATAAACCTTTTTTTTTTTTAAAGAAAGCAAACCATTCAGAAGGGCTGAACCTTAAAAAAATAACATTTGAGAGTTGGAAAGGCGGGTCCTCAAATATAAAGAAAAGCCGATCATGAACTAATAGGACAAATGAAAAAACAAAACGCGTTAGAAATTACAGAATTGAAGTTACAGTAGAATATCTCAGGGACGCCTCCATCCCACATCAGACGGCCGCACGCGAGACCCAGCCCCCCGTTCCAGCGTCCTGCCAGTGCCCACCCTGGGAGGCAGCAGTGGGGGTTCAGTTGGGTCCCTACAGCCCGCGTGGGAACCCAGATTGAGTTCCAGCTTTGGTCACTGTGGGCATTTGAGGAATGACCCAGCAGTTGAGAACACACTTTCTCTCTCTTTTTTTTTTTTTTTAAAGATTTATTTTATTTATTTGAAAGGCCAAGTTACAGAGAGAGAGGGAGACACAGAGATCTTCCATCTGCTGGTTCACTCCCCAAATGGCCACACCTGCCAGGTCTGAGCCAGGCTGAAGCCAGGAGCCAGGAGCTTCTTCCAGGTCTCCCATGCGGGTGCAGGGGCCCAAACACTTGGGCCATCCTCCTGTGCTTTCCCAGGCCATAGCAGGGAGCTGGATGGCAAGTGGAACAGCCGGGACTCGAACTGGCACCCATATGGGATGCTAGCATTGCAGGCGGTGGCTTAACCTGCTATACCACAGCGCTGACCCCTTCTGTGCCTTTCTAACAAATCAATTTTTAAAGTATTTTAAAATAATAATAAAACTCAAAAGGTGGGCTGGGGGCAGTGTTTAGCTAGCAGTTGGGGTACTAGCATCCCACCCCTGAGAACCTGGATTGGATTCTCAGCTCCACCCTGACTCCAGCCTCCTGCCAATGCAACACTGGGAGGTGGCAGTGATGGCTCAAGTCATTGGGTTCCTGCCACCCATGTGGGAAACCTGGATGGTTGTATTTCTGGCTCCCAGCTCCCAGCTTCACCCTGGCCCTGGCCCAGCCACTGTGGTCATTTGGGAGTGAACCCAGCAGATAGGAGAGCTCATTCTCACTCTCTCTACCCCTCAACTAAATACGATTTAAAGTAGGCTGAGTAGCTAACCGAATACAGCTAGAGAAAGATAATGAAATGGAAGATTAAACAGGAAATGCAAAACCCATAAGTCCTTATATTGAGAAAATAATCTAAGCATGATGAACAAGCACAATCCCATTCCTATTTCCATATTTTAGCAAAATTTAGAATATCCGGGATCAATAAAACATTCTACTACGAGAGAAAAAGCTGATTACCTAAAAAACAGCACTGGAAGCCAGAAAATATTTTCAAAGGCACAAAAATAAACCTGAACCTAGAGTTGGGTACATAGCTATAGCAACAGCGATTGAAATACATCATTTTCAGACATCACTTAAAGAGCTAAACCTACAAAAAGGCAGTGAGTTGCAAGAAGAAATAACGAGCAATAAATCAGTTAAATACATTGGCAAATCTAAATATCATCTGTAATCATTAATCTTACTTAGTTGATACTAAAATGTTTTTCAGGATTTATTTGGAGTGATGGCATTGTGGTGTAATGGGTACAGCTGCTGCCTGTGGAGCCAGCGTCCCATATGGGCACCGGTTTCTGGCCTGGCTGCTCCACTTCCAAGCCAGCTCTCTGCTAATGGCCTGGGAAAAACAGTAGAAGATAGCCCAAGTGTTGGGGCCTCTGCCACCCACATGGGAGACTCGAATTATGCTCCTGGATCCTGGCTTCAGCCTGGCCCAGCTCCAGCTGTTGCAGCCCTTGGGAAAGTGAACCAGCAGATGGAAGCTTTCTTTCGGTATCTCTCTCGGTATAACTTTGCCTTTCAAATAAATAAATAATAAAGTTTTTTTTTAATAACCGAAATAAGCGTGGGAGCTGAAAGGTTAGTGTTTCTCTCAGCAGCTCTGCAGGTATCAATTCTGAAAGACCTTGTATAGATTCCTCAGGGGGTCCTCAGAGGAACTGAGCCCAGTTCACCCACAATGGAGACCTCAATAACACACTTGGATTGGCTTTGTCGCCATCCCTCACTCTCTAGCTTCCTGCCATTACCTCTCAGATAAGCTTTCTTTTAAAAAATTGTTTATTTGAAAAGCAGACAGGATCTCCCATCACTGGTTCCCTCCTCAAATGCCTGCCACAGCCAGGGCAGGGCCAGGCCGAAGCTGGGAGCTGGGGATTCCATCCAGGTCCCCGTGTGGGCATCAGGAACCCAACTTGAGCCATCACCACTTGCAGAGTCGCGTTAGCAGGAAGCTCGAGTCAGGAGTGGGAAACAGGACTCACATGTCCGGCATTCTGATACGGGACGCAGGCACCCCAAGCGGCGTCTTAACCGCCGCACCAAGTGCCCGCCCCAGCCACAGCCACTTCCTGGGCACTCAGGGACCTCAAGGGACTGTTCCAGGTGTGGGGAGGGCGGCAGTGAGCACACAGGGGCCCTGCCCTGGGGGAGCGGACGTTCCACTGGGGGCAGGCGCTGGCCGTGTGGTTCACAGAGCCAGGACGGCCTGACCAGGCCCTGTCCAAAGATTTCTTGAGACTCAGAGAGGAAGAATGAGGCAGGCAGTCCCCGTGTGGGGAGAGCATGCAGGCAGAGCTCGGAGGCAGAGAGGCCAGAGGAGGAGCAGGGGGTGTCAGTCTCTGAAGGGCTCCACGAGAGGGGAGGACACGATCCTGCCCTGCGGAGGGTGGATTTGGTGGGGCCCACGTCAGGCAGGGATTCCTGTTCGGTGTGCACCTAACTCAGCTCTAAAATGGGCAACGCCCAAACTGGGAGAACCACAAGGAGAAGTTGAGAAATCTGTTAATCATAAGGGGGAAGCTTAACTACCAAGGGAGGAGGAGGGCGCGGCTCCCTCAGCCCCTCCCCCATGGCCATGTAGCTCCCATCATTTCCCAGGCCCTTTGCGGCTAAGCCTCACCCTCAGCTCCTCCCAGCACTCCCCCCCAGCAGGTCCCCACCAGTCCCTAACCTGCCCCTGCCCTCGCAAGCCAGCCACCTCCGCACAGCATCTGTCACTGGGCTCCCCACGGAATCCCAGCTCTCCCCATCTCCATAGGTTACCAACTCAGGTCCCCCATGGCATTGCAGTTCTGTGTCATCCAGCTCCCTGTCCCTCTGCCCCGTGTGCCCCAGTTCCTCTGGTCTGTCCTGATCCCACAGTGCCTAGGTCCTCACGTGGGACTGTGGGAGATCATTCACCCACTTCCCAGATGGGCCGTTACGTGGGGACTTTGAATTGCCCCGACGCTCCGGACAGGGTGTAATGTAGCCTCCAGCTAGGCCCCTAGCCCAGAGAGATGGGAAGGGGGGAAGTCCCCTTTCACTTCTCACCCAGGCGGGATGAGAGCGTGCTGGCCAGTAGGTAGTAGGTGGGTGGCTAGGGGAATCCTGGCAGCCAGGCCGGGTCCAGCAGCTGTAATGTACACAGCCAGGGCAGGGCAGGGCAGGGTGGGGAAAACCTGCCGCACAAGGGGGTCGCACAGTAGGGCCCGAGTGTATTGGGAAAGGCTGTGACTTTTGGAGGTGGCCAGCCTGGTGTCACCCCATCTACCCCTTCCTTCATCACCCAGTGCCCCCAAAACGCCTCACCCCAGCCAGGTGCCCTCAGCCCCTCCCAGCCCAGACCCATCCTCCCGGCACCTCCCAATTTCCCATGGAGCTCCCCCCTCTGCTGCATCCCCCAGGTCACCCCATTTCTCCCACCCAGTCCGGCACGGCTCCGCTAGGGACAAGATCACAGTTTACATTGTTCTCTGTGTAAGACAGAAAGTAGAAGAGGGGTGACCAGGGCCTCAGGGGAGGGGAGAGCTGTTTAATGGGCCCAGGCTTCCCGTATGGGAGGATGAAAAGGCTCTGGAGAGGGATTGTGCCGCTGGTTGCACAATAATGGGACTGTCCTTCATGCCGCCGAGCTGTACACTAAACAGCACTGAAAATGGTAACTAGCATTTCACCACGATAAAAAACAGTGTTTTCCTTTCTCTCCATACGAGACAGCTGCCAGTTCCTCCCAGTCCCAGCCAGTCCTCTCTGCTTCTCTCCAGCTCCCTCATTGCTGTTTGGCCCCATCTCCCTTCCCATGTCTTCCCTGTCCCAAACTAAGTCCCCTCCATCGTCCGGGTCCCCCACTCCTTCGGTGACTCCCAGCCCCTCCGTGCCCTGAGTTCCTCCCACCATCCCTAGCCCCCAAGGCCACATTCCTTTCTCTCGGTTCCCAACAGCCCCTCTGGGTACACTCCATCCCATCCCTACCATTTCACCCTGCAACTACAGCTCATCCCTGCCACTTCCCCCTGCCCCATTCCCACCCAGTGACCTTGTTTTAGTGAAAATCTTTATGCATCCAGAAGCTGTTTTGCCTCTCTGGATAAGGATGAGTTAGGGATTGTGATGGAAGCCTGCCTGTGGTGGCTTAGCAAGGATATGAGAAGGGAACTTGGTTTATCGCAGTATTGACTAAGCGCCTGCTTAGTATTGACTAAGACCTGAGACAGTATTGACTAAGACCTGAGACAATGATGCCAGTGGGGTTCCACACTCCAGAGTGAGGTCAGCCCACTAAAGCAGAGTTTGCAAACAGGTGTTGAGAACCAGTGTTGCCACCTTTAGCTGACCACCTTCCCAGCTCACTGAAAAGGACACAGGCTAAGAACTGTTTTAAAATTAGGGCTGGGGGCCTGTGGTGCCGGCACCCCAGGTTCTAGTCCTGATTGGGGCGCCAGATTCTGTCTCGGCTGCTCCTCTTCCAGTCCAGCTCTCTGCTGTGGCCCGGGAAGGCAGTGGAGGATGGCCCAAGTGCTTGGGCCCTGCACCCCATGGGAGACCAGGAGGAAACACCTGGTTCCTGGCTTTGGATCGGCACAGTGCCGGCTGTAGCGGCCATTTTGGGGGTGAACCAACGGAAGGAAGACCTTTCTCTCTGTCTCTCTCACTGTCTAACTCTGCCTGTCAAAAAAAAAAAATTGGAGCTGGGGGGCCGGCACTGTAGCACAGTGGGTTAAAGTGCTGGCCCACAGCGCCAGCATCCCATATGGGCACCAGTTTGAGTCCTGGCTGCTCCACTTCTGATCCAACTCTCTGCTATGACTTGGAAAAGCAGTAGGAAATGGCCCAAGTGTTTGGGCCCCTGCACCCACATGGGAGACCTGGAGGAAGCTCCTGGCTCCTGGCTCCAGAGCAGCTCAGCTCTGGCCATTGCAGCCATTTGGGGAGTGAACCAGCAGATGGAAGACCTCTCTCTCTCAGGGCCAGTGCTATGGCATAGCAGATAAAGCCTCCACCTGTAGCGCCAGCATCCCATATGAGCACTGGTTCTAGCCCTGGCTGCTCCACTTCCAATCCAGCTCTCTGCTATGGCCTGGGAAAGGAGAAGATGGCCCAAGTCCTTGGGCCCCTGCACCCACGTGGGAGATCCAGAAGAAGCAGCCAATTGGGGAGTGAATCAGCAGATGGAAAACCTCTCTCTATCTCTCTCTGCCATTCTTCTCTGTATAACTTTGACTTTCAAATAAATAAATTTTTTTTAAAAAAAGGCTCCTCTCTCTGTTAACTCTTTCAAATAAATAAAAGCTTTAAAAATCAGATAGCATGATTACCACCACCCCAGCGATGGAGAAGAAGCAGGGTGCCCATCCCTCACCTTAGGGCCCAGGAAAGTGGCTGCAATAGCACCCTTCAGAGAGCTCGGGGCGTGTCGGTAGCTGTCGACTGTTCCAGGGATGGGGGTAACGCAAAAATGAAACACAAGTGCTTAGGGACTTAAAGAACACACTAGACTGGTCCCTGATTCATGCCTCAAAAATCCATCCTGCTTGGGAAAGGCCGACTGCCACGGGAACTGCTCCGCTCTGCCGTAAGCGTTGAGGAATCTGGAGAAAGGACCTGAGAAGTATTTTTAGGCGTTGAACAACAGCCAGCCCAGGACTGCGGTACCTGAGAGGAGACAGACAGACAACGTGAAAGTCGTAGCTCACCTCGCAGCCTAGGCAAGTTTCCGGGCCATCCCAAACAGAACCCAAGAGTCTCGCCCAGTTGAGGAGGCGAAGACCGGAGTTCCCGATCCAAAAGAACTTGTAGGAAAAAGTGCTGAGGAAGGAACCTCCACGAGAAAGAGCTGCAGATGTCTGCACAGGCGTAGCCTGAGGTTTGGGCTGAGAACCGACAAGCTCATGCGTGAGAAGAAAACTCTCCAAGGCCCGGGAAAATCACCAGAAAGTAGCAGGCCAGACGACATCTGGAGTTCACACAGTGAGACAGGGAGGCGGAGGAAGCAGCTGACCCATCTGGAGTTCATAGTTCTGTTATTCTGGGGCTGCCATGGTGATGCAGCAGGTCAAGCCACCACCTGAAACGCCAGCATCCCACATGAACGCTCCCATCCCAGCTGCTCCGCTTCAATGCAGCTCCCTGCTAATGCCCTGGGAAAGCGGCAGAAGATGGCCCACTACTTGAGTCGTTGCCACCCATGTCGGAGACCCGCATGGAGTTCCTGGCTCCTAGCTTTGGCCTGGCCCAGTCCCGGTTGTGGCCATCTGAGGAGTGAATAGGTGGATGGAAGATCTCTCTCTCTCCTCTGTCTCTGCAGTTCTGCCTTTCAAGCAAATAAATATTAAAAAAAAAAAAGAACTTCCTATTATTCTGTAGATTCCAAGAGCTACAAGGTATGGATTTGGTTCTCCTTGCTCTAAAGATAAACAAACCCCTTGCCTGGACCAGGCTCTTAGCAGTTTGGGGGTCCTAGACTGCCCCACAGGTAATTAGGTGCTCATTGTAATACATCAGTATGCTATATGACATATCTACCAGCTGCCACGATGGGAATATCACACTATAAGGAACAAAAACAGACTGTAGCTAGTTTTTGGGAAATCTCCACCTACTTCTCAGAAAACCCATGACTATTCTTCTCACTTTTTAATTTTTTTTTTAAGATTTATTTACTTATTTGAAAGGCAGAGCTACAGAGAGATAGAGAGGGAGATATAGAGATGTCCTCCATCTGCTGGTTCAATCCCCCAGATGGCCACAATGGCCCAGGCTGGGCCAAGCAAGAGGCAGGAGCCTCATCTGGTTCTCCCACATGGGTAACAGGGGTCCAAGCACTTGGGCCATCCTCCACTGCTCTCCCAGGCGCACCAGCAGGGAACTGGATTGGAAGTGGAACAGCCAGGACTCGAATGAGACCCATATGGGATACCGGCATCACAAGCAACGACCCAACCTGTTTCGCCATAGCACTGGCCCCCCTCTCACTTTTCAGAATGTACCCCACTTTCATTATATGACCCATAAAATGCTAAACACAGTTAGAGATGTGGCCACTCCACTCTGTGGAGTGTATCTTTGCTTTCTCAATAAAATGCTCGCTGCTCATCTTTTACTATTCTCCTACTGGCTCCTGAATTCCTTCTTGAAGAAGGAAGTATTGGGCAGCCCTCACTGTCCAGGGTCAACAAGACCAGACATGGCCAAAACAGAAAGACTTGTAATGCATCAATCAGAGTCGAGTCCCAGAAGGCTCACCCATTAGTAGTAGGGCTAATTAGTCCCAGAATAAAGTCTACTGATCATCTTGGCTTTGTTTCATATCCTAACCCAAGATTGCGAAATATTTTGTCCTATATTTTCTTCTAGATGTGTGGTAATTTTATCTCTTATGTTTACTTACTTCTTATGTGACTTACTTCAAATTAATTTGGGGATCTGGTGGGAGGTAAAGGTCAAGGTTCCTTTTATTTTTGCGTGTAGGTATCTGCCTGTTCCAGCACCAACTGTAGAAAAGATCATCCTCTCCCACTGAGTTACCATTGTTGAAAATCAGTGTGTGGGGGCCCTATTTCTCTTCCCTGTTCCATTGATACCTCTGCCCATCCTTACACTGAGAGAACACCATTTTGAATATTATAGCTTCATAATAAGTTTCAAGATTGGATAATTTGAGTCCTCCAACAAAATTCTTCTTAAATTCTTTTTTCTAAATTTTAGAGTTAACTTGTCAGTTTGTAAGAAAGAATGTCTGCAGAAAATTTGTTTGGGGTGGTGATATTCCTTAGACCAATTTGGGGAGAACTGACAGTATTGAGTATTATCATCCATTAGCATGGTATAGCTCTCCATTTATTTAGATCTTCTTTCATTTATCTCTGCAATATTTTATAGTTTTCTGTGTATTAGTCTGACATTTTATTACATATATCCTTGAATATTTTGAGTTTTCCGATGTATTGTGAGCTATAGTTTTAAGAATTTGTTGTCTGCTTCTGGCCAGTATAAAGAGGGGACTGGTGTTGTGTGTGCAGCAGGTTAAGCCTCTGCCTGCAATGCCCGCATCTCATATCAGAGCGCTGGTTTGAGTCCTGATTGCCTTGCTTCCAATCCAGCTCCCTGCTAATGCACCTGGGAAGGTAACACAAGAGAGCCTAAGTGCTTTGGTCCCTGCCACCACCTTGGAGACCCAGATGGAGTTTCAGGTCCATGGCTTTGGCCTGGACCAGACCCAACTATTGCAGCCCTTTGTGGAATGAACCAGTGGATGGAAGATCCCTTTCTCTCTGTCTCTCCTTGTCTCTGTGTCACTCTGCCTTTCAAGTAAATCTTTAAAAATTTTTTTACAAATTTTGATCCTTAAAGATGCTATGGAGCCGGCGCCATGGCTCACTAGGCTAATCCTCCGCCTGTAGTACCGGTATACCGGGTTCTAGTCCCGGTTGCTCCTCTTCCAGTCCAGCTCTCTGCTGTGGCCCAAGAAGGCAGTGGAGGATGGCCCAAGTGCCAGGCCCTGTACCCGCATGGGAGACCAGGAGGAAGCACCTGGCTCCAGGCTTTGGATCGGTACAGCGCGCCTGCCGTAGCGGCTATTTGGGGGTGAACCAACGGAAGGAAGACCTTTCTTTCTCTCTCTCTCTCTCTCTCTCGCTGTCTAACTCTGCCTATCCAAAAAAAAAATGCTATGGAAAAAAATAAAAGACAAGATACAGACTGAAAGAAAACCTTTGCAAAACTTTATTAAACTGCTAAAACTCAGTAATAAGACTACCTGATTTTTTCCTGATGGGAAGAAGATTTGAACAGACTCTTCAACAAAGAAAATATATGAATGGCAACAAGCAGATAAAGTGATGCTCAACATCGTTAGACTCTAAGACATACAAATCAGGAGCCGGCACTCTGGCATAGTGGCTAAAGCTGCCACCTGCAGCGACAGCATCCCATATGAGCACTGGTTGAGTCGAAGCTGCTCCACTTCCGATCCAGCTCCCTGCTAAAGTGCCTGGGAAAGCATGGCCCAAGTGCTTGGGCCCCTGCACCCACTGGGAGACCTGGAAGAAACTCCTGGCTCCTGGCTGTTGTGGTCATTTGGGGAATGAACCAGTAGATGGAAGACATTTTCTCTCTCTCTCTCTCTCTCTCTCTCTCTCTCTCTCTCTCTTTCTTTCTCTCTTTCCAACTCTGCCTTACAAATAAATAAATAAAACCTTTAAAAATTAGAAATTAAAACCACAATGAAAATGCAAATGTTAGCACACACAGGGCTAAAACCTTACAAACTGGCAGTATTCAAGTGTTATCGAGAATAAAGAACAGCTAGTGGACTGGTACTAGTGGATCAGAATTACACACTGTGTGGCTCTCTTGTCACGAGTTTCACTGAATAAGCATACTGTAGTATAAGGACTAGCAGGGTTTTTTTTCTTCTTTGTTTATTTGAGAGGCAGAGAGGCAGGCAAACAGACAGAGGAAGAGTGCTCATCTGCTATTTTACTCTGCAAATGCCCTTAATGGCCAGGGCTGGGCCAGAGCCAAAGCCGGGAGCCAGGAACTCAACCCAGGTCTCCCATGTGGAAGGCAGGATCCCAGTTACATGAGCTGTTACCACTGCCTCCCATGGTCCTCACTGGCAGGAAGGTGCAGTCAGGAGCCAGATCCAGGAATCAACTCTAGGCACTCTGATGTGAGAAAGTGACACCTTCATTACCAGGCTAAGCATCCACTCCCTGGTGGTAGTTTTTGTAATGTATCTTCATGATCTTAAACCATTGATTTTGTACAGATTGTTTAAAAATCCTGTACATGCAAGTAGCCAACATTCTTTTTTTTTTTTAAGATTTATTTGTTTATTTGAAAGTCAGAGTTACACAGAGAGAGGAGGGCAGAGAGAGAGAGAGAGGTCTTCCATCCGCTGGTTCACTCTCCAATTGGGCGCAACAGCCAGAGCTGCGCTGTTCCAAAGCCAGGAGCCAGGAGCTTCTTCCGGGTAACCCATGCAGGTGCAGAGGCCCAAGAACTTGGGCCATCTTCTCCTTTCCCAGGCCATAGCAGAGAGCTAGATTGGAAGTGGAGCAGCCGGGTCTCGAACCAGAGCCTATATGAGATGCCAGCACTTCCAGCCAGGGCATTAACCCACTGTGTCACAGCGCCGGCCCTGCCAACATTCTATTTAATGTGTGCGCTTGGAGTGGGCTGTGTTTGTCCAGATGTAAATAATCAGAATATGTTAAAAAAGGAACCCTACAAGGGCTGGTGTTGTGGGATAGTGGGTAAAGCTACCTCATGCAACACCGGCATCCCATATAGGTGCTAGTTTGTGTCCCAACTGCTCCACTTCTGATCCAGCTCCCTGCTAATGTCCTAATGGCCTGGATAAAGCAGCAGAAGATTCCCCAAAGTGTTGGGGCCCCTGCCATCCACATGGGAGTCCTGGAAGAAGCTTCTGGCTCCTGGCTTCAGCATGGCCCAGCCCTGGCCATTCCAGTCATCTGGGGAGTAAACCAATGGATGGGAGAGCGCTCTCTCTCACTCTCACTCTCTCTCTCTGTAAATATGACTTTTAAATAAATAAATAAGTATTTTAAAAATACCTCTACAGAGAAAAAAAGAATATAGAGTAATTGGAACTTCTATACATCACTGGTGGGAATGCAAAATGGTACAGAAGCTATGAAACATAGTTTGGTAGTTTCTTATTGAGTTAACCATGCATTTACCACATGATCCAACAGTTTCACTCTTAGATATTTAACCAAGAGGAGTGAAAACAGGTCCACACAAAGAATTGTACACAAATGCTGTCTATATTCATAATAGTCAAAGATTGGAAAAAAACTAATTTCTGTCAATGAGTGAACAATTGTGGTACATATGAGGAAACTTCAAAAAGCTTATGAAAATGGAATTAAAAAGATAAAATATGAGTTGTGTTTCTTGATGTAAGTTCCATCAAGTTTAAAACACTTTTGTAAATGATGATAGAACCATTTAATCTATCCAAAAAGAACTGAGGGCTCTGGGAATGTAGCCGTGTTGATGCAATATATATATATATTATATATATACATATATGTATATATTATACATATACTATATATATATAACTAAAAGTGGATGGCCTTCAAAGATGTTTAAGATTTAGTTATTTGAAAGTCAAAGTTACAGAGAGAGACAGAGAGAGGGAAGTCTTCCATCCTCTGGTTCACTCCCCAAACGGCTGCAGTGGTCAGGGCTGGGCCAGTCCAAAGCCAGGAGCCAGGAGCTTCATCCGGGTCTCCCACATGTATGCAGGGGCCCAAGCACTTGGGCCATCCTCTGCTGCTTTCCCAGGTACATTAACAGAGAGCTGAATTAGAAGTGGAGCAGCCAGGACTCAAACTGGCACCCATATGGATGCCAGCGCTGCAGACTGTAGCTTAACTTTCTATGCCACAGAGCCGGCCACCTTGAAAGATTATTTTAAGTCTAGGAAGTGAAATGAAACAAAAGGGAGCCAGATCAGGGCTGTAAGATGGATACCTCGTGGTTTCTCATCTGAACTCTAGCAAAATCACCTTTGTTTGATGGGTGAGCAGGAACAGAGTTATGGCGGTAGAGAATGACTCCCTGGGGATTTACTGAACATTTTCCTGCAGAGTTTCAGCTAATTTTCACACAACATTTCTCGCAGCAAGCAGTTGATTTTTGTTCTTTGGCCCTCCAGAAAGTCAACAAGCAACTTTCCTGGGGCATCCCAAGAAGCCACCCAAATGCAGCTTGTGGTGTGCTGTCGCCATCTTGCGGTCACTTCGCCCTTGTCCAGCCCCCAGTCCTGGAACTCCGCGAGACTCCGTGCAATAGAGAGGAATGTGGGTGTGATTAGGAAGAACCGAGTAGGCAGCCCAAAGCTTCCCAGGCAGCCAAGAAGCCAGACTCAGCTCAGGGAAAGCTGGTGCCCAGCGGCAGCTGGAACACTCGTGACCAGGACAGAAGCTGGGAACAAAGAACTAGATGGAGCCGGCAGAGAGGTCCCAGAGGCACTTCAGGGTTCGTCCCTTCTGCTTTAGGAATGCCACAGAACAGGCGCTGACGTTGTGACGCGGGGTTAAGCCTCTATTGTGCCGTCCTCATCCCGTATCGGAGTTCCTGGATCCTCTGCTTCCTGCTGATGTGCCTCCTGGGAGGCAGCCATGACGGGCTGAGTGCTGGGCCCTGACACCCACATTGGAGACCCAGATGGAGTAACAGACTCCTGGCTTCAGCCTGGCCTAGCACTGACTGCTGTGGGCATTTGGGGAGTGAACCAGCAGGTAGAAGGCCTTCTTTTTCTCCTTCTCCCTCTGCCTTTCAAATAAAAAAATAAAAGAGAATGGACAGGGCCGGTGCTGTGGCGTAGTAAGTAGGCTGAGCCTCCACATGTGGCACTGGCATCCCATATGGGCACTGGTTCGAGTCCCAGCTGCTCCACTTCTGAACAAGTTCCCTGCTAATGGCCCGGGAAAAGCAGAGGAAAGTGGCCCAAGTGCTTGGGCCCCTGCACCCACGTAGGAGACCCAGAGGAAGCTCGTGGCTCCTGGTTTCAAATAGGCCCAACTCCAGCCATTGTGGCCATTCAGGGAGTGAACCAGCGGATGAAAGAACTTTCTGTCTCTCCCTCTCTCTGTCTGTGGCTTGACCTCTCAAATAAATAAATAAATCTTTAAAAATTTTTAAAAATAAATAAATACAAAGAATTGACAAAAATCTTGTTAAAAACATTACTGGAAGCCACCACCTCCAGAGCTTACGTCCCCCTGTCTGAGCACCATCTTGAGTTCTGGCTGCTCCACTTCTATCTAGCTCCCTGCTAATGCACCTGAGAAAGCAGCAGAAGGCGGCTCAAGTGTTAGGGCCCCTGTCACCCATGTAGGGGGTCCAGATGGATTTCCAGGTTCTTGGCTTCAGTCTGGACCAGTCCTGGCCATTGTGGCCATTTGGGGAGTGAACCAGAGGATAGAAGATCCTTTCTCTGTCAGTCTGCCTTTCAGATGAATAAACAGAGATAGGGAGGGCCGGTGCTGTGGCATAGCAGGTAAAGCCGCCCCCTGCAGTGCCAGCTTCCCATATGGGCGCTGGTTCGAGTCCTGGCTGCTCCACTTCTGATCCAGCTCTGCTATGGCCTGGGGAAGCAATAGAAGATGGTCCATGTTTTTGGGCCCCTGCACCCTCGTGGGAGGTCCAGAAGAAGCTCCTGGCTCCTGGCTTCGGATCGGCACAGCTCCTGCCATTGCGGCCAATTGGGGAGTGAACCAGCGGATGGAAGACTCTCTCTCTCTCTCTCTCTCTCTCTCTTTCTCTCTCTCTGCCTCTCCTCTCTCTGTGTAACTCTGACTTTCAAATAAATAAGTAAACATTTTTTTAAAAAAAAAGAGAAGAGGGAGGGAAAGAAGGAAAGAAAACAGTCACTATTATAGAAGTGACTGACAGAACAATGACCTCTTACTGGACTTGAACTTCCTCCACTCTGGGGCTGGGTCTAAGATGCTTCCTGGGAGCCAGCAAGGTCCGGGTGCACAGATCGCCTCCTGCCCTCCGGTTTTCAGAGCTGGTGCCCGTGTGCTCTGTTGCTACAAGCTGCAGAAGGTTTCAGCTGCCCTGCAGGGACCCCAGGAAGTATGTGTGCTCATCAGTGTCATTAGCTGTCTGCAAAGAATGAAATAGAAAAGAAGTTTATGCCTGGTGTGTGGGCACAGAAAGTGGATGAGGAGGAGGCCCCACTGGGGGACTGCTCACAGGCTAAGCGGCCAGCGCCAGTGCTCAGAATGACAGTGCAGACAACTGATGAAGGCCCCGCTGTCTCCACTTGTCGGCACCAGCTGCCGCCGTTCACATCCCTACACTCAGCCATACATGCTGGGTCGCCAAATCCCTGTGCAAGACTGCCTAGGTGCAGTCTGCCCTAACCAGGGGAAAACCAGCGGCTTCTGGACTCTGCATCTTCCAGGGGCTGTGTTGACTTTCCGCAATAAAGAAGCCCCTGGAGTAGCAGCTGCAATGTGAGTTACCTCTTTGGACTACACCTGCTGTCATGTCCCAACACCCGTCTGGCATTACACAGACCACTGACGTACGCTGAAGCATGGCAGGGATCAGTGCCCCTCAGCTTCCAAGCCCTTGGTGGCAGAGTGTGCCTTGGCAACTCCTCTGTGGAGGCATGCTGGTGGAGGAAGCACTCCCGAAAGTTCCACTTGGCTCTTTTTTTTTTTTTTTTTTTTTTTTTTTTTTTTTGACAGGCAGAGTGGACAGTGAGAGAGAGAGACAGAGAGAAAGGTCTTCCTTTGCCATTGGTTCACCCTCCAATGGCCGCCGCAGCCGGCGCGCTGCGGCCGGCGCACCGCGCTGATCCGATGGCAGGAGCCAGGAGCCAGGTGCTTTTCCTGGTCTCCCATGGGGTGCAGGGCCCAAGCACCTGGGCCATCCTCCACTGCACTCCCTGGCCACAGCAGAGGGCTGGCCTGGAAGAGGGGCAACCGGGACAGAATCCGGCGCCCCAACCGGGACTAGAACCCGGTGTGCCGGCGCCGCTAGGCGGAGGATTAGCCTAGTGAGCGGCGGCACCGGCCCCACTTGGCTCTTATTAGGATCGAGGCTCCTACTCTGAGAAACAAAGTGAAGGTCACAATCATTGCTGGGCTATTTCCCCCAACTGCGTTCTCAGAAAGCGTGCACATAGCCATGCCTGGGTTAAGAATTCCACCAGACCCACCATGAACTCTGTAGAGCTCAAGTTCCCCTTTATCAAGTAACCATCAGAGTCCCCGTTCTAACAGACCATAATGGCATTCAGAAATGATGAGCTCCAACGGGGCCGGCACTATGACGTTATAGAAACATCAACTGGGACAAGTCTTTGATACGACAAACATGGAGCAGATTTGAGCCAGAGAGGACAGACAGGAGCCTTTCTGTGCTTTCTGGAGCCTGCACAGATTGTAGAAGTGCTAGCTGCTGGCCAGTCCCCTTCCTTGTCTGGGATCCTTTCTAGGTGGAGGGAGCACCAGCCTGCAGGAGGACGTACTGGGTAGACGAGGGCTCATCAGCCCTGCGCTGCTTGTGCCCCCGCCCAGTGTGAGTGTCTGTCTGCCAAGCCCATCCCTGGGGCATTAGCAGCGACAGCTGCCCTCCTCTTCACCTGGCTGCCCATAGGCTCACCTGGGGAGCTCTAAGGACTGCAGGGCTAGGGCTCCGACTCTCCGAGACACTGTTTCCATCCGTGTGGGTCTGGGGCAGAAAGAGGGGCCAGAAGATGGGTGCTTTTGTTTAAGTCACTGCAGCTGAGTTCTGTGGCTGCCGCACCAACCCAGAGGTTCTGATTTAATGATTCCATTGGTCTGTCTGGGTGGGAGCGTGTTTTTTGTTTTTTTGTTTTTAAGCTTGCCAGGATAACACAGCGTGTGTGTGCACATGCATGCCCCGGGCAGTTGCAGGGGGCGGGGTTCCCCGTACCATTCAGCACTGGGAGAGACTGGTGCCCGAAAAACAGAGAAAGGAACTCAGGTTCTTCGAAGGGTCTATCCTTTACTAAACCCTGGCCTAGTTGCTCTTTTCCCTATCTTTTTTAATTACTTATTTTTTCATTTTATTTGAAAGGCAAAGAGACAGAGAAAGAGGTTGTTTATCTGCTGGTTTGCCCTCACCCCCAAATATTTGCAACAAGTAAGGGGCAGGGCTGTGCCAGGTCGAAGCTGGGAGGTCTCCCACATGGGTGTCAGGGATGGAAGTACCTGAGCCATCTGCTGCCACCCAGGATGTGCGTGAGCAGGAAACTGGGTCAGGAGAGGAGGAACCAGGACTGGAACGAGGCATGCAGATCTGCAAGCATCCCAAGAGGTAACTCTTGCTCAACCCTCACCACGACTGGAAGGATGGGTATTGTTATCCCATTTTACAGAGCTGGAGTCAAGACTCGGAGCTTAAACAGCTCTCCTGACATCACACAGCGGGTCATGGGCAGACACCGGGCCACATTCGGGTCTCTTGAAACCGATGCCAGCCACTGCCCGGCAGCCTCCCCAGACAGACTCCATATGCCCTTGCGGCTGCCTCAGCCTGAAAGCCACTCGGCCCCAGAGCCCATCTGGCATGGAATTGGAGCTTTGCTAACCAGCAGTACTGCCCCGGCAGAGAGTCGCAGGAATAAGACTATGTAGGGCAAGGTCCCGGGCAGGAGGCCTTGGTCCCAAAGAGCTGGGCAGAGCAGAGGGCTGCTGGCTGGGAGGGCAGGGGCCAAGAGCCATGACTGTGGAGAAGGGGAGCCTTGAGGCTGGGGCGGGAGCTGGGGGCAGCCCTCGGCGGGGTTCAGCTGCAGTCCAGGAAGGAAGGACTGGCCTTCATCCCGAGGGTCCAACCTCCCCGCAACGGGCTGACAGGAAGTGGAATCGAATTGCTGCATGAGGTGAGTGCTGACTCTCGTTGTGATCCCCCCACAACCACCAGTGGCCCCTGAGAAGGTGGCAAGCCAGCGCTGCTGGCTCTCGGTGATGGCTTTGGCTTTTACACTTTTTATTTGAAAGACAGATCTCCCACTCTCTGCTTCACTCCCCAAAGGCAGGAAGCGAGACCTGGCATGGAATCCTAGCACTCCGATACATTACACAGGTGTCCCAGGTGGCCCCCTAGCCACTGAGCCAAATGTCCCCCCCCTTGTTTTTTTATTGGTCCAAGAAGTCCCCACATCTAGAGTGAAGGTTTCTCTGGGGCGTGGGGATGGGAATTGGCTTGCAGCAGACTAAGGAGGGGGGATGGGCGGCAAGGCCGTGAAGACTGCAGGTGTCCTGATTTTGGAGCCTGGAACTACTCAACATTTGGCTCCGGGATTATGACCTCAGCAGCACCTGGGAGTTAGGAAAGCCATTCCCTGCCCCTTCCCCACCCCCGCCCCCACCCCAGCCAGAACCCCTGGGAGAGGGGCCCTGCCGCATTGCCTACCAAGCTCCCCAGGTGACAGCAGAGGGCGAGGCCGTGAGCAGGGAAAGTGGCTGGAGGAACACGTAGGATGAGAGGACGGCTGCTGTGTGAGGTTGCTATGCTCCTGAAGAAAACACCTGAGCTCTCTAAGCAATATTTTTATTGACATGCCATATGCTGACAAGTGCCCTGCTCATAAACGCACAGCCTGATGCTTTATCAAAACACACCCACACAACCAGGAACCAACCCTAGATTAACAAGCAGCACCACCTGGTCCTCCTCCACTCGCCCTCAGGAGCAGAGAGCAGCCCTGCCGGCCTCTGGACTTCCTGCCCCATAAAGGAAGCGCATAGCGTGTGTGCCCTTTGCTCAGGTCCACTTTCTTCTTGCACCTAATTGTCAGTGGTCCACTCTCATGGCAGCAGAGTATCCCAGGGTGCGACTGACAGCGTTCACTGGGATGATAATGGGCACTTGGGCAGTTTCCAATGTGGGCCTGTCACAAACACTGGAAGAGCTGCTTGGCCACAGACTAGGGCCTTGTCTGGGATCCCAGGGGAAAGGTCAAGAAAACTCATGGTTTCTAGGCGATGGCGCCACCTGCTGGACAAGAGCCACTTGACGTGCCCAGGGTGTTGCCTTTGCCAACCCAAGCAGTGATCCTCAGACAGTAAAACTGTGACCTCCCAGTAGCCTTGGGCTGAACCTTGACCCCAGCCAGAGAGCAGATTCCCCCATGGAGCTGTAGTTCTAAGTCAAGTCCCCAGTCCCTGGACTGGAGTCTGGACGGACCAGGAACTCGGGCTGCTCCCCCAAGGGGAGGGGCCCAGCAGGCGTCTGGGGTGGCAAGGCGGGTGGCCATAGGGCTGGGCTTCTTAAGTTCCCGGAGCTGTGACTCCTGGGAGGCAGCTGCGCTGGGAACCTGTCGTGAGAGCCCCTCGGGCTCATGTCCTAATGGGCCAGGCTCCCTGCTACCTCCCTGCCTGCACCCTGCCCAGACCTGTTCTAGATTCTGACGCCACCTTCCCAAGGTCACCACACCTCCAGCCCGCCCACTGGGGCCGGGCCTCCGTGTCTCAGTGGAAAGGCTGGTGGGCAGGAGGGCAGGAGGGCTGGAGCTGGCAGGGAGGCCATGGAACCCGCCGCACAGCCGGTGTTCTACCAGAAGCTACAGCTCTGGGAGCCCAGCTTGGAGGAGGAAGAGGAAGAAGAGACAGCAGAGCCACTGGTTCCCAACCCCTGGAGGCCCCAGGACGCCGCTGGGTGAGTCAGGGAGGGATCTGGGCTTCTCGGGTCGGAGGCTGGCCAGTCCCTCTGTCCGGAGCCCCTAAGGGCAGCCAGGCAGCCCTGTGCTTGGCTCAGCTCCAGGGACTTTCCTGCTGAGTGGGGGACCCTGGGCCAGAGTCCCAGACCCGGCCTAAACCAGTCCATCCAAGGTCCCTGAGTCTGGAGGGACATTTGTACCAAGCCAGTCCCTGGGCTGTCTGCTGCTCTGCCACAGGTCGCAGACCCCACCCCCAGCACGGGTGACACCTTCCAGGCAGACAGGGGCCTGCACCTGGCTGGGCCCTGCTTCATGCCCTACCACCACCACCCCACCTGTCAAGCCTTCCTCGGGGCCTCCCAACTGGCTTGACCCTGACTCTCCAGGCACTCCCTCCCAAGCTAGCCTCAGTTTCCCCAAGCTCTTCCCCACCTCCATGGCTTTGCCCACGCTGGGCTCTCTGCCTGGACCCCCTCGTGTCCTTGGCAAAGCCATACTCCTCTTGTAAAAGCAAACATTTGGGGGACCATCTCCCGGCTTCTCTTGGAGCTCTCCAGTGCCCCCCTGCCCAGCCCTGGCTCAGGACGCCCCTTTCCGCAGGAACAAGTTCCGTGGGCTTCCAGGAGCCTGGGCCCGAATAGCGGCCGCCCTCTTGCTGCTGGCCGTTGCCTGCTCCCTGGCTGTCAGGCACCTCGGAACTAGGGGCGGCTCGGCAGCAGCCTCGGACTCTGCGGCCCCTCCCCCTGGGGGCCACTCCCATCGCCCTGGCGTCTACCACCACGGTGCCATCATCAGCCCTGCAGGTCAGCGCCGGGGGCAGCTCAGGGAGGCGCCCGGGCGGGGGTCGCTGGTCCTGGGCCCCCCCATGATAGTACCTTCCTCGCTGCAGCTGAATGCTCCCAGCTGGGCCGAGAGCTGTTCACTGCAGGGGGAAACGTCGTGGACGCCGGAGTGGGCGCCGCTCTGTGCCTGGCAGTGGTGCACCCTCATGCCACAGGGCTAGGTAAGTGACCGAGACGCCAGACAGCTACCCCACCAGGGCCTCGGTGGTCTCTGGCGGTCAGCAGCCCTGACCCCCAGGCTGGACCCAGACTGGGAGCCCTGAGTTAACCCCTGATCTCAAACTCTGTCACTAACCTGGCCCTCAGACAAGTCTGTGACCCCTCACCTGGAACTGCCCCGACCCCTGGGCGCTTCCTTTGTCTCCTCGCAGGTGCCACGTTCTGGGGCCTCTTCCTCAACAGCTCCTCAGGCAATTCGACTGCCCTGACGTCAGGCCCAGCCCAGACGCTGGCCCCGGGCCTGGGGCTGCCCGCGACTCTGCCTACCCTGCACCTGCTGCATGCACGCTTTGGCCATCTGTCCTGGCCACATCTGCTGCTGGGGCCCACCAAGCTGGCTCAAGAGGGCTTCACGGTGGATGCAACTCTGGCAAGGGCTCTGGCGGCCCAGGGCACAAAGGGCCTCTGTCCACTGCTCTGCCATGCTGATGGGACCCCCCTGGGCCTTGGGGCCAGAGCCACCAACCCACAGCTGGCAGCTGTGCTACGCAGGGCAGCGCTTGCCCCCACCCCAGCCCTTGCCAGGGATGCCCTCCTGAGCCTGCTGGCCGGAGACCTGGGGCTGGAGGTGCCCTCAGTGTGGCCCATACCCACCTTGGAGCCGGCACTGCAGCTACCCGTGCCCCAGGGCCTCCTGCTCACCACGCCCAGCCCCTCAGCTGGCCCAGAACTGCTGACCCAGCTGGAAGCAGTCCTACACTCAGGGGGACCCAGTCCCAACCCCTGCCCACCGCTCCTGCAAACTGCCAGGACCCCTGGGAGCAGCGTCCTGGCCTCCGTGGACAGCAGTGGCTCTGTGCTTCTTCTCGCCTCCTCCCTCAATGGCTCTTTCGGCTCGGGACACCTGTCCCCGAGCACGGGGATCCTGCTCAGCAACCTGGTGGCCAGATCTGCACCTAGCACCTGGGCCTGCCCCCTCATCCTCCGTAGCAGCTCGGACGACATGGAGGCCGATGTATTAGGGCTGGTGGCTTCAGGGACCCCGCACATGGCCAAAGCCATGACTCACGCCTTGCTCAGCCATCTTGCAGGGTCCCAAACCCAGCACCAGCATGGACCAACAGCGAACCCCAGGACCTGTGGCCAAGGGACCCTGCTCCAGGTGGCCGCCCATGCAGAACACGCCCACGTGTCCAGTGTCCCCAGTGGCTGCTGCCCCTTCCAGGGGTTCTAAGGGGGGCTGGTAGGGAGCAGAGTTGTCTCAGGCCTGGGGGCAGAAGCCAGCAAGTCAAGTGCCTTAAGACTGTGTATCAATCATGTTCTCACTGCTGGCTCAGTCCACAACCTCTGGCCCAGTCAGTGACCTGGATGAGAATTCTGGCATCCGGGGCCAGCTCAGTCATTCTTCAAAACATTCTTTTTTTTTTTTTTTTTTAACTTTTTTGACAGGCAGAGTGGACAGTGAGAGAGACAGAGAAAGGTCTTCCTTTGCTGTTGGTTCACCCTCCAATGGCTGCCGCGGCCAGCGCACCGCGCTGATCCCATGGCAGGAGCCAGGTGCTTATCCTGGTCTCCCATGGGGTGCAGGGCCCAAGCACTTGGGCCATCCTCCACTGCACTCCCTGGCCACAGCAGAGAGCTGGCCTGGAAGAGGGGCAACCGGGACAGAATCCGGTGCCCCGACCGGGACTAGAACCCGGTGTGCCGGTGCCACAAGGCGGAGGATTAGCCTAGTAAGCTGCGGCGCCGGCTCAAAACATTCTCAGTGGATGCAATTTCTGGCTCTTTTATCAGCTAAGGAACCTGAGGATTAGGAGGAAAGAGCAAACAGCCAAGGGCTAATCCACCCAGCTCTGGGACAAAGGGAGGAACACCAAGCCCCTGCCTGGGCTCTGAGCCCCAGTGGCGCAGGGCAGGCAGGCTGCGTGTCCTGCTGGCATCCCCCATCCTCCCCTTCAAGCCGCCCTGGGCGGCTCTCCCTCAGCTGGACTGGACACAAAATAAAGGTCAAGTCTCCGGGATGCCAAGTCCCCTTCCTGCTTCTTGGTTCACTTTCCATCAGCCGTCCAGGGCTTCCTAGGGGCAGCACGAGTGACCAGTCCCCAGAGACGGCCATGGCCTGCACTGGCGGCTTTCAGCTTCTCCCTGTTTTGTTCATCAGCTACCTCCTGTGCACTGCGTTTGCAAGGTAAATCTGTCACTTTCACTTTTGAGAACCGAGCAGGGCAGCCATTGAGAGGCTGAGAAGGAGGTGCCCTGGGGTTCCTGTACATGGGGCTGGAGCTGGACAAGGGCGCTCTGGAAAGAGCTGCTCAGGCCATGGGCACGGCCACCAGCACCCTCCTCACCACCCATGGTAAAGGCATCTCTGATTTCACAGAACCCTCCCTCCCCGCCTCTCCCCAGCCCCAAAGAGAATCTCCCCCCAACCCGTTCTCCCATGGCACCCCAATCCACACAGTTCTTTCAGTCCCAAACCTGGCTTTCTTCTCTTTTCCTCTTCCCCAACATGTAATAATCCATTGCTTACCCTGGCCAGCTCCAAATTAGCCAGTATCTGACCTGTTGTCCTATTGCCTGGGACCCACACATCATTGTCTCCAACTGGAGTTCCTGTTCCTGCCTTTGACCACCTGTAGTCCATCGCCCACCACACAAGTGCCAGCCACAATAACCCGAGAAATGCACATGTGACCGGTGCTGGCCCCTGCGTAAGAAACTGCAGGACCACCCCATCCTGCCATCCTGTGCAGCCTTGCTCCTCCACTGCTTAGGTCCCTCCTGGGATTTTTGTCCCCTTCAATCTTTGCCCTAGGAAATCATGGGGTCTTTTTTTTTTTTTTTAATAATTCACAAGTTTTAAACTGCTGTTGTGAGTAGCATGATGGTATTTTTAAGACCTTATTTATTTGAGAGGTAGAGTTAGAGAGGGACAGGGAAAGTTTTGCCATCTGCTGGTTCACTTCCCAGATGGCCACAATGGCTGGAGTTGGGCGGATCCGGAGCCAGGAGCTTCCGGGTCTCCCACGCAGGTGCAGGGGCCCAAGGACTTGGGCCATCTTCCACTGCTTTCCCAGACGCAGTAGCAGGGAGCTGGAGTAGAAGAGGAGCAGCTGGGTCTCATGACGCCCATACAGGATGCTAGGGCCACAGGTGGGAGAAGCTTAGGCTACTACACCAGTAAACAGGTGCAGTGCGTTTCCCTCTGACCCCTGCATTCCTTCTTTATTTTCTCCCTAATTATCTTTTTAAAATATATCTGTCTACTTGCTCAGCAGGGGCCCTGTTACCACCGCCTAGCCCAGCCTACCGAATGTAGGCGCTCAGGAATCAGTAACTCCTGGGTGGTTTCACTCCTGGGTGGCTTCATGTTGGAGCCCAGGGGCCGCTCTCGGACTAGAGGATCGATGTGCTCCCCTGAGACCCCAGATTTGGAGTGAGCCGCGAAGCCGACAGGGCGCCTGGGGCTGCAGGGCGAGGATTTACCGCCCCAGTGAGGGCGGAAGAGCAAAGAGGAGGAAGGGCGGAAGGACTGCCCTCCCAGGCCCCGCCTCCCTCCTGGCTGCCCCGCCCCGGCGCCAGATCCAGTGCGCAGGCGCCGCGACCTGACCCGGAGGCGACGGTCTGCGCCGCACACGTGTTTCGGGAGCATGGCGGAGATGGAGGATCAGGAGCTCGCGGAGCCGATGTCTCCGGAGGCGGTGGCGGAAGCCGACCGCCGCGGCCTGCTGAAGCACAGCCGCGAGTTCCTGGACTTCTTCTGGGACATCGCGAAGCCGGAGCAGCAGACGCGGCTGGAGGCCACGGAGAAGCTGCTGGAGTACCTGCGCACGAGGCCCAGGGTATGGCGGCGGCCGGGGCCGTGGCGCCACGGGCGTCCCTGCTCGGGGACGGGGCACGGGGGCCGGACAGAGCACGTGCTTCGCGGTCCTGGATGCCGGGGTGGGGGGGGGGTGGGGCGAGGGCAGGCTGGTGCTTGTCCTCGTTCGTCGGTAACGATGCGCTTGCTTTCACAGGGGTCGGAGATGAAATACGCTCTGAAGCGGCTGATCACTGGGCTCGGGGTGGGACGAGAAAACGTTCGGCCTTGCTACAGCCTGGCCCTAGCGCAGGTGAGGGTGCTACCGGCGGAGAAGGCCGTGCCGGTCGGGGCGGCTGAGCCAATGGGAGGCCGGCCTAACGTGGAGGAGGTGGGAGCAGGGCCTGCCTGCCGAGAGGTCCTGGCAGGTGGAATGGGGAGTGAGTGGGACTAAGTGATGGTCCGTGCGTTGATCAGCTTTGGGGTGCACTTGCTGGGAGTGCGGAGGTTTGGGGTCGGCTCCGGCAAGGCCCAGGGCGCTCAGCCCCCTCGGGCGCTGTGCGAGGAACTTGGACGTGGAAGTCGCAGGCGGTGAGGGTATCTGGGGGCTCTCAGCAGCCTAGAAGCCCTGGTGGAGGAGGGGTAGAGAGGCAGGGTTCGGGTGTGTGAGAGCAGCTTCAGAGAGGACTTTGAGGGGGAGGGTGGGGACCCCAGGCTTCCAGGAAACAGAGAAGGTTGGCGCGCTTGGGCCACCGCCCTGAGCCCCTCTCTTCCTCCTGCCACCGCCCCTGGCAGCTGTTGCAGTCTTTTGAAGACATCCCCTTGTGCAGCATCCTGCAGCAGATCCAAGAAAAATACGGGCTGGATTCGGTGCCGAAGGTGACCGGGGGGCTGGGTGCAGGGGTGGCGGGGATGGGGGGTCCTGGGCCTGGCTCACCTGGGCCTGGAATCTTTTTCTAGGCCACGATGAGACCCAGTCTCTTTGCAAACCTGTTTGGGGTGCTAGCCCTCTTTCAGTCGGGCCGTCTGGTGAAGGTAAGGATCTTGGGAACACAATGGGGCAAGGACTGGCATGGTAGTGTTGGGGGGCCATACGCCCTGCTCATACCCCGTGCCCTTGTGTGCGTCCCAGGACCAGGAGGCACTGATGAAGTCCGTGAAGCTGCTGCAGACCCTGGCCCAGCACCACAACCACCTTCAGGAGCAGCCCCAGAAGGCCCTGGTGGACATCCTTTCTGAGGTAAGGGGTTCCCGGCTCTGGGCCTTGGGTGACACTGCCCGATGTGGAAATGTCGTAGTGGATGAGGAGGCTTTAGGCCAGCCCTGTTCCACACAAGGGTCCTTCTTAAAGCTGTGGTACAGCGGGTAAGCCACCACTTGCAATGCCAGCATCCTATATCAGAGGCCTTGTTTGAGTGCTGGCTGCTCTGCTTCCCATCTGGTTCCTGCTAATGCGCCTGGGAAGGCAGTGACGATGGCCTGCCCAAGTGCTTGAGTCCCTGACGGTCACGCAGAAGACCTGCTTGGAATGCTAGCTCCTGGCTTCCGCCTGGCCCAGCCCTAGCCACTGAGGCCATTTGGGGAGTGAACCAGCAGTAGATCTCTGTCTCTCCATGTCTGTCTCATTCTGTTTTTCAAAGAAGTAAATCAACATATCTTAAGGGATGTGGAAGTTGAGGGGCCCGCAGCATGGCGCAGGGGATTAAGCTGTCTCCCGCGATACCAGCATCCCCGTGGCCACCAGTTCAAGTCCCGGCTGCTCCACTTCGGATCCAGCTCCCTGCTAGTGGCCTGGGAAAAACAGTGGAAGATGCCTAAGTGCTTGGGCCCCTGCACCCACATGGGAGACTCAATATAGGATATATCTGTTACTGTCTGTAACTTTTAGAAAGCTTATTTGAAAGTAGAAAGTTTAGTCAAGATGGTATATGAAAATACAGTTTGATACAATTTATATATATTTTCCTTCATTAAGATACATATTCCGTGAACTTTTTAACACATCCCCATGTATGTGGATTTTGAAAATGTTTTGTGCCAACCAGCGCCGTGGCTCAACAGGCTAATCCTCCGCCTAGCGGCACTGGCACACCAGGTTCTAGTCCCGGTCGGGGTGCCGGATTCTGTCCCGGTTGCCCCTCTTCCAGGCCAGCTCTCTGCTGTGGCCAGGGAGTGCAGTGGAGGATGGCCCAAGTGCTTGGGCCCTGCACCCCATGGGAGACCAGGAGAAGCACCTGGCTCCTGCCTTCGGATCAGCGCGGTGCGCCGGCCACAGCGGCCATTGGAGGGTGAACCAAAGGTAAAGGAAGACCTTTCTCTCTGTCTCTCTCTCTCACTATCCACTCTGCCTGTCAAAAAAAGAAAAAAGAAAATGTTTTGTGCCAAAATAAACTCACCTCTTTTTTTTTTTTTTTAAGATTTATTTATTTATTTGAAGGAGTTAGGGAGGGAAAGCCAGAGAGGTCTTCCATCTGCTATCCCACTCCCCAAAATCAGGAGCCAGGAGCTTCTTGCAGGTCTCCCATGACGTGGGTACAGGGGCCCAGACACTTGGGCCAGCTTCCACTGCTTTCACAGAGCACTGGATGGGAAGTGGAGCCAGCTGAGGCTTTACCTATTTATTATGCCACACTGCTGGCCCCATAAACTCACCTTTCAATTCCATTTTCTGCAAACTTTTGTTAGTAAGCATCTGGGGAAAGCTAAAAAGTAACATGTAGTTGAGTAATGTCATTAGTCTTGTATATACCTAAAGCTCATTGTGACGTGCCATCTGAAAAATCGTTGATATTTTATATTTATAATCTATCATATTAAGTCCAGAAACTGGTCGTTTTATACTTTTAACGCATTCCATCCAGGTTAAACTTTCTTTTGACTTTATCACATGTGGTTCAGTCCCCAAATTCTAGCAACAGCTGGGCCTGGGCCAGGGCAGAGCCAGGAGCTGAGAGCTCAACCCAGGTGTCCCTCGTGGGTGGCAGGGGCCCACGGTCACTTGAGCCATCACCACTGCCTCCTGAGGTTTGCACTAGCAGGAAGCCGGAGTCGGGAGCTGGGTATCCTATCAAATCCAGACACTGCGACAGGGAGGAGGTGTCTCAACCACCAGGCAGCATGCCTGCCCGTTCCCCGTTGCAAGTGCTTGGCGGCTGTCTGGTTGGGCAGCGCAGCTCTGGAACAGGGCCCTGCACGCGGCAGGGCATTAGGCTCATTTGCTATTGTGTGCTCAAGGCTGGCCCCTTGGGGGCGCCCCTGCCCTACCTGGGAACCTGGGGTAGGGAGCCCTTTGCCGCTGTAGGAGAGGGCAGGGACTGGCATGTTCCCCACAGGAAGTGTTTGGCTCAGAGCTCCTTGTGTCAGAAGTGGCTCAGAAACCTCGGGAAGGGAGAAGTCCAAGGGCACCTCCAGGCCGGTGGCATCAGGGGGTGCTTGTTAAAAACCCGGCTTCTGGGAGTTTGAGCTGTTTATAAGGAATGGCCTGTAAGGATCCTGAGGCCGGGGGTAGACAGTGGCCGTTCCCCCGAGACAGGCTGTGTGCAGGCAGCCAGGCCCAGGAAGCAGGGCACGCCCCCAGGGAGAGTAATATGGAGGATAAGGATGCTGCCCTCCTGAGCCTGTGCCTGAGCCTGTGCCTGTGCCTGCCGTAGGTGCCGGAGGCCGTGTTGCAGGGGATGCTGCCCAAGGTGCTCAAGGCCGACCTGGATGTGGTGCTCAGCTCCCCGGAGCACCTGGCGCTCTTCCTCTTGGCCCGGAAGAAGGTGCCCACAAAGCTGGAGAAGATGATGGGCTCTGTCAACCTGTTCTCCGACGAGAACATCCCCAGGTGTGAGGGCGGCGGGTGGAGCAGGGCCCCCCGCGGTGTCCCCGCTGCCCCGGGCGCCTGGCCCTGAGCCACCCCTACGCCCTGTGGGCCGCAGGCTGGTGGACGTGCTGAAGACGGCTGCCGCCTCCGTGAAGAAGGAGCAGCGGCTGCCCGCCGTGGCCCTGGGCATGCTGCAGCTGGCGCTGGAGGAGGACAAGTTTCCTCGCTTCTGGAAGCAGGTTGTGGAGCAGGGGCTGCTGCAGAAGCAGCTCTGGCCGGTCAGGTGCGTGCGCCGCTTGTCCTGGGGTCTTCCCCGTCTGTTGGGGGGCAGGGGCGTCACCCGAGGCCCAGCCAGGGAAGCAGGGCTCTGACTGCACTCTATCCTGCTCCCCTGTAGCTACATGTGCTTCCGCCTGCTGGGCACGGCCCTGCCCCTGCTGTCCAAGGAGCAGCTGCAGCTGGTGCTGCGGGGGGACCTGATCCGCTATTTCGGGGAGCACTCGATCACAGTCCAGGTGGGTGCCCTCCTCTGTGGAGGACCTGGCGTCTGGGGCCTGGCGTCACTGCCCTCGGGGTGAGGTGACCTGCCAGGACCCCTTTGCCTCTGACTGGAAGTAGGGGGTGGTCAGACCGCCCACGCCCAGCTGGCGTTGCCACAGGGAGCACAGTGGTGCTGCCGGTGCGCGGTTCCCGTGGGGCTGCTGTCTCCCGCCGCACGCTTAGTCTTCGCAGCGGGTTTCGGAGAGTCATTCTTACTTCCTGGGCGCGGGCCGGGTTCAGACAGCCGATCGGTGGCTGCGAGCATGCAGTGAGAAGCCAGACCGCCTGCTCGTGCCACGCGGGGTCCTGTGACTGCGAAGTTACTGCTGGGCTTCTCTGCTCCAAGTCCCTCCTGTATGAAACTATAGTAGGAACAGCCCTGCCCAAGAGGGTGTTGGGCCAGACAAGCTGCTGCACGAAAGCACGGGGCTTACGACCCCTGGCTGATAGGATGTATGGGAGCAGGGTGACTGCCACGAGCTGGCCTAATGGGGTGTGGACTCCGGGTGGTCTTGGCTGGCCAGGAAAGCGGCCTGACCCCACCCACAGTCAGGCGTCAGGAGGCCGTAGCATCGGGCAGTGGTGGAGCAGAGCAATGGGGAAGCTACAGAGAGTTTAGGCACAGCCTAGCTGGGTACAGGGGCAGGGGAGCCCCTGGGCCTGGGATTAAACCTGCCGTGGAAGAGGCTGGTGGGGCCAGCACTGAGCCTGACTCTCGTGTCTCCAGAACAAGTACAGGTTTGTTCCTGAGATGACCGACTTCGTAAACGCCTTTCTGGAGGGAAGCCAGGATGACCCCGAGCGGCAGCTGACAGTGCTGGTGGCCTTCTCGTCCGTCACCAACCAAGGCCTCCCCGTCGTGCCCACCTTCTGGCGTGTGCTGCGGTTCCTGAGCCCCCGTGCCCTGCAGGGCTATGTGGCCTGGCTGCAGGGCATGCTTCTCCAGCCCGACATGGACTCCTTGGTTGACTTCAGCACCAACAGCCAGAAGAAAGCCCAGGACACCACACCCCACGTGTGAGTGGGCCCGGGACCCTCCCTCCCATAGGGTTGTGGCCCCATACCACAGAAGGGAGGGAGAGGAGGGCCTTGGCTCTCGAAGGTGGCCTCAGTGTCCTCACGTGGTCCCATGCAGGGGGACCTTGGTTACCTGTCGGGGACACCAAGGGGTGGCGTGTTTCTGCCATCTCTAAACATGACCTTGACTCCCGCCCCAGGCCTGAGCGAGCTGTGTTCCGGCTGCGGAAATGGATCATCCATCGCATGGTCAACCTGGTGGACCACTTAGTGCAGGAGAAGGAGGAGGCCTTGATCGAGCAGCTGGCCAGGTACAGACGTGCTCGGGCCCTTGGCCTCTTCTGGGTGGGCCCCCCTGGAGCCAGGAGCCTTCACGGCGAGTTGTCTGTGGGGCCCGGCACAGAGAGATGTAGGGGATTCTTCGGGAGCCTGGGAGTACAGGGCTGCAGGGGCCTCGGGCTCAGGAAAGCCTGTGCCTACCCGACACCTGCCTTAGCTGGGCCGGGCATGGAGCCGAGGCTCATTTTCCCCTCGCTACGTTCACAGACGTGATGATGTGGCTTCACCGTGGCTACGCAGCCTTGCGCCTGCCTTGGTTCCAAGGGAGGAGCTCTGCTTGGCCCAGTGCTGTCTTCCCGGGGGAGACTATGCAAATGCATGGCAGGGCGCAGCGGGTTAGCCACCACTTTGGACGCCCACATCCCACATCGGGCCGATCTGGGTCCTGGATACTAGGTTTCTAATCCAGGTTCCCGCTCATGTATTCTGAGAGGCAGTGGGTGATGGCTCTAGTGCTTGGGCCCCTGCCACACAAGTGGGAGACCTGGATGAAGCTCCAGGCTGCTAGCTTCAGCCTGGCCATTTGGAGAGTGAGCCAGCAGATGGAAGATACCTCTCTCTCTCTACTGCTTGGCATTTCCAGTAAATAACAATACAATAGACCTGGAAAAAAGGCAACAAGCCTGTGCTCTCCTGGCGCAGGTTTTGCTTGTTCCACTCGTTCTTCAAAACAAAGAAGCCCACCGGCCAGATCCCAGAAACCAAGCAGCAGTTCTCTCCGCCCTTGGACACCCGGGGCCGGGAGGTCATCGGCAGTGCCTTCTTCAGGTGAGCCTGGGCCGGCGTGGGGATGGGGGTGGGGGGAGAGGAGGTGGCTGTCCCCGGGCCGCCCTGTGACCTCACCCCACTGTTTGTGCAGCCTGCTCCAGGCCCTCAGCACGCAGCTCAAGCAGGCGGCAGCCCAGGGCCCAGGCGGGCAGTCCTGGACCTACCGCCTGGTGCAGTTGGCAAACACGCTGCTAAACCACAGCCGCAACGTGGCCCTTGTGACGCCCTTCACGACGGAGCAGCGCGAGGCCTGGGACCAGTGAGAACCTGGGACCTGGGAAGTGGGAGGGGACCCCAGGAGTGACTGGTGGGATGGCCTGAGAGCGTGACCGTGACCATGACCTTTTCCCCCAGGATGCTACAGACACTGAAGGAGCTGGAGGCCCGCTCCTCAGAGGCCAAGGCCACTGCCTTCCAGCACCTGCTGCTCCTGGTGGGCATCAACCTATTCAAGGTACTGCGGTCTGGCAGGGAAGGGGCCTGGGTGACTCGGGGCTGTCTGGGTGACCAGGGATGGCTCTGGGGACTTGAAGTAGGGAGGTTTCCCAGAACCCTGTTCTGGCTGGGATGAGAACCCAGGGAAAAATCTCCATTTGCTGCCAGGGCTCCCGCTGGGGATCTGTGCTCTCTGCGCACGTTGTCTTGCGTGAGCCCCGCCACCCTGAAACAAGGTGGAGAAACAGGCACGGCAGCCTCCCCAGTGCCACACAGCTGTCAGCCGGGAGTCTGCCCACCCCACAGAGCCTCCCCAGAGGCGCTAGCTGTGAAGGGAGGAGTCCTGCTCCCCCCCCAGGAGGGAGGCCCCACCCCCACGGAGACATTGCCTGTGAACCGGTGGTAGGATCCTGGGTTTGGTTTGCTTTTGTTTTTATTTTGTTTTATTTGAAAGAGTGACAGGGAGAGAAAGCCCTTCCATCTTCTGGTTCACTCCCCAAGTGGCCACAAATGCCCAGCCTGGGCCAGGCCAAATCCAGGAGCCTAGAACTCTCTGTGGGTCTCCTATGTGGGTGCCGGGGCCCAAGCACTTAAGCCATTCCCCCTGCTTTGCCAGGTGCATTAGCAGGAAGCTGGATTGGGAGTGGAGCAGCCAGGACTTGAACTGGTGCTACAGTTTGGGGTGCCAGCCCTGGAGTCCTGTTTTACATCCCCCCCTCCCCCACACAGAGCTGGTGGTCAAGGCTGGGATGGGTGTTTCCCCACAGGGGTCCAGGAGCATTGTGTCTCACACAGTGTCGTGGGCTAGGACTGCTGCCTCTCCCAGCAGAGTACCCCAGGCCCCTGGCTCCCTGCCCATGCTTTCCAGCAAGGAGATTCCAGCTTCCTGGAGCTTCAGTGCCGGCACCACCCAGCCCTCGCTGCTGCTGCCTCGCTCTGAGCCTGGGTCTCAGTGGAGGTTTCCCAGGGCTGCGTCGTGCGCTCAGCCAGGTCCCTCCTTGCCTGCGGTTTCTGCTGCTAGGCCGTGGGCAGCATGAGCCCAGCCTGGGGACGGGTTGTGTGGGTACAGTCCAGCCTCTGTGCCCTTCGCAGCACTGATTGCCAGTTCTTGGGGAGCAGCAGGGCCCCATGATTCTAGAGCAGGTGCAGAGAGCCTGTCCCAGGCCCTGGGAGCTCTGGCCTTGGGGAAAGGAGGCTGCAGTACGGCCCTGGCCACGGGCTCCAGTGTTAGAGCTGCCCACTGGGGCATAAGGAAAAGGCCCGCCTTTTGGGTATCACGGGTCACACTGCTTTTCGGGCTTGGGCCTGGAACCCAGCCATCCTGACGAGATGGACTGCAGGTAGTGACTGGCCTCATGCAGAGCCAGGTGCCAGGCCAGGGATAACTCGGAATTGTGAGTGGTCTTCCTGGTGCCTCTCACTGGCCTTGTCAGGCTAGGCCTCTCTGGAGGCCTGCGAGGAACCTGGGGACTGATTGCTGGGCACTGGTGGGTCATGTAACTGCATCGCAGGTGCGCAAAAGCGCAGCTCTGATGCTGCAGACTTCTCTGTTTTGGACCCCTGGTGACAGCCGGGCCAGCCTCTCACCCAGGTCTGTAAGGATTGGGAGCAGGACCAGGCCCCTGATTCTGTCCTGCCTTGCCTACAGTCTCCTACAGAGAGCTGTGACCTCCTCGGGGACATCCAGGCCTGCATCAAGAAGAGCATGGAGGAGAAGGCCCAGCGACCCCGTTCCAAGGCCATCAGTGGGTCACAGCTCCTGGGCCAGGGTGGGCAGGGCACAGCCAAAAAAGCATGAGAGGGACCCGGGGCTCAGCTAGGTCCACGGCGCCCTGCCCAGCTCCGCCCTCTCCCCGCTGCAGGCACCCAGGAGCCGCCGTGGGTGGAGGTGATGGTGGAGATCCTGCTGTCCCTGCTGGCGCAGCCCAGCCACCTGATGCGCCAGGTGGCCCGGAGTGTGTTTGGCCACATCTGCCCCCACCTGACTCCACGGGCCCTGCAGTTGATCCTGGCTGTGAGTTGGGGCCCTTGGGAAACGGATCCCATGGTGGGGTTCGCCAAGTACCTTGGTCTGTTCTGTGGAGGCCACATCACTGCCCCCTTGGCCTCTTCACCGTGGCCTGAGAGTCTGAGCTGCCGTGCCAGCCTGCTCTCGGCATCCTGTGGACAGCGCCTGAGCGGGGCAGGCGGCCAGAGGCCCAGCACTTTGAGGGGGGCAGAGAGGGCAGCGTCCTGGTCTCCTCGTAGGTGGTGAACCCCGAGAGCGGCCAGGATGCGGACGACAACGTGGTGGTGACCGACGTCGCCGCTGGGAAGCAAGCGAGGAGTGTGGAGGTGCTGGAGGGGGCAGGGCCCGGGGGGCAGCTGCGGACAGGCCCAGGGGCAGAGGGGAGGGTGACACTCTGGCCTCTCAGGACCAGGACGAGGATGACGACAAGAACTCGGAGAGTGAGGGGGAAGAGGACGAGGACGAGGAGGACGAGGACGAGAGCGAGGAGGAGGAGCGCGACGGGGATGTGGACCCGGGTTTCCGGGAGCAGCTGATGGAAGTGCTGCGAGCCGGGAAGGCGCTGGTGAGCAGGGAGCCGGGGGTCGGCGCGAGGCCGTGTTTGCCACGTGCCCTCCACGACCAGGCTGACCGTGGGCCTCTCCCCTCAGGGTGGCGCGGACAGTGAGGACGATGGGGAGGAGCTGGGGGATGACGCCATGATGGCGCTGGACCAGAACCTCGCCAGCCTCTTCGCCGAGCAGAAGCTGCGCATCCAGGCGCGGCGGGATGAGAAGAACAAGTTGCAGAAGGAAAAGGCGCTCCGGCGGGACTTCCAGATCCGGGTGAGGAGCCAGCCCCCCGGCGCCCAGCCCCATGGCGCCCTCCCCGGCCCCGGCTGTGCGTGGGCTCACCCGCCCCTCCCGGCCGCAGGTGCTGGACCTGGTCGAGGTGCTGGTGACCAAGCAGCCCGAGCACCCCCTGGTCCTGGAGCTGATCGAGCCGCTGCTGAGCATCATCCGGTGCAGCGGCGGCAGCAGCAAGCAGGAGCGTGACCTGCTGCACAAGACAGCCCGCATCTTCACGTGAGCGCCGCGGGGCGGGTGGGAGCTCCCGGGGCTCCAGAGAGCTGGGCTTTCCGGGGGGCCAAGGCGTGAACCCCGGCCACTGCAGCCCTAGAGGCACACAGGTCCTCACACGCAGGGGTCTGGGACGGAAAAGCGTTTGGAAGGGCTGACTGTAGGCCGAGAGCAGCTGCAGGCATCGGAGAGACAACCAATGCCAACACGGCCTGGGGAGGGGGCGGAGGAGAGGGAGGGTCACTGCCAGTCACCTCCAACACAGCCCATGCCGGCCCAGCATCCGTGTGTGCAGACGAGTGTCCCCACTTTGTCCCCAGCCTGCCGTCCACGGTGGGTTCTGAGCACACAGGCCCTGGACTCGTGTCTAGAGCTGGAGTCCACTGACCCACAGCAGAGGAGTGCAGATGGGAGCCCGGGGCCAGGCCTGTCCCCTCTGCAGCCTTGGTCAAATCCCATTTCTTCTGGGTCTCTTCCCCACCAGTGAAAAGGGACTTGAGATCCCTCTCCTCGGGTTGGCTCTGCTGGGCAGAGAGCAAGGTGGTCAGCTCAGCCCCCTCCCACAGGGACCACCTGTTCCGCGCGCGGCGCTGCTGCCAGGACGTGGGTGGCCGTGCGGAGGCCGTGCACACGCAGCTGGAGCAGCTGGTGCAGCGAGCTGGCCGCCAGGCCGACTCCTCCGTCGCCCTCTACCACTTCAATGGCTCCCTCTACCTGCTGCGGGTGCTGAAGGGCAGCCCGGCTGAGAAGTGCACGCAGAAGAGCCAGAAGAAGCCCAAGACCCGAAGCCCGCAGGTGAGTGCGTGCCGCCCTGGGCGCCACCAGCGGGGCAGCGGGGCTGTGACTCTCGCGGACTCTCCTGGTCTCACCCCAGCTCTCTGACCTGGCCCAGGCTACCAGCTGCCTGGACTTGAACCGCGTGACCTCGGTGTACTCGGCCGCACTGAGCTCGTTCCTGACCAAGCGCAACAGCCCGCTGACCGTTCCCATGTTCCTCAGTCTCTTCTCCCGCTACCCGGTGAGTGCCAGCACCACCTCTGGCCACCTCCCCCACACCCCTGCCCAGCCTGGTCCCCACCTTATGGTCCCTGTTGCCCCCCGCAGGTGATCTGTAAGAGCCTGCTCCCGGCCCTGGTCCAGCACTTGGCAGGTTCAACACGGCCTCACAACCAGGTAAGCGACTTCCTGGATCCCAGCCCAGGGCCTGCCTAGTTACCCAAGAGTACTGCTGTGGCCCAGCACCCACCCGCAGTGCCAAGGGGGCGGAGCACTTGGGGGTGCACACTGGGAACTGTATGGAGGACACTGGGCATTTGAGGCTCTGCCCCAGGCCTCGGTGTCCCCCTCATCTGGCAGCAGCCCCTGATGACCGCCTTGTCCCTGTCCCAGGTCCAGGCCTGTCTGCTGCTCCAGAGGACTCTGACCATGCGGGAGCTGAAGCAGTGCTTTGAGGACCACGAGTGGAGGCAGCTGATAGGCCAGGTCGTGGCGCGGCTCACTGAGGTACGGCCGTCAGGGAGGGGGCCTTGGGATCTGGCCGTCTTCAGGGACACTCCTCCCTCTGGCTTCCATCTTCCTCGGGAGGGTCTTGGGTCACTCTTGGGGGTGCAAGGAAGTGACCCCATTCTCTTGCCCAGAACCTGCGGGCCCTGGGGACGGCACAGACCAAGTCTGAGCAGCAGAAGGAGCGGTCGTCCCTGGAGCTGCTCAACAGTGTCCTCAGGGCCGTCAGTCACGAGGTGAGCCTGGGCGGTTGTGGGACCCTGCCTGGGCCAGGCGGTGCCGGTGTCGGGAGGGTGGGAGTGGGAGTGGCATGAGAAGCCCCAGGAATGGCTGGAGCTAGTGGGAGGGGCGGTGAGGAGCTGAGCCGAGCTGGGGCTGGTCCCAGGTGTCAGGGTGGCACACCTGGAGGCACGGAGGGGTGGGGTCTACAGCTCCCAGTGCCCCGGGAGGAGGTGCTGGTCACAGCCTAAAAGAGGGGTGAGCAGGGTTTGGGCCAGCACAGCACTTGGAGGGGGCAGGAGTCCGGGCTCAGCGGTGTTAGCATCAGGCAAGGCTCAGAAGCTGCTGTTGTGCGGGGGGCTCCGGCCGGCCGACCCCATTTCCTCCCCAGTGGAGAAAGACCCAGGATTTGCAGGAGTGGCTGAGGGTCCCAGTGCGCACCGGGGGCTGTTGGAGAGGCAGTACCTGGGCAAGAGTTGGGGGACAGGGCCGGGATCCGGGGAGAGCCCCAGCCTTCTCTTGCCTCCGCAGAAGCTGACTGTGGACCTCACCGGGCTCCTGGGCGTGCTGCAGGGCCAGCAGAACCTGGCACAGAGCTGGCAGAAGGGGCCACAGTCGGGGAGCTCCAGCCGCCTATGTGACCTGTACTGGCAGGCCATGAAGAGCCTGGGGGTTCAGTAAGTGCCCGCGGGAGGCTCCACCCTGGGGAGGGGCGGCACACGCTCCAGGTGGCCTGGGTCCCCTGCGACCACCAAGCGGCAGTGGTTCCTGTCGTCCCTGGACGCTCCTCTTACCTTGTTCCCTTCCTTCCAGGCGCCCCAAGCAGGAGAAGGATGCCAAAGAAGCCCCCAGGGCTCCCCAGAGCCCTGTTAGCATGAAGCGGAAGAAGAAGGGGTTCTTGCCCGAGACTAAGAAGCGTAAGAAACGCAAGTCTGAGGAAGCCGCACAAGAGGAGCCCAAGGAAGCCAAGCCAGCGGCTGCTGCTGCAGACCCACCCCCCAGCACAGGCAAGAAGAGGAAGAAGACGAAGGCCAAAGTTCCTGCCCAGGCCCAGGTCAACGGAACACCCCCTGCCAAGCGTCCAGCCCCTGCTGCCACCCCGGCCAGGACCCCGAAGCCCCAGAAGCCAGCCCAGGTGAATGGAGCCGCTCCCGCGTCCCCCACGGAGCCTGCAGGTAAAAAGCAGCGTCCCGCCCCTGCTGCCACCCCGGCCAGGACCCCGAAGCCCCAGAAGCCAGCCCAGGTGAATGGAGCCGCTCTCGCGTCCCCCACGGAGCCTGCAGGTGAAAAGCAGCGTCCCAAGGCCCTTCCCAAAAAGGGGGTCTCCGGCAAGTCTCCCCAGTCGGCCCTGCCCCGGAAGAAGGCCAGGCTGTCGTTGTCCACCAGGGGGCCGCTCCTGTTCCAGAGCGGGGCCAAGAAGAAGAAGGCGAAGGTGCGAACGCCCTGAGCACAACCCCCCTGCCACCCCCCCAGCAGCCCCAGAGACGCCTATTTTTTCACGGTAATTTTAATACAAGCTGCAGCCTCTGGCTCCGCCCCTGAGGGGCGGCGCCGTGGGCCTGGCAGGGGCCGTGCAGGTGACAGGCCTGCCCCCCCACTGTGCTACCAGAGCCACAGGCCTCATTTAAATAGGTTTATTTCTCCGTCGACAAGAGGAATATATTTGGCTTCTCTTAAGACTCTGAGATTCACAATGAGCAGCTCTAAAAAATAAAGGAGCAGTTTGGCTTCCGGAAGGAAGAGGAGGCAACACTTGGACCTGGTTCTTGTACAACAAGAAAACATCGCTGGGGCCCCGGCCAAGGCAGAGGTGGGAGCCAGGGTGGTCTTGGGGGGAGGGTCAGGCCCCCAGGGTGCCCCAGAGCTCGGCAGGGTGGGGGCAGGGCACTAGCTTGCACACCACTGAAGCCACAGCCGGCCGGGTGCTAAGGGGCAGAGAGCATTGTCCATGGCAGCTGGTGGGGACTCCTGGCCGCAAGGTCGCCCCTCGACCAGAAGCACCTTGAGTGCAGCAAGGGTGGGGGGGCTGGTGTGAACCTGGCAGCTGCACCCGGGCGTGGCTGTAAGGGTCTGTAAGGGTGCAGATGGGAGTGAGGGGAAGGCCTGGGGAAGCTGTCGAGTGTGTCCATGTGCATGATCTACAGCAGCTGGTGTTTGGGGGCCTCCAAGAAGCTGGGTCTCAGGGAGGAAGCCAGGCAGATAGCTGCTTCCTGCCACAGCAGCCAGAGCTCTGGCCCCTGCCCCATAGATTCTGGGAATGGTCCCCTGGGCCCTGCCCTTGGCGCAGGCCCGGCCTGGGGGAAAGCAGTGGGTTCAGGGATGGGGTGGACAGTGGAGGTGCTCGAAGGGCCACGGCCCTACGCACAGAGGCGAGTAAGGAACCCAGAGGTCTCGCCTGGGGCACAGATGTGTGCAGCTGCTGCCAGGGCCTTCTGGGGATGCCAGCCCCCTGCTGGGATGGCCCCCACCCACAGGCCTGCCAGGCTAAGAGCCAGCCCGGGGCAGCCGGGACAAGTGGCCAGCTCCATTTGCCAGGTGGAGTCCAGTGTCCCCTCGGGAGCCTCAGCACCTGAACTGTCGCCCTGAAGTCGGGGCCGTCCCTCCTGCGCGTGCTATAGACTCCAGTGGCTCTTCCCAGCGGTGGAGTGTGCCTTGGCAGGCAGGCTGCGTGGGAAAGTCCAGCCCCCTGACCCCGCGGCCCCGGGAGGGCAGGGACTTGCCCAAGGTCACATCGGTCGGCAGCGGGCCAGGCTCTGCTGGAGATCCCACTCGAGGCAGTCGTCTTTGGCTCCAGGGCCCCTGTGGCCCAGACCCAAAACCAGGAGTCCGCTCAGCCGCGTGGCTCCAACACACAAAGCCTTCCTGGTTAACCGAGGGCACGGCCTCCTGGAGCCAGGGCCACTCAGCATTCCCCGCCCAGAGAGGGTGGGGACCCAGCCATGGGTCACACAGGCGGCTTGAGGAGAGCCTAGCAGGTCCAGGATGCTGGAGGACACCTCCCAGGTCAGGGAGGTGGGTGGAGTCGTCATGGTCCCAGCAGCACCTGGGGAAAGGGATCCAGGTCAGGGGAGGGGTCTGGGCACCGTTCCAAGCTTCCCCCACCCATTGGCTTCCCTTGCTGTTTGGAAAACAGGCCTATTGCCCGGCTTCAGGGGCCATGACCCCGGGATGTGCACTGCTGGGAAGCTACAGCCCCCACTCCAAGTAGGAGTGAACCGCTGGCACCTCCATGAGGACTTTGGACTTGCAGTCCAAACAGCAGGGAGTTCCTGGCCAGTGCAGCCCTGACCTGTGCCCCTGCCCTGGGAAGGGGGGAGCCTGCGGGGTTACTGGAAGGAGCTGCTCCCCACCCCTGCCAGCTGTCAGTAAGCAGGCCCTGGTGGGAGGAGGGCTGCAGCGCCCAGCGGCCTGGCCTGCACTCACCATCTCAGACTTTCACGGATGCGGGCGGCATCACCAGCTGGTTCGCCCTGGGGGAGAGACGGGCGGGGGTCAGGGTGGCGCGTCAGCGGGGGCCGGGCACAGCTCTGGTACGTGGCATCGCGGGGGCCAGCGGAGCGGAGGTGCTGGGCAGGGACCTCGTCAGCCCCAGGGGGAGGTGGGAGAGCCCAGGGGTAGGGAGAGGAGAGGAGAGAGAGGAAAGAGCAGAAGAGAAAGAAGTCAGGAAACAAGAAGAATAGGAGGGGTCCCTGCTGAGAAAACCCCAAGTCCCCAACGACCAAGGGTGGCCCGGCCAGGCCCAGGCCTGTGAGCTGGGAGCCGAGGGGCGGTTCCCACCCCCACCCCCTGCCACTCACTGCTGCTCGGCCTTGGCGCGGTCGCTGAGGAAGGAGAGCGCGGTGGCGAGGAAGAACATGCCCCCCAGGACCACCACGAAGGGGCAGAGCATGAGCGCGTAGCCCAGGCTCAGGAACTCCCAGAGCGGCGAGTCCTTGGTGCTCTGGCGGATCACGTCCGAGATCTGCGGGGGGGTGGGGGGGTGGTTAAAGCAGGCCACCTCCGGGAGCCCCCCCCTCACCCCCCGGCTGGGCTACTCACAAAGCCAATGAGGTAGGGGCTGCCTGCGTCCCCCAGCAGGTGCGAGGTGAAGCTCTGTAGGGCCACGGCCGTGGCCCGCCGGGTAGGGATGACCACATACTGCGGAGAGGCACAGGCCAGTGGGCAAGGGCTCCCTCGCTCCCAGACACCCAGCCCCTGGCCTTTTTCCTGACCATCTCTGCTTCGCTGGGGACCTGGGCTCTGCCCCTCCCACCCGGAGCATCCCCAGCCCAGGCCACCGCCTCCACCTGTCCCGCCTCCACATCCAGTCAAGGGGAGAAGAAATTGGGGTCACCCTGGCTCCTGGGGGGATACGACATGGCGAAGCTTCCGCCAGCTCGCCCTCTGCTGTGTGGCCAAGCTGCCTGCTGTCCCGCACTGGGCTCTGGTCCTGGGGACGCTGAGGCCCAGAGACGTTGCATCCCCAAGGCACCCGCGCCTCTCACAGCTGAAGTCTCCTGGTTTTCTCCCCCGATGCCGACCCAGCTAGGCTGACAGCTGGCCTGAGGCAGGACTCAGCCTGGGAGGGCCCCCGCCTATCCCATGATGCCAGGCACCAGTAGGCTGCAGATCCAGCTCCCGAGAACCAGCCCTGGGCCCCGGCAGCCGCCCTCCACCCCTAAGCTCCGGCCCCGCCTTCGTGGACCACGTGTGAGGGCAGCAGTGCCCATGGGGCACCCTCCTCGGGGGGAGGCTGAAAGGGCAGGAAGAGACCTGGATCTGATGAGACAGTGTGGCCCCGTTTCTAGCACTAATTAGTCACTTGGCTGTGACACAAACTGGGACAGATTTCTCTGGGACCCAGACCCTGGTAGGGCTGCCCCTGCAAGGGGGTGGAGGGGAGGGAAGGGCACTGGATTCCGACACTACTTGCTCCCACCTTCACCCATGGCCTGCGCGGTAACCCACTCCACCCGTAACGCTGCCTGGCTCCACACTGAGGCCAGAGCTGAGTCACACCGTCCCCCCTCCCCCCAAGCCCATGGACAGAGGCAGCCCTGGGGTAACAGGTGTGCAGGGAAGGCCAGGCCAGGGCAAGGCTTCCTGAGGAGGAGCTGGCGGGGGGCCGTTGGGGCCCAGGCTCCTGTCCTGGACTCTCAAGCATCCTCCCACCCTGCCCAGGGCCCGCCTGGCCCCTCCAGACCACATCCCCACCACTGGTCCCTGCACTGTCTCCTCTGAGTCCCCTCCCAGCCCCAGCCTGGAGGGTAGGAGCAGGTGTCACATCAACCCTACTCTGCCACACAACCCCCTCCTGGCTCCTCCCACCCTGCTCCGGTCCCCGCCCAGGGGGACAGGCCCCGGCCGGCCAGCCGCTCAGACAGAGCCCTTTGTGCCTGGCTGGTCTGGAGCCCTTTGTTGGCCTTGTGAAGACAGCCTCTGTCCACCCTGGCCAGCCGCAGGCACTCGGGCAGGCACGCCTGGGACCCAGGCGGAGCTGGGAGAGGCGGGTCCATGGCGGCTCAGACCCTGGAGGAGGCTCACTGGCAGGCAGCACCACCTCCGTGCCAGCCTGGCACTACCAGCCACAAACCTGAGCCTCGAGACGCGCCCAGCCCCCACAGCCCGCCCCATCTGCCTGCTCAGCGCTCTGTTCTCAGGGCAGGCCCTTACACACACCCCAAACCCCTGATCCCTTCCTTCCACTCCCTGCCGCAGCCACCCCCCAACCCCCACCCGGGTGAGGTCAAGAGGCCCAAGTCTGCACGCAGCCACCTCGGCCGCCTGGCTTACCATGAGGATGTCTGCCGTGATGGCCCAGTTAGAGAACAGCAGCGTCTCCCCGACAAAGATACAGATCTGCCGGCACAGAGTGTGACCGCCGTCAGGGGCCCTGCCACCCCACGCCGCCCCCAAAGCCTCTCACCCCTGCCCCACATCTCCCAGCAGAATCCGAGATTATTCAGAGACTTCAAGACCCGCCCACTGTCCTGAGGGCTCCCAGAGTCCCTGGACTGGCCATGGACACAGCGAGGCTGCCCATGTTTCTGGCCCAGCTCCCCTATCACTCCGCACCCCCTTGCACTCACATAGGCACCCACGATGCTGCTCTTGGCGGCCACGAAGATCAGGCAGATGAAGATGGCGGAGCCCAGCATGCCCACAGCGCACACCAGAGGGTCGGCCCGCTGGGTTCGCAGGCGGCACCAGCGCGTGGCTCCTGCGCCCGTGACCACGCCCAGAAAGCCCGTGAAGCAGGTGATGGCCCCAAAGATGAGGCTGTGGGGACAGAGGGCAGAGGAGCACGGGTTGGGGGTGGGGTGGGCAGGGGTTGCCCTGTCCGCTCTCCCTCGCCCCGCCCCCTTGCCCACCTGTCCTTGGCCCCGCAGGGGGCGCTGCTGCAGGTCTCTGCCGTCTTCTGCACCACTTGGGCGCGGTGCAGGTAGAGCGGGATCCACATGCCCAGGGCCCCCGTGGCGAAGGATACGGCCGCCGTGGCCAGGGAGGAGAAGACGTAGCTGCGGCTGGGGAGAGGCCAGGGCAGCGGCTCTGAGCTGGGACTGGGACGCCTCCACCTGCCGCTGGCCGCCCCAGTCAGAGCCCAGGGGGCGGCCTCCTTTCTCCTGACCCACTGGCCCACACCTCCTGGTAGACAGAAGGTCTCGAATGCCACCCCTCACAAGATCTGGGAGTGAGGGCTCAGGCTGCCAGAACCAAAACTCCCAGCAGCCAAAGCGTCACTGGTGGCCCAGGGGCCAGCAGAATGGCAGCGAGCCCACCTGCAGGAGACCACACCACCTCCCCCCACCCCCAGCAGTACTCACTTTCGGATCAGGGCCCTCATGTCTCGGAGCCACGAGGTCCGGGCCTTGAGCTGCCCTCCGAGCTGGTCAGCATGGCCTCTCTTAGTGGCTGGGACCAGCACAAGGATGAGCGTTCCCGTGATCATGCCCAGGACCGGGGACACCTGGTGGGGCAAGGCGTACAAGGTGAAGACACCAGGGCCCAGCCAGCTCTGTCCCTGCCACCGCAGGAGGGGCTCAGGCAAGCCCGGCCGTCTCTGAGCCCCCAGTGCCCTCCCTGGGCTGGCTCCCGCCCAGCCTTCCTCACGGGGCTAGCAGGCAGTACCCCTGGCCACGAGGCCAGGGAAGGGCTTGGGGACTGCAAGCAGGCTGTCCAGACCCCAGGTAGGACTCGCAGGAAGGTGCACGGAAGGCTGATGGGAGGGACGGACAGGTGAAGGGAGGAGAGACTGGACAGAGGGAAGGGGGCTCGAAGACCGGGTGGCTGGGCGCGTGGACAGCGGACGGACAGACACATGGGACGACAACCGGGGGCAAGAGGGCAAGTCCCTGGGGACAGAGAACGAGACGCCAGGCCACCAGGCCTGCCTGAACACACAGCTCCCACCTGATACAGCAGGTAGAGCCCCCAGGACAGGGCTCACGGGTCTGGGGCCCGGGCTTCATCCCCTCCACCAGCCCTGAGAAATGCAACCCCACCCCCACTCAGCCTGGGAGCCCCTCTCCATGCATCCCCTCGCCCCCCCCACCCCCAAATTCCACGGAGGCTGCTTCCTTCCTGCTTTTGAGGAAAAAACACTTTGTCTTAAGCTTCCGCTCCTCCGACAGACTGGGGATCTCTGTTTCCTCCGATTGCGCTGTCCTGGGGCCTTGGTAACCTGCCCCAATCCCTCTGGTGGGACCGGAAGTGGCTCCAGACCCCCGGGGGCCCCGTGCGGAGGCCTGGCCCCAGCCCCGGGCTAGCACAGTGCCCAGGCTGGAAGCAGGAAGCCACACCGTGGTCCTGGAATTTCCGGATACAGAGAGAATCCTTCATCTGGCCAACCTGCGACTCCCGGGGGGGAGGGGGGGCCAGGGCCAACCCTGAGGGCAGGGGTGGGGGGCTGCTTCCGGACACCTCATTCTGGATGGATGGAGACCTCCACCCTGGCCCACGCTGTCTTCAGGAGACCCTAGCTAGGGCGAGAGTCGGGGTTGCCTCACTGTGGGACATGGGGAGCAGCTTTACCCGTAAGGCCCAGTGCCAGTCCCCAGCCGCCTGCTTCACGCTGGAGCCGGTGATGTAGCCCAGGCCGCTGCAGGGAACACAGATGTGTGTTAGCTGGGGCTGCACACGCACACACCCAGGCCCGGGCCCCGGGGGAAGGGGTGGGCATCAGCGCAAAGCACCCAAGCCCGGCGGCTCCCCCTCACCTGCCCAGCGGGATGGCAAAGTAGAAGACAGACAGCATGAGTGTGCGTGTGTTCTTGGTGAACAGGTCGCCGATGATGGTGGGCGCGATGGTGGAGTAGCTGGCCTCGCCGATGCCCACCAGCCCCCGGGACAGCACCAGCAGCCAGAAGTACTGCGGAGATAAGGCGGGGAGTGCCGGGGACCGCCCTGCTCCTCTGCCCACCCAGCCTCAGCTCCCACTCTGCACCTCGCCCCACCTGCGGAGGGCAGGGGGGTCCACCCTCAGGTTCCCCTGGGCCTCAGTGTGCCCCCTCTGGTGGACAGTGGGTGTGAACAGGAGTTGGCCAGGTGCTGGGGTGGGCGTCCTCTGGTCCCATCAGCTCTGGGGTCGCACCTGTGTCTGCCCCAACTTGGGGGACCTCCACTCTGGGTCTGACCCCCCCCCCAGTGTGTCCTTCTCCCGGGCGGGGAGCGGCTAGATCAGCTGAGCCCCTCCCCCCACCCAACATCAATGGACAAAGCCCAGCTGAGCAGGGTAGGGTGGGGCCGTGCCAGCTGCTGGTTGGGCTATCCCTCTGATGTGAACCTGCCCCCCTCTGCCTCCCCAGCTGCCCAGGGCCTGAGAACCCGGCATGGTCATCTTTCCCCAGCCTCATCCTGACCGCCCATCCGGCCAGCCACGCCCACGTCCACCCCCGCCCCCGCCCCCGCCCCACTGCCTAGGGGAGAACCCTCATCTCTGGGCTTCTTCACCCTCAGCATCCCCAGCTCCAAGACCTCCCCCAGCCACCCGCCTCTGCTGTTGCCGGGGAATCCTCTGCTCCTGGCCTGTGCCTGTATTTCCATGGGGCTGTTCGGTTTTGTTTCTTCGTATTGATTTGTATCAGCGTCTTCCACGCCCGCCCGAGGCACTGAGCCTGCACTGCTGCTGTCAGACGGGCCCTGGCCTCTTTGTGTCTGGAGAATTTCTCCCTGCAGAGGCTGCAGGTGGCTGAATGCGAAGCTGTCAGGTCTGCTGACTTCCGGTTTAATGGCTCCTGGATCTTACATCTCGTTCAGGAAGGCCTCCTCCATCCCCAAATCATAAAAACCACCTCCCATTGGATGCTTGTTACATTTGAGAGAGCGGGGAGAGACTCCTGCACTGATCTACACCTGTGAACCCCCAGCCGGCTCCCCAGGGACCTGCCAGACTCTTGGTTTGTCGTGAATCCATCTCTGCCTGGGCTTGCACACTTAGGTACCCGTGAACACCACTTAGTGTCCTGCCCGCGCGCTGGTAAAAGACCCTCTCACTGCATTGGTACAACTTGCTTTTTCCCTGTCCTCGCGTCTTTCTGAAACCCATCGCTGCTGGGTCACACAGACCCTCGTGGGGAGCTCCCGCTTTTTGTCCAGCACAGTCAGTCCTCGCCCGGACCAGGGCACTGCAAAAGGCTTGTGGAGAATGGAATTGCAGTTTTCAAATGGGTTTCTTTGCGCGACAGAGAGCCAGAGCGAGCGGCCGTCTGTTGGCTCTCTCCAGATGCCTGCAGTGGGGGCTGCGGGGCGGGCCAAAGCCAAGAGCTGGGAGCACTGTGCAGGTCTCCTGTGTGAGTGGCAAGAACCCAGTCAGTCGAGCCATCCCTGCTGCCTCCCAGGGTCTGCATTCGCAGGAAACTCGAGTCCAGAAAGGTAGCTGGGACTCAACCCCACGGACTCCAAATGTGGGATGTGGGGGTCTTCACCACCAGGCTAAGCTAGCGCTTGCTCCCAGGATAAAGGACTTAAAGGGCAAACATTTTGGTGCCCAAATTTGAAGTCCACGCACACGGGGAGTCTTTGAAAAGTTCATGAAAAATGGGTAGAAAAAAACTATGCATAGATTGCAAAAAAATGCTTTGCAAAAAGTAAACTGCTAATTCCGTTTCCTGAGACGCTCTCGTGTGCAGCGTGGAGCCGGAGTCCCTGTCTCGGGAATATTCCTCCAAGTAGCGGGCTGGGTTGAAGGGTGCGCGCGGTTGGAATTCTGTCAAACCCTGCCTTTCTGCTCCCCAGAGAGGCTCAGCAGTCCACACTCCCTCCAGCGGCGCCCGAGACCGACTTCCTCACAGCCCCAGTAACACTCGGTACTGGCAGCCCTTGCCATTGTTGCCAATCTGACGGCTGTGAAGCGACCTGCATCTCCCTGCGGTCCTGCGTCGTGGGCCCCTTTGGGTATCCTCTCCTGGGACTTCCTACAAGCACCCTGGTCTCATCTTTGCCCTGGGGTCCTTTCTCTTTGTTCTGCTGATTGACATAGATGCTCTAGACTGGCGGAGCTGGCTTCCTGCTTGACCTTCACGTCTCTGGAGTTTGTTCGCAGGCTGCTTGGCCATCCATGCAGAGGCACAGCCGGTCCCAAACCAGTGAGCTGGGATGTAGCTTCCACCCTACACTCAATCCCCATAGAAACAAGGATTTCCTTGAGCCGGACTCCATCGCCGTGGCTGTTGGACTGGGAACCGCTGTGTTTTTGCGAGCTGATCGGGCAAATCCCCTCCTTGTTATGTTTCGCAGTGTTCTTGGCTGTCCCTGGGTGGTTTTCCTGCCAAATTAACTGCCGAATCCCATCGCCAAGGTCCACCAAAAACCTCTGTGGGACTTGGACTGTGACTGCGAGAACCGACGGGTTCATCTCTCCCCGGCCCGGCACAGAGTCCGGCCCTAGCATCACGGTCCTGGACTCACTTCTCAGTCCCAAAAGCAACCCCAGGGGCAGGAGGCGGCCAAGGGACCCTGGGGACGTCTGGTCTAAGCAGCCCCTAGCACCATGGCCGCCAGGCTGTCCCCAGCACTCTGGGCTCAGTGCTCCATGGGCCTGAACTTCCTTCTGGGAAGCCAAGCTGTCCCGTGCAAACCTGCTGATTCTACAGCCCCTCCACCCACGTACCCTGGCTCCTCCACTGTGCTTCTCCAGACCCTTCAGGGCCCATTGCTGCCCTGAGAGGAAAGCCAGCCCCCCCACCCAGCATGCAAGGTTCCACACGAGGGGACCCAGCCCCTGCCTTCCTCACCAGCCCCACACGCCTCTTCTGCACCTGCCACTTGGCTCCCTCTGCCCACACCGTCTTCACCAAGAGGCCTAACTGCCAGGTCTTGCCTGCCCAGCTCGCAGGCTGCCTCCTCCAGAAAGACCTCCCTGACCCCATGAATTTCTAGACAATGCTGTGTCCTCCGTCCGTGGGGACCCTGAGCCCATGGTCTGTACCTTTTGCCATCTGCAAGCCTGGATGTTCCAAGGACAGGGCCCAGCAGAAAGCCCCTGGAGGACACATCCTGGTCTTGAGGGCCAGTGTTGTGGCCTAACAGGTAAAACCACTGCCTACAGTGCCAGCATCCCACATAGATGCTGGTTCGAGTCCTGGCTGTTCCACTTCCCATCCCGCTTCCTGCTAATGCACCTGGGAAAGCAGTGGAGGATGGCCCAAGTGCTTGGGCCCCTGCACCCATGTGGGAGACCTGGATGAAACTCCTGGCTTTGAGCTGGCCCAGCTAGCCATTATGACCATTTGGGGAGTGAACCAGCAAATGTAAGATATTCTCTCTCTCTCTTTCTCTCTCTGCCTCTCTGCCTCTCTCTCTGCCTCTCCTTCTCTGAAACTCCAACTTTCAAATAAAATAAATCTTTAAAAAAAAAAAAAAGAAAAAATCCTAGTCTTCTCCTGGCTTCCCCCGTCTCTCTCAGCAGCTGCCGTGTGATTGTCCACCGTGTCCTTGAATGCCCCTGGCGACAGGGACCTCACCACCCTCACAGGAACACGCCTGCTCTATGGGAGCAGGAGAGCACCTGCCGTGTTCTGGGGTCTGGACGTTCACTGGCTCAGCCACTTCTCGCAGGGGACCTGACCTGCAAGCTCAGTGGCGTCACCCCTGTTCTCACAATGAGGAAACAGTCGAGAGGCTTCCTCAAGTCACAGAGCTGAGCAGGCCACAGAGAGGGCGACCTAGACCCAGCCCGCAGGCGTCCAGCAAGGAGCATGTCCAGGCACGGCCGGCCTTGACCCCCTCGGGACCTGGGTCCCGGGAGCTCACTGCTGCTCCTCAGACAGCAAACTGAGCATGGCCCAGAGAGGGCTGGTGACTCACGCAGGGTCACGCAGCAAGGCAGCGGCAGAGCCGGGACTAGAACCAGGGTCCTTGCTGCTCGGCCAGGCTTGCTCCCCCCGAGCCTGGCTGGCATCCTTCCCCAGTCAGGGGACAGCTCAGGGATAGGAGGGGGACAAGCATTCAGCTCAAGGGTCCGGATGCCACGTGGAACTCTGGCATCCCAGATCAAGCGCCTGGTTCAAGCCCTGGCTGCCCTGCTGCTGCCCATCCTGGGAGGCAGCAGGTGACAGCTCAAGTTCTAGGGTTCCTACCACCCAGGTGGGAGACCCAGATTTGGATTCCAAGCTCCTGGCCCAGCCCCACCTGCGGCAGACCCTGGGGGAGTAAGGCAGAGGATGCGTGATCTCTCTCTCTGCCTTAAATACAACGAATAAAGAAATAAATTGTATTTTAAAAAAAAAGAAAGAAAGGAAGGGAGGCCGGGCAGGCCCCATAGGTGAGGCCAGCACGGGGCAGGCCCGCTCCACAAGGCGGGCCGATGAAAGCCCCCCACCCCGAGTCCATGCCGCCCCACCCTGTCCTTCCGCCCTGGACAGCACTGACTGGCATTCCGGCCACAGAGCTGGACCCCCGGGCTAGAGCAGCCCAGGCCGCAGCCTGGCGGCCCCCGGGAAGATGGACGAGCTCACCTGCTGGGGGATGAAGGAGCTGCAGAAGGTGACGGCCGACCAGAAGAAGATGCCACAGCTAAGGATCACCTTCCTGTTGAAGCGGTCGCCCAGGTAGCCGAAGATGGGGGCGGCCACCATGAAGCTGCAGATGAACACTGTGCGGGGAGAGGGAAGCTCGCAGGCGGCACAGGGTCCCGGGCAGGGCCCGCTGGCCTGGCGCTGCCACGCAGGGCTCAGCCCCCTCCGAGGAAGCGGGGGGGGGGGCAAGGTCACACCCCCGCCCCGCCCCCACGCAGGCCGGGTCGGTCCTATCTCGGCTGAGTGCTTCCCACGTGCCAGGCTCCGGATCTGACAGATGGAGAAGACCCCAGGAGGGGAGTGACTGGCCCGAGGTCCCCCCTGCAGAGGCTGTAACTTCCTGCTGGACAGATGTGTGCCACACTACTGTTCTCAGGGGGCTTGGGGAAGAGGTTCAGAGGCGGCAGGGGGAGCCATCCACCCAAGGCCACACAGCACATCAGGGCAGCCTGGAGCCGTGGGTCTCACACCTGCCAGACCACACAGCCACCCCTGCTTCCAGCTGTTACTTCCTGACAGACGGAAGCCCTGTCAGTCATTCGTTCATTCACTCAACGATCCACCTTCCATTCACCCAGCCTTCTACTCATTCAACAGTGTTTTTGTTGTTTGTTTTTAGTACCTACAATGCACCAGGTATCATTACAGGTGTCCGGGACACAACAGTGAACAAAATAGACAAAAATTCCCACCCTCCGGGACTTTCACTAGAGTGAAAGGAGGAGAAATCAATCATCAATCGATGGCTCAAACAATAAGTTAGTGCATGAGATGGGGACAGGTACTAAGGAGAGGGAAAGGCTGGACACAGCGTACAGGAAGTGTACATGTGAGGAAAGGGAGAGGCAAAGCAGGCAGCACGAGTCTAAGTGGACGATCAGAGAAGGGGACATTGCAGCAAAGACCTGGAGGAGATGAGGAAGTAAATCTTGCAAACAGTGGGGCCAGAGCAGTAAGTTCAAAGGCCCTGGGGCAAAGTGTACTCCTCACACTTGAGGAACAGCCAAGAGGCCAGAGCGGCTGCAGCAGAGAGACGGAGGGGTCGTGGGTAGGACACAAGGCTGGGCCCAGATGGGGCAGGGCCTCGTGACCCACTTTGCTGACCGTGGCCTCCGGGACGAGAACAGAACACAGAAGATGCCAAACAAAAGGGCTGCTGGTTTTGTTCTTCCAGAACAAGAAGGCGGTACAGTCTTAGAGGACCTCCCCAGGTGGGAGGAAAAGGCAGGGCAGGCCCCGGGTCACAAAGCCCCTTAGCCTGCAGCTGAGGGGCAGATGGCCGGACAATGCGGGGGCTGGGCAGACAAGGCAGCCAGTTGCTGGCCTCTGACCGCCAGGCTGTGTGCGTGGAAGGACCCGAGACCCGGGGGGGAGGAGAGAAGAGGGGCAGGAGGGGAGAGGACTGGATGGCGGGCCCTGCCCTAGGCTGCAGGAGGGTGACGTCAGTGTCAGGCTATGAGGGCAGGGCGATGAGTGTGGGAGCCATGGCGGAAGGCAGGCTTGGCAGACAGGTACAGGGGACTCTGCCACCTCAGACCTGCCTCGTCCCTCCCTTGCTGGGCAACCACGTGCGAGCTGACCTCTCTGAGAAAGGCGTGACAGCGGCTCGCAGAAAACCCGAGTGGACATGTCCACCGTGGCTGGGCAGGGCAGGGCAGGAGCACAGGGACGCACTGCCGCCGGCATCGGTGTGACCCTGCCAATAAAACACAGGCACTGGCTGCAGGTCACGGGCAACAGCCAAATGCATTGAGATAAGGAGGGAGGACGACTTTGGAGTATTTCTCTATCGCCTTTGTTTTTACTATAAATTGTGGAACAGTAAGTTCCTATCATTTTGTTTCTGACAATGGCTGTGTTTAACAAGCAGCTCACACAATTCCTGAAAATTCAACAGTCTGCTCTCACCAGCCAGGAGGAGCCCAGCTCCCACATGCCAACTTCCTCATCTGTCAGAGGAAGATAAAAATAGCAGCTCCCGCTGGCTCTGAGAACTGGACCAGCCGCTGCCCGTAAGGTGCCCGGGCCACGCCCCGCTCAGAGCCGCCGGCCGCGACCAGCACCGGGCCTTGTGTACATTAGTCAAGGCAGAAGCTATTTCCTCATAGCGAGAACCAGCATTCTTCCTGCTGGGCCCATGTCCCAGGACCGGCCCAAGTCCCATCAGGATGTGGGCAGGATGGAGACTCAATCTCATCAGCACTTGCACGGCTTCCGGGGGAGGAGAGGAAGACGACTTGGCCTCTGCGCCTGTCCTTGCCCAGGGGCAGGGGGCAGTGGACAAGAGTCAGAGAAGGGGCTGCCTCGCGTCTGGCCGGGGAACAGGTCCCATTCAGGGGCTGCCCAGGAGCTAAAATGCTGAGGGAAGCAGCAGGAGAGGGAAGGAAGGCTTTTGGCCATGGTGACGTGAACGCATGCATAGGAGTTTGCCATGATACCAACACATAAAACCGCTAACATACACTAAAACACAAATCCCACGTCTCGTAAGCAACGTCGTATAGTGGTTAACGAGGCATACTTATTGTTAATCATAACTGCAATTATCATTTATGGAGCACTTATTACACAGGCACTGGGATGCACCCTGACACACACGCATATGCTCTCATCTGGTTCTGTTATCTTTGTCTCACAGAGGAGACATGGGGAGGAGAGCGAGTGTGTGGCGGGGCCAGGACGCGAGCCCCCAGTAGGCGGGCTCCAGCATCCTCGCTCTAAATCCCATCACAGACTGACCACTGGGCAGCGCAGGGGAAAGGTCCCAGCCGACATTCCGAGGTCAGAGACAGCAGGGAGACAGGTCAGGCTGTGGCACCAGCAGGCCAGGGAGGGCCAGGGAGGACCTGCACCAGATTTGGCTTTCGGTTAGAGGGGCCACGGAGAGTCCCAGCATGCGCGGTCCCCCGCACAGACCCTGGCCACCCCCAACCTCTAAGCCTACCGTGGAGAAAGAGGCAGCCCCGCCTGCTGCCTGCCCGCTCATCCCAGTGGACAGAAGCACTTGGGCTGGAGGTCAAGTTGGAAGCAGACACAGCCGCCTGCACCTGCTGGCTCCCACCTGGCCGAGATCACCATGCATCTGAGCCTCACTGAGCTGGGGTCACCGAGACACTGAGAGGTGGAGGAACGTGCCTCAGACACCATGGCAAGTCAGGCAGGGTCTGGGACCACCGCCCGGCCCTTGGGGACAAGGGAACTCAGGGGCGGGCGGGAGCTGGGGTCCAGCCCTGTTTGCAGTGCCCCCCTTCAAACAGGGTAGACAGCAGTGAGGACCCGTCTCAGTCCAGGGAGCCAGCTTAGGCCAGCTGGGGACCTAGACGCAGTCAGCATAAGGAAGGGAAGAAGAATAGCGCTCCCAGCAGAAGAAAAGGCACAGGGGCCAAGGCTAAGGCCTGACCGGGTGAACCGTGTCGCGCGGGCACCCAGAGGCCGGTGCAGCCTGCAGGCAGCTCTGCTGGAAAAAAGACCTGCCCAGGCCCGGCCCCCAGCTAGAAGCTTCCCCAGCCCACCAGCCCCCAAACTCGCGGTCTTTGTTTGTTCGAGGAGAGCTTTCTGGGCAGCCTGGCGGCCCCGCCCCAACCTCAGTGGCAGTGGCTTTCCCGGCAGTTCCCACACAAGGACATCCTGTGGCCGGGGTGTGGGGAAGCCCTCGCTCACTCCCGTGTGCTGAGCCTACAGGTCTGGGACAATGGAGCTGCAGGGCAGGGAGCCAGGGTGGGGGCAGGGCTGGGGACAGCAGGGTGGGAGGAGCCAGCACCCCGCCCACTGCCCCCTGAGGGGGAGAGGGGCTTGGGCACTGGGCCTCACTTCTTCCTCCTCCACTTCCTCCTCCTCCCATCATTTCTTGCAGGGCTGGCGCGAAGCATCAGAAAGTCAGGGGAGGGGGCGCTGGCCACCTCCCATGGCCGTCAGAGACCAGGGTGCTGACAGCACCCGAAAGCTCGAAGCAACCCCCACTGGAGGCTCTATGCTGTTGGCAGCTCCAGGTCCCCCGTGCCTGTGGCCTGTGTGACCCCAGAAAGTGGTCTCAGGGCAGGAGAGAGCCAGGGCTGAGCCAGGGGCCCCTGGGCTCCACTCCACAGCCTCGGAGCCTGTGTTGGCTTCCTGCATGGCCTGGGCAGGACCAGGGCTATTTTTATACAGCCCAGACTGGCTGCCCGGTTCCTGAGTGAAGACTCACCACCCTCCCTGTGCTGGGGGCAGGGAGGACGCTCGGCGGGCACAGGCTGGACGGGGGTCAGACTCTGCTCTCCTCAAGGAGGACCAAGGACAGACGGCCCACCACGCTCACACTCTGCAGAACACACGGGAGCCCCCTCCCCTTGTACCCTGGCCTGGCCCCTGGGCCTCCCTTTGAACAGGGACGGCCTGGCTCTGCAGAGGACATCACTGGATGGGCCCAGGAGGGCCCAGGACCAAGGGCAGAAGGAGACGTAGCCCCAGCGCAGAGGCACAGTCTGGTTTCAGTCTGAGCTGGCTCTTCCTCTGTCCCCACTCTGCCCTGGCTCCCCACCCCCATCCCGGTGCCTCCTCGTGACCCCACAAACCCCAGCCCCACGCAGCCTCCAGCCTCTTCTACCACACAGTCCCCACTCTTGGCCCCAGTAAACATTCGGATGCACACACTGTACTCGGGCCTGCCCTGCGCCCAGAACTCCTCGGGCCCCCTATTGCTCCAAGATGCCTTCTCTAGCCTTTCAGCCCCCACCCTAAGGCCCCGCCCAGCGTCCGCCCCACCCCTCCCCCACCAGCTCAGGTTGCTGAAGCCAGGCATCGTGACACGGGGTCTTCACTCCTGCCTGCCTCCCTGTGTGCTGCCTTATGCTGATGTCCCCAGACTCGCCTTCTAATTCACTGATTTTCTCCTCAGCTGGGTCTCTCCTCTTCGTTAACCCATCTCATTACCAAATGTCTAATGCTTGCATTGTTCACCTTTAGAGCGTTGAACTTGGATCTGGTAAACATCTCTGTTTTTCACCAGGTGCTGTTCCTGTCTTGGAAATGCTACTCTTTCCTTTGGAGCTGTGAACTGTCAGTGCCTTTCAGGCGAGTGTAATACCTGCGGCTCTTCAGGCCTCGTCCTGCTGGGAGCCCACTGACCTGCTCTCACCAATCCTGTGTGCTGGGGCCGGCGCCGTGGCGCAGTAGGTAAATCCTCTGCCTGCGGCGCCAGCATCCCATATGGGTGCCAGTTCGAGACCTGGCTGCTCCTCTTCCAATCCGGCTCTCTGCTACAGCCTGGGAAAGCAGTAGAAGATGGCCCAAGTCCTTGGGCCCCTGCACTTGCTTGGGAGACCTGGAAGAAGCTCCTGGCTCCTGGCTTTGGATTGGCACAGCTCCGGCCATTGCAGCCATTTGGGGAGTGAACCAGCAGATGGAAGACCTTTCTCTCTGTCTCTCCCTCTGTCTGTAACTCTGCCTCTCAAATAAATAAAATCTTAAAAAAAAAAAAAAAAACCTGTGTGCTCTGCTAACTTTGTCTTCGGCAGGAATGGTCACCTGCCTCCCATGCCGGTTCTGGGTCATCCGTGACCACCTCCCTGGGAGCAGGAGGAAGAGACTGGAAGTCCCAGACCTGCACCAGCAGGGACGGAAACCAGGCTCTGCATAGTCACAGCCACAAGTGTCTGTGCCCTGAAAGAGAATACCACCTGAAACAGAAACTGCCCACCAGCGGGCACACAGCTCGGAATCAGCAACAAGGGGAGGGCACTTGGTGCGGCAGTGGAGATGTTGTTTGGGACACCATGTCCTACGGCAGGAGGCCCAAGTTCAAGTCCCAGCTTCCCCTCTGATCAGCGTCCACACCCTGGGTGGCAGCAGGAGATGACTCGAGTACTTGATCCCTGCACCCAGATAGAAGAACTGGATCGAGTTCCAGGCCCCTGGCTTTGGGGGAGTAACCAAGCAGAAGGACCATCTGTGTATGTGTGTGTGTGTGTGGCAGGGGAGGGGGGGTCCTTCTTTTCAAATAAATGAAAAAATTAAAAAAAAACTTTAAGGGAAACAGGAACCTTGTCCTGAACACAGGTGGGAACTGAGACCCACGTGCCGCTGGAACTCGGGCCTGCACTGTCCAGACCTCAAAGCCGCCCGGAGCCTGGAAACTGGGCCAGACGGGCGGCTCTGCTGCACGTGGGTGATGAGTCTATGGACGTTCGTTGTCCTCTCTGCTTTTATGTGGGTTGAGAGTGTTTCCCAGTGCGACTGTCTCTACTGAAGACACTGTGATGAGCCTCTGGGAGATACACCTGGTCCCCAGCCCTCCGCGTCCCTTGGCCTCTGTGCCAGCTCCCGCTCCACGTGTGAGCTCAGCTCCTCGCTCCCAGCACCCAAGAATCTCCCCGCCAGCTCACGCCTTTGCGCTCAGCCACGGCATTTAGACAGGTTTGCGTGGCGGACTTCTTCCAGCTTAGCAGCCGAGGGGTTTCTCCCATGGCCCCTCCAACAAACTGGCTCCAAGCCCTCGCCCTTCCAACTCACCCTTCCAAGCCCCACTCCCAGGTCCCTTCCTCAGGGACACCTTGTCTACTGCCCCCAACCAGAGCCAGGTGCCCTCTCTGCCCTCCGCCTGGGCTCCCAGAGTGCCCCCAGGCCTGGGTGGTGATGGGATGAGTTGTTGTCTGCTCCCACGGATAAAGAGAGTCTGGGCAGAGCTCAACACAGGGCCTGGCCAGCAGCAGGGTGGCGGCAGCTGTCTCTTTGGGTATAAGCCACGGGGGGTGCCTCTCACATCCCCCAAACATCCAGACCAAGGATCTGCCATGGGCTATCTCAGAAGCTGAGCTGGGGGCTACAAGCAAGTAAGCGGGGCTGCCTGGAGAGGCCTTTCCCAGCCAGCTCCCCTGCTCTGGGCCGGGGGGCACGGCAGGGGCAGGGCAGGCCCGGGCCTGGCCCTCAGTCACCCCCACCCCGTCTCCCAGCCCAGCAGCCCCTGGTGCCCACAAATAAGCAGGCAGCCCAGCTCCCAGCCCTGGCCCTTTGATCTGGGCAAGCACCAACATCTGGCTGGCGCCCTCCACCTGGCTCCGACCTTATCAGGCTTCGGGAAGAGACAGGTGCCCGGGGCACAGGCCAATTAGGTGACTTGCCGAGTTGCCCACTGAGTCACATCCTGGTCTAGCTCGCCTGGCTTCTTGGCTCAAATGGCCAAGGGGCTGAGGGCTCCCTGGGAGCCATCGCAGCTGTGCCAGGGTAGGTGGCAGGGAAGGGCCACAGGGTGTGGGCCCACGGGTCTCTGGGAAAGCTGGGTTCCATGATGGCATAGAGCCACCCTCCGGGGACACCAAGAAGGTGGACGCCAGGGTTCCCCAAGCCACATAGGCGGCAGCGATGGGGCTCCCTACTCCAAGCTGGTGACTCTCACCACATGACCTTAGCCAAGTCGCTGCCCCTCTTTGGCTCCATCCCCTCGGCAAAGGCAGCTGACACAGGAGGATCCCTGGGGTCACAGGACGAATCAAAGGAGACACTGCCGGGGGGTGGGAAGGGGAGGCTTGTCCACCTACAACCATGTGGCCAGGAGGAGGAGAGGCTGTGCGACTTCCCTGCCCAGAGCCACGTCTGGGGCACTGGAAGAAACTAGGGTGCTCTGAGCTTCACAACTGCCCTGGGCTGACACCCCCCACCCCCAGAAGGCCGTGTGGCTCAGTCCGCAGCACTGGGGGTCAAGTGGAGGAGGATCAGGGGAAAGCCTTGCTCCGATCCATGGGCAAGGCCGGGACCAGAAGGGATACAGCACGAGCCAGGTCCCCAGTGTCTCAAGGGACCACGCGGGGGGGGGCTGGCGGTTGACCCTCTCCTGCCCCTTGCTCACCAGCTGCTTCCCACGCCCTCATCTGTCTTTTTTATTTATTTATTTTTTAATTTTTTTTTCCACAGGCAGAGGGGACAGTGAGAGAGAGAGAGAGACAGAGAGAAAGGTCTTCCTTTTGCCGTTGGTTCACCCTCCAATGGCCGCCGCGGCCTACGCACCACGCTGATCCGAAGCCAGGAGCCAGGTGCTTCTCCTGGTCTCCCATGGGGTGCAGGGCCCAAGCACTTGGGCCATCCTCCACTGCACTCCCTGGCCACAGCAGAGAGCTGGCCTGGAAGAGGGGCAACCGGGACAGAATCCGGCGCCCCGACCGGGACTAGAACCCGGTGTGCCGGCGCCGCAAGGCGGAGGATTAGCCTGGTGAGCCGCAGCGCCGGCCCCTCATCTGTCTTGAGCTGCTCCCTCCCGGCTCTAAGTGCCGGTCACTGCGTGTGTGGAGCCTGGGAGGCTGGGGCACCGGTCTCAGGCCGACTTGTTCTGACCCAGCCAGGGAGGCCTGGGTGTATGCATGTTCACAGGGCGGGGGAAGGGGAATTATAACCGAGCCAGGGCAGGGAGCTGGCCACCCTTGGGGGACACTGAACTACACGACCTTGCTCACCCTGGCTCAGTCAAGTCTCACATATGAGGCCTAACCACCAGAACCATTGCACAGCCTGGCTCTGAGCCCCACCCAGGATCCAAGGCCAGGAGGCCAGGCGGGCTACGTGGCCATGGCCAAAACATGGTATGAGCTCATGTGCACACCGGAATGCCACCCAGACAGGTCAGGCAGGTTCCTGGCCGGGGTTCATCCCCGCCTCCCTGCAAGGAGAGCCAGGCAGGGGAAGGGGTTCATGGAATGCAAACCACGGTGCTTCTCCAACATACCCGAGTCCAGGGCCAAGATGGGCAGCCATTAGGCCAAGGTCACACAGTAAAGTGCGGGTCAAGTCAGGACAAGGCCCCCTGAGCCCCTGCCCTGGACTGACTCTCCGCCTAGCTCTCAGGACTCCAGCGAGGGCACAGCCCACATGGCTACAGCCAGGCCAGAGAGCCGGCAGCTCAAGTCCGACAGGACATGTGGGGAGCAGGGACAAGGGAGATGTGGTCCCTGGAGGGAGAGGCCGAAAGGCTGGGATAACTGCACTGGCCTCCCACACTGCCCGAACCCTGCCCGTGGCAGCCCATCCCAAGGCCGGGGCCTCAGGGGACCAGGAGCTCCAAGCCCATGCCCAGCCTAGGACCCAGGTTCTCAGACTCTTATCCTGGGTGTGGGGCTGCCTAGGTGGCATTTTCTGCTTTGTCATCTAAGAATTGATTCCCAGAGTTGGAAGGAATGGGTAGAAGAGATAGAGTAACACAAACAAGGCTCCAAGGCTCGGGGGGCCTCCCCCAGCTCCCAAGGTCCCCCTGTCCTCTCGGAGCGCACCCCGCATCACTGATCCCGACAGAGCCTGGGACCCCAGCGAAAGGGCACTCTGCGGTCTGGGCCCCGGGCCCGCGTTCTCACTCAGCTCCCAGTGCCCCTCCAGGCAGGTGGCAGGCCTTCATTTTGTTCTCAAGGAAAGCAGTAGAGGCTCAGCGAGCTGGCACCATTTGTGGGTGACAACGGCGGGCCCCAGGGCAGGGCCCCCACTGTTCACAGAGTCAGGACTAGGGGAGAGAAGAGGACCGGAGACACTGACGCGAGGGAGGGAGCGGAGAGGGGAGGGGGCCTCACCTGACTGCAGCAAGCCGGCGCCTCTGTCCTTGACCCCAAAGTGCTGCTGGATGTCCAGGAGGACCCCTGTGGGGGGAAGACAGGGGATGCTTAGCGGTGAAGCTTGGCTCCCGGCGCCCTCTTCACCCCACCCCACCCCACCCCAGCAGGGAGACCCCAGTCACGGCCTGGCCCAGCCTACCCCGGGCCCCTCAGCAGGATCCTCTCTCTGCCATGGCCTCCAGTCTTTCCAGGCCTCTGGGGACCTCAGAGGCCCAGCTCCCTCTCGGAGCTCAACCCGGGGTTGGGGTCCCACCTCTCAGCCACCACAGAGATCTGAATTGTGGAAACAGGTGAGCCGCACCCCCTATCTGGCAGCCTGGGCCCCTGGCTCACCTGTAGCCTGGCCTGAGATGAGGTGCTGGGACCTGAGCACCAACCTAGGCTCTGCCCGTGGGGCAGCAACACCCACTGGCTCACTCATACCTGTGCACACGCACACACGCACACGCACATGCGCACACACACACACACACACACATCAGCTGCCCTTGGGAATTATAACCGAGACCACCAAGTTTCGGGTGCAGGAGCCAGGATGCACAGGGCAGCAGGTGAGGCTCCAGACCTGCTTCCTTGGGGAAGGGGACTCCTGGAGGTGTGTGAGCTGCTCTACTCCCCCAGGCGGGTCCTGCACGCCCAGGGGGCAGGTGGAAGCCGAGACACCTCCCACGGCTGCCGGCAATCACAGCCACGGCCGCTGGGGCCGGCACAGTCTTGGGCCCCTCTCCCCTGGAGTGCGAAGCCAGGCCTCCTAAGCACAGTCCCCAGCCCTGCTGGCCCCCGGCACCTCTGCCTCAACTGCTGAGGACAACAGGACCTGTGCCAGAGCCCCCTGACCACACACATCTGCAGAGACACTGGGGAGAAGGGAAGAGAAGGGCCCTCCCTCTCCTTGGAAGCCCCCCGAGGCGGGGAAGAGAGGCCCTTGAGGATGCCCAGAGCTCTTCACCATGGGTTGTCAACTGCGTCCTGATCTGGTTAATGCTCAGCTGGCCTAGGAGGCCGGTGCTATTCCCCCACTTGACAGATGAGGAAACTGAGGCCTGGCAGGTTAAGCCGCAGGCTCTGAGGGTCCAGCCCGACAGGTGGGCAGAGCTGACTGTCCCCATCATTCTATAGACCCAGGCAGGACCAGTCGCCCTCCCAGGATGCTGGGTTGGAGCCGGCTGGGATCCCGGCAGCCTGACAGCCCGAGGAGCCGGCCCCTCCTTGTTAATGCCCCAAGTGGATCACCATAATTACCCGTAATGAAGAGGCTGTGAGAGGCCGTTAATGACTTAACAACCACTGCGGGACTGTGGCCTTGCCTTGAAGGCAGAAGGCGGGGGCTGGTCCTGCGCCTGCAGTGGCAGGGCCACCAAAGGGGGACCTCCAAGGGCCCTGACTTGGCCTCAGAGGCCCAGAGCCCCATAGCGGCTGGCAGGTGGCAGGAATGGGCCTGATCTCACTCGCCATCCAGCCCGCGACCCGGTCCTTCTGCAGCGTGGTCCCTTCCATCTCTGAGCCACCATCACCTGCGGCTCCCCAGCACTCCACCGGGACACAGGCTGCAGGTTCAGCCCTGCCACCCCTCTTGCCCACACCCCCAAGTCCACAGGGGCCTCTGCTATCCCAACAGTCCCATGCGCCATGCCCAGTCCTGCCGCTCCCTTAAGAATGAGTGCAGATGGAGGGAGGAGTCTTCCCTGACCTCTCCCCTCCCACCACCCTTACCAAGTTAGCTGCCCCCATTCTCCACGGCCCCTCACGTTAGCTCCCATGCCTGTGGACGTGGATATGGGCTCCTGGGACTGAGTGTGGCCAGGAGCTAACAGCCACTGGTTGGCTGGCTCCTGCCGAGTTCCAGGCACCGTCCAAGGCTCCACGGGGTATCTTTGCATCCTTGCACACGGTGCTGGTGTGACCATCCTCCCCTTTCCACAGAGGACACGAAGCCATGTGTCACTCAGCACACTGGGATGCAGAGGGGCGATCTGAAACCAGGACTGAGAATACTGAGGGGGGCACAATCCACTCTGCTACTTCCTACTGCTGGCGCACGACACGGAGCACTCTGACAGCCAAGGCAGAGGCCACCTCCCTACCCGACAAGCAAGCAGGGAGTCCACGGAGCCCACCCGGCTGTCCTCGGGCCCAAGTCTGTTCTGACTTCATCCACCTGGAGGCAGCATCAGGTGCCGAGGGCTGAGTCCCCGAGACTGTGCCCCAAACCTCAGGTGCCAGCTGCAGGCCCCACACTGCTGTCCCGGGGCTTGTCATCAGCTGGCTACCAACCAGAGTCCCCAAGACCCCTGCTGGAGCTCAAGCCATTTGCTTGAGTGGCTCACAGAACTCAGGGCCACATGGGCCGGTTTATCATAAAGGAGGACAGAGGTGGAGCCGTGCATGGGGCAAGGCGCGGAGAAAGGCCCAGGAGCTCCCACGGCCCCCCGTGTGTTCCGGGAGCCTTTTGGGGGTTTATGGTCATCAGAGTGATTGACTGCATCACTGGCCTTTGGTGACCAACTCCCCCTTCAGTCCCTCTGGAGGGCGGAAGATGAACCCGGGAGTCCAGCCATGCAGCCCTGCCTCGGTCTTCCGAGGGGCCAGCCCCGGCCCGCAGCAGCCGAGCCCACAGGCCGGCTCACTCGCCTTTGAGACCTGCTTCTCACTCGAGGCCCTCAGGGTTTACGGAGCTGTGTGCCAGGGAACAGGAAGACAACAAACACACATTTCCCAGCAGCACCCAGGTCTCAGAGCTCTTGCGCCAGGGGGCCTCCGCAGGGCTTGCTCTTGTCCCCCAGCCCAGGGCCCACAGCATTTCTGTGGGGTGGATGTGAGGGTGGAAGGGAGAACATCCCCCCCGCCCCCGCCAGGCCGCAGGTGAGGCCAGGGACACGGTGAGCCAACTCCAGAACCCAGAACAGGGGCTATCCCAGGGCTGGCGTCGGGAGGATGAAGGGAGGTGGCAGGAGGGGCCCCACCCACAGCCCTGAGAGGGGACCTCGGGCCGTAACAGGTGCACGCTGGGAGGGACATGCAGAGAGGGTGGCATAGGACGGCACGCGTCCACAGCTCCTCGCGGCACATCCCGGCCTTCCAGTTAGACACCTCCCCATCCAAACTTTCTATGTATCTGGAAGGCAGAGAGACACAGAGCTCTTTGGTCTGCTGGTTCACTCCCCAAATGCCCGCAGCAGCCAGAACTTGGCCAGGCTGAAGCCAGGAGCCTGGAGCTCCATCCAGGTCCCCCACATGGGTGGCAGGGCACCAAGCACTTGGGCCATCACCTGCTGCGCCCCACCCCTCCCCGGGTACATTAGCAGGAAGCTGGAACTGGAACCAAGCATTCAGATATGAGATGCCAAACGCCTGCTCCCATCCAATGATTTCAAGCCCCAGCATTGGCTTCTTCCTCCAGGAAGCTTGCCCTGACTTCCTCTACTGCAGAGAGCCCCTGGAAGAGGGAGGCACATTCCTCCACATCCCAAAGGGAGTCCAAGGTCCCTGGAATGCCCTAGACAGTCTCGACCCCATGAGGACACAGGAAAATGTGGGTGCCCTCCCTTGCACCCCTTCTCCCTTGGAGCCCAGCCGTGGGTCCGAGGCCTTGGGTCCAGGCAGAGAAACCTCCCAGGGAGCAGAGCCCAAGGCCAGGCCCTTGTGAACATTTCTGGGCCTTCTTCCCCTCTTCCGGCCGTGGCCACAGGAGGGTGAGAGGCCGCTGGCCGCTGGCGTGGGAAGCGTGTGTCACAGCAGCTTGCTGGTCGCCTCAGATTTTCCTCTGGGCTCCAGCCTGGCGCAGGCCCACCACCCCCTCCCTCCGTCACCACAGCCTTATTTTTAGCCTCCTTCCTGGAGGCTGAGGTTTGGTAGGTCACAGCACGGGCCTCATGCCCAGTAGCAGCCTGCCACAGCGCAGGCCGGGCCCACCCCGCCAGCCCACCAGCCCCAGGCCACGCAAGGTGGGGCTCCCGCACCATCAGCCCCCAGCCAACCCACGGCCACGGCTCAAGCTTCTCCAGGCAACCACCTCAAAGCCAATCCACAACTGCCACCTGGCCCCAGAGAACATTCCAGAACATCAGAACACCTGAAGTCTCTCATCCGCTGGCAATGGTTACACCCCTCCCGAGCCCCTGGACGTCTCACTTCTTGTCCAAGGCGAGGGTGCCATGGCCCAGGCCACCTGTCCCCCGCCTCGCAGGGATCCAGCGCTGGGTCAGCCCTTGGCTTTGGCGTCCGGCACATCAGCTCCCACCTCTGATCAACTCGGCTCCTCCAGCCATGCTGAGGCTCCTGGAACCAACCCCACAGCTTTGCCAGCCTCCTGGACCCGGCTTCAGCGGCACCACGGCTACAGCCAAGCCTGACACCTGGAAGTCGGCCCCTTGCTGCCCTCATCCTCGGGGGTCCCTTCTTTGCAGGGCAGCCCTGGGACCCTTACCTCCAGCCCCTGCCAGCCCATCCGCACACCCCTGAGCTCAGCTCATGGCTCTCAGGGTCTCCAGCTGAGTGCCACGTCCTGCGCTGGGGCTCCAGAGACCACGGGGCCATTTTTGAACTCGAGGATCTGGGGCTGTCAGCCCAGGATCGCCTGTGAACTCCTCTAACACCACTGGTGACTAACGAAGGCGGTGCACACACAGACAGACCGGCCTTGGGCTCTGCACCTGCATTTGCTCACTGAGCGTGGCCACCCCAGGCTCCTAGCATGGGAGGCCTCCAGGACCCGACCCCAACCTGGCTCTTCTCCCACCACTACACACACATGCGTACATGCTCACCGGGCACAGGGAAAGCGCACAGTGGGACCACTACCTCCCTGGACTTGCCTTTCTCCCAGTGTAGACGAAGACCCTGGGGAGATCAGTGATTCCCAAACCTGCCTAGGAACACATAGAAGTCTCAGGGAGGGTGCTCGCTAAAAAGCAGCTTCCTGGGGGCCCTCCCCAGCTCTCCAAGCACCCACAAATGTACTTCCAGGTTAACAGGCACTGACCCAGTTGATCCGAGTCCCCTGTGACCCGCCCATCATGGCTAACAAGCCTCCACCACAGCTGTGTGCCATTCCTGAGCCAACCACCTCCACCTGTGAGGATCGGCCTCGTCCTTCCAGACACAGAACCAAGGTCACGCCCACTGGGATGCCTGACTGCCCGCAGGACTCCCATTACTGCTGGTCCCTCAAGACCCACCCCCTACACCTGCCCCGCCCCGTGGCCCAGTGGGGCCAGATCCAGACCCCAGGCCTCCCCCAGCCCAGCTCGCTGACTCCCAGTCTTCAGAAAGGCCCAGGTCTAAGAGGAAGTCCACACTGACCTCGGGAGCCCTCGGCTCAGGCCGGACAGCAGGACCCGCCGTCCCTTCCTGCCTCGTCAGCTGGAACAGGCCACCTGCGCCCGCCTCTGTCCCCTCAGCACAGTCACTGTCACACCACCTGCACCCTGCCTGAGCCTTTCCCTGGGCAGCAGGCAGCTTAGCCCAATTCTCAGGAGCACGGGCCCCGGAGCCCATCTGGGCTTCAGCCCTGGCTTTCCACCTTCCCTGCTGGGCGAGGCCTCTGCCTGCCTGCACCAGCCTTTCCTCCCTAAGGGGGCTGAATTTTTTTTTTTTTTTTTGACAGGCAGAGTGGACAGTGAGAGAGAGAGAGACAGAGAGAAAGGTCTTCCTTTGCCGTTGGTTTCACCCTCCAATGGCCGTTGCGGCCGGCACACCGCGCTGATCCGATGGCAGGAGCCAGGTGCTTCTCCTGGTCTCCCATGGGGTGCAGGGCCCAAGCATTTGGGCCATCCTCCACTGCACTCCCTGGCCACAGCAGAGAGCTGGCCTGGAAGAGGGGCAACCGGGACAGAATCCGGCGCCCCGACCGGGACTAGAACCCGGTGTGCCGGCACCGCAAGGTGGAGGATTAGCCTAGTGAGCCGCAGCGCCGCCCCTTATTTTAACACCTGCCTCCTCCGGCTGTCATGAGGCTTAAGGGGCTTTATCCATGAGAAGTGTTCAGAGCAATGCCTGGCACACAGTAGGGACTCAATAAATAGCATAAATGCTATCCAAGATCCCCGACTGGCAGGGCAGGACACAGCCCCAGCTGAGAACAGTGAGGAATCCCCGCCTCAGTTTTCTGTCCTCGAAAATGGGGGCAGATGCCTAGGGAGACAGACAGACACGTGCCCGTCCCTCTCAGAGGGACCCGGCTCCCCTTGTGGAGGCCTCGGAGCTGGCTCGCTCCCGGAGGCTCACCCCTGCTCCGGCGCCGGGCCACAGCTCTCGCCCAGTAATTACAGAGGCCTGAGAGCCTGGCTCTGCTGACCTGGCTCTGGATGGCGAAGCCCGGCCGGGAAACCACAGCCTGTCCTTGCCGGCACCCCCACCAGCCGAGGCAGCCCCCGGATCCAGGGACCCCCACCCCACCCCGAGCTTCCACAGGGCAAGCAACGTCCTGCTCCCAGCAGCCAGGTGTGGCCACTGCTCTGAGCCCCAGGGTGCCCATTTGAGAAGGAGCCCGGGAGTCCTGTGCACCCTGCTGGGTACCTCCCTGCATCCGAGTCTGTTCTGCAGGCTCCGAGGTCCCTGCTTCTACACTACCCTGCAGATCTGGGTCACTACAGCCGGGACAGCGCACTGGGGACCTCTGACGGCCCATGAAGATGAGGCCCCCAGCCCAGAGTCCCAGCCCCTTAGAAAAACAGCCCTTGCTCCGCCAGAGCTCTGCCCAAAGACCACCCCCGCCCCAGCCCTGGAGAGGCACCATCCCCCAGCCCGGCGAGCCCTCCCTCTTCCCTGTGTCTCCAAGCCAGGGTGGGCGGGGCCGGGTTGCCGGGCCTCTGTCCTGCACTCCTAGTCTATCATTTGGGGCTGGTTTCCTGGAACCAGACTCGGCCTTAGCAATTTGGGGGCTTTGCACAGCCGCTCCTTTCCCTGCTCAGCCTCCCCGGCCCTGTGCTGGTCCGGGCACTCCCAAGATCGCCAGGGGCCGGGTGCAAGGAAGCTACAGCCTCAGCCTGACCCGCAAGGGTGTGGCAGAGGCTTGATGGAGAGGGCGGGGAAGAGGTAAGACCTCTTCGCAGGCCACACCCACACGCCTCCAGCTCCCACTTCCCAGATGGAACGCTGGGATTCAGAAGGTGAATGGGACTGAGGCCATAGGCCCTGGCAGGAGCTGGGCTGTGCTCATCACCTTCAGCCCCCAAAGAGGCTGCAACTGCCCTCTGCCCAACCCCGACCCCAGCTATCCTCACGTGGGTCTCAAAACAATCACGTGACCAGTTAAGGCCGCGCTCCCCCAGGCACAGCCCTTTACAGTATACAAAGCCTAATCATGCCTCTCCGGGCCCCTCTCAGCAAACCCGTGCCTGGCCCTGATGAGGACCACAAAGAGCTCCTGGAACTACAAGGCCCGGTGCACGGAGGCCCCATCCAGTTCTCTAAGCAGACTGAGGACCGGGGAGGGCGGCAGGAGGCCAGGGCTCCATCCCCAGCCGCCAGGCTCTGGCTCGGCCCTTGCTCCTGCTTGTTTCTTGCTCTACTCTCAGTGCATCTGCCGTCAGCCGTGGCTCTCCCGGGACCCCATTCATCAACTCCCAGCCACCAGGAGAGCACGCGGCCTCTGCTTCACACAAGCAGATGACAAAATCATCGATCGTGGATTCAGAGATCAGAGAGGGTCAGGGTGCGCCTCAGGTTGCACAGCAGGGCTGGCCAGCCCTCGACCTCAAGTGCAGGGAAGTCACTCTGTGGGGTTGCGGGCGGAGGGACCCATTGTCAGGGCCGAGGACTGGGCAGACAGGGACTGCCGCTGGCCATCTCTTCCGTTTCCTTCCCAGAGGCTCATTGTATGCCCTGTTTGAGACAAAGGGGCCGCGCCAGCCCTGGCCTTGGCAGCAGGGGCCTGGTCTTTATCCTGGGCCATCCGAACCTACCAGTGCTCATTCAGCCCACTGGGTCAGCTAGGGCTGGGCAAGTCTGCCACTCAGTCACCAAGGCCCAAGACCATGCCAGCCTCCATGCATGTGGGAGTCACTGTTATGACCAGCCCAGCCCAGCCCCTCAAGGCTGGAGGGGGAGGGAGACCGGAAACGGGGATGAGAGCTTTGATGGAGAGGGGACAGGGTGTGGCTAAAACCAGGAGTCAGCCTAGAGGCCTGGGGAGCTTCCCGACACCTGCCAAGACCCACCAGGGGAACTTGAGGCTGGCAGCTGGTTGTCCTGGGGGAGGGAGGAGCAGGCAGAGCAGACCAGCACACCAGAGCTCCTGAGGCCTGCTGCCCCGATGCTCCCCTTGGGAGTGAGATCTGGACCACAGCGAGGGAGGGGCAGAGTCACCCCCGTGCATTCTAAGACCTGGGCACAGAGCACAGCTGGCCCAGGCGGGCAAAGCCAGCAGTGGGAGGCTCAGCCCAGGAGACAAGGCTCACCACGATGCCCAAGGCTGGGGCGCAGGCAGCCAGCCTTCTCTCTGCCTCCCTCATCCTCACCTCCTGCTGGGGATGCCTGCCGGGCACACTCACCCCCCCTCCAGGGGGAGGGAGGGAGGGACAAGAGCCGCTTCCTTTTATGCAAGGGATAGGACCTTGTGCTCTGTGAGCAAGGCAGCCCCCCGCTCAGCCCAGGCCGTCACCTGCAGCCTGCCTGTCCCATTCACGACATGGGAAACCGAGGCACAGGCCAGGGCCAGAAGCAGCCTGGCAGTGAGTGTCAAGGCATTTTCCTGGGCAGGTCAGCAGCACCATGGGCAGGGCAGCTAAGGGGCAGTGAGGAGGAAGCAGGGCAAGGAAACAGACAGCCGGCTGGCAGCCAGGCAGGCGGACACTGGTACCCTGGCTCACCTGGGGGTGCACTCTCCTGCCCCCATCCCTTAGACCCAAGCTGGGACTTCCCCACAGTACCAGGCCAAGGCCCCCCAAAGGGCGGAGCTGAAGGTGGCAGTCCTCATCCAGAGAGAAAGCCACAGTGCCTCAGTTCCCCCACCTGTCAGCCCGGGACAGACTCATAAGCCAGAGGAAAAAAGAAGTCCAAGGAAGAGGGAGCCCCAGCCTGGCAGCTCCTCCTCCTACGCTGCCTCAGCTGTTCGAGGGAAGCCCCCACGCCCCACCAGGCCTGTGTTCCTGGCTGGGTCCCTGTGCTCATCTCTCCTTCTGGGCTCGTGTGAGTGAGCCGTTGCCATGGATACCGATCTCAGCTTCTTTGGCAGAAAAGGACTCCCCCAGGGCAGGGCTCTGCCTCTCCTGGCCAGCCCCCACCCCGCCCAAGCCGAGTGCCCAGTGCGCCACGGGCTGGATCAAAGGAAAGAACACAGGTCGGGGAAGGGGACAGGTGCCCCTGAGAAGGCGGGGAAGGGCTTAGTTCTCTCACATAGTCACTCATTTACCAACCGTAATCACAGCCCAGGCTCCCTCCTGCAAAGCGCCGCCACGTCCGCCCTCTGCTCTGCTGGGAGCCACAGGGGCAGAGGTCTCTCTGGTGGCAGGAAGGAGAGGCGGCAGGCTCAGGGCTGGGGACCCCAGCCTGAGGAGTCCCTCTTCTGCCCTGGCAGCCAAGGGTGGGCTCAAGGGGGTGGCTGCCACAGGGAGCCCGGGAGCAGGAGCCGGGAGCCCGAGGGAAGCTCAAACCACCTGCGCCAAGTTGAAATGCAACTCACCTGCCCAGGAGGGCGTGCACTTGCCCCTTCCCAGCCCAGCAGCGGGGCACACCCCCACCTCCCTGCACTGGGTGAGCCACGGACCTCTGGACGGCAGGGCCTGGTCCGCACGGGGAGGCCTCTGGACGAGGTCTGTGGCCTACCGCAATGTCAGCCACCTGAGGCAAGGCTCATTAGCAGGAGCCAAGAGAGCCTGGCCCTCCTCACCTGCCCTCGGGAGGTTCTCATGGGGAGCAGGAGAGGCCGTAATTAGCTGGGTGGCACTGGGAAGGCTGGGGCAGGAGCTCCTCACGTCCCAGGCTGCAGAGCTGCCCCGCTGGAGAAGGGAGGGGTTTGCAAAGCATCCTGAAAGGGACGGTCATCGACACAGACGAGCAAGGCAAGGGCGGTGTGGCCCGCGGCACAGCTTGAGAGAGAGAGCATGAAAGAGAAGGCGGCATCTGGGACGCCCTCCTGGGAGTCTGGCCTCCTCCCAGGTGTCTCAGAGCCCCTCCCATTCATTCTGCTCAGCCTGGGGGGCGGAGAGGGGAAGCGATCACACAGAAGGCACGGGTGGCGTCTACAAGGGCACACAGCTGGTGGGCTGCAGAGCCCGGGCTCGACCCTGCCCTGCACCGGCCACTGTGACCTTGACAAGCGCTGTGAAGGTAAGACACACGCTGGCTTTGCAAGACTTGCTGTAGAAAAGAAGGCAGAATCCCCGATTAATAGTCTTCATGTTGATTACATGCTGACATATGAGAGCGACCCTGAGTTAAGTATAATATAGGATGAGTTGTACTGCACCTATTTCTTGGACTTTTTAAAAATCTGGCTACTGAAAATGTCAAATTAACATGTGGCTTGCGCTAGATTCCCTTTGGACGGAGCTGATCTATACCATAAAAAAAATGTACAGTAAGGATTTAAAGAATGAGAACCCGCCCCCCTCCCAGTTCTTGGTGGGGCAGCTGGGCCGCAGTGCGAGGTCTTCAGGGGCCAGGTGAGCACACTCATCACAGGGCATGCATGGAGCAGTGGCCTGAGTCCCTGCCTCTGGCCCGGGTGGGCGTCAGCAACAGGTGGGCTCGGGTCCGGGGTGAGCACTCCCCCGGCACTGGCAGAAGACACACCAAGCCCTGGTGGTTACCATGGAGACCGTAAATATTCCTAAAAACTGAACGTGGTGGTGGGGGGTGGATAAGGGAGTTTACTATAGAGAAAGGGAGAGAGGGAGGGAGCCAGGCTTATCCGGAAAGGAAATCTGTGTGTGTCGGGGGTGGGGTGGGGCAGGCAGGGACGCACAGCCGGGCGGTGTTTGCACAGGGCTTTCCGGCCCTTCCTTCGCTGCCCCACGCCCCTTGGAGCCACTGCCCCCCAGCACTCCCTTGTCAGCGCCCCAGCAAGCTCCTGTGTGTTCCCCCATTCTGACAGCATGACACTGGGGCCCAAGTCAAGGTAGGGGCAGATAAGCACCCAAGGCCCCTGGTCCCTGCCTCTGCCCCTGCCCCTGGCAGAGCTAAACAGAGCTCCCCCAAAAACACCGGCTGGGGTGCGCTGGGGTGCGCTGGGGTGCGCTGGGGCGGGAGGAAGCCGCGCCATTCTCTCCCCCAGGCACGGGCTGACGGGTCCACCTGGCACCAGACGGGCCCTCCCGACCTTGGCTTCCCCACATGTGTCCTGACCACAGGCCCCCAGTGTCCTCTGACTTCTCCCCACAGGGTGGCACCGAAGCTCCCGGGCCCCACACGCCACGGAACACAGGTGGCAGGGCTTGGTACACTTGTACACTCTGCACACCTCTCTCCTGAGACCAAAGCCCAGAGCCACCTGGGGAGGGTCCCCCAGAGACTGACACTGCTGCTACCTCTCTACAGCTCCCTCCAGTGGAGGGGTGAAAGGTCAAGGGTTTGGAACTCAGGAACGGGGAAGTAGGGAGCTTCCTCCCCTCCACTTGACTCCAAACTCCATTCAACTGAGGCGGCTGCTGAGACACTGAGAAAGGCACCCAGGGGCAGGTGGTCTACGCCAGGGCTCTCTTCTCAATCATCACAGAGTTGTCTTTAGGGTCTATCCAAAATTTTCTGTCTCTCTGGCAGGTCCTGGGCCAGCACGCCAGGTATCTAGTACCTGGCCCCCTCCCCACCTCCAGGCCAGCCAAGCCAGCTGCCTTTCTACTCAAAGCTACACCATTCCCAATCCGGACAGCTCTGCCTAGGGCAAGTCTCCTACCCCTAGACCCCTGAGAAGCCCAAGAGGAGAGCAGCAGGAGGAATCCCCAGGGCCCCAACCATCTCAAGGGATCCAGGGATCAAACAACTCAGCAATGGGGAAAGAGATGCAAACAGAGACCAGCCCAAGGTCACACACCAAGTGCATTGGGGGCATATCTGAGCCTGGAGCCCCATTCTTCCATGGATCCTGGTCCCATGCTCAAAACTGGTTCCCCAAGACGGGGCCCACCTTCTCCAGCCCCCCAGCCCCAGGCCCCAAGCGTCACGGAGCAGAAGGAGACGTCTTCAGGCCTCCAGCTCCGGCCAGCTGCAAACCGCATCTTGGGTCCCCAGGCGCCGCGGACCCGCCCCGCCCCTCCCTCGGCTCCCGCAGGCCAGAGCCTTTATCAGCCACGCGCTCACACACACAGCGGCGCCGCCACGCGCGCGCACACACCCGGTCTCCCCGGCGCACACTCGCAAGGGGCGCACACACTCGCCGCACGCACGCGGGGGGAGGGGGGGTGGAAGCGACGGAGGAAGGAAGGAACTGACTGGCCATGGACTGACCGACGGCCTGGGCTAGGGGAAGAGGAGCAGAGAAACCTGCGGCTGCGGCGGGAGGGGGGCGCGGAGGCAAGAATGCAGAGCGGCGGAGGAGACTGGAGGACGACGGATGGACCGGCCAGGCTGGCGGGGACGCGCCGGCTGCTCCAGGGGTGGGGACGCCTGCAACCTTTGGCCCTTGGAGCGGTCGGGAGCAATGGCTCTGGATCGACCCCAGAAGCTCGGAGACGTCACTTGCCTGGTTGTACCTGAACAGAGAGCCCTTAGGGACTCCTCGCAGGGCTTGGATAAGGTGGCCTGGACCCCAAGTTCCCCTGGGACACCTCGTAGCAGGGGCGGGAGCCGGGTAGGGGGTTCGCTCACCTGCCACGGTGTACCTGTCCAGGTAGTTGAGCACGTTGCCCAAGCTGAGGATGGCGGCTGCTGCCCCCCGACCGCGGCCCAGACTGGCCGGCTTGGGTTGCTGTGCGCTGGGGCCCTTGGAGGCAGCTGCGCAGCTGGGGGTGCCGGGGGTGCTGGGAGGTCCGGACGGGGCCCGCCTCACGCTACCCGACAGGGTCTGCACCTCATCGTCGGCGGGCACGACTCCTCCAGCGCCGCCCGCGCCCCGCGCCCCGCAGCAACCGCCCCCGCCAGCCCCTCGCTGCGCCCCCCGGCGCCGGCGCCGCCGCTCCGCGTCCGCCTCCTCCTCCTCCGCGCCGCCCGCCGCCGCCGAGGCGCATTCCAGGCACATCATGCCGGCCGGGATCGGGGCGGCGGGGGGCGCGGAGGGCGCGGAGCCCAACCCGGGCCCGCTCAGAGCGTGCGTGCGTCGCTGAGCCGCCGCTGCACCATCCCGGCCGGTCCCCGTCGGCTCCTCGCTCCGGCTGCGGCGCTGCCACCGTTCGGCCCTATGCGCCGCCTTAGCTGCCGCGGCTGACAGCTGCGGCTCGGCCCCGCCCGCCAGGCCCGCGCCCAATCGGCTCCGGGCTCGGGCCACAGCCCCGCCCCGCACGTGCTGCCCCGGGGGGTGGGGGCGAGCGGGCCGCAGGGCCCCTCCCGCCTGACGGGGGCGCAGTCACGCCGGGAGCCGTGCGGCGGCCGGAGCCGGCGAGCACCCGGGGCGGGTGGGCCGAGCGCTGCGGGCCTGAGAGTGGAGGCGCGGGCGGAAAGCGGGACGCCCCCGTACCCACTGCGTACCCTCCGCCCAACCCCAGGGGACTCCTGGCCCATGCTGGGAGAGGGCTCAGGGCTCGAGCCTAGGGTATCTGGACAGCCTGGAGGGAAGGGTCTCAGACAGTTGAACGAGGAGCCCCTCTTGGACAGCCTGTGGCGCTAACAGCTGCTCACACGGCCTGCTTTAATTGGTTCAGGAAGGGCTGCCTAAGAACCACGGAGCAGGACTGGCGAGGGCTTGGCCCAGGAGCCAGCCCTCCACCAGGCAGGGAAGGTTGTGTGTCGCCCCGGTCCCCAGGGAACCTAGGATCCAGCTCTCAGGCTCCCCCGTGCCCATTCCAGCGTGCACCCCCAGATCCTGTGCCAGATCCTGGCCCCTGTGCCACAGAGTGGCAGCCCCTGGCAGGAGAAACAGGGCTCCCATGGGCACCCAACAGAAACCAAGAAGGAGCCTCTCCCACCCAGGCCTCAGACAGCCATCTGTGCGCTCAGGGGAGCACAAAGCCCTGGGTGGAAGACGCAGCTGGGTCCCAGGCCACCACGCTCTGGACAAGACACCCTGCTGTCTCTCGGGGTCTTGGCTCCTCTGTCTGGGGTTAGGTGGGAGGGTGGGACTCGGCAGTGTGGAAGCACAGGAGTGGTCACTCTGTCTCCTCTGGAGAGTGGTGGGGTAGTTTGTGGGCTGGTGACCACCACAATCCATCTCAGAGGTGCCGTGACACTCCCCCTGCCCCTACTCTTCCCACATTCTTCTCTTTGGGGCTTCGATGGAAATTAAAAGCCTGCAAGAAATAAAATACAGAGGATGGAGTGTTAGACCTGGCTAGAAATCTGGCAAGTCCCAGGGCACGGAAATGACTCCATCGCTGGTCAGAGGCAGGGCAGGAGCTGACCCAGGCTCGGACAGCATCCTCTAGGGCTGGGCGCTTACATCACTGCAGGCTGCTCCCGAGCCCGTGTCCACCGGCAGGTGCATCATGCGAAGGTGTTGGCCGCAGTGAGTCATGGCATAGCCAACCTGTGACATAGCGCGAGGCACCCGGCGCACAGTCTCTTGTGAGCAGAGTGAATCCTCAAGCTGGTGTTTCTTGGCGCCTTCGAGGTGTATTTTAAATTCTGCAAAGTGACTAAAAATATGCTTCAGCATGTTGGGTATGAATGGCTGTGACAGGAGGGTTAGGAAAACAGATTTCATTCTGAGAATCGCCTGCTGCCTCTTTCCAGCTTGCTGACCTGGACCTGCAAATAAGATGGGGGGAGTTGCACCAGGTGGCCTGGGATGACAGGTGACCAACAAGCAAGGACGGGAGAAGGAGCTCCTTGGGACTAGAAGGGGACCCCCAGCACTGACCTCTGTAACTGGAGGACCATTGTGGAACTGTGTCTGGTGGAGAAGAAGGTATGACCACACTCTAAGCCCAAATCCGAGGTTCCTCTCCTTCCCCCCAAAATTCATCCTGGCCAGGGAGCAAGTTTTAGTCCTGGACTGGAAAGGAGAGACTTCTCTTTCCACAGCCCTCCCTCTCCTGCGCTGGGTGTGTGAGTCCCAGAGCACGGGACAGAGGCAGAGTTCTAAGCCTTCGGATTTGGAGAGCTTCTGAGCTGCCATCAAGCAAGTCAGCAGCTCCCACTGTGGGGGGTTTCCTGGAGTCTGAACTCAATGTCAGTCTCTCGAGTGGGTCCTTACGTGAGTTGAGGGCCACCACGTGCAGGGTGATAGGGAGGATGAGAAGCCCTTTCTGGCTGAGTGGCCCTAAGAAAATCATGGTGGTCTTCTGGGAGCCTTTGTCAGTGCCGTGAGACCACCGGCTGTTGCCAGTTCTTATCGCCAGCTCCTCGATGATGGGACTGAGACCTGGGAACTCGATGATGGAACTGAGAACCAATGTGCCCAAGGTCGCATACCTAGCGAATGATGGAGCCTGGACTAAGCCTAGGTGTGTCTACCTCCTAACCCATTACTTCCTCTACCGCCCCACAAGGCTACCCTCAGCTTCTGAGGATTCAGTTTCAACATAAAGAGAAGCTGAACTCAAGGTTGGCTATGCGTCACTTATCAGGTCCAGATCATAACCTTGAGACAAATGGAGCGCAGGATAGTCATGGTCATTATTCTAAGGGCAAGGTCAAGGGTGAGGATATTGGGGAAATGGTGGGGTTTCTGTGCTGTGAGACCTTCAGAGCCTTTCCTGGGACAGGGTACATGGGGAGTCTCCCAGAGGGAGGTATTGGCTGCCACGTTCCCCAGCGTGCTTGGTGGCAGGGCACACTGTGGGATTAGGAGTCCGGTCCACACCCCCGGAGCCCATTGTCCTGCATGTGAGTGTACCCAAAGCTCAGGCCTCGCCTTCCTGTCTCCATGGCACCCTCGCCCTTGGCAGCCCCTCACTCATGCCTGGCTCTCAGTGACCACCCTGTGCTCAGGACCTCCACCACTACACACGGCTCCTCGCCTCTAGCACCAGACCCACCTCATCTCCTGCACATTCCCCTCAGATATCCCACAGGCACCTTGAGCTCAGTGCATCCAACACGGACCTGCTCCCGCCCCGGGGCATTTATCTCTTGACAAATGGCAGCATCACCCACATTGTCACCAAGCAGGAAACGTGGGAGCTGTTTCGGACTCCTCCTTCAACTCCCACGTCGAGGGCCTGTTGATTTTTTTTTTTTTTAATATCTTCCAACGTGCCCATCATGACCAACTTAGCTCAAACCTCTCTCCGTCTCACTTGGACCCTTATAAAGCTCAACAGCACCTGCTCCAGCGTCCTCTCCAGTCTTTTCTCCATGTTTCTTGCCAGTAACTTTCTAAATCATGCATATGAGCCCATCACTGTCTTGCGCGAGCCTTCCTATGGGTCCCTGCTGCCTACAGGTTTGCGATGTCCTTAACTCGATCTCCAGGACTCTACATAGCCCTTCCTGGACTGGGATGGTCTCCAGTCTCACCTCCCAAAATTACTCTCTACCACCCTGAACATGGAGCTCCGAGAAGGAACGCATAGTGACTGGATCCAGGGCAGGGGGCAAGAATCAGGACACTTGTTTATAGTCCCTGCCCTCACTTGTCCTACTGATGCCTTGATGGTTCAGGACCACGGACAGCATCACCTGAGCAACCCCCTCCCCGGACCCTTTAGTGGTGCTCTGCCTCTGCTGCCCACCTGGCTCATTTCTCCCACCTTCAACTCCAGAAACTATATGCAGGGGCCAGCACGGTGGTGTAGTGGGTAAAGCTGCTGCCTGCAGTGCCAGCATCCCATATGGGCGCCAGTTCTAGTCCTGGCTGCTCCACTTCTGATCCAGCTCTCTGCTATGGCCTGGGAAAGCAGTAGAAGATGGCCCAAGTCCTGGGCCCCTGCAACCATGTGGGAGACCCAGAAGAAGCTCCTGGCTTCAGATCAGCACAGCTCTGGCTGTTGTGGCCAACTGGGGAGTGAACCAGCAGATGGAAGACTTTTCTCTCTCTCTCTGCCTCTCCTTCTCTCTGTGTGCAACTCTTTCAAGTAAATAAAAAATCTTTTAAAAAGAAAAGAAAAATAAGCTATGTGAAGACACTGCTTCCTCCAGGAAGCCTTCCCAGACACCTGGACCTTCAGTCACTTCCTCCTCTGGGCTGTTGAGTAACCTGTGTATCCCTACAGCATGCCAGACTCATTATGCTGATTATGTTTGTACAGGAGTCCACCCCTACTCCCCGCTACCAGCCTGGGAGTCTCGAGGGCCCATAGCCTGTCTGATTCATCACCCCGATCTAGTGCAGAGGAGATGCTCAGAGAATGTTTGTTGATTGAATGAGTAAATGACATTTCGCAGGTGCTCAGGAAATGTGTGGTGATTTGCATCATGTGTCTGCTGCCGAGTGACTCAGAAACCAGCCAGATCCCTCTCCCGGCCCCTCTAAAAAAGGCATTTTTCTCCCTGATCGCCTCCACCCTCTGTTGGCCTCCACCTGCTGTGTGCCTCCACCCTTTGATTAGCCTTCCTCACGAATCGTCACCCACGGGTGGAGAGAAGGCACCGCTTCTCTGCTCCTGCTGTTGCCAAGCTGCGGGCTTGTTGGAGCCCCCAGCCCCGCCCCCAGCCTGGGCCTGCCTCACGAGCTTTGCTCAGAACACTCCGTCTCTGCTCCCCTCCCCTGCTCCAAACAGATGGCTCCGAGTCCCCCACGAACACAGAAGTTCCTATTCTGTCATTGGAATGTTTATAACATGCTCTAAATTCTAGAAGCTTCAGTCTCCTTTGATCGTGGACTCACATGATCAGAAACGAAGAATCTCTTCAAGGACGCTGAGTCCAGCCTCTTCTCTGTTCCATGGAGAGGCCACCTCTTAGACAGGGCCAGCGACCTGCCCCAAATTATTGCAGTGGGCATTTTGTTTGGGGTTTTTGTCGCTTTTTTCTTTCATTGCTGTTATGTTTTGATGATCAGGATGCGTTCCCCTTCCTAAGAGCATTCTGCTTTCTCAGTCCTCACCCTACTGTAAATCAAGCCGTGGGCATGGGATCCGAGGCAGCCCAGCTGGACTCTCTTGCCCAGGGCTCTAAATCTTGAGTAGGTGGTGAGAGAATAGGGGGAGAAAACACGTGGAGCTCTGGCAAAGACTCCCAAATGCAATGGTCTGGGAACCCTGGTTGCCAAGTCTACCCTTCCCATCCATCCTGTGAGCTCCTAAGGTGCTTCCAAGAAATCTATCCTGTGTAAGGCATTGCTGTCATGTGCAACCCACAACCCAGATGGATGCAGCCACGCAGAAGGAGCACATGCTCCCAGCTCCAACTCTAGAGGCTGCGTTAGCTCACACCACCTCGCACACCCACCCAGGCGGGCAGGGAAGTCACTCACTGGGGCAGGAAGGAGACAGAGAGATCCACAAAGACTGCTGTTGTGAGGAGCAAAGCCAGGAGCGGGAAGCAGGAATCCAGATGTACACACCCACCCCCCCAAAGCCTCATGTCAGAGTGGAGGAGCGCTTTTACCAACAGTCGCAAAACACACTCTGGCAGGCTCACACACCAACACAGAGATGAGCACGTGTGCAGGTCATGCACACGGACAGGCACACCTGCCTGCCAGGATGACACCTGGGGGCGGGAATGGGCTGCTGTGTGTGTGTGTGTGTGTGTGTGCAGAGTAACTGACGTGTGAGGGAGCGAGGTCAGGCAGGAGCATTTGTCCGGCCGAGCAGCATTCTTCCTGCTGTTGACATTCCCAGCAAACAAGCACAGAGCCTTGGCGACTGGGCTTACCCAACCAGTGCCCTTCAGGCTGGGAGGACGGGTTCCAGTCACCAGACTCCAGCACTCCAGCCTGAGTGGCCTCAGCCCATGGTGACCGGCCCCAAAGAGGCAGGAAGTGGGAGCTGAGCAAAGCGGGGGCCTGGGCTGGCTGCAGGGGAGACAGGGGTCTCTGTCAGCCCCAGGGCCCACCAGTCCCAGAGCTCCCAGCTTGCCCCAAGCCACTGTGGACAATAACACCCTACAATATCCCAGCTGGGAAGCACCACCTTGCCCTTGCAAATGTCAGAACGCACTTGAGCCAGAAGAAACGACCCTGGGTACCAGGATGAGAGGCCCAGCTCCTCAGCTGGCATCTGAAGTCCCTCTGGCCCCACAGGTCTCTCTCACCCCCTCCCCCTCCTCTCTGGCCACACCACATCCCTCCATGACTCATTACACACCTGCTACTCCCCCGGCCCTTTACCTGTCCTGTTCCCATGCCCAACACCTCCTCCCAAGCCACTCCTTGAAGGCTTCTGGGAGACATGGGACGTGGGGCCCCTTCCTCTGCCCATAGGCGTGCCTCACTTGGCCTAGGCCAGCGCTTGCTGCGAGGCCCAAGGGCAGGGTTGGAGTCTGGTTCACCTTCCGACACCTTGCCGAACCCCCACTGATACACGTTTGTGTGAATGAGGTTTTGGCCTTCCCTCCTAGCCGCTGGCCCCTGGCGGGGGAGCGCTCGTGTGGGTTGAAACCCAGCCTAGAAAAGCCACAGCCCACATCCCACTCAGCTAGAGCTGGGGAGTGTGTGGCTCTGAGAGAGCCAGAAAGGGTGCGGGTCGCTCACCGTGTGCGTCCTGAGAGGGCCCAGGGCGTCCCAGCTTGCAGCACAGACAGACCACCTTCTCAGCAGAGACCAGATAGCTGCATGGATCCACTTCCTGGTCACTTTGCTGCAAGCCCTTTTCATGAGCTCCAAGATGCGCACCAAGGGGCTGGTGAGCCTGGGGACGCCGGCTCCCAAGGGACAGCTGGCACTGGGAGGCAGGTGTGCGCTGAGCAGGAGAGCTGGGGCCTGTTACAACCAACAGGCCAGGCAGACCCTACAGGAGGCAGGGGCCGCGCCGAAGGCTGGGTCCCCGCTCTGCCCACAGCTGCTGCGAGGCAGGCAGTGCCCAGCCTGGTGAAGGTGGCGATCACAAGTGAGCGAGTGACGGCCTGGCGGGGCTCCAGCGGCGCAGAGCGCCGGCTCAGGGCTCCCGGGGAGAAAGAGCACGCCTCCCCGCTGCTGCCCGCCTGGAAGCTGCTCATCTCCTGCCGGGCCGCTGGGCCCAGCTGCTCCAACCCAGCGCCAGGCGAGGGTCCCGCAGAGCCGGCCCCTCCCCACAGGCTGTGCTGGGGTCAGGGGCATGCGTGGCGGGGGGGTGCAGACCAGAGCATGGTCAGGAGAGCGCCTGACAGCTGCCAAGCCCTCCACATGGCTGTGTGTGCAGCAGGTGCTCGGAGCCCCTGGTCCACACCAGCCGCCGAGCAGAAGACCATGTCCAAGACCACTTTTGTTCAGAGATAAATTCTCTCCGAGAGGCTTCCTGTGCCCTTGTGACCTCAGAGACTGCAGAAGCTGGGTCAGACTGACATGTCCAGTGTGGGGACCCCCCCCCCCAATGTCCCTACTTTAGAGGCCATCCTGCAGCCATGTCCTGGGCCCGCTCCTCCTCCCAGCAGAGACACCGCAAGGCTATAAATTAAAAAGCCTGAAATCCATGGGCTTTGCACCAATCACACTTTAATCGGGGCCTGTCAGCAGCCAGGCTGAGACCCCAGCCTGGAGGGGCCTTGTGCCGGGAGCGGGCACAGGCCCAGGCCTCCCACAGAGGGTGCTGACAGCTCAATTCCCAGCCCAGCCACTGGGCCCTGCCAGCTCTCTAGCTGGGAGCAAAAATGCAGCAGGTGCAGCTCGGCCGGGCTCCCTGAGCCACAGCCAAAGGTGGGCAGAGGTGCGGCCGCCGTGGTGGCCACAGGCGAGGTGTGGCCGGGTAGGGCCTCAGGGGTCTTCTGTGGAGGCACCGGTGCCAGAGAGCAGGCGTTGGCTCTCCACGTCCTTGTGGTCCTGGGTCCCTGTGGGAGGAAAGACGTTCAGCCAGCCCCAGGGGCAGGGGAGCTTTGGGACCAGGCTGGGCGCTATCTGTCAGGAGACCCTCTGGGCTCCGTTGTGAAATGTCCCAGCCCCGACTCTTTCACGCTGCGTTCCAGGCCACCACTGCTCCCCGCTGGATGGCTCCAGAACCTTCTGTGGCCTCTCTGCAGCAACACTGACCCCCTACAGAATGTTCTCAATGAAGCAGGCAGGGCTAGGCTTTTACAGTGAAAATCAGGCCACCTGGGCTCCACAGCTGGAAATGCCACATGGACCGCCCCCCCCCCCCAAGCTCCCACCCCTTCCTGCTGCCAACACCCCTGTCACTGTCCCTCTCACTCCTACTCCAGCCACATTGGCCTCAGACACATCAGGTGCATTCCCACCTCAAGGCTTTTTGCACCTGCTGTTCCACAGTTTTCTCCCTTTCTCCAAATCTTGGCTCCAGTGTCACCAGTACAGTGACAGCCTCCCTGACCACTGAACAGTTCAGGGAGCTGGTGTTTAGCCTCGCAGTTAAGATGGCCACATCCTACATCAGAGCACCTGGGCTCAATTCCCAGCTCCAACTGCTCACTCCAGCTTCCTGCTGATGCAGACCCTGGGGAGGCAGCGGTGATGGCTCAAGTAGCTGGGGCCCTGCCACCCACAGGGGAGACCTGAACTGAGGTCCCAGCTCTCGGCTTCAGCCTGGCCCAGCTCTGGTAGTTGTCGGCACTTGGGGATTGAATTAGAAAATGGTATTGCGGGGGCTAGCACCATGGCTCACTTGGTTAATCCTCTGCCTGCGGCGCCGGCATCCCATATGGGGGCCAGGTTCTAGTCCCGGTTGCTCCTCTTCCAGTCCAGCTCTCTGCTGTGGCCTGGGAGGGCAGTGGAGGATGGCCCAGGTGCTTGGGCCCTGCACCCGCATGGAAGACCAGGAAGCACCTGGCTCCTGGCTTTGGATCAGCACGGCGCCGGCCATAGCGGCCATTTTGGGAGTGAACCAATGGAAGGAAGACCTTTCTCTCTGTCTCTCTCTCTCACTGTCTATCTCTACCTGTCCAAAAAAAAAAAAAAATGGTATTGCACGTCACCCCTCCCACACACTTTTTCTCCTTTCCTCTCTTTTTTAAGATTTACATTTATTTGAGAGCTGGAGTTATAGACAGAAAGAAAGGTCTTCCATACACTGGTTCACTCCTGAAATGGCCACAATGGCCAGAGCTGGCTGATCCGAAGCCAGGAGCCAGGAGCTTCTTCCGGGTCTCTCATGTGGTTACAGGAGCCCAAGCACTTGGGCTATCCTCTACTGCTCTCCCAGGCACATTATCAAAGAGCTGGATTGGAAGAAGAGCACCCAGGATTCAAACTGGCACCCATATGGATGCTGGCGCTGCAAGTGGAGGCTTTACCCACTACATCACAGTGGCAGCCCCAATTTTCCTGTTTTTAAAAAAAGGAAAAATAGGGCTGGCATTGTGGCATGGTGGGTTGAGCTGTTGCCTGATATGTGGGCATCCCATTTAAGCACCAGTTCAAGTCCCAGCTGCTCCACTTCCCATCCAACTCCCTGCTGATGCACCTGGGAAAGCAGCAGAAGATGACCCAAGTACTTGGGCCCCTGCCACCCACATGGGAGACCTGGATGGAGGTGCAGGCTCCTGGCTTCAGCCTGGCCCAGCCCCGGCCTTTGTGGCCATTTGAAGAGTGAACCAGACTTTCAAATATATATTTTTTTTTCTTAAATTTCAAGCTGCACCCACCTGCCCCTGGCCACTCCCTTTCCTGCTGTCTCTCCTTAGCACCTGGAACACATTAACCTGCTGCCTTCTCTGTTCCTGGTCTGTCCCCACTCACTGCTAGAGTGTCGACTCCATGAGGGCTTGCACTTGGCTGACTTCTCCCCCCCCCGCCCCCTCCCTCCACATCTGCAACCTTGCCTGGCACATGGCAGAGGTGTAATAAGTATTTCCTGAACGAACCAACAAGGGCCACGGGATCAGAGGCGGCTGGTACTCCCTGCCCCCGTGCCATTGAGCCCTGAGCCTGCCAAGGGTGTGGGGCTAAGGATACCTGTGCCAGGCTGCTGGGCCCGGATCTGGTCTCCCTCCAGGTGCTGCGCAGCCAGCAGGAAGCAGCCACCACCCAGGGCGATGACAAAGACGCAGCACAGGAAACTCTGTTGCAAGCTGAGGAAGCGCTGCAGGTAGGAGTCAGGGCGTCGGGCAAGCAGGACCCCGGAGATCTGCCAGGGAGGGGCGGGCTCAGCCAGGGCAGCCAGCCCCGCCCCCAGCCCCGCCCACCGCACGCACTCAGACACGCCTTACGAGTCCAGTGAGGGAGGGGCTGCCAGCGTCCCCCAGCACGTGGCCCACTGTGATCTGCAGCGCCCCTGCTGTCGCCCGGCACCTGGGCACCACCACGGACTGAAAAACACAGGAACACCAGGGAAGCCCCAGGGAGGGCACGGGGGTATCCCTCACAGCCGCCTCCTGTTCCCCACCTGCCAGGGGCCTGCCCCGAGCTGCAGCGGGCTGGCCAGGTGAGCGGGGTGGGAGGGAGCTCCCGCCCTGAGCATCCCCACGCCGAGCACTGGGCCCATCAGAGGCTCAGGAAGCACCCTAGTTCCACAGGATGGGGGGCTCCCTCCTGAGAGTTTGCTCTGTAACTGGGCACAGCGACGACCATGGCGATGGGGCTTTGCTCAGGAGTGCAGGAGGCAGCAGACTAGCAGGGTGACGTGTGGGTGCACAGCCAGGTGTGCAGGCAGCCGGGCTGGGGTGGAACAGAGGCTCGGGCCTCTCGGGGACTTCAAAGGCAGCCTCTGTGCCGGAGAGGACCCCACCCCACCAAGGAAGAGTGAGGGGATTAAGGCTAGAAATTCTGGGGTGAGACGCAGATCCCATCCACTCGCTGTGCACCTCTGGGCAAGTTTCTTCACCTCTCTGTGCCTTCATCGCCTCCTGTCCAAATGCAGGCAGTGATCTCCCTACCTGGAGGGTTAGTTCATGATCGTTACTCAGCTGGTATCCAGGGGCTCTGTGTGGAAATCAGACTGCAGGGGCAGAAGGCCACAGGGCATTTGAACCTGCTGTGTCCCTGTTGGCCTGCTCCCCCCACCCTGTCCCTGGCCACTTAGGGCTTGCCTTTGGGTCACCTCCTCTGTGAAGCCCTCTCAGAGGTCAGATGCCCATCCTGAGCCCTCACACCCCTAACAGGATGCCTGTCACCCAGCACCTGGAGGAATCCTTTCTTTGCCTCCACCTATCTCTTACCCTGTGTAGGCGCCAAAGCCCCTGTCCACCTTCCTTTGGAGTACAGCAAGGCAGGGGGCCCAGAAGGGATTCACTGAAAGTTTGCCATTCAGAAAAGTGGAACTTTCTAGAAGACTAGGCCCAGGAGAAACCCCACAGAAACAGCCACACGCTACCATTCACTGAGTGCTTCCCGTCGCATTTTATGTATCAACAACTCGAGTAACCCGGGAGGGAGATGTGTGCACTGGCTTAGGTCTTACAGATGAGGAAGACTTCCAGAGAGAGGCTCCGTCACTCCCCCGGCCTCCCTCCCGGGCCTGGCCTCTGGGACACCCTGCTCTTGTGAACAGCAGGAGCTGGCGTTTCCAGCATCACTTCTGAGTCTGTTGTACAAGGCGTGGAAGACGGAGAAAGACAAGGCCAAGTTCATCACTAGCACTGTAGACAGGAGAGAGCGGACTTGGTGACAGGCAGGCGCTGTGTCAGCCCAGGTATGCAGGTGGGAGCCCAGGGGACAGAGCAGAGGGGGCCGGGCAGAGGGGCAGCAGTCACCGCGGCCGGCTGGCATTCCTGGGGCCAGGTGGTGCGAGCGGCTGGGCTTTGTGCCCATCCCCAGACCTGGCCGCGGGCCCGAGAAGGGGCTGACCACAGCTTCCCAGCTTCCACAGGACTTCCTTCTCACCCCATAATTATGTGATTAGTCACTGGTGGCTCTAGGGAGACAGGCAGAGCTTCCTAGAGGGTGGCGGCCTTTAGAGGTCCCAAAAGGCGCAGGGCGGGGGGAGGGGAACAGGTGAGGGAGGGGCACTCTCTGGCCCCTTCTTCTCCTCCCAGGAGCACCAACCTGCTGGGCCTATCCTGGCTACTGCTGCTGCTGCTGCCAGTAGTGGGAAACAGAAGCGCCCCCGCTCCGTGGCCTCTCCTGGATCCTCATTGTCTCCATATAGCAGGGAGTGGGGACAAGGCTGGGCCCAGCAGCAGCTGGAGAGCCCAGGAGGTAATTTTAGAAATGAGAGGTTCTTGGGTTCCCAAAAATCCAGGCGCGCTCTATTATGAGACAAAAACACCTCTGTTTCTGGCTCTGCCTTCTTAGAAGAGCCATTCCCTTTATAGCCCAGGGCCAAAGCCAGCGCCCACCAAGGGCTTGCAAAAAGTCACCCGGCAACTGCCAGGTGCAGACTCCCTGGCAGCCTGCCTCCTCCTGCGCTCCCCCCCCCCCCAGCCCTGCAGCCAGACACCCCTGGGAGGGCGAGACAGACACCGAGCAGAGGCTACCTGGGGGGCAGGGGACAGGAGGGGGACAACAGGGCTGGCGGGGGGGTCTCCTGAGGACGTGGGAACCCCAGGGGACAGACCGGACAGAGGGAGTGCATGAACAGAGTGGGTGGGGCGAGCTAGCTCTGAGCCATCTGGGTGGGGTACAGACAGACAGCAGGGAGGGAGCTGTAGATTGGTGGGGGGAGGGAGTTGGGGGAGCACTCAGCCCAGGGAGATGGAGGCTCGGGAGGTCCAGATGAGCTTGGGGAGGCTGCCAGAGGGGGGTCCTGGCTGTGAGGGAGCCCCGAATCTTCATCCACAGAAAGTGCCCAGGAGCAGCAGTGGGAACTGTGCAGAGGCCGGTGGCCCCCGGAGGGCCAGCTCTGCAGCCCTGGGTCCTGCAAGGAGGCTGCAAGCATCACCGTGCTGAGTCAGCACCACTCGGCACCTCCTCTAGGAATGCCAGTCCCCAGCTGCCACCCAGACCCACTGAACCAGACTCCGAGGAGGGCTGGCCTCGCACCTGAACTGCGAACAGGCTGCCCCAAGCCGGGTCATCACGGATAGGGCAGACAGCCCGAGAGCCCCAGGGCCCCTTCTCCGGAAGAATCTGGATTCTCCTCCTTGTGGATAAAAGGCAGGGCTGATTTGAGGGCTGGTGAGGGCCCTGGTTGGCCTTGTCCAGGGAGCAGGGCTGGGGCCACTCCAGCCTGCCCCAGGGCCCCCGTGGACCTGGGAGACCTCCAGCCCCCACAGCTTAGCAGAGCCCCCACCTCATCAAGCCTTCCTGTCCCCTTCCCCTGCTTTCCCTCCCCACCCTCCTGAAGCCCTTGGCTGCCCCCCATCCCCCAGTAATGTGCATGAGGCAGGTGGTCACTCATTCCCTGTATACAGCCTGGGGTGTGATTGGTAGGAACCCACCACCTGACCCAATGTACAGTCGAGAAAATCAGGGCCCAGAGAGGTTAAGTCACTTGGCCAGGGTCACACAGTGGGAGCGGTGGGATTGGGAGCAAGAGCAAAGGAGCCGCGCTCCTCAGCTCTGCTACCCTCAGTCCCTCTGACGCCCTCCCCCAGGCTGACCTGCAAGCTCTCCACCCATTCCCCCATTAGCCCCTCATGGCTTCCTCTCTAGCTCAGAGCTGCCCTCGTGAAGGCCTCTACGCCCTCTGCTCCCTCCTCCTCTCCTTCTGCACAGCCTCCAAGGCCTCCTCACTCCCTCGGACTCCTGTCCAAAACGAAGCTCATCTCCTGCCCCAGGAGCAGTTGCAGCCAGCGAAGGAGGCTTGTGTCAGCTCTCTGCCACACAGTGTGGCCCCACACCCTGCCTGCCTGCCCTGTCCAGCCCAGGGTCCCAAACCTGCTCAGCCCCTACTCACGGCCCCTCTCCGTGCATTCTCCCCACCTCTTGAAAAGCAATACCATGGGGCTGGTGCTGTGGCGTGGCAGGTAAAACCAACGCCTGCAGCACCAGCATCCCATATGGGCACTGGTTCAAGTCCCGGCTGCTCCACTTCCAATCCAGCTCTCTGCTATGGCCTGGGAAAGCAGTAGAAGATGGCCCCTGCACCCACGTGGGAGACCTGGAAGAAGCTCCTGGCTTCTGTCTGGCTCAGCCCTGGCCGTTGCGGCCATTTAGGGAGTAAACCAGTGGATGGAAGACCTCTCCCTCTCTGTCTCTCCCTCTCTCTGTAACTCTGCCTCTCAAATAAATCAATAGGAGAGGGGGAGAAGGAGGGGGAGAGAGGGAGGGGGAGGGAGAGAGGGAGAAAAAGGGAACAGAAGAGCAGGGGAGGGGAGTGGAGGGGAGGGGGAAAGAAAAGCAATGCCAGCTCCCTGGGATCTTCTACTCTATCCAGGCTCCACCCCCTCTCCTCCCTGGTCCACGTGGCTTGGGGGTTGTCTGCACCCGGGTCCCTCCACATCAGACAGGGCAAGGGTCCCCCACCTGCCCCTCAGGCTCCTACCCCCCAAATGCAGCCAAGGGCTTCAGGAGGGTGGGGAGGGAAAGCAGGGGAAGGGGACAGGACGGCTTGATGAGGTGGGGGCTCTGCTAAGCTGTGGGGGCTGGAGGTCTCCCAGGTCCACGGGGGCCCTGGGGCAGGCTGGAGTGGCCCCAGCCCTGTTCCTTGGACAAGGCCAACCAGGTCCCTGGGCGGGTCACACCAAAGGGCTCCCAACTTCCCTCCCCCGCTGCCAGCTCACCCTCCTCTTTGGTGCTGCAGGTTAATCATTCTGGCAAGCACAGACCCTGGGAGGCACAGGTACCGTCCTCACATATCTGTGGGGCTGTCAGGTGGAAAAGGGAGCCGCACAGCAGGGGGCAGGCGGAGGAAGCCACGGGGGGCAGGCGCAGTGCCCTCTGAGCCGCCTGAGAGAGCACGAGCTATATAGGGGGGCGTGTTTGTCTCCCTGCATCAGAAGTGCTTCTGCAGCTGGTGCTGTGGCTTAAAGGGCTAAGCCACTGCCTGCAGCACTGGCATCCATGCTGGCATCCCATATGGGTACTGGTTCGAGTCCCGGCTGCTCCACTTTCAATCCCACTCTCTGCTATGGCGTGGGAAAGCAGCAAATGGTCCAAGTGCTTGGGCCCTGCACCTGTGTGGGAGACCCGGAAGAAGCTCCTGGCTTCAAATCAGCCCAGCTCCGGCTGTTGTGGCCATTTGAGGTGTGAGCCAGCAGATGGAAGGTCTCTCTCTCTCTAACTCTGTCTTTCAAACAAATAAATAATCTTTAAAAAAAAAAAAAAAGTGCTTTCCCTTTGTATAAACAAGGAAACCAAGGCCAGTCAGTGGGCCTGGGGCTGGGGCTAGGCTCCAGCCTTAGTCCCTCATCTGGAGGAGGGAGGGGCAGAAAGGACCCACGAGCCCTGCACCTGATTACCCAGGAGCCCTGGGCCATGTGGAGAGGGTGGAACATCTCCTCAGGGAGTGAGCATCCCGTCAACAGCAGTAATCAAGCAGGCCTCGTTGGATAACTGAATGGCCACCCATCCCCACAGCCCGGTCAGAAACTCAGAGCCAGGATTTCCTGGGGAAGGGAAGAAGAGACATGGAAAGCCCTGAGTTGTGATGAGAATCCTCGCCAGCGTTCTCCACACCAGGCAGGGAGCCAACACTCCCCACCCTGGATCTCACTGCCTGCTCAGGGAAACTGAGGCTCAGAGGCACAGAGAGACTTGCCCTGGGTTACACAGCCGGCGAGTGGCAGAAGCAGGCCTGAGACCCCCGTCTGCCCCACCGATTCCAAGCCCACACATGGGCAGTGCGTGGCCCTCTGCTGCTCTGGCTCCCGTGTGCTCGGCGGGGGGCTGTGCCAGCCTTGCAAAGCGGGCTTTCAGGGTGCCACAAGGCACCGGGCTCCAAGTGTTCCAAGTCCTTCCTTGCCTGCCCCGGATGGAGGCCAGGAGGCTGCACAGAGTGTGAGTGTCAGGGAAGGGCCGAGCAGGACTCCGGATAGGGTGGGGCCCCATGATCAGGGCAGCGTCACACTTGCTGTAGACCGAGCCAGCCCTTTGCACAAGCTGGGGCAGGCTGGACGCAACTGGACTTGGTTGCGTTGCTCTGAAACCCGGTCTCCCCATCTGCATTCCCTGAGCAGAGGCCAAGGAGCCTGTGGTGGAGGCAGGAAGCCCTGGAGTCAAATAGCCTGGCTCAAGGCCTTGGCGCTGTGTGACCTTGCTGCAGGCACCCACCCTCTCTGAGCTTCCACTTGCTCATCTACAAAACGGGGGTGATGGTCAGAGGGGACGTACAAGTGCTGGAGGGGGACCTCTGGTCCAGGGTCACTAGTCAATGGCTCTACCCCCAGACCACTCAACAGTCAAGTGCGACTCTGAGGGCTACAGATCCCCGCTCCCCCTACTCGCTGGGGGTGGCCATCCCTGCACTTGCTCCTCACACCTACCAGCAGGATGTCCGTGACTACCGCCCAGTTGCAGGACAGAAGCAGCTCCCCCAGGGCCAGGAACACCTGTGGGCAGAGGCAGCAGGTGAGGCTCCCCACGTCCTCCATCATGGCTAACACTGGGGCACCACTGAGCAGCTGTCAGCAAGCCTGGGTCCCATGTCAGCGCCCTGGGTCCCACATCAGCACCCCTGGGTCCCATGTCAACACCCCTGGGTCCCACATCAGCACGCCTGGGTCCCACATCAGCACGCCTGGGTCCCACGTCAGCACCCCTGGGTCCCACGTCAGCACCCCTGGGTCCCACGTCAGCACGCCCAGGTCCCACATCAGCGTGCCTGGGTCCAGTTTCCAGCTCCACTCCTCACTCTGGCTTCCTGCTGATGCAGATCTGGGAGCAGCCACATGGCTCAGGTAGCTGGGTCACGGCCACTCATGTGGGAAACCCGGATGGAATTCCCAGCCCCTGGCTTCAGCCTCAGCTCAGCCCCAGCCATTGCAGGCATTTGGGGAGTGAACAAGTGGATGGGGGCTCCCTTGGTCTGTCTCTCTCTCTATGCCTCTCAAATAAAGTAAAAATTTTTAAATTTTAAAAGATTTATTTATTTATTTGAAAGGCAGAGTCACAGAGAGGCAGAGGCAGAGAGAGAGAGAGAGAGAGAGAGAGAGAGAGGTCTTCCATCCACTGGTTCAATCCCCAGCTGGCCGCAATGGCCAGAGCTGGGCTGATCTGGAGCCAGGAGCCAGGAGCTTCTGGGTTTCCCACACAGGTGCAGGGGCCCAAGGACTTGGGCCATCTTCTACTGCTTTCCCAGGCCACAGCAGAGAGCTGGATTGGAAGTGGAGCAGCTGAGTCTCGAACCAGCACCCACATGGGATACTGGCACTGCAGGTGGTGGTTTTATCCACTGGCCCCATAAAGTAAATTTAAAACTTTTTTAAAAAAACACAAGACTCCCAGGGGTGAGTGAGGTCTGCAACTATTTTTCTGGCAGCCTCAGGGGTCTGTGGACATTCCTGGCCAGGCCAGGCCAGCGACCATGACCCAGCAGTGACGTCAGGCCCCAGGCCCGAGAACAGCAGCCTCCCTGATGGATGGGAGATGGCCAGCCTGAGGTCACCCACGGGACACCCGCAGCAGACAGCCAGGACGCCCAGGGTACTTTTAGGGGAGGGGAGAAAGGCCAGGGGCTGGCTCAGAGGTTTCCTCCTGAGCTCTGGATATGCTGATAGGGCACCCCCTGTGTATACCAGGCTGCCCGGCTGTTCTCCCCCGACACCCCCAGAGCAGCGCTGGCTGGTGAGTAAGGCCTCAGCCACCCATTGCACAGACAGCAAAAGCGAGCCCAGCAAGGCCAAGGCTTGCCTGAGGTTGTGGGGTGGAACACAAGGCTCCTGGCCCCCCAGAGCCCAGCCCTGCCCTAGGACCACAGGCCCCGGCAGGCCTCCCCCCAGCTCCCCGGCCCCGCCTCGTGCCCAGGGATTAGGACAATCCTCATTCCCCTCACTCAGGAAGTCTTTAATGAAGCAGGAGAAGAAAGCCAAGCACAATCTTATTTCTCAGCGCTCTTGGGAGCTTAGTGCCGGGTGGAATTAGCCATTCCTGCAGTCACGGGGCCGTGCTGGGGCAGCCCAGCCTCAGGCAACAAAGCGGGGTGTTCAGAGGTCTGGGAGAAGCCAGGGCCACCGCCTGAGCACCTACTATGCACCAGTGTGTCCACTTACTCGCCCGCCGACCTCAGGTGAGGTGAGCAGCGGAGGTGGCTGTCTTGACACCCGTCCCATGGAGCAGGGAAGTCAGGCCCAAGGGCACACACCACTCCACCTCCCAGAGGGCCCATTCCCCCACGGCTGCCCTGTGCCAGGTCAGGAGGCCCCTGGTGGCCACGGGACCTGGGGATGCTAGCCTGGGGGACCTGGGTGCCAAGTCCAGGGAGGGGGAGGGAGGCCCTGGGGGAGGAGGTCAGGGTCAGGGCAGGCCCAGGAGGGCATCAAGGCCAGGCCAGGGAGCCAGCGCTGTGCCACAGGAGATTAGGCCTCCGTCTGCAGCACCAGCATCCATATGGTGGTTGCCAGTTCAAGTCCTGGCTGCTCCACTTCCGATCCAGCTCTCTGCTGTGGCCTGGCAAAGCAGCAGCAGATGGCCCACGCGTGGGAGATCTGTAAGAAGCTCCTGGCTCCTGGCTTCGGTTTGGCCCAGGCCCAGCCATTTGGGGAGTGAACCAATGGATGGAAGATATTCTCTCTCTCTCTCTCTCTTTCTCTCTCTCTCCTTCTCTCTGTATCTCTGACTTTCAAATAAATAAACAAATCTTTAAAAAAAAAAAAAAAAAAAAAGGCCAGGCGGAGGACCCCCAGGAGCAGGGGCGAGAGGCTAGGATGCATTGCGGCACTGGGCGGGGCAGGTCCGTGGCCCAGCTGTGGCCAGGGGTGGGCAGAGCAGGCCAGGGAGGCCAGCCGCTGGCTCTTGGGTTCTCCCCACCCCTGCGGCCACTGCCTCAGGCCCTTGGCACTCAAACTGGGAGGCCCTGGAGGGCAGGGTGGGTCTCCCTCTGGGTGACCACAGGGGTGGGAATCAGGAAGCCGCTGCTGGGCAGGGCCTAGGTGGGGCCCAGGCAGGCCACGGACCTGCATTCCAGCCTGACTGGGGCTGCCGCCCCCCCTTCCTGGGGCCACACGCGAGCCCTGCCCGCACTCCAATGGGCTCCACACCTGCGGCGCTGGCCGGGCCCGGCTGCCCCGCCCCTGCCCCTGCACCCACCCCCACAGGACACACTGAAATACACCTTTTCCTTCCTCCAGCTGCAGCAGGGTGGATCCTGAGCCCGAAATAGAGCCCAGCAGAGGGAGGTGCAGCCACAATGGGGCCTTTCAGGCCAAACCAGCTGCCCCACGACGCCAGGTCTCTTCAGACACACCTGGAAACCGGCACTGGGCCACCAGATCCTGGGCTCCAGGCCGCGGCAGCTCCAGCTCCGAGGGACCGGGAGGCCGCCTTCTAATCCCGTAATGGCAGCCTCACCCAGGCGGGCTTCCAGGAGGGGCTCTGGGCAAAGGGCTGTGACCTCCAGGGGCGGCCCCACCCTGCCTGCCCCCCCCCCCGGGTGCTCCACACACCCCTCCAGCACCGCAGCCCCTGCCAATGCACAGGGCACCCTCGCTGGGTGCCACAGCCCCGGCACAGCTTCAGGCCTAGAGTTCAGTGGCCACTGCCGTGACCCCTTCGCACTTGACTTTTGCAGTGAGAAAACAAACAAATGAACAGTGTCCTGGCTGGAAGAATTTAGGCACCTGTTCCAAGCTGCTCCTCCAAGGGGTCTCAACGCTGCAGCTCCAGGCCTTTCTTGGACAATCCTGGGCACCTCACCCGACCCAGGTCCCCAAACTCCTCCTCTTCCCTGTGCCCCTCTCCCCCGCCACACCACGTCACCGCTCCTGCCTGGACACAGGCTCCAGGCCACCTGGCCGCCAGCAAGGTGCTTCTTTGCTAGCTCTGAGACGGCCCCTTGTTTCCCTGCCCCCCAGGCCTGGTGCCAGGGCGGGCCTCGCTCACCCTCACCCGCCCCTCGTCACTGACTCCCGTCCCTCTGCATCCTAGCTGCTCCTCACCCTCCGGCCACTGCTGCCAGGACCCTCTCGCCTCCTCTCCTCACCACTTTCCCAGGCCCCACACATCCCCACAGACACAGCCCAGCCCGGGAGGGGACTTCCAAAAGGGAAATCCGACTCTGCCCTCGTCTCCCCAGAGCCTGCACCCTGACTTGGTCCCCTGCTGGGCCACAGGGCCTGGGAACACGGCCTGGGGCCTGAGAATGATGGGGCCCCCCCAGCCCCGGCCTCTGCCGTTTGTGACTCATGAAAGACTGGAGCAGAGAAGGCGGATGTTCCCGGCCTGGTCAGAGAAGCCTAAACACACACACGCCCCAGCACACGTGCACATGCTCGTACGCACTTGACAGCTAACTTGCACGAGGCCCCACACTGCAAGTGTCCGGGCCGGACACCAAAGACTCTCACACTGCAAGTGCACACACGGACAGCTAACGAGGACAACAACCAAGAAGATTCAAGGGGCGGGATTTGGCAGAGTGGTTGGGATGCTACTTTGGATGCCTACAGCGAGTGCCTGGATTCGAGTCCTGGCTCAGCTCCCCATTCCAGCTTCCTGTGGGCGCACACCCTGGGAAGCAGCAGGTGATGGTTTAAGTATTTGGGTTCCTGCCACCCACATGGGAGACCTGGATTGAGTTCCAGGTTACCAGCCCCGGTTGTTGTAGGCATCTGGGGAGTGAACCAGCTGATGGAAGAGCTGTTTCTGTCTCTCTGCTTTTCAAATAAAAATAAGTAAGTAAATAACAGTTTATGTTAATGTTCCTACATGCATGGCTAAGGCACCAACCGCACAGTGGTAGCAAACACCGACTTGCTGGCTGGTACTCGCCAAATCACAGCCTAGCGCGTACCCATGCCTGCTTGTCATCTCATAAAAGGTACAGCAAGTGACACACACATGCATGTACACAAATATGCAGTGCACACACATGGACAGGCACACACTCACACCCTCACACACGCACCTGCATGCACAGGTAAGCACGGGGAAGAAGAGGGGGAGATGGGGTGCCCAACCCAGAGAAGGGTCGGCTCCTGTGGGGTGGAAGGGCAGTGCACTGGCCTTGGTCCATCCGCATCTTCCAACTGCGCAGCTATTATCCTGTACTGCACATAATGGATTCTGGGTCTCACCAGCAAGGAAGGCGGCAAATGTCCCCCGTGGGGTCGTGGTCCCCAGGGCAGAGCTAAGACCTGGCCCTCCCCATCATGGACTAACTCCCCGTCTGGTATGGCTGAGCCATTCGGGACACAGGCCCCAGGGCACAGACGGGTAGCCAGCACGTTGCCACACCGGCTGGCATTCTGTGCCCCTGGGCTTGCCAGGCTATAATTGCAGGGACTGGCACCAGGGCACCAGGGCACCGCCTGGTTTCCAGGGGCCGGCAGCAGCCCAACAACCTGGTAGGCAGACAGGTGGGGAGTGAGGGCGAAGAGAGCAGTGCTCTGGTGGGTGGTGGCTGCGCCGCCCATCCAAGAAGAGGCACCTGCTGGGACCTGGCAGGGAGGGAGGGCCTGCAGACCAGCGCAGGGCCTCTCTCAGCCCCTCTGAGGAAAAGCGTTGACCCAAGAAGCCCCCAAGGTCCCAGCTGAGAAGTGCCCAGTGCTGGGGCACTCAAGTGGCCCGGGTCCCAGAGGACAGAGCCCACAGCCACACCCTGAACCCTAGACTGGCCCTGGGCCACAGCCATGGTGGTGGACACACATCCGGGCTCAGGGCAGGGGGAGTCCTGGAGGCGGCCTTGCTGGCTGGAACGGGATCAGTCCTGCTGGATGTGGCGGCAGCCGCCTCCTTGTGCAAGGGGGACTCAGAGTGACGGTCACATTTGGGCTACAAGGGGCCTGACGGCCACCTGGGGCTGCCCCTGGGTAAAGACAGGGTTGAGATGCCTCACAGACTGCCCTCTCCCCAGAGGCAAAAAAAAAAAAAAAAAAAAAAAAAAAAAAAAAAAAAAACCTACTAGGTCAGAGGACAAGTGGGCTTTAGGGCTTTTTACCAAATAAAAGGACACAATCTCATGAAATAGAAATAAAATGTTAGTAGCCAGGCAGAAAAGCAGTGATGGCCAGCGCCACGGCTCAATAGGCTAATCCTCCACCTAGCGGCGCCGGCACATCGGGTTCTAATCCCAGTCGGGGCACCAGATTCTTTCCCAGTTGCCCCTTTTCCAGGCCAGCTCTCTGCTATGGCCCGGGAAGGCAGTGGAGGATGGCCCAAATGCTTGGGCCCTGCACCCCATGGGAGACCAGGAGAAGCACCTGGCTCCTGCCATTGGATCAGTGCGGTGTGTGGCCGCAGCGTGCTGGCCACGGCGGCCATTGGAGGTGAACCAATGGCAAAAGGAAGACCTCTCTCTCTCTCTCTCTCTCTCACTATCCACTCTGCCTGTCAAAAAAAAAAAAAAAAAAAAAAAAAAAAAAAAAAAAAAAAAAAAAGAGAAGCAGTGGTAAGCGGCTGGCACTGTGGTGGAGTAGGTTAATCCTCTACCTGCAGTGCCAGCATCCCATTTGGCCAGGGGTTCAAGTCCTGGCTGCTCCATTTCCCATCCCACTCTCTACTATGGCCTGGGAAAGCAGTAGAAGATGACCCAGGTGCTTGGGCCTCTGCTCCCGCATGGGAGACCTGGAAGACGCTCCTGGCTCCTGGCTCAGGATCAGCTCAGCTCCGGCCATTACAGCCAACCGGGGAGTGAACCAACAGATGGAAGACCTCTCTGTCTCTTCTTTTTCTGTAGCTCTGTCTTTCAAATAAATAAATTAATTGTTCAATAAATAAATAACTGCTAAGTTTTAGGGTGACTTGTCACACAGCAATAGATGACAAATACACCAGCTAAGCTCTTGACTTGCAAGAATGAATAATGCAATCTTCAGGTAACCGGATGGGAAAAGAGGAGCAACATGAAGGATTTAAACAACAACAACAACAACAGCAGGCTACCTTTATTCTCCATAGCAATAACCTGATCCCAGGAGACAACGGAGCAAATGTTTGCAAAGAAATGCAGGAGAGAAGGTGACCCAAGACCCCCACACCCCGTGAGATGTTGCTCAAGTCGGGAGCCAAGGACGAGAGAGGATCTCAAGCTGCTTAACCACAAAGTGTACCCGGAGAGGAGCTGCAGCAAAATAAAGAACTCGGGAAAGGAGACTGCGTGCAAACAGACCGAGAAAGTGAGCACTGAATGGATTTAAATATGGGAGGCGGGCAAACCACTAACGGGATTATTATGCTTGCAGAACAGACTGTGAGCGCTACAAATCTAGAAAAGGTAAAAATACAACTCACAAGAATAGAGAACCCAGAAATAAACCCACGTAGTTACAGCCAACTGGCTTTTGACAAAGGCAGAAAATACATACATTGGTGAGAGGAAAATCTCTTTAATGAATGGGGCCGGGAAAACTGGGTATCCTGTCCACCTGCAGGAGAAAGACACTCAACCCCTTCTCTCTCACCACGTACAAAAATCAGCTCCAAATGCATCAGACGCTCACGTGTAAGACTCCAAAGTGGGAAAGTACTAGAAGAGAGAATACGGGGGAAATACTTCAGCACCCAGGTCTGGGCAAAGATAATTGGATAGGACCCCCCAAAGCACAGGCAACAAAAGCAGATATTGTCAAAAATGGGGTTTTGTCAAATTCAAAACGTGCTGCACAGCAAAGGAGACAATCAGCGGAGTGAAGAGAAGGCCTATAGAATAGGAGAAAACGTTTGCAACTATTCATCCAACGAGGGATTAACATCCAGAACACACGAGGAACTTAAATAATTCAAAACGAGAAAATCAATTAAAAAATGGGCCAATGACCTGATTCATTATGTCTCAAAAGAATATACACAAGGAGGGGCCAGCACTGTGGCATAAAGCCACCGCCTGCAGTGCCAGCATTCCATACGGCTGCTCCTCTTCCCATCCAGCTCTCTGCTGTGGCCTGGGAAAGCAGTGGAAGATGGCCCACGTGCTTAGGCCCCTGCACCCACGTGGGAGACCTGGAAGAAGCTCCTGGCTTCAGATCAGGCAAGCTCCGGTCATTGAGGCCAATTGGGGAGTAAACCTGCAGGTGGAAGACCTCTCTCTCTCTCTCCCTAATTCTTACAAATAAGTAAAAATAAATCTTTTTAAAAAATTGTAATACAGTTTCAAAATTTGAATAAAATATAACCAAAACCAAGAGATTAGGGGAGCAGTAAGGGGGGGGGGCCTGTAAGGGCTGCTGGGATCCGTGGAGTGCAGTTTTGAAGCTAATTGGAACTTAATTTGCTTTGATTTCATTTCAATGTCTTCAAGTCTTTCTATATAAATTAATTAGCCTATATTATGATTCTGTTTCTGTGGAACATCTAGAATAGGTAAATCGGTAAACACAGAAGAGAGAGCAGCGGTTGCCTGGACCGGCGGCGGGGCAGCACAGGCTGGCGGACGTGGGGGCTGACCGCTGACGTGTGCTGTGCTACTTTTCGGGGTGATGGGAATGTTGTCGTCTTTGGGGAGATGGCTGCTCCACTAGGACTGTACTAAAACCCACTGAATTGTGTGTTCTTGGTGTGCCGTTGTACACTGGCATGTGAATCAGACCTCAGTAAATCATTTTCTGTAAATTACACATAAATATGACCCACATTTAATAAAATATCCTAGTTAACCATAGACCTGTACATGTGTATAGACAGACACACACAGAATAAGGGTTGCCTAATGACATAACAAACAGAACAGGATGCTAACAGTAGTTAATCCCAGGGATGAAAGCGTGGGTGGAGGTGGACGTTCAGCCTAGCGGTTGTCGCCAGTTGGGCCCCCCACATCCCATATCGGAGTATGTGGGTTTGACGCCCACCGCCAGCTCCTGCCTCCGGCTCCCTGCTACTGCGGACTCTCGGAGGCAGCAGTGATGGCTCAAGGAATTGGGTTCCTGCCACCCATGGGAGACCTGGATTGGTTCCAACTGGCTTCCGCCTAGGCATCTGGGAAGCAAGTTGGACAGGAGTTCTCTCTCCCTCTACCCAACTGTCAAAGGATTTTTTTAATCTAGGAGTAACTGTTGTTTTCTTCTTTGTTCTTTCCGCTTTTGCTTTTGGTTTCTGGTTTCCCCCAAATAAAAATATAAAGGTCACCAGATACCATGTGGTCAGCTGAATGGTGGGTCCCAGTCCTTGACTTCCCCACGGCAGCCGAGTCCACCTGTGCTGTCGCCTGGGAGAGGCCTCCTCCTTTCGGTATCCGTGCACTCTCCCTGGGTGGCCTCATTAAACCCCTGGCTATAAACAACCCATTCAAGACTGCTCTCCTGGACTCTGGGCTCGAGTATGACCCATGGTCTCACAGCATCTCCAGCAGAAGGTAGTAAAATGTTTCTCAAACTCTTTTAAATAGATGTTTTAAATTAATTCATTCATTTATTTGAAAGAGCTACAGAGAGAGAGGGAGAGACAGAAAGACACAGGGAGAGAGAGAGAATGTTCCATCCTCTGGTTCACTCCCCAGATGACTGCAACGGCTAGGGCTGGGCCAGGTCGAAGACAGGGCCCAGGAGCTTCTTCCAGGTGTCCCACGTGGGTGCAGGGACCTATGTACCTGGGCCATCTTTTGCTGCTTTCCCAGGCCATCATCAGGGAGCTGGATCAGAAGTAGAACAGCCGAGACTCAAACCAGCACCCATATGGGGATGCTAGTGTCACAGGAGGCAGCCTCACCTGCAATGCTATGCCAGTGCCCCCTGCCTTTAAGATCTGCTTACTTTGGCCAGTGCCACGGCTCAATAGGCTAATCCTCTGCCTGTGGCGCCGGCACCCCAGGTTCTAGTCCCGGTTGGGGCACTAGATTCTGTCCCGGTTGCTCCTCTTCCAGTCCAGCAATCTGCTGTGGCCCGAGAGTGCAGTGGAGGATGGCCCAAGTCCTTGGGCCCTGCACCCGCATGGGAGACCAGGAGGAAGCACCTGGCTCCTGGCTTTAGATTAGCATGGTGCGCCAGCCACAGCACGCCAGCCGCGGCAGCCATTGGAGGGTGAACCAACAGTAAAGGAAGACCTTTCTCTCAGTCTCTCTCTCTCTGTCCACTCTGCCTGTCAAAAAAAAAAAAAAAAAAAAAAGGTTTGTTTACTTGAAAGTCAGAGTTACAGAGAGAGAGGGAGAGCCAGCGAGAGCAACAGATCTTCCACCTGCTGGTTCATTGTCCAGATGGCCACGGTCAGACTGGAGCCAGGAACCAGGAGCTTCTTCCAGGTCTGTTACATGGGTGGCAGAGGCCCAGGCACTTGGGCCGTCCTCCACTGCTTTTCCCAGGCCATTAGCAGGGAGCTGGATAGGAAGTGGAGCAGCCAGGACACGAACTGGTGCCCATATGGGATGCCAGTGTCTCAGGCAGCAGCTTTACCCGCTCTGCCACAGCGCCAGCCAGATGCTTCTCAAATTTAACATGTCTAAAATGGAACTCTTAATTTCACTTCCAAAAAAAAAAAATACAAAAAAAACCCTCTGTCCCCCAGGCTGCCCCATCTGTGAATGGCAGTTCCAAGTTCCCAGTGACTCGGGCCAAGAACCCTGGGGTCACCCTCCTCTCCTCCTTTCTTTCCTACTTCACACCCAACCAGGCACGAGATGCTGTTGATTCTACTTCCAGCATAAACCCAGAACCTGCCCACTCTCCACATGTCCTGCACAAACACCCAGCCCAAGCCACAGCCATCTCTTGCCAGGGGATTGGAAAACCCCCTCGTTGTTTCCCTACTCCCCTGCTTGTCCCTTTTCACTCTGCTCGCACTCAACACAGCAGCCAGGAAGAGACTCTTAACCATGTGGTTGACTGTCACCAAGCAGCCTCTAGACACCGCCATCCGGTGGTCTCGGCCCACGGTGGACCTGGGCTGCCCTCCCACGGCGCCTTGACCTGCAACAAGTTCTTGGCCTCGTCCAGTCCCTGGCCTGTGCCTAAAGAGATTTTGCGACTTCCAGTTTTGCTTTCTCAGAGCGCTGCCCGAGACCCCACAACAGAAGTGAGGAGCATTTCTTCTGCCAAGGAGCGTCGGACACCTGTAACATCATTTGCAGGCTGTACAGAATCATATACTTAAAAATTAGCCTGCCTAGGGGCTGGCCTTGTGGTGCAGTGTCGCTCCCCGTCTTCGTGGAGGAACGACACAGGACCCTGCGCTGTTCTTTTGTCTGCTCGGCCCTTCCCGGGTTTGCTGCTGGTTCTTCCCGGGTTGGCTACCGACGCTTCCACCTCCGTGGAAGGGCGGTTCCCCCTGCCACTTTCCCCACTTCCGCGGGGGAGCGGCACACCGCCGGCCGGCTCTCTCGGGGGCTGCTCAGGTGTTCCCCTTAGATGTTCCCCTTAGATGTTCCTGGTGCATGTTGTCTCTCTCCTCCTTTATAGTCCTCTTCCACCAATCCCAACTCTGCTACCCACACGCCGAGTACGCTGCTCTCCTCCAATCAGGAGCAGGATCAGCTCCTGCAGGTCATCACTCAAGCTGGCGAGAGGCAGCTGCGTAGAAGTTGTTACTCCCTTCTCAGCGCCATATTGTGGGAGAGCAGATGCATAGAATAAGTCTTAATTCCAGTAACAGTCTAGTCCAAGTTGCTCCCCACAGTGCAGCAGGTAAAGCCACCACCTGCAACATTTGGCATCCCATCTGTGTGCCAGTTCAAGTCCCAGCTGCTCCACTTCTGATCCAGTTCCCTGCATATGGGAGACCCAGATGAAGCTCCCAGCTTCAGCCTGGCCCAGTCCTGGCCATTGCAGCCCTAACAGGAGGATGGGGCGGGGGGGTGAAGCAGAAGATGGAAGATCTTCATCTCTCTGTTCTCCCTCTCTGTAACACTGCCTTTCAAATAAGTAAAAGAAAAAAAATTTTAATTAGCCGGCTATAGATTTATTGAATTTTGGGTCCCACCTGAAGTTGCCTGGGCAGGGCCAGACCCAGACAATCTCGCAGGCTCGCTCCACCACCACCATGTCCTCTGCCCTCATCCCCGCTCACTCGGCGCCAGCCACCTTTCCCCACACACACTGGGTGTGCTTTCTCCCACAGGTCCTTAGCACTTGCTGCTCTTGCCCATCCACCCCACAGTCACGTGGCCCCGTGTGGCTGCTACTGAGTGACATCACCTCAGCGAGGCCACACACCCCCGCGCCCACCCCCCACCATCACTCTTCTTGCCCCCTGTCCCCGCTCTGTTGATCCTCCACAGAACTCAGCCCCATCCAACCTACTGTTCATTTCTTGCCCGTTGTGTACAGTGCTGCACCTGCAGTACCTAGAACAGCACCTGACACGGAGGAGGCGACAGGGAAATATGTGATGAGGGGAAGAGCAGAGCCCTGTCTGCCAGCCACCTCACCAGGGCCGCCACTCTGCTCCCTGGGGTCTCACACAGTATCTGCTCCCTCGGGTTGGAGAGTAGGCACCTGACCCCTGGCTTCTCACCAGTAGGACCACAAACAAGAGCAGCACGGAACGAGAGACTCACGCCTGTTCACGGCCACATGCACGCTGTTCCGTGCGACGTCACACAGCGACAGGACCCGGAGCACGGAGGGGCACTAGGGCCGACCGTACTATCCCGGTACGCGGCCATTGCCCTGTTTCCTATTGCGCATGCTCCTTCAGATCAAAAGATGGCGCCCGCATCCTTGCCTGGTTAACCTGCATGGGAAGTTGTAGCTCCAGCACAGAATAGAAAAGTATGACTTTCAAGGGCAGGTCGCAAAAGGCGACGTGGCGCCCCTGGCTCTCCATCTCAGGATGCCAGCCTTTGGGATCTGGCCACTGAGTCGTGAGGATGCTGAGGCCACATGGAGAGGCCACAGGCAGGTGTTCCAGGCAAGAGCTCCAGCTAAGGTCTCGGCCAACAGCGAGAATCAGCTGCCAGACGGTCCCCAGCTTTGACGGTCCCTCACCCCACCCCCATCCTGTCCTGCCTGGCTAATGTCAAATGGCAGAGGGAAAAATCCTCCCCCACCCCCGAGCCCTGCCCAAACTGCAAACCTGCGAGCAAAACAAACGTTTATGTTGTTTGAAGCCACGAGAGTAAGTAGGGCAGGCTCAAAGCTTCATCTGTGTCCTCAACGAAAGGAAGGGTCAAGATCGGCACTCGCTTTCGGTTGCTGTGAAAGTAGAGGCCCAGGCAGGTGAAGGTCTCGCCCGAGGTCACACGGCCCACATGGAGAAGCGGGAGACGTCCAGGTCTCACAGACTCCCCAGAGCTTGTCCCTCTCATGCCCCCTTCCTGCTCCTTCGTCTTGCCCACAAAGCCCACCCGAGGGGACTGCAACGTGCAGGCACGCCCCCAGCCGCCGCTCAGCAGTGACAGCGGAGCCTTAGACTCAGTCCCTCCTCCACGCACAAATCCCTTCTCCTCTGAAGGGCAGCAGCTCTGGGAAGAAGGCCAGGGGAGGGGTGTGAGCCAAGTCCTGCTGTGTGGGTGTCTGGATCCTCATTAACAGCCGGGAAGTCCACTTCCCTTGCCAGGAGGACGGGCAGGATGGACGAGGTAGAGCCCTCCGGGCCTGCTGGGGGGCTGCGGCGCGTGGGCTTCCCCGGGGAAAGCCCCAGGCCACATTTCAGACGCTCAGAAGATTGTACCTCTGTGGAGCATGAAGCGCAGCCTCCACTTTGGGAAATCTGGGAGCTCACCTCGCGCCACCAAAACCCCTCCTTCCCACACGATGCAGCAACACACACACCAGTAGGAGAAGAGGAGCTGCACTCGATCGCACACACACACGTGCACCCATGTCCCACATGGTTGTCCGCATGCCCTGACATACGTGTGTGTACACCCATGCACAGACACAACAGCACATACGTGTGTGAACACACACGAGTACAATATACATTTAGCATGCAGACACATGTACTCAGGGATGTACATACAAGAGCACACATGTACACACCATATTCACAGGCCTGACCATATGCACACTTGGATGCTCAAACACACAAGGGCACACGCCCACCTTCCCACAGGCCCTTCTCGAGAAGATCCTGGAGCTTGGTCTCCCCTGGACTTGCTCCTTCAGCAGCAAAGACAGTGGGGGAAGGACTTTGGTTCCTGCAGTCTGAGAAGGAGAAGCAACGGACGGACGGACGGATGGGTGGACGGATGGATGGACGGATGGATGGATAGGTGGGTGAGTTGATGGATGGATGGGTGAGTGGATGGTTAGGAGGGTAGGCTGGTGGAATAAAGAAGCTAAAGTGATCCTTTCTCTCTTGAAGCCCAACAAAAGCCAGATCTTCATTCCCCTTTGCATGCCCTTTCTATGCCCTTAGTTCCCAAAAACCTACTCCCGTGTGTCATGGTGAGCTGCAGCAAGTTCCCGCCCACTGAAGGGTTAGAGGAGATGTCATGTTCCCTGGACTTCAGACTTTTATATCCAAATATTTGTTAATATCTGCACTTGGACGTCAACCTCCCACCAGAAACCCAGAACGTACAAATCCAAGCCGTTAATCTTCCTCCAAAACCTGCGACTCCTACTCACTTTCCTATCGCAGGTAACAGCTTTTCCCTTCCAGCAGCCCAAGCCAATATTCTAGAACTCACCTTCAAAATACATCTAAAGGGCAGGCATGTGGGCTAGTGGTTAAGTTGCCTGCATCCCACCTTGGAGCACCTGGGCTTCAGTGCTTGGCTCTGGCTGCTGAGTCCAGCTTCCTGCCAGTGCAGACCCTAGGAGGACTCTGTGTCCCACACGAGAAACCTCGCATTGAGTTCCCGGCTCCTGGATTTGGCCTGGCCCAGCCCTGGCCACTGCAGCATTTGGAAAAGGAAAAAATGACAGCTTGCTTTCTCTCTCTCTCCCTCCCTCCCTTTCAAATAAATCAGCAAAAATTTAAACTCTGTATGGATAATCCCATCACTTCTCCCCACCTCCACTGCTGTCACTCTGGTCCAAGCCCCATCATCTCTCACCTGCACTACAGCAGCGACCTAATTCTCTCTGCTTCTGCCCTTGTCCCCCAGATCTGTTCTCAAGAGTAGCCAGAGGCTGCTATAAAATGTAAGCCAAATAAGTCAGAAAACAACAGAGAAAGTCAGTGAAACCAAAAGTTGGTTCTTTGAAAAGATCAGCAAAAGCAACAAACCTTTCATTACATTGACACAGAAAAAAAGGGGGGGAGAGAAAAGACTCAAATTGCCAAAATCAGAAATGAAAGAGGGAGACATTATTAGTGAGCTTACAGAAATTCAAAGGATTGTAAGGAATATTACAAACTGCATGCCAACAAATTGAATTAACTTAGGTTAAATGTACAAATTCCAGGACAGAAACTCAAGAAGAAAATCTGAATTGACCTCTAACAAGCAAATATTGAGTAATCAACAAACTTCCCACAAACAGAAGCCCAGAACCAGATGGCTTCACTGGTGAATTCTACCAAACATTTAAAGATGAATGAGCACAAATCCTTCATAAACTCTTCCAAAAAAACAGAAGAGGAAGAAATGCTTGCCAACTTATTCTGAGGCCATTACCCTAACACCAAAACCAAAGATGCCTCAAGGAACTCCAGACCAGTATCCCCTATGACACAGGTACAAAAGTCCTTGGCAAAATACAACCAAGCCAAAGCCAGCAACATGTGAAACTAGTTATACACCACAGCCAAGGGCGAGTATTCCCTAGGAATGCAAGGCTGGTTCACTTTCTTGCACAGTGGCAGAGCAGGTTAAGCCGCCACCTGTAACACCAGCATCCCATATCAGAGCACCAGTTCAAGTCCTGGCTGCTCCACTTCCCATCCAGTTCCTGCTATCATGCCTGGAAAAGTGGCAGAAGATGACCCAAGAACTTGGGCTCCTGTCACCCACATAGGAAACCTGGATGGGGTTCCTGGCTCCTGGCTTCAGCTTCACCCAGCCCTGGCCATTACAGCCATTTTGGGAATAACCGCTGATAGAAGATTGATATCTCTCTCTCTCTCTCTCTCTCTTTCAATAAATTTATCTTAAAAAAAATACTTGTGGGGCTGGTGCTGTGGTGCAGCAAGTTAAAGCCCTAGGCTGAAGTGCCGGCATCCCATATGGGTGCCGGTTCTAGTCCCAGCTGCTCCTCTTCCGATCCAGCTCTCTGCTATGGCCTGGGAAAGCAGTAAAGGATAGCCCAAGTCCTTGAGCCCCTGCACCCGCATGGGAGACCTGGAAGAAGCTCCTAACTCCTGGCTTCAGATTGGCACAGCTCCAGCCATTGTGGCCATCTGGAGAGTGAACCAGCAGATGAAAGACCTGTCTCTCTGTCTCTACCTCTCTCCGTAACCCTTTGAAATAAATCTTTAAAAAAAAAATACTTGTAAACAGGCTGGCACTGTGGCGCAGCGGGTTAACGCCTTGACCTGAAGTGCCGGCATCCCATATCGGTGCTGGTTCAAGACCCGGCTGCTCCACTTCTGATCCAGCTCTCTGTTATGGCCTGGGAAAGCAGTAGAAGATGGCCCAACTCCTTGGGGCCCTGTACCCACGTGGGAGACCCGGAAGAAGCTCCTGGCTCCTGGCTTTGGATCAGCACAGTTCCAGCTGTTGCAGCTAATTGGAGAGTGAACCATCGGATAGAAGACCTCTCTCTCTCTCTCTCTGCGTAACTCTTTCAAATAAATAAATAAATCTTTTAAAAAATACTTGTATAAATATCAGTCAATATAATACATTATAACAACAGAATAAAGAACAGAACCAGATGATCGTCTCAGCAGATGCACAGGACAAAAGCCACTTCCTAGCACAAAACCCCATCTCACTCCCAGCAAAAGCCAATTCCACTTGACGCCCAAAGCGCCATATACAATCTGGCACCCACATCTCCGTCCTTGCCCCCCCACACCTCCCCTTCCTGACTCAGGGTCTTCACAGATGCTGTTCCCTCTGCTGGGAACACTGTTCCTCCAAACAGCTACTTCATGCACTCCTTCACTGTCCACGGGTTTTCCTTCAACAGTCACCTCCCGGGGTGGACATCCAGTATAGCAATAAGATGCCAGTTGGGACACTCACGTCCTACATCGCTGTGCGTGGTTCCAGTCCTGGCTCCAGCTCCCAATTCCAATTTGCTGGTAAAGCAGACCCTGCAAGGGGTCTTGGTCAAGGGTCAAGCAACTGAGTCCCTGCCATGCGTACTTGAGACCTGGATTGAGTTCCTCCCTCCTGGCTTCAGCCTGGCCCAGCTCCAGCTGTTGCAGGCATTTGGGGAATGAATCAGCAAAGGGGAAACCTGTTTCCCTGTTCTCTCTCTCTAATAAATAAAGACATCATTCCTCAGTGATGCCTTTCCCTCAAAATGCACACACTCGCTAATTCCCTTCCTCACTCTCCTTATCCCCTAAGCATTTCTCATCATCTGAAATGCTGTGAGTTGTACTCCAGTCTCCTGCTCATTTTCTGTCTCCCCCAGTTAGGTGCACGTTCCCCAAAGACAGGAGTTTTGGCCCATCTTATTTGCTGCCATGACCACAGCTTTTCAACTACCCGGCCGCCTAATGGGCTTGCCACTATTTGTTGATTAAATAAATGAAATGCAAGCAGCTCACTTGTGGTTTATACCCACTGCAGGTGCCTGACACCATGCTCGGGGCGGGAGCATAGGGAAAGCTTGGAACTGGATCTGGGCTCTGTGAAAACTCACAGCTGGGGCCGGGCAGGGTCAGAGTGCCAGCCACCATGACCCAGGGCCTGGAGGCAGAGGGCCAGGCCCGGCAACCAGGGAAGGCTCCGGGGGGAGAGAGGGAGCTGCATCGGCTCTTGGATGCCTAGGATGTTGGGCATATGGGGCAGGGGTGCAGGCAGGGGACTCGGGAGCTGCATCCTGGGAGTCAGGAGGGGTGGAAGAGGTGCGGGGGAGGGGGTCAGGCTTTGAAGAAAGGGCCACTCATGAGGATGAGGAGTGGGACCTGGTTCCTAGGCACCAGAGCCACGTGAAGCTCTTGAGCAGGGGAGGTCCACAGTGTCTGAAACCCTGCAAGACAGATCACTAAGCAGCGGGATGGCGGCTCCTACACAGTCCTGGGGAGGCCGGCAGAGGGTGCACCAGGGCGGAAGGGGACGGGAGAGATCCCCAGGTGCTATGGCCTTTGTGATGGTTGCAAGGGTGGGGAGGGGTGCCTAGAGCCAGACTCCCAGGGCAGAATGGCCAGGTGGAGCCCAGAGGCATAGACAGAGCCACGGGGCAGAGCAGAATGGCGCCACCCCTGGAGGCCTGGAGGCCCAGCCGTGTCGCCACCCTGCCCTCAGCCCCCAGGCCCAGAGCAGCCCCTCCAGCTGGCGTGGTTGGCCAAGACGCAATGTCATTTCTAGATGAGCCACGCGGCCCTGGAGAGGTGCCAGGCTGCAGGGCAGGAGGCAGCTGTGTCCCCAAAAGACAGCCAAGGAGCCGCCTCCCGGAGCCAACCAAGACAGCAGCAGCCGCAGAGCTGGTGGGGGGTCCACGGCCCCAGCTGGCAGGTGCAGGCACAGGCCTTGACGGGCCTCGTCACCCCCTCTGGTCCCCACAGGCCTCTGCTCCCTCAGCCAGTAGCATCAAGGCATTCACAAGGAGCTCTTCCAAACTTTTGGTCACAGAAAACAAGGATTGTAAAACAAACAAACAAAACACTATGCATAGATTTTTTTTTTTTTGCACCAAAGTAAGCTCATCTTCTAACTCCATCTTTCCAGGAACTTTCTGGAATACCTCCTTATTCGTGTGCAGTGTATGCCTGGCTGGTTTCCCTCCCCCAGGGGCAGCAAAGGTCCGTGTGGCAGGGAAGTCACAGGCTTTGCCGTCTTGCCTGTCCCGAGCTTTCCCATCTGTCAGATGGGCCGAGAGAACCCCTTCCCGACCTGGGCATCGTGAGGACGGAATAAGGGCACCAGGGGAAGGGGCGGTGGGGAGTTTCTGCTGGAGCCGGGGCTGAGGACAGTGGAGGGGCCCGGTCACGCCTTTGGGAAAAGCAGCGTGGCTAGTGGCCTCCGGACCGCCAGCCTGGGAGGATGTATTGATCCGAGCCCTTCCTTCTTGTTTTTGTTGTTGTTGTTTGTGTGTTTTGTTTTGTTTTGTTTTGTTTTCAGTTTCATTTATTTGAAAGCCAGAATCCTTTCATTCACTGCTTCACTCCACAAATGCCTGTAAGAGCAGAGCCTGGGCCAGGTCGAAGCCAAGAACACAGAACTCCATCCAGGTCTCCCACATAGGTGGCAGGGGCCCAAGTGCTTGAGCCATCACCTGCTGCCCACCAAGGTGTGCATTAGCAGGAACCTGGATCCGAAGTGGAGAGACTCAATCCAGATATTCTGCTGTGGGGTGCAGCCCTCCCAAGTGGTGTCTTTCTTAAGTATATTTTTTAAAGATTTATTTGTTTGAAAGAGTGACAGAGTGACAGAGAGAGAGGGAGAGAGGGAGAGAAGGAGAGAGGGAGAGAGAGAGAGAGAGAGAGAGAGAGAGAGAGAGAGAGAATCCATTGGTTCACTCACCAAATGGCTGTACCCTTCAGGTCCAGGCCAGGCCAGATCTGGGAGCCAAGAAGCCCCTCCTGGACTCCTACATGGGTGGCAGGGACCCACACACCTGGGCCATCTCCTGCCGCCTTCCCAGGTGCATTAGCAGGGAGCTGGACCGGAAGCAGAGCAGCAAGGACTCAAGCTGGCACTCTGATAAGCAGTGCTGATGCTGCCCGCAGCCACTCAGCCCCACTGTGCCACAACAGTGGCCCCCCAGCCAGCATCTCAACTACTAAGTCACAAGGCCTGGCCCAGGAGGTCCCTTCTTAAACTGAGCAAGCGACTTCAGGCAACACAACCCCCACCACACACACAGGCCAGGGCTTGCCAGGAAGGAAATGGGCCTTTCCCCCACCGGACGCTAGCTACATCCTGCCTCCCCCACACCAAAGCCACGGTACAGGGATCACCAGGCACATTGAGGCACCCTGGCCTCTGGGGAGCACGGGCTTTGGGGAGGTCTGAGGGTAAGGGTGCCAGATGGGGCAGACTACAGTGAGTGGGGGGCAGCAACAGAGGTGGCAGCCCCTCCTCAGCCCACCCAGGAGGGCACAAGGACACCAGGGAGGGGGGCCTGCCCACTGCCATCTACCTGGGCAGAAAGGTCCAGCTGGACAGGCAGCACTTGCATCAAGGAAGTGGGCAATGCCAAGGCCAACGCCAGAGATCCCAACCAACCCTCAAAAGTGTCTCCCAGCCCAGCATCCGGGCATCCGCCATGCACAGGCACTGACAGTGGCAAAACCAGCTCCAGATCCAGGCAGGTCATCCTTGGCCCATGTCCGGTCACCCCTCTCCGCCTGCTTGGCGTGGAGGGGTCAGAATGGCAGGTGCCCTGGGCGGGGAGGCGGGGATGAAGCACAGAAGATGGAACAAGGAGAGCAGGAGCAGCCTAGAGCCCCCTCTCCCCAGCGTAGCTTTCTGGGCCTGGACAGAGCCATGATTTGGGAGCAGCGCCAGTGTCCTGACGAGAGGAGGTTGACACGTGGGACTAGGAAAGCGGCGGGATCTGTCGTGGGCGGGAGAACAGCAGAGCCGTTGTTTGTGCATTTCCCAGCACAGCCAGCTCGGTGGACCTGGCCACACCTGCGAGGGCATCCGGGCCCAGTGCCATGCCGCAGGGTGCGGGTGGGGCACCAGTCCGTCCGGCTGCAGCCCCGGAGAGGTGGCACTTTCCCCTTGGCAGGGACAAGCAGGGCTGGGGCCCTGAGGGGCAGGGACTCCACTGCACATAGCAATTCCCGGATCCGGCCTTGACCTGGGCTCCCTGTCTGGGGACTCAGCCCCTTGCTGTCTGATGGCACCGGACGAGAGCACATGTTCTGCCTGTGAGGAGCACTAAGGCTCTTGGCGCAGGCACAGGCACTGGTGCAACGGTTAAAACAATGTTCTGGAGGCTTGAGTCCCGGTCTGCTTCTGGTCCAGCTTCCTGCTAATGCGCATCCTGGGAGGCAGCAGGTGATAGCCAAATGCTTGGGTCCCTGCCATCCACATGGGAGACCCGGATTGAGTCCCAGGCTCCTGGCTTGGGCCTGGCCCAGTCTTGGCTGCTGCAGACAATTGGAGAGTGAACCAGTGGATGAAAGATCTCGATCTCAATCTCTCTCCCTCAAATAAATTAAAAATACAAAAATATAAAGATGGAATTTGTTACACGGGCACTACCTGCCCAGCCCACCTCCCACAGGGCCCTCACTTACATAGGAGGCCAGCAGGGAGGTCGGGGCCAGGACGAGAGCCAGGTAGAGGCAGGGGGCCGTGGTAAGCAGGCTGGAGGCGCAGATGAGGGGCTCAGCCCTCGCATTGACTTTCTTGTACCTCCTCGAAGCCTCTGCCCCCAGGACGACCCCAATGATGCCGGTCACGACAGTCAGTGCCCCAAAGATTAGGCTGATGAGAAAGAGCAGGGAGAGTGTGGTCAGGTGCATGGGTTCAGGATGGGGCCCGTCATCCCTGCCCCTTCCCGTGTCTTGACCCAGGCCCAGGTGCACAGTCCGGCACCCACGGAGAGTGTGGCTGGTGGCAGCAGCCTCACTACCTCGCCCCCTCCCTCCTGGTGCTCCGGGGGCCTTGAGACCTGGGCCAGGGACCCACGCCCTCCTGCCTACCCCATCCCCTTTCCTGCCTCATCCTGGGGCAGACGCTGGTGGTGCTGGTGATCTTCGTAGCACCCCTGGGACCTCCCCGAGCCTCTCACCACCCCGAATGTCCCCATCTAGAAAGCCTCATCCCAGGGTCTCCCCGAAGGGAGTGAGTGGAACCACACTCTGAGCACCTGTGATGGCCCCGGCCATGGGCTGGGCACTGCTCGCAACCTCCCTCCCTGAATCCACCCTTCCTCTCCCACCCCCTCCAGGCTCCTCATCCTGACCTCACCGCCTGCCCACTTCTGCCTACACCCACTGCACCTCCACGGGGCTCCTCCTGGGGAGACCATCCCTTCAAAGTCCCCCGGGGCCAGCATATGGCACAGCAGGTCAAGACACTACCTGCGACCCCCGCATCCCAGATGAGCACCAGTTTGTGCCCCGGCTGCTCCTCTTTGGATCCAGTTCCTGCTAATGCACCTTGGAAGGTGGCAGAAGATGGCCCAAGTGGCCAGGTCCCTGCCACCAAAGTAGGAGACCCTGATGGAGCTCTGGGCTCCTGGCTTTGGCCTGGGCCAGCTGTTGTGACCATTTGGGGAGTGAACCCAGCAGATGGAAGATTTGCTCTGTCTCTCCCCACCTCTCTCTCTGGGAAGGAAGGAAGGAGGGAGCAACCCACCCCCGGACAGTCTCCCGGAGGGTGCTCTGTGAAACACGGACCTGCCCACGTCCCTGCCTACCTGCCTGAGGCTCCCCACCGGCTCTCACACCCCCACCAGACACAGTCCCATCTCTGGGTGGCATGTGTGTTCCATCACAAGCTGACCCTGGCACGCCTCAGCCCCAGGCCTCAGCTCTATGCCCCTCTTCCCCCAGGTGAGGTGCTGTCTGTGTCTGATTCTCCGCCTCGTATGTTCACTCCTCCAACTGGAACACCTTTCACAAGTTCTTCCACCCACCAAGCTCCTACTCATCCTTCAGGACCCATCACAATTGTCCCCTCCTTGGGGACGCCTTCCCCTCGTCCCCTGCTGACTGCTCCACGCTCGTCAGTTTCCCTAGCACTTCCTGTGTCTCTGTCCTCGATGTCATTCCCGGCCCGTGAGTTCCTGGAGAACAGCGGCCGCGCTTGGTTGACTTCCTTGACTCTATGCTGGGAGCACAGAGCTGGAACGCCAGAAACATGTGGGTTCACAGAGTCCCTCCCAGAATTCCCGAGTGGACAGACGAGGAAGGCAAGGCCGAGAAAGGTTAAAGCCAAGGTTACCCAGGTAGTCAATGACAGAGCCAGGATTCCAATGCACACCTTCACCTGCTCAGTCCTCCCAAGTTTTTATGTTTAAGATTGATTTAGTGGAGGGGGGGGGGGGATTGGCACTGTGGAATAGCAGGTAAAGCCGCCGCCTACAGTGCTGGCATCCCATATGGGCACTGGTTCGAGACCCGGTTGCTCCACTTCCCATCCTGCTCTCTGCTATGGCCTGGGAAAGCAGAAGATGGCCCAATTTTTTATAAATATTTATTTATTGGGGCTGGTGCTGTTCTTAAAGCCACTGCCTGCAGCACCAGCATCCTGTATGGGCGCAGGTTCAAGTCCTTGCTGCCCCACATCCAATCCAGCTCCCTGCTAATTCACTTGGGAAAGTAGTGGAAGATGTCCCAAGTCCTTGGGCCCCTGAACCCACATGGGAGACCTGGAGGAAGCTCCTGGCTCCTGGCTTTGGTCGGTGCAACTCTGGCCATTGTGGCCACTGGGGAGTGAACCAATGGATGGAAGCTCGCTTGCTCCCTCTCTCTCTCTATTGCTCTTTGTAACTCTTTCAAATAGATACATCTTTTCTTAAAAAAAAATGTTTATTTATTTCCTTGATAGTCAGAGTTACAGAGTTACATCTGGTTCACTCCCTAGGTGGCCCCAACTGCAAGGGCTGAGCCAGACTAAAGCCAGGAGCTTCTTCAGGGTCTCCCACATGGGTGCAGGGGCCCAAGCACTTGGGCCATCTTCTACTGCTTTCCCAGGAGCATTAGCAGGGAGCTGGCTTGGAAATGGAGCAGCCAGGACTCAAACCGGTGCCCATGTGGGCATTGCAGGCAACAGCTTCGCCCACTGCAATGCCAGCCCCCAAGCATCCTCCTAAAGGAGTTCAGAGGGACAGTGGGAACCAGGACCAGCGTGAACTCTCAGAAACACAAATCACACTGGGACCTTTGCAGCCCTCCCTGCGACCCTCTGACAAGCTCCGGGCCAGCACTGACAGCCCCACCAACATTGCCCTCCCCTCCTTCACTTTGCACCAATGCCAGAGTCCTCTAAACCCACCCTGTGCTTTGCAGCTTCCCTATCGGGGTCCCCCCACCCCAGCCAGGCACCCCTCCCAGACCTAAATGCTTTCTGAAGCAGGTGGCATGGCCAGCGCCCTGCAAAGCAGGTGCAACCATGACAGGTACAAGCCGATGGTTACCAACAAATGAGAGAAACAACTCTGGGGCCAGCATTGTTGTCACAGCAGGCTAAGCCTCTGCTCGCGATGCCAGCACCCCACATCAGAGCACCAGTTCAAGCCCCAGCTGCTCCGCTTCCAATCCAGCTCCCTGCTAATGCATCTGGGAAGGCAGCAGAGGATGGCCCGAGTGCTTGCGCCCCTGCATCCATGTGGGAGACTGGAATGGAATCCTTGGCTTCAGCATGGCCCAGTCCCAGCTGTTGTGAGCATTTGGGGAATAAAACAGATGATAGAAGATTGTGTGTCCCTCCCTGTCACTTTTTAAAAACTTAGAGAGAGAGAGAGAGAGGGAGGAAGGAAGGAAGGAAGGAAGGAAGGAAGGAAGGAAGGAAGGAAGGAAGGAAGGAAGGGAAGGAAAACTCTCCTCTAAGCACCTGCTGTGAGATGCACACCCTACAGGCTGAGGTTCATTCTCCTACCCCATCCCCTCGGTGCATGGAAAGAGTGTGTGGCCCAGAGAGGGCAGGAACTTGCCTGAGGTCACACAGCCCCTCAAAGGCAGAGCCAGTGCCTCCCGGCCCTCTGCCTGCCAGACGGAAGCAAGCAAGTCCTTGGGCAGCTTAGAGGCCCTCACCGAACCTTCCCGGCCTTCCAAGTGGTGCCAGGCTCCAGCTCAGCCCAGTCAAGTGACCCAAATGCCAGATGAATGCTGTCCTGGGCCAAACGGCCTTGGCAGGTTCTTGGCGTCTCTGTGAGCCTTAGGGTTGATTAGTCAAGCAGGCCAGCAGCCTGGCAGGGAACATGCTGCAGCCACCAGTCTTCTCCTTTCCTGCCACCCACACGAGGCCTTAGATTCTCAGGGGCAACGGGGCCCGAAAGGCCTGTGATTTCTACGCTGCTGCCCTGCACAATGGCGCGGCCAAGTGGCTGTGCAAGCTGCACTTACATGCCCCCACAGGTGGGAAACTCACTACCTACCCCATGTAGCGCCTTCCATCTGGGCCACTTCAGTACTGAGTGCTAGAATCCCACACAGGGCAGCCTCCTGCCCCTGCTCCAAGCACCCATGGCTCCTCCTAACTGAGGAGGGTGCAGAACCCCACCGCCAAGACCTTCTGCCCCCCTGTGCTCAACTCAGCGTCAGCCCCCAGGCTGTCTCTGCATCGTGACCTCTCAACCCCGTGAACGTGGCCAGCTGCACAGAGCGGGACTTGGTAGCTGGGATTAAGGACCCTGGCATGGAGAGACTGTCCTGCACGATTCAGGAGAGCTCTGAATGTGATCTCAAATGTCGGCCGTGGGGCCGGCGCCATGGCTCAATAGGCTAATCCTCCACCTTGCGGCACCGGCACACCGGGTTCCAGTCCCGGTTGGGGCGCCGGATTCTGTCCCGGTTGCCCCTCTTCCAGGCCAGCTCTCTGCTATGGCCAGGGAGTGCAGTGGAGGATGGCCCAGGTGCTTGGGCCCTGCACCCCATGGGAGACCAGGAAAAGCACCTGGATCCTGGCTCCTGCCATCGGATCAGCGCGGTGCACCGGCTGCAGCGGCGGCCATTGGAGGGTGAACCAACGGCAAGGGAAGACCTTTCTCTCTCTGTCTCTCTCACTGTCCACTCTGCCTGTCAAAAAAAAAAAAAAAAAATGTCGGCCGTGGAGGGAGGCGGGAGACTTAAAAGAGAGACCGAGGAGACAGGGATGGCAGCGATGTGGCCGCAAGCCCATGAATGCCGGCAGTCACCAAGGAACTGGCCAGGCCGGTTTGTCCCCCAGCGCCTCCAGAGGGAACCCAGTCCTGCTGATGCCTTGATTCTGTCCCAATGACACCATTTTCAACTTCCGGCCTCTAAAATTATGAGACGGTCTGGCGCTGCGGTGTTGGGGTGAAGCCACTGCCTGCAGTGCCAGCATCCCATGTGGGTGCCAGTTCGAGTCCCTGCAGCTCCACTTCTGATCCAGCTCTCTGCTATGGCCTGGGAAAGCAGTAGAGGATCGCCCAACTTTCTAGGCCCCTGCACCCATGTGGGAGACCTGGAAGAAGCTCCTGGCTCCTGGCTTTGGCCTGGCCCAGCACTGGCCATTGTAGCCATTTGGGGAGTGAACCAGCAGATGGAAGACCTCTCTCTCTCCCTGCTTATTTCTGTCACTCCGCCTTCCAAATAAATACATCTTAAGAGAATAAAAATAAAATATGAAAAAATTTCTACTGACGTAAGTGACCACATCTGTGGTCGTTTGTTAACCAAAGGAAGCCAACTCACACTCCCACGTGTGGCCAAATCCAGGAGCCAGGTTGCGCTTCTTCCAAGTCTCTCACATGGGTGCAGGGGCCCAAGCACTTGGGCCATCTTCCACTGCCTTCCCAGTCCATACCAGGGAGCTGGATGGAAGTAGAGCAGCCGGGACTCGAACCCGCGCCCATAGGGATGCCAGCGCTACAGGAGGCCGCATCACCTGTAACACCACAGCACCGGCCCCTGTGCTGCACTTCTTCAAGCTGCTATGGGGATCACCCAGTCTTCACCTCTGGAGGGAGAACCACCCGGCCACAGAGCCAGGATGCACATCCCAGCCTCGTTCCACGAGCTCACTCCCAAGCGCTCCGTGAGCGCCTCCTGTGAGCTGGGCGGGGAGACAGATGCGTGAAGATTAACCACAGGAGGTGTGCAGGGCCAGCAAGCTGCAGAGGGGCAGAGCACCAGCTTCGGAGTCCAGTGGGCTTGGGTCCTGGCTTTGTCACTGCTCAGCTATGCGACCTTGGACCAGCTCCTTAACCTCTTTGATCTTCCCTCTCCTCCTTTACAAAGCAGAAATAATAGGAATGCCTTCCACGAGAGGTTCTTCATGGACAGTGCTTGGCCCGCTGCCTGAACCAAGTCTCAGTTTACTGAGTGATGAGGAGATAAGGAGACGGGCGCAGAGGGCACTGCTGGGGCACACGCGCGGACCAGCGAGAGGCCAAGGGCATCCTGGAAATTACATGAGGCCACGCTGGGTGCCAGGTAGAGGTGAGAGACGAGGCTGCTGGGAACCCCGCAGGGCTGAATCCCAGAGAAAGAGGGGTCTGCAAGGAGCCCCAAAAGCACCAACCAGATCGGAGGAGCAGGAGACAGGGATGGAGGGCTTCACAGAGGAGGAGACAGGATGGAAAAGCTGTCCTTGAGCCCGCATCAGGGGGTTGCTGGGGTCCTGGGGGAACTGAGTCAGGTGGCAGGGACAGAAGCGGAGCACGGGGTGGGGAGGGCATGGGTGTGGCAGTTAAATGCCCCTTGGGCTGCCCGCATCCCCTGTCTGGGAGCTGCGTGGCAGCCCCACCCCAGCTTCCAATCCCAGCTTCCGGCTGCTGTGCACTCTGAGAGGCGGCAGTATCTGGGGCTGAGTTCCAGGCTCCTGGTTCCAGCCTGCTCCAGCCCTGCCACTCGGGGAGCGAGCCAGCGGATGGAAGATGTGTCTCGTTCTTTCAGGCTTGCAAGTAAATGGAAAATAAAGAAATAAAGCTTGTGAAAGAGGAGAACAGGAGGACAGCTGGGCAGGAAGTGGGGGCCGGCCGCTCCTCACCCTCCCAGCGCCTCCCAGGAGGCACGGAACAAAGGAATGCAGCCCCTGAACCGGAGAAGTAAGGAGGTCTCCTGGGCCTCGATTTGCAATCTGTAAAATGGGCTCCCTTCCTGTAAGACACCAGGGGCCCCTCCCAAGGATGGATTTCTAAGGCTCCCATCTCCCGGGTCTCCCAGAAGCCTCAGCCTCTCCCCGACCAATGTGTCCCGGACGCCCACAGCAGTCCCAAGACGGGGAAGGCAGGGATTTTGACCCAGAGCGAGTGAAGGAGGGCAAGGCCCTGGCCCCCAGCTCCCGAGCAGGTCTCCCCCCACGTGCCCAGGAAGACTGGGTGCAGGGCTCGCGGCCTCCGACAGCGCCTCACCTGTCCTGGCTGCCGCACGGCTCCTGGAGGCAGGGAAGCTGCAGCCCGTGAACCACCCGGGCTTCGAACAGAAACTTGGGGGCCCAGAAGCCCAGGGCACCCGTCACGAAGGCCATGGCTGTCACCCCGAGGGTCGACCACACAAAGCTCCGGCTGCAAGAGAGGGTGCCCATGGGGGTCACATGAGGACTTGGGGCTCCAGGGGCCCGTCCACACCTTCACCCCCTCGGGAACTCAGGTCCCACAAGCTCATGCCTCTGGATCTTTCCCAACGCACCCTGCCTCCAGCCTCCCTGATGCCCCTGGGAGCCTCCCTCCCATCCCCCCCCCCCACACACACACACGTAGAGCCTCAATCCAGCACTGCATGCTCGGGGGAGCTAGCCCCACCTGGGAACCAAAGCAGGTGAGCCCTGCCCACACCCTACGTTGCACCCATCACGGAGCCTCGGACTCAGCAGAACTCCTGCCTGCCCCAGCCCGCACCCCAGGCCTGGCACAGAGGACAGTGCCCTCCCGTGAGCCCTGGCGAGGCCTTGGCCAACTCCCAGCAGCCCAGTGAAGCAGGCAAAGCTGGAGGGAATGGGGAAAGTGAGGCTCCGTGTCTCCGGCTCACTTGGGGGCGTGGCAAGGCAAAGCTGGCGCTCATACCACCTGCCATTCTCCTGGCCCTTGTTTGCCACATGGATAGGTGACTGGGACTAAGTCCAAGTAAAGGAGGTGCATCTCAGATGTGAATGGGAACGGAGAGGAGGAAAAGAGCTGTGAACACTGGGACAACCAGGGAGGGCTCCCCGGAGGTGGAGGCATGGAAGTCAGTGGTGTGGGGCAGACAGAGAGGTTTCTGTGGCTTGCAGGGATTGGGGGGGCAGGGTCACTCACTTTCTCCCCAGGTATCTGACGTCCTCACACCAGCTGCTCCTTGGGCCCCCCGGGGCCACTGTGTCCTGCCCTTCAGCAGCTCCCCGGGGTGGGTCTGGAACCAGCAGGATAAGCAGGATCAAGGCCACCGCCTCCAGGCATGGCAAGATCTGGGGACAGAAGGGCCCAGGAAGCTCAGGGCTACACGCCGTGCAGCCCAGGAGACCCTGGGGTGACCAGCCAGGGTGCCAGAACACAGAGTCCAGGCCTCCATTCCCAAGTGTGGGTTATGCCCAGAGCAGGCCATGACGCTGTTTCTCAAGCCCTCCCAGCCCCTGGGCGGGGAGCATCACCAGACCCGAGACAGTTAAGAACAGGATCCGTACTGCTGCCCCAAGAACCGGCCCTCTTCTTGGCTCGTGCCTCCAACGGCCACGCCGGTCCTGCCCTCGCAGGCTCTCCTGGGGGCCCCTGCTCATACCCCAAGGACGGGGATCTCACTACCTGCCCAGGCAGCCTTCACAGTGTTCACACCAGGAGAAAGTTCTTACTCAGCCAGGTCAGACCTGGCCCCTCACCACACACCCGGCCACAGGCACCCCCCTGCCTTCCACGGCCCCAGACGCCGGCTCCCTCAGCGCCGGGGCCCAGCAGAGACCTGCACGCAGGACCAGACCCCAGCCCCCTCTGGCACTGACTCCTTCCCCCAAGTAGTGCCATCCCCACCTGAGTCTCGGCCAGTGCTGCTGCCCCGATGGGGCCCAGGTGTGTCCCCAGCTGTCCTGGCTCCAGTCCCCAAGGAACCCCTGCCGTCGATCTTTAGGGGCTTATTGTGTGCCCTGGCCCTTGACTAGAACCTTCCCATCCCTTGTCTCATGAGCCCCGAAGGATTCATAGGCAGCACTTTCTACCCCCACTTCCCAGACAGACAAACTCCCAGGAGGGAGGCGACTTGCTTACAGTCACACCATCCCATAAACCGAGCAGGGCCACAATTGCCACAGCCCGTGCTGCGCGTGAGGGTCTGCAGGTCCACAGCTGCTCATGTCAGACCAGCCCCTACGGCGCCCCCCTGTCTGAGCACCCCCCGCCCCGGCACCAGGCCAAGCGGTCAAGGCCACAGCAAGGCTGGAAAGTCCCTGCCAGCCCGGGGGGAAGCGAGGGAAGAGGAGGAAAGGAAGCCGGACTCACCCGGAGGGCCCAATGCCAGTTCCCGGTCAGCTCCGCCACAGCCGACCCCAGCACGTAGCCCAGACCACTGTGATGGAGGGACCAAGAGGCGGCAGTGAGAGCAGGAAGGAGGGAGGCGCGCCCAGGGCCAGCCCACGTGCGGGAACCCCGGCACTGCCACAGTGAGCACGGGGGGTCCAGATGGCCCCTGTCCCTGCTGAGCCGGCAGTGGCCTCTGGCTCCGGGCCCACCCTGTAGCGCCACTCTCCCCCAGTCTGAGGACTCCCACCCCACACCCCTCACCAAATGCTCGGCCCTGCCCGAATCAGGCAAGCTTAGGAGCCCCGGGTCAGGTCTCAGGGACCTGACTGTGAACCCTACGCTGTCCCACCTGGAAGGGATGCAGGGCCAGGCCCTGACGCTCCGCCCCTCACCTCCCAGGAGGGCTGGTCCCTCTCTGCACAAGCCACGCGGCCTTCCTCACTCCTGCCAGGAGCAGCCCCGTCTACAGATAGGGAAACTGAGGCTCGCAGCAGCAAAGCGAGGTGGTGAGGAAGGGGTAGCGTTGGGATCCAGGTCCCAGCTCATCTCCTGCCCCAGCTCCCTTGGCCCCCCGTTCACCGCCTGGAGAAGGGGCTCCGGGGCTGCCACCAACCTTCCAACAGGGATGAAGATGTAGAAGATGGCCAGCACTCGGGTCCGCTGGTCCCCCGCGAACAGGTCGCCCAGGACGGTGGGTGCGATGGTGGAGTAGCTGGCCGCGCCGGTGCCCACGGCCCCCCGCGACAGGAAGAAGAGCCAGGAGTACTGGGCAAGGGGAGCCAAGACCACGGGGAGGTCAGAGATCGCCCCCGCCCCAGGGCAGGGGACCCAAGGGTTTGTCACAGGGGCTGAGGGGACAATTTGCAGGCACAGGTACCTCACTCCTCTCTCCACCCCATGTTCCCAGCATCACACGGGCGCCCCCTGCTGGTGCCTGCAGCCACCGCCTGCCCCACGGGGCAGTGATGGGGGGAGGAGGAGCCCCTCTGGGCCTGGCCTCTGCTAACCAGGACAGTTCCCCAAGACGGTAGAGCAGGAAATGAAGCCAAGGGTGGCGGCAGCAGGTGCAAGAGAGGAAGCCTCCTGTTAAGAAAGGCCAACGGCTCTGCCCAGCTGGGGCCCGGGGGCTGTGCTGTGGCCTCTTCCCCCAGCGCCTGAGCCAGGAGTGAAGCCGAAGATCCCCACCTGGCTCTGCCAGGGCTGCAGCAGGGAGGAATCTGGGGCAGGGAGGTCCCAGGGGCCTGGGCAGTGGTGTGGGCACCCACCTGGCAGGGGATGAAGGAGCTAGAGAGGCCAGCCCCTGACCACAGCAGGACCCCGAAGATCAGCGTGGCCTTGCGGCTGTGTCGGTCGCCCAGGTAGCCAAACACAGGTGCAGACAACAGCAGGCAGCCGATGAAGACTGCAGGGGACACACGAGGGGGGCAGCTGGATCCTCCACAACAGTGGGCAGGCAGGCAGCCCCTGCCCCGGCTCCAGCGCCCCCAGCTGGTATCAGGGCAGTGGGCCCCAGCACGCAGAGGAAAAGCTGAAGTGACTCTCACAATCCTCGCACAACCCACAACCGGAGCGCAGGGCATGCGGGCGGGGCCAGCTCCAAATGCCAGCTCTGCTGCTTGCTCACCGAAGCTTCCATCGCCGCCACCCCCTACCCCCAAGCTGGGGAAAGGGCGGAAGAGGAGTAGATGGAGCCCCTGGTGTGAACGGAGGCCGGCTTGCTGGCTTGACAAGCCTGTGTCCACCCTGCGAGCCTGGCTCTTGCGAATGCTCTGATTGCCCCCTCAGACACCTGGCTGGGGGCAGGAGTAAGCAGGAGCGGAAGGGCAGCTCGGGGTGTGGGGCAGCAGGTGAGGGCGGTTTAGAACAGGGCCCAAGCACCTGGGCCATCCTCCACTGCACTCCCGGGCCACAGCAGAGAGCTGGCCTGGAAGAGGAGCAACCGGGACAGAATCCAGCGCCCCGACCAGGACTAGAACCTGGTGTGCCGGCGCCGCAAGGCGGAGGATTAGCCTAGTGAGCCGCGGCGCCGGCCTCTACACCAGGTTTAAAAGTAAATCCTGACTAATGCTGACTGCCGGACTGAGATGTGTTCACTATTCTGTGAGGACAGTAACACCACCACGTGGTCGCTTGATCATACACCTTTACCACACGGACAGGCTTCTGTCCCTTTAAATAAAACCACCCCCACCCCCACTTGGAGAATGGTGCGTCCTTGCCTCCAAGCTGGGAGGGTCATCAGCTCTGCCCCCTCCCCACCAAGCCCTACCCCGAAAGGGCCTTAGGCTTCAGACAGCCACACCCAGCACTGGAGGCTGGTGTTCATGATTGACATTTCCTGAGTCCAGTGACCATCCAGACACTCCCAGCTCAGCTTCCAGCCCCGCCCCACTCCCCCCACAACAAGCCCTAGTAGTGGGTTGAGCCATAGGCAATTGAGGAAATTAGGCCAGTTTTGACCTACAAAACCAGCACTGTAATACGGTTCAACCCAGTGCTCCACAGAGAGTCTTTGGTGTCGATTGCATTTAACATTGTAACAGGCCTACTCCAGGAAGGCTGTATCAATTTTCACCCACACAGAAGTAGGAGCCAGCACCCCTGCAGAAACTGGATCGCCAGCCGATTCATCTTGTTCACCTAACGGTGGCAAACAAACGGCGTCTCACCGACCTTAGGATCTGCACTGCCCTTACTCCCCGGGAAAACTTGAGCAACAGTTCCAGTGTTTGCCTTCTACATCGGCCCCATCCTCTTCTGGCCTGCTGTTGCATGGTTTTTGTTTTGTTTTGTTTTGTTGGAAAAGCAGAGGCAGACAGATGGAAATCTCCATCCACTGGTTCCCTTCCCAAGTGCTTACAACAAAAGCAAAGCTAAGCCAGGCTGAAGCCGGGAGCCGGGAACGCCATTCCCATATGAGCGGCAGGGACCCAAGCACTGGAGTTATCGCCGGGTGCTGGTGGGCATTAGCAGGAGGCTGGAGTTGGGAGCTGGAGCCCAAGCATTCTGATGTGCAACAGGGGCATTCTAACCACCGGGCTAAACGCGTACTCCCTGGGGGTTGGCTTTAATCTATTTGGGAAACAATTTATCCTAGTCGTTCATATTCATTTTAAGGATTGAAAAGTTCTAGACCACTTGGGTTCGAGTCCTGGCCCACTACATTCTAGTTATTGTGACCTTGGGCAAATGTTTAACCTTCCATGTTCCCCTTTTATCAACCACATAATACTAGGGGCTGGCAAATGCCAGCATCCCATATGGGCGCTGGTTCAAGTTCCCACTACCCCACTGCCAATCCAGCTCCCTGCTAACGCACCTGGGAAGGCAGCAGCAGATGGCCCAAGTGCTTGGGCCCCTGCACACACATGGGAAACCTGGATGGAGTTCCAGGCTCCTGGCTTCGGTCTGGCCCACACCAGCTGTTGCAGCCATTCGGAGGGTGAACTTTAAGATTTTATTTATTTGAGAGGTAGAGTTACAGACAGAGAGAGGAAGAGACAGAGAGAAAGGTCTTGGCTCACTCTCCAAATGGCTGCAATGGCTGAGCTGATCTGAGCCAATCCAAAGCCCTATGGTATGCTGGGGCTGCAGGCCAAGGCTTTAACCTGATGCGCCACAATGCCAGCCCCTGGAGGGTGAACTTTTTTTTTTTCCTAAAGTTTATTTATTCATTTGAAAGTCAGAGTTACACAGAAAGAGAAAGAGAGGCAGAGAGAGAGGTCTTCTATATGCTGGTTCACTCCCCAATTGGCTGCAACAGTCAGAGCTGTGCTGATCCGAAGCTAGGAGCTTCCTCCAGGTCTCCCACATTGGTGCAGGGGCCAAGGACTTGGGCCATCCTCTACTTCTTTCCCAGGCCATAACAGAGAGCTGGATTGGAAATAGAGCAGCCAGGACTCAAACCAGTGCCCATATGGGATGCCGGCACTGCAGGTGGCGGTTTATCCACTACGCCACAGCGCCAGCCCCAGGATGAACTTTTGAAGCACCTTCCATCCAGTGCCTGGAAGATCTGTTTCTCTCTGTAACTGTCTTTCAAATAAATACATAGCCGGCCCTGTGATGTAGCAGGTAAAGCCACCACCTGCATATGGGCGCCAGTTCTAGTCCCGGCTGCTCCACCTCTGATCCAGCTCTCTGCTATGGCCTGGGAAAGCAGTAGAAGACGGCCCAAGTCCTTGTGTTGTTTATGCAGATCCTCATCACCCCGGGGTCATAAAATATTTCCCCCATCTTCTAGCACTCTCATGGGATGTGGGGGCGGGTACTGCAGGATATGAACGCCTTAACTGTGCAGAGCCTGGGCAGCTGCAGGTGCCTGTCCTGAGAGCAAGGCAGGCAGTCCTCGTGCTCAGCATCTCCAAATCCAAATCACTTCCGTGACAAGGTGGCAGCAACGACCTCAGAGGCACTCTGGGGCAGACGTCTGGGATTGTGAATTCCGGCTTCAGCGAGTGCCATAAGCTCTCTGAACCTCAGTTTCATCACCTATAAAATGGGCCTAAGAAGAACACCTGCCTCCTAGGGTTGTCATAAAGGTGAGATGAGTTTATGTGGAAAACTCTTACATAGTGCCTGGCAGGTGGTAGAAACCAGTCAGTGTTTGTATTCAGTGTTATTAGTTAACGACTCCAGCAGCCTCGCTGGCCCTTGGAGGGCAGAGGGGCCCTGACCCCTGACGGCCTCTGACCTCGGGGTCCCTGGGGCCTCCAGGGGAGGGCCCAGCCCCGCATCAGGCTCCTGCTTCCCTCCCCTCCCTCACCCCCGCCACGCCTCCTCCCTATACCACCCTCCCTTATCAGGACCTTTTTGTAATAATAGCCCCGAGCCCCAGAGAAGGAAAGTGTGGACTCAACTGCCATTATCTGTTTAATCAAAGAGCCTGTGGGTGCTGGCCACGATACACAGGACAGGCAGCACCTGCTGCCAGCCCAGAGCCCCAGAGACCCCTGGGCCAGCAGAGCTCGTCCAGTCCAGCGCTCGCTCCAGGGACCCTTCGTCTTTTTTAAAATAAGGTCAAGGTTATGTGGGAGGCAGAGTGACAGAAAAGAGATCTCCTATCCTCTGGCTCACATTCACTCCCCAAATGTCCACAACAGCCAAAACAGGGCCAGGCCAAAGCCAGGAGCCCGGAACTCGACCCAGGTCCCCCAGACAGGAGGCAGGGACCCAGTGCCAGAGCCTTCGCCTGCTGCCTCCTAGGGTGGCCATTAGCAGGAAGCTGGAATCAAAACACATCAGGAACTCAAACTCAGGCACTCCACTATGGGATGTGGGCATCCCAGGCAGCATCTTAACTTCTGTACCAAACGCCCACCCCATGCCATCTTATATAAGAGACTCCAGGGGACCGGCTTGTGGCGCAGCAGGTTAGGCTGCTGACTGTAGCACCAGTATCCCATGTGCGCAACAGTTCAAGTCTCAGCTGCTCCACTTCTGATCCAGCTCCCTACTAATGCACCTGGGAAAGCCGCGGAGGATGTCCCAAGTCCCTGGGCCCCTGCACCCACATGGGAGACCCAGAAGAAACTCCTGGCTCCTGGCTTCAGCCTGGCCCAGCCATGACCATTCTGGCCATTTAGGGAGTGAACCAGTAGATGAAAGATTCTCTCTCTCCCTCTTCCTCTCTCTCTCTCTCTCTCTCCCTCTCCCTCGCAAATAAATAAAGTGAATCTTTAAAAAGTAAAGATAAATAAGAGACTGGAGCACCCACGAATTCTAATGTTCATGGGAATCCTGAAGCAGGTTTCCGGCAGACACCGAGGGACAACTAAGTTTCTTTGACACGGCTTTCATCTGAATCCCGGAGGCTGAAGACGAGCTCACTGAGTCACCGAAGGGCATCTGCCGCAGGTTCTAAGGAGCAAGCCAGGGCTGCCCCCGGCCTCAGCGGCTGCACCAGCCGCCCAGAATCTAAGAGAAGCGCTGGCTGCCTTCTTTCCAGCGAAGCGAATGTGTTGATGCCCATCGCTGATACCACTATCTCCCTTCTGAATGCTCCGTATAGATAAGCAACAGACTGCCGGGCACAGCCAGACAAGGCCTGGCCCCCTGCCACTGCCATGCGTCCGGAGGAAGGCCCCGTGTGTCTCTGCTCCCAGGACTCCCTGCAGAAGCCACGCCTCAGGGGGTCTCCCTGCTTGGTGCCCGGCAGGTTACCACAGCCCAGAGCCATGGATCCACATGGGGGTGCCTCTTTCGGCTCTGGATGGTAGAGAAGGGGAGAACGCAAGTAGTTGGGTCCCTACCACCCATGGGAGACCCAGACTGAGTTCCTGGCTCCTAGCTTGGCAGTTCCAGGCTTGGCAGGCAGTGGGAGCAAGTTTGCTGCAAAAGTAGTCAATTGTCTGCTTCTCTCAATAAAATCATGATAATTTCCCACCCTCCAATGGCCGCCGCGGCCGGCGCTCTGCGGCCGGTGCATTGTGCTGATCCAAAGCCAGGAGCCAGGTACTTATCCTGGTCTCCCATGCGGGTGCAGGGCCCAAGCGCTTGGGCCATCCTCCACTGCACTCCCGGGCCATCCTCCACTGCACTCCCGGGCCATAGCAGAGAGCTGGCCTGGAAGAGGGGCAACTGGGACAGAATCCGGTGCCCCGACCGGGACTAGAACCCGGTATGCCGGCGCCACTAGGTGGAGGATTAGCCTATTGAGCCGTGGCGCCGGCCCCTTTTTTCTTTTTAACTAAAAATGGTGGACAGGTGACCGTAAAGGGGACAGGGGGAGTGGATGCTGGCTCTCAGGTGAGAAAGGTATAGGCCTGGGGATCTGGATGCGGATCTCTCCAAACTCGGTGTTCGTGGTGCCCCTGGGAGCTTTGTCCCTTGGGGTATGCATACTCCAGTTCAGGAGCTGAGTTCTGAGCTGAGATGGGCTTGTGAGGTGGAGGGAGGGGACTGGGGGGGGGGGGGGGGCTTGAGGTGGAGGGAGGGGCCTTGAGGCAGAGGGAGGAGCTGTGTCCCGGTGGTTGCATTTGTCAGGTCTGTGAGAGGAACCTCAGGTCAGGAGTGTCGGGAGCACAGCTGAGCTTAACAAATGCAGAGGGGAGGAGACCCACTCCACATCACACCGGTGCCCAGGGCCTTTCCCACCCTGTCTCCCCCACTCGGCCCACACACCCCACACTCCAGGCCTCAGCCCCTGCTCTCCTCTCCTCCTCCCAGCCCCAGGTCCCACCCCTGCTCTGTGCCAGGGGACAGAGCTGGGCACAGAACAGCAGCCACTGAAAGACCCCGCCTCGGTGGACGCCCAGGGCCCCAGCCGCGGGGCCAGGCATGCCTGCCTTACCAGTCTGAAGCAAACCGGCGGTGCTGTCACTGAGCTGAAAAGACCTCTGCACGTCCAGCAGCACTCCTGTGGGCAGGGCGGCATTCCAGAGGTGAGAAGTGGCCTGTGCAGCCCATGGAGGCTGCTGCCCGCTCACGTGCACATGCACACATACACACACACATACTGAAGGTACCGACACCCACCTGTGTATGCACACACAAGCACGCACTCACAGACATACAGACACACATGCAGGACTTCACAAAGTTGGTGGAGGCACAGAGATTTCCCATAGCACTTAATACACCACCTAGAGCTGTAAAGCCACCACCTGCAGTGCCGGCATCCCATATGGGCGCTGATTCAAGTCCCAGCTGCTCCACTTCCGATCCAGCTCTCTGCTATGGCCTGGGAAAGCAGTAGAAGATGGCCCAAGTCCTTGGGCCCCTGCACCCGCGTGGGAGACCTGGAGGAAGCACCTGGCTCCTGGCTTCGGATCGGCACAGCTCCAGCCATTGCGGCCATTTGGGGGGTGAACCATCGGATGGAAGACCTCTCTCTCTCTCTCTCTCTCTCTGCCTCTCCTCTCTCTGTGTAACTCTGACTTTCATTTATTTATTAAAAAAATACACTTGCAGAGGCACAGACATACCAGAGCCTACGCTCATAGACACGTAAACCCAGGCTAGCACACACAGACTGAGGCGTACACAGAAAGTCGCGCATGCGTATCCTCACGCCCGGCTGCTATCACACGGTGGTCAGAGCAGCTGGCTGCACGGTGCACACCTACCCCACTGTGTAAATGGAAGCCCCTGGAGTTGTGCAATACAGCAGCCCAGCTCATGCACACAACACTCCCCCATGGAGGCACAGATCCAAGCATGAGCATGTACATGCAAAGACACGCAGCACCTGGCCTGCACACGTGTGCACACTAGCATGTTCTCCCAGAAGCACGAGCATACAGATGTGAGCAAGCACGCACGGAGCTTCCGGGACTTCGGTCCCTTCTCAGTCCCACGGCCCTGAGCGAGCTGAGCGCCTGCTCTGCACCCGCGGACCTCTGAGTTCCCTGCAAGATCTCGCTAAGCCGCAGGCTGGTGCAGTGGATGCTCAGCCTAATGCAGAGAGAAGTGAGCCCCTAGACACCAGGCTCTGCTCCCCGAAATCTCCTGAGGCCCTCAGTGGTATCTCAGAAAGGGCCAGTGTCGGCAGCACCTGCTCCTGTGGACCTTGTGGCTCTCCCCCTGTCACTGTCACTTTCATTAAGTGCGGAGATGGCCGAGAGGAAGGCCAGGAGCGGAGCACCTGCAGTTGTTATCCTAAGAGGCAGGGGCCATCATCATCCCCATGACGCAGAAGACGGGCTCGGGCTGCCCAAGGCCGCACGGCTGGAGCTGGGAGAGTTGGACCTCGAATGCCAGCCAGAGGCAGCACCACCGGGTGGGCGCAGAGGTCCCAGGTGGGCCCTGCAGAAGCACCCACGCCACGAAAGCCCAGCATCCACAGCTCCTTGACGGGGCGGCAGGCAGCTGAAGAGCGACAGCTCAGAGACGTGAAGCAAGAGACGTTTGTGGGGACATCTGGTCTGGGGCCGGTTGTCACAGCATCTCTGAATACAAGCTTCTATGCCCTTTTTCCTCGTTTAGTTATTTTTTAAAGATTTACTTATTTGAAAGACAGAGTTAGAGAGAGAGATCTTCCATCTTCTGGTTCACTCCCCAAATGGCTACAATTGTCAGGACTGGGCCAGGCTGGAGCCAGTAGCCAGGAGCTTCTTCCGGGTCTCCCACGTGGGTGCAGGGGCCCTACCACTTGGGCCATCCTCCACTGCTTTCCCAGGTCATAGCAGGGAGCTGGATCGGAATGGGAGCAGCCAGGACTCGAACCGGTGCCCATATGAAACACCAGCATCATAAGCAGCACACCACAATGCCTGCCCCCTTTCACCTGGTTTAATATTTACCTTATTTTATCTATTTTAAAGGCAGAGAGACAGGACTATAGAGAAACAGACAGAAATCTCCTATTTGCTGGTTCACTACCCAAATGCCCAAAGCAGCAGTGGGTGGGCCAGGATCTGGGAGGTCATTGCAGGCCCCCCACATAGGCGGTAGGAAGCCAAGTACTTGAGCTAGCTAACATCCCTGCCTCCCAAGGGACTCATCAGCATGAAGCTGGAATTGGGAGCAGAGCTGGGACTCAAATCTAGGCCTCCTGACATGGGACAGTGGTGTCTGAAGCAGCACCATCCCTGCTTCCCCAAAGGCCCACCCCTTAGTATTCTGGTTACTTATTTATTTGAGAGACATATAAAGCTCCCGGACGGCGATTCCCTCCCCGACAAGCCCACCAATGACCGGGCCTGGGCCCAGCTGAAGTAGGGAGCCAGGAATGCAATCCGGGTCTCCCACCAGGGTGTCCGAGCTGCAGGTCTGAACTCCTCCCAGGTCCCCGTGGGGGTGGGGAGGATGTGGTGTCCTCCCCACAGTGCGTTGTCAATCTTGAGTGAACAACGACAAAAGAAAAGCCCAGAGCTTGAATGAACAAGTGGCAGGAGCAAAGCAAGTTCAGCATCAGGCTCGCATGAATGCGTGCGTGATGGGAAGACGGAAGCAGGCACACTCCGAGCCCTGCAGAAGCAGGCAGCCTGCAGTCCTGGGGACAGACGCGGCCGCCAAGGGCTGCTCAAGGGCTGCCTCACCCAGCAGCTCCATCCAGAGCCTGGAAGCCATGGCCTGAGAGACCCCCTCCCCAGTCCCGCTGACCATATCCACACACCCTCGCCACGTCCCCGCGCCACACTGGCCGGGCCCCCTGGTAATTTGGGGCTGGATTGGGACCCTTGATCAATCCAGGGATGAGGTGTGCTCCAAGGAAACAAAGCGCTCCGGACAGAAGGCCACTGCGGCTGCTCGGCGGCCGGCCGCTGGGGTGGCCATCCCCTCCTCACCTGCGATGATGAACCAGTTCATGTAGTTCAGGAGGTTGATGTAGCAGAGAACGGCGGCAGCCACGTGCGCTCTCCAGCGGGGCAGGCTCCAGGGGGCACACTGCCCTGAGGCCCCGGAGTGCTTGCATGGCCCCAGGGACTGGCCCTGCAGCCCCTCTGGCCCAGGCTGGGGCTGCTCTGCAGACATCCCCCCAAGCTGGGCCAGCCTGAGGCTCGTGCCCAGGACCGCTGCACGGCTAAAGATACATCGGAAGGACACCGAGTCACTTCCTGTGGGTATGCAGGCTCCCGACCTCAAGGCAGCTGCTCTAACTGTTAGGCAGCCGACGGCAGCCTCGCCTGCGGGGTTTCACCACCCTCAGCCTGCTCTCGGGGAAGAGGGCTCCTGGCACCCCTGCTCTGGGTAACTCCGTGCTCCCTCGGGTCTAGCCTGTCACTGCAGGGCTGCAGTGTGCATGGGAGGCGCCCAGGACGGGAAGTGAGACAAAGCTCCCTACGCCCCACTCACGGAGACAGGGCCAGGCAGGCTGTAGGAGAGACACAGTGGGAGCCAGGCCTGGACCCGGCTCAGAGCAGCGGCCGGGCGTTGCACTCTACAGGCCTGGGATGACCTGCGCCTGCTCAGTACCTGCCTGCAGAAGCCCAGATGTGGGAGGCGACTGCCAGTGGGAGCCAATGCCCGCAGGCAAAGCTGAGGGCTGCCCTGCCCCCGTCCTGAGGCTCTGCACCTCAGAGGCCCCCGATATGTGTTCCTCTTTCCTAGAAATGCCCAGCTGGCGGTCCTGGGGACTCCTCAGCCAGGCTGGAGATACACGCCCATGTTACAGCTGCAAGAGAAGCCCCAGGAAGGCCACCTCTGGCCCCCAGGGGGAGGGCGAAGGAAAGTCGCCCTTGGGGGGGGGCACACAACGTCTGGCCCCCCACCCCAGCTTTGCACCTGCAGCCGCACAAGAGTGAGGGAGCAATGGTATCCTCAGGAGAAGCAGGTGGGGGGGGTTGTTTGTTTGTTTGTTTAATATTGTTTTTTATTTGACAGGCAGAGTTAGTGAGAGAGAGAGACAGAGAGAAAGGTCTTCCTTCCATTGGTTCACTCCCCAAATGTCCGCTATAGCCGGAGCTGTGCCGATCCGAAGCAAGGAGCCAGGTGCTTCTTCCAGGTCTCCCATGTGGGTGCAGGGGCCCAAGGACCTGGGCCATCCTCCACTGCCCTCCCGGGCTACAGCAGAGAGCTGGACTGGAAGAGGAGCAACTGGGACTAGAACCCGGCGCCCATATGGGATGCTGGTGCCACAGGTGGAGGATTAACCAAGTGAGCATGGCACCGGCCCTGCAGGTTGGGTTTGACCCTTTGCGTCTGGAGGATTTAAAGCAGCAACTCAGGGGGCCAGGGCGGTGGCATGGGGGTAAAACTGCCGCCTGAGTGCCGGCACCCGATATGGGCACCGGTTTGAGTCCTGGCTGCTTCACATCCAATCCAGCTCTCTGCTATGGCCTGGGAAAGCAGTAGAAGATGGCCCAAGTCCTTCAGCCCCTGCAGCCACATGGGAGACCTGGAAGAAGCTCCTGGCTCCTGGCTTCAGATCGGCACAGCTTCAGCCGTTGCAGCCATCTGGGGAGTGAACCAGTGGATGAAAGACCTCTCTTTCTCTCTCTCTCTCTCTCTCTCTCTCTCTCTCTCTCTCTGTCTCTACCTCTCTCTATAACTCTGTCTTTCAAATAAATAAAATAAATATTTTTTAAAAAAAGAAGAAGCACTGGAGCAGGTGCTGTGACACAACAGGTAAAGCCACCACCTGTGGCACCAGCATCCCATATAAACACAGGTTCAAGTCCCAGCTGCTCCATATCCATCCGGCTCCCTGCTAGTGCACATGGGAAAGCAGTGGAAGATGGCCCAAGTATTTGGGCTCCTGCCACCCAACATGGGAGACCTGGAAGAAGCTCCTGGCTCTTGGCTTCAGTCCTGCCCAGCATGAACTGTTGCAAACATCTGGGAAGTGAACCAGCATGTGGAAGATCTCTCTCTCTCTGTGAGTGTGTGTGTGTGTGTGTTTGTAACTCTGCCTTTCAAATAATCTTAAAAAAAAAAAAAAAAAAAAAAAAAGGCAACTAGTATGAATTCTCATGGAGGCAATGAAAATTTCAGGTTCTGGATCCAGGAGGTAGCAGATGCCAGAACACAGGGTTGCACCCCCCATGGCAGAAAAGGAGTTTCTGAACTCTGAGAACCACAAGCTTGGGATCCCAAGCCCACCGCCTTCCCAGCGCAGTTTAGTGCATTTTCTGAAAGCATCATTCACCACCACTTCCTCCCTGTGACTGGCTGGGACCAGGCTGCAATAGTGACACCATGTGGTCCTCAGAAGCAATAGCAGTCACGAGGGATTCCAGGCCCGACGTAAACCCCCATATTTCCTGGATAATTCGGGATGGTCTCAAGCTACTGGATTTGTTGCTAATAAGGAAGGAATGGGCAGCCACCTGGGGAGATTAGAGTTGTGATCATACTGCCTACCAAGGGATGGAACCAACCTTGTGTACACAGCGTGTATGTGTAACAAAAAAGCAAAAGGCAATTCTCAAAGGGTTAAAAGCACTTGACTCAGGCTGATAGGATTTTTTTTACCAAAGATTGATTTATTTATTTGCAAGTCAGAGTTACACAGAGAGAGGAGAGGTGGAGAGAGAGAGAGAGAGAGAGAGAGAGGTCTTTCATCCAATGGTTCACTCTCCAATTGGCTGCAATGGCTAGAGCTGCGCAGATCCGAAGCCAGGAGCCAGGAGCTTCTTCCAGGTCTCCCACATGGGTGCAGGAGCCCAAGGACTTGGGCCATTTTCTACTGCTTTCCCAGGCCATAGCAGAGAGCTGGATGGGAAGTAGAATAACCAGTATTTGAATCGGCACCCATATGGGATTCCAGCACTGTAGGTGGTGGCCTTACCCACTATGCCACAGTGCCACCCAGGCTGATAGGATTATAGGTAAAATTTTCTTCCCTTACTCTTTTTCATTTCTCTCACTTTCCTTGTCAATAGCAATAGCAAACAGTAGCGCAGCACCTGCCCCATACTGGGCACCTGGGACCTGGGTATAATCCTTATGCGTCACTTTTCAGCGAGGAGACTGAAGGGTGCTGAGTGACTGAAGTGACTGAAGGAGACAAGGTGCTGAGTGCCTACCTCCCCGGTTCCATGCTCTACACCCTTCCCCTGTTGTTGTACTGCTTCCCAGTCTCATCTGATTTATTTGAAAGGCAGAGTTACAGACAGAGTGGGAGAAATAGACAGAGGCCTTCCATCTGCTGGTTCACTCCCCAAATGGCTGCAACGGCCAGAGCTGGGCCAGGCTAAAGCCAGGAACCTAGAGTTCGAGTCCCAGCTACTCCACTTCTGATCCAGCTTTCTGCTATGGCCTGGGAAAGCAATAGAAGATGGCCCAAGTCCTTGGGCCCCTGCACCCACCTGGGAGACCTGGAAGAAGCTCCTGGCTCCTGGCTTCAGATCAGTGAAGCTCCAGCCATTGCGGCCAAATGGAGAGTGAACCAGCAGAAGGAAGACCCCCCCCCCCCTCTCTGCCTCTCCTCTCTCTGTGTAACTCTGACTTTCAAATAAATAAATAAATATTTTTTAAAATAACCTTTAAAACTTTCAATTAAAAAAAAAAAAGAATTTGGAGCCCCAGGGACATGAGGCTGAGGTTCAGACCTGCCTCCCGATGTGCCTTGCTCCAGCAGTAACATCCATGCCACCAGAGAGAAGAGGAGATCCCTGACCCCCAGCTCCGGGTGAGATGCCCCCACCACCAAACCACTGGGGATGAAGAAGCCCCCGCAGCCACCTGGGAGAGCAGGCCCCTGAGAAGGTGTCTGTCCCCTCTTGGCTACTGTTCAGGGAGCTCAGGAGGCAAGCAGTGCTGTGACAGCTTGAACTGGTTAGCCACTGCTGCCCAGCAGATCACCCCAACATTTAGCAGCTTCCAACAACAGTCATAATTTTATTATGATAAGAATTATACTGGGGCTGGCACTATGGCTAGCAAGTAAAGCCGCCACCTGCAATGCTGGCATCCCATATGGGCGCTGGTTCTAGTTCTGGCTGCTTCACTTCCCATCCAGCTCTCTGCTATGGCCTGTAGCAGTAGAAGATGGCTCAAGTCCTTGGGCCCCTGCACCCGCATGGGAGACCTGGAAGAAGCTCCTGGCTCCTGGCTTCAGATTGGCGCAGCTCCAGCCATTGAGGGTAGCCATTCGGGGAGTGAACCAGCAGATGGAAGACTTTTCTCTCTGTCTCTCCCTCTCCCTCTCTCTCTGTCTGTCTCCCTCTCTCTTTCTGTAACTCTCTCTCTCTCAAATAAATAAATACATCTTAAAAAGAAAGAAAAAGAACACAGGGACACCTGCATCCCATATTAGAGGGCCTGCGTGGGGGTCTTGGCTTTGCTTCTGATTCCAGCTTCCTGCATACCCTGGGAGGTAGTGAGAGCTCCAGGACTTGGGTCTCTGTCACCCACACTCAGAGTGAATTCATGGCTCCTGGCTTTGACGTGGCCCAGTCCTGGATGTTGTGGACATTTAGGGAGTGAACAAGCAGATGGGAGGTCTGTCTACCTACATCTACGTATATCTCATTCTCTCCCTCTTTCAAGTCAAATTAAAAGGAGGAAGATGTTCAATAAATCAATAACTATATTCTTTATAAAGTACCCTGTCTGTCGTATTCTGTTACAGTAGCACAAAACAGACGGAAACAACCACTCCCTTCATACTCACTAGGATGGATAAAATAAAAAAGACAGAATAACAAGTGCCGGGGAAGACATGGAGAAATGAGGAGCTTTGCTCTCTGCTGGCGAGTGGTGATTCAATCAGAGCGACCCTGTGACTCGGCCACTCCACTCCCAGGTTGATACCCGAGAGAAAGGAACATGGATGTCCACACAAAAACTTGTCCCTGGATGCTCGCAGCAGCACAATTCACAATAACCAAGGGTGGAAACAATACAAATGCCCAAAAATGTGTGTCTCTTGATGATCTAGTAACTCAGAGTGCATGAAATCATTTATTTATTTGAAAGGCGGAGTTACAGAGAGACGGAGAGTAAGAGAGAAAGATCTGCCATCTGCTGGTTCACTCCCCAGATGGCAGCAACAGCCGGGGCTGGGCCAGGTGGAAACCAGAACCCAGGAGCTTCATTCGGGTCTCCCCCAGGGGCACAAGGGCCCAAACACTTGGGCTGTCCTCTACCACTTTTCCCAGACCACAGCAGGGAGCTGATTGGAAGTGGACAGCCAGGACTCCATGGTGGGCGTTTTTTTTTTTTTTTTGTTATTGGTTTTTTTTTTTTTTTTTTTTTTTTTGACAGGCAGAGTGGACAGTGAGAGAGAGACAGAGAGAAAGGTCTTCCTTTGCCGTTGGTTCACCCTCCAATGGCTGCCGCCGCCGGTGCGCTGCGGCCGGCGCACCGCGCTGATCCGATGGCAGGAGCCAGGAGCCAGGTGCTTCTCCTGGTCTCCCATGGGGTGCAGGGCCCAAGCACCTGGGCCATCCTCCACTGCACTCCCTGGCCACAGCAGAGGGCTGGCCTGGAAGAGGGGCAACCGGGACAGAATCCGGCGCCCCAACCGGGACTAGAACCCGGTGTGCCGGCGCCGCTAGGCGGAGGATTAGCCTAGTGAGCCGCTGCGCCAGCCCATGGTGGGCGTTTTAATAGCATTTGGAGCTACAGAAGGGAACAGGAGCTTGAGGTTGCTGGGGAGGTGGTGACCTGAGGGTGAGGAGAGCCAACTACACCGGGAAGGAAGGTTGTCTTAGTAACGTCAGAAGAATGTGCGACATCCCAGGACAGTCTCCGGGCAGATCCAGATACCGCAGTGCCGCAGGGAAATGCTGTTTACTCCTGCCTGCTGCAGATGCGACTATCTCCCAGAAAAGGGCGGCTTTCCAGAGCTGTTTCTCTGAACAGTCATCCAAAAATATGCTGAAGAAATGTATTGTGGGGGTGAGTTTTGGTAGTTTTGGGATCTGCAAGGAGGGAAGGCCTGCACTTCCGGGAATGGAGAGTCCCTACCCGCACTTCTGGGGACGAAATGTCCTTGTCAAGGTCCCCACGGGTGCCTAAAGGTCAACCAATGAGGATCAGACCTGCCTCAACCTTTAACCTCCATGCCCTGAATCTATAAAAGGAGCCCTCCCAGCCTCTGACGCGTGACTTCCCGGGCCCCTGCTCTGTTGGGACCGGGGAACCTCACCCAGGAGCAGAATCCCAATAAAAGCCTGTGAATTAATTGATTCGTCTGCCTGGGAAGATTTGTTAGCACTGGACACCTTGCAGATGGTGCTGAAACCCGGGAGCTGAGGGTGCACACCTCCCCTTTCCGGGTTCGAGGCCCCCTTGCTCCCTGAACTTGTCTGGTGCCCCAGGCTGACTATGGACCACGCTCGACCAACTGTAAGTAACTCCTCCCCTGCTATCCCTCCCTCCTCTGGATTGGTCCAGTCTCTGCAATCTCTGGCCAGCTTCACTGTCTGGACAGAGACCTCCAAATCTGTTCTCCGCTGATTAGCTTCCCAGCGGCTGTGGAGATGTCCCACCGCTGGCTTGGCCCCGTAGAGGACTGACCTCTTATCTGTCTACTGAAGTCCGTGACAGGGGACGCCTTGCCCGAATTCCAGTAGATCCCGGGCTGCCGGGGAGACCATGGGATCTGGCCAATCCCAAGGGTGGGACTCAAAATGCCCCCTGGCCTGCCTCCTAAAGAACTTGAAGCAAGGCCAGCGCCACGGCTCACTAGGCTAATCCTCCGCCTTGCGGCGCCGGCACACCGGGTTCTAGTCCCAGTCGGGGCGCCGGATTCTGTCCCGGTTGCCCCTCTTCCAGGCCAGCTCTCTGCTGTGGCCAGGCAGTGCAGTGGAGGATGGTCCAAGTGCTTGGGCCCTGCACCCCATGGGAGACCAGGATAAGTACCTGGCTCCTGCCATTGGATCAGCGCCGTGTGCTGGTCACGGCGGCCATTGGAGGGTGAACCAACGGCAAAGGAAGACCTTTCTCTCTGTCTCTCTCTCTCACTGTCCACTCTGCCTGACAAAAAAAAAAAAAAAAAAAAAAGAACTTGAAGCAACTGGGACTGGCCCAGGACCTACGGAGAAAACACCTAATCTTCTACTCCACCCAGGCATGGCCTAGTTATGTACTTGACAGCGGATCTAAGTGGCCCCCTGTGGGAACCTTGGATCCCAGTGTCCTCACCGACCTTGACAATTTCTGCCATAGGGAGAGAAAACGGTCAGAGGTCCCGTATGTCCAGGCTTTCTGGGACTTCCACTCCCGCCCTATTCTCTTCTCCTGTTCTACGGCCCACATCTTGCTGGCCAGAATCACAGCCTCACCTCCTAAGGACACCTCTTCTGTGTTACTGCAAAACTCTCCACCCTCCACCTTTTCAGACCCTCCTGAGTTCCTGGGGACCCTGCAGCTAGCCAGGAACTTCCCAACCCCATACGCGCATTCTTCCGCCCGCCACCATGTTCTGCCCCTCCCTCTGCCTCCTCGACACCATATTCTGTACCGCCCCCTGCCACCCCGCCATGTTCTGTTCTGCCCCCTGAAACTGGTCCTTCATCTAACCCCACTTTCACCATAACCTGCGATGAACCCCTTTCCCCATTACCTATGACTGGCACCCAGGTGACATTGCTGTCTCCCGTAAGCATGCGCATGTAGTCACATGACCAGAAGCCCTGACACCTCCTCCCACTTCGAGAGGTGGCTGGGGCTGAGGGTATTGTGCATGTCCATGTTTTGTCGCGCTACAAGACCTAGCACATGGGTTCTAGTCCCGGTCGGGGTGTCGGATTCTGTCCCGGTTGCTCCTCTTCCAGTCCAGCTCTCTGCTGTGGCCCAGATCCTTGGGCCCTGCACCTGCATGGGAGACCAGGAGGAAGCACCTGGCTCCTGGCTTTGGACTGGCACAGCACCGGCCGTAGCGGCCATTTGGGGGGTGAACCAACTGAAGGAAGACCTTTCTCTCTCTCTTTCTCAGTCTAAATCTGACTGTCCAAAAAAAAAAAAAAAAAGACCTAGCACAGATCGAGGAAAGACTAGGGTCCTTCCTTTTCAGAAAATTCAACTATGTTCATAAAAGAGTTAAGATACCTTTCTCAAACATACGACCTCACCTGGAAAGACCTTGATTTTATCGTTTCCTCCTCTCTCACTTCCGAGGAACGAGTACAGGTCCACAGGCTGCCCAAGATGAGGCTGACAATGCCCAATTAACTGATCCCACTCTCCTAACTGGAGCCCAGAACAGGCTCACCGAGGCCCTAACTAAGTTCACCAAACTGGATCCTCATTCCCCCTCAGGGGCAGCGATTCTGGCCTCTCATTTCATTTTCCAGTCTGCCCCCAGCATCAGAAAAAAACTAAAAAGGGTGGAGGATGGTCCAGAGACCCCCGTTAGAGACCTTGTAAAGATAGCTTTCAAGGTCTATAACACTCGAGAAGAGGCAGCTGAGCAGGCACAACAGGCCAGGATGCAGAAAAAGGTCACCCTCCAGACTCAGGCCCCGATGGCAGCCCTGCAGCCGGCGGAGGGAAGAGGGGTCAAGGGAAACCAGCCCCCGGGGCATGCTTCAAGTGTGGATGAGAGGGACATCGGGCTCGAGTATGCCCCAATCCTCGCACACCCACCCGGCCATGCCCCACATGTGGCCAACCGGGCCACTGGAAGAGCGACTGCCCAGGGGAGGCCCGACTCCTGTGCCTCTACACGGAAGCCCGACTTCCCAAAAGGACTCCACGCTACAACTGCTAGGGACGGCCGAAGACTGACAGAGCCCAGACTCGAGGACCCCAATCATCCTCACTGAGCCCAGGGTAATGCTCCAGGTAGCAGGTAAGTCCACAGAATTCCTGGTGGGTACAGAGGCTATCTATTCTGTCCTGCCGGCCTATGCGGGCCCACTCCTGCCCTCTTCAATTTCCGTAATGGGGATTGATGGGACTCCCTCCCACCCTAGGTGCATGCCAGACTTGTCTTGTCAATTGGAAGACCACCCATTCGCCCACTCCTTCCTGGTAATCCCTTCCTGCCTGGTCCCCCTACTGGGACAGGACATCCTGTTCCAACTGGGCTCCAGACTCCAGATTCTACTGCGGCAACCTTCAGCTGCTCTCCTAATCCCTCTGACAGCTTCTCTAACCTCTCCCACCCCTTCCCCTGATTCATCGAACTCCCAATGGCCGATCTCTCCCACGAAGGTCAACCCTCAGGTATGGAATTTGTACACCAGTGATGGCAACCCACCACCAGCCAGCCCTTATTAAACTCCAGGAGGGCACTCCATACCCTAACCGACCTCAATTCCCCATCTCTGAAATTCACAGATGCAGCCTTAAACCCATCATTGACAGGCTCCTCCAGCGAAATCTCCTAATACCCACTAACTCTCCTTGTAACACGCCCATGCTCCCAGTATGAAAACCGTAGGTGAGTATAGACTAGTCCAAGACTTCCGCCTGGTCAATGCCGCAGTTATCCCTATCCAGCTGCTGGTGCCTATACACTGATCACATGTCCCCCCAAAACCTCCCACTTCACAGTACTAGACCTTAAAGATGCCTTCTTCTCTATTCCTTTACACCCGGATTCTCAATACCTATTTGCCTTCACCTGGACAGACCGAGACACTCACCAGGCCTGACAGTTGATGTGGACTGTGCTTCTCCAGGGGTTCCGAGGTAGCCTGCTCCCGACCCTTAAACCCAGCCACCCCCCTTCTGCTCCCATCTTCCCCTGCGGACCCTCTTCCTGACTCTCACTCCTGCTCTGAAGTACTAAATTTCTTCCAGACCCCAACAGACCATGTTCTAGATCACCCAGTAGACTCCCCTGACCTAACACTGTTTGTGGATGGCAGCTCGGTGAGGGGGGCAGATGGGGTGCGGAGAGCAGCATAGGCAGTGGTTACCCTCAATAAGACCATAGAGGCGCAATGCCTTCCCCCAGGAACCACCTCCCAGAAGGCAGAACCCCATGCCCTGACCCGAGCTCTTACACCTGCTAAGGACAAAAGGGTCAACATCTATACAGACTCTAAATATGCTTTTCTCATAGCTCATTCTCATTCTGCCATAGGAAGGAAAGGGGATTCCTGATGTCACGGGGAACGCCCGTAGTTAATGCTGCCCACACCCACCGGCTTCTGCTCCAGGCCCTCACTCTGCCCCTCCAGGTGGCGATAATCCATTGCAAGGGCCACCAACAAACGACTGATCTGGTGTCGAGGGGTAACAGGCAAGCAGACTTGGTGGCTCGGACACTTACTAGTCAAGGCCCACCTACACAGGAGCCCCTCGCCCCATTATTGTTTCTCACAACCTCTATTAAGCCTGCTTACCTCCCTCAGGAAAGACTCCAACTACTACAAAGCGGATATAAGGAACACCCCGAGGGGTGGATTTTTCTCAAAGACAAGATCGCTCTCCCTATTCAAAACTCTCTTCCATTATTAACTGACATCCACAACTCTACGTATAAACCCGGACTCGCTCTACCATTTTCTGACCCCTCTGTTTTACTGTCCTACTCTTAAAGATCTCCTTAAACAGGTTCACTCATCCTGTTCTATCTGTTCCTTGACACCCCCCCAGGGAAAGCTAAAGCCCCAGTTACCCACTCACTAGATGAGAGGCCACCTTCCTGGTGAAGACTGGCAAGTAGACTTTACTCAAATGCCCCCTCACAAACACTTACGGTATATTCTAACCATGGTGGACACATTTCCCGGGTGGATAGAGGACTTCCCTACAGGAACAGCAGCCGTGGTGGCTGAAATCTTATTACAGCACATCATCCCACAATTCGGGCTGCCTACCTCTATCCTATCGGACAATGGGCTGGCCTTGGTATCACGGGTGTACAAGTTATAAAAGCCCCTGGCACCACCTGGAGGTTACACATCCCATACGCCCCTAATCTTCGGGTAAAGTTGAAAAGGCGAACAGCATGCTAAAGATCAGCTTACTAAACTACCCATCCAGCTTCGGATGGGATGGCCACAACTACTACTCCCGTTGGCCCTCACCAGGCTCCGTGCAGCTCTGTGTAAGCCCCTGGGACTTAGCCCACTTGAGCACATGTATGGAAGACCATTCCTCCTTAACCATAACCTGTGGGTCCACACCCCGCCGTTGGCCTCTTCCCTCCCCTACTTCACCTTGCTTCATTCACTTCTCAGGGAACACACTGACCGACATCTCCCACCCCCATCTGCTCATCACCCAGCTGGTCCAGAGGTCCTGCCTCTCCAGCCGGGGGACTCCATCCTACTCCGATCCTCCCAGGACCAGCCATTCCATCCCCGTTGGACGGGACCCCACGTCGTAATTCTCACCACTCCAACTGCAGCCAAACTACTGGGTCATGAAAACTGGTATCATATATCTCGCCTCAAGAGGGCACCTTCCCCTCCCCCAGGGCCACCGTCATCCTGGACAGCCACTGCTCTGGGGCCTACCAAGTTTAAGTTTGTCCATAATCCTAGTCCTCCTGGTCCTACCCCTGATTCCTGAGATAGGGTTAGGGTTAGGGTTAGGGTTAGGGTTAGGGTTAGGTCTCGGCTCAGTCCCTGCCCACATGTTCGTGCTCCTCCTGCCTATCTTACTTTCCAGCCACGTGCTATGAGAGAACATCACCACAATTCCGATGTTCCTTCGCTGGATTAGCAGCATTCCAGGTAACTGTCCGCCGTGGTGGAGTTCACAGACGTGACTGCTTTGGCAAACCCCCCAGATCAAAGGTCTGTATGACACCGGCCACTCACTGGGGCTATAGGGACGAGGGAGGGCACCAGGACTTTAACCGACGACAGGAGGTTGCTAGGGTTAAGGAGGTGCTCAAGGACCTGGGAGAAAACTTGTCACCAACAACCACTCAGTGGCGACCCTTGCCACCTCTCCCACGGAGACCCAACCCACCTCGCCTGTCGCACCCTGACTGGCTGTCATATATCTCTTCTGTCTACCAGCTCCTCAATTCTTCTGAGAGCTCTCTGACTGATGTTTGCTGGATTTGTTCCACCCTGTTACCTTCCTTTACAACTATCGAAGTCCCAACAAATTCTACTCCTGGACCCACCAATGAGACAACTTCTCCCTTACTTACTAATTTCCCTCACCCAAAAAACCTACACCAGTGCTTCAATCTAACTTCATCATTATCTCCTGACCCACTATCCCCCAACCCTTTTTTCAACTCCACTCTCTGTAATTCCACGACCCCTATAAAGCCGGGAGATTGCTTAACCGGAGGTCACTTCCTCCAGTGTGGGAGCTCCCTATTCCGCTGCCTACCGCCTAATGCAACTGATATCTGTATTCCTGTAATTGTCCTCTCAGAGGTCTCTGTGGTGCCCCAAAACCAGTCTCTCCTGATACCAGTGCTGCAAAATGCCCAAGCTAAAAGGGACATAATTATCCTTCCCTTTCTAGCAGCACTAGGTGTTCTTACAGGAGTGGGGACAGGAGTAGCTAGCCTGGCGTATGGTACTACCCAGATACAGCAACTGGCAAACACGTTGAATACAGAACTACAAAATGTTGCAGCCTCCATTATAACACTGCAAGACCAGATTGACTTCCTGGCTGATGTAGCCCTTTAAAACAGAAGGGTATTAGACCTCTTACTAGCAGAAAAAGGGGGAACATGCGTATTTCTGGGGGACCAGTGCTGCTTTTTTACTAACAAATCTGGAGTGGTCAGAAACATGGCACAACAACTTAAGGAACGCATTGCCAAACGACAACAGGAGTACCAGGGACAACAAGGATGGGATCCATTTTCCTCTTTTCTCCCTTGGGTACTGCCAACCCTGGGACCCTTAATAACTGTAGGGATAATTGTAATGATTGCCCCTTGTGCTCTCAGGCTCATGAAAGATCGAATCCAGGAAGCCTCCAGAGTAGTGGTCAACTAGTTTCTCCATCCATACATGCCTGTCCCTGCGGAGCCCCAAGATACCCCCAGCGGGCCCCTGTAGACAATGTCCCCAATCAGCAGGAAGTAACCAGAGAGACTCATCGTCGCCCCTTTTCCTATCATCAAAAGGTCGGGATGGTAGCTTTGGGATCCACAAGGAGAGAAGGCCTGCACTTCCAGGAATGGAGAGTCCCTACCTGCACTTCCGGGGACGAAATGTCCTTGTCAAGGTCCCTAAAGGGACCTTGTGCCTAAAGGTCAACCAGTGAGGATCAGACCCGCCTCAACCTTTAACCCCCATGCCCTATATCTATAAAAGGAGCCCTCCCAGCCTCTGACGCGGGACTTCCCTGACCCCGGCTCAGTTGGGACTGGGGAACTTCGCCCGGGAGCGGAATCCCAATAAAAGCTTGTGAATTAATTGATTCGTCTGCCTGGGAAGATTTGTTACACGCCGGACGCCTTCCAAATTTTATGATGTACTGGGTTAAGCTACTGCCTGGGACGCCTGCATCCCATGTCCCAGTGCTGGTTCAAGTTCTGCTACTCTGCTACTCTGCTTCCAATCCCACTGCCTGTGAATTCACATGGAAAGCAGCAGGTGACGGCTCAAGTGCTTGGGTTCCTGCCACCCACATGGGAGACACAGATGGAGTTCCTGGCTCTTGGCTTCAGCCTAGCTATTGTTGGCAGTTAGGGAATGAACCAGCAGATGGAAGATCTCTCTCTCCACCCCTCTTCCTTTCAAAAAAATAAATTTAAACAAAAAAAAAAAAAAAAAAAAAAGGAGGGGGCAGTGTTGTAGTGTAGCAGGTTAAATGGCCACCTGCGATGCTGACATCCCATATGGGCACCAGTTCAAATCCTGGCTGCTCCACTTCCAATCCAGCTCCCTGCTAATGCACCTAGGAAAACAGCAGCAAATAAGCCAAATACTGAGCCCCAGATGAAGTTCCAGACTCCTGGCTTTGGCCCAGCCCAGCCCTGGCTATTGTGGTCATTTGGGGAGCAAACCAGCAGATGGAAGATCTCTCTCTCTCTCTGTCTCTGTCTCTGTCTCTCCTTCTTTCTCTGTAATTCTGCCTTTCAAATAAAATCTTTTTTAAAAATAAAATTAAAATAAACTCAGCTCCTGGGAAGTCCACATGGCCAGACTCAGCCACGCCTGCTCATCCTCTCATTCACCCAAGATGCTGACTCGTTGTCCCCACGCTCCTGTCACCACCCAGGTGACATCACCAGCTGGGTGAATAATACCTCTACCTTGTGGGCCTCCTGCTCCCTCCACGTGTCCCGTGAAGATCTCTCCTCCATGTTGGCCACCACACCCGGCATCAGCAGCAGCGTCAGCACCACCTTGGGGATTGAGACTGAAGCTTCACTTCTGTGACCACAACATCCCCTCAGTCTGTGTCCTGCTCTCAACCCCTTCCCCAGCCCTTCCCTCCCCTCCCCGGGGCCCTCAGCCATCCCCCCACGACCTCTGGCCCAGGCCCTCCACGCCCACATCCTCCTGGGTCACAGCTGCAGATGCTGATGCCCCCTCTGCCCACACCCCTGTCCCGTCAGCCCACATGCAACTTAGCAGCCAGAGGAGTGATGTCCATAAAACAGGCACCAGGGGGCGGTGCTGTGGCACAGCGGGCAAAGCCACCGCCTGCAGTGCCAGCATCCCATATGGGCTATCCAGCTGCTCCACTTCTGGTCCAGCTCCCTGCTGATGCACCTGGAAAAGCAGCAGATGATGGCCCAAGTGCCTGGGCCCCTGCACCCACATAGGAGACCTGGATGAAGTTCCTGACTCCTGGCTTCAGCCTGGCTCAGCCCCTGCTGTTGCAGTCATTTGGGGAGTGAACCAGAAGATGGAATATCTCTCTCTCTCTCTCTCTCTCTCTCTCTCTCTCTCTCTGCCTCTCTCTCTGTCTCTCTGTAACTCTTTCAAATAAATAAATCTAAAAAAAAATGGACACCAGATGAAGTCATTCCCCTGCTTAGACACCCAAGGTGGGGTAGGTGTGGGGCCGGGAGACTTTCCAAAGTCTTTCCACCATACACAGAGTAAATATCAAACCCCTTCCTGCGACTTCAGCCCTTTGATGACCCTGCCAGGATGACCCCACATCTCTGCTCAGCCTCTGCTCACTTACTGTGCTTCCAGCATGCTGCTTTCTCTGGTCACCACCATGGCAGCATCTTGATCAACTCCCTCTTCCTGGATTGCCACTCCTTGAAATCTTTGCACAGCATCATTCAGATTCGTAAATGCCACCTCCTCCAAGAAGCTCTCCCTGACTACTCAATGTGAAGGGTCACTCCAGGATTCTCTGTCCCAGCTCCATATAGCTGAATTCTCCAGGTGGCCCCTGGCACTGTGTGATTGGACCTTCTCGTCCTCTACTCCCTTGTCTTGTTGGCTTGCTGTGTCGCCAGCACCATGGTGCCCGGCACTCAGGCCATACTCATTCACGGGTGAGGAATAAAGAAGAGACTGAATTGCTGTGTGGCTTCTCTGTGAAAGGAGAAGACTGGAGGTGACCAGGGAAGAAGCTCTTTTTGCTTTGAGGCAAAGGCAGCGCGATGATCCCAGTGGCCAGCAGGTGTCGACAGAGACCAAGACGAGAACCTCTTCCATGGCGCCGTCAGTCTGCAGCCTGCCGGTGGGTCACGGCGAGGGGCTCCAAGAACATTGGAAATCAGCCCGTGCCTTCTGGGGGTGGCCCTGGAATGGACGGTGTCCAGTGACTCAGCCATCCAAGCACAGGACCAGGGCCTGGACCCTACCCAGCTTGTCTCTGGGCCTCATTCGTCCCGTCTGCTAGGTGTAGACCACAGGTTCCTCCGGCTGAGACCGCACCAGGTGGCAGAAGCAGAGCAGGAGGGAAGAGGGAAGTGAACCGCAGAGGCTGTGCCCGCCTCTCCCTTCTCTTCTCAGGGTCCCTTCCCTGGAGGCTGGGCCTTGTCCGTCCTAGGGCTCCATGCCTCAAAAAAAAAAAAAAAAAAAAAAAAACAGTTGTCCTGAATTGTTGAGGGAAGGATGACAAGAAAGAAGTCTGAGCAGCTCAGCACAGACAGGATCAGAGCACAAACGAGGTAGACAGGGCTCCAACAGTGACTGGGCAGAGAGGCCACAGCAGGGAGCCTGCACATCACTCCCTTCGCATGGGCTCCACAGAGTGCTCAGCACGTGGAAAATCCAAGGCTTGCCTTGTGGAAATTTCTGGAATTTTTATAGGGTTATTTACCAGTTGAGTCAGTGGAACCCAGGAACATGAAGGGCCAACTGTATATATAAACAAATCAGCTTTATATAATCCATTTACCACACCATTTCACACACTTAAAACATACAATTCAATGGCTTTTATTTATTTATTTATTTTATGTATTTGAAAGGCTGAGCTATAGAGAGAAGGAGAGAGAGAGAGGGAGAGAAACAGAGAGAGATCTTTCATCCACTGGTTCATTCATCAGATGGCCGAAATGGCCAGGGCTGGGCCAGGCTGGAGCCAGGAGCCTGGAGCTTCATCCGGGCCTCTCATGTGGGTGCAGGGGCCCAGACACTTGGAACATCTTCGATGCGCTCCCAGAAGCATTAGCAGGGAGCTGGATTGGAAGTGGAGCAGCCGGGACACGAACCAGAGCCCACATGGGATGCTGGTATAGCAGGTGGCACCTTTAACCTGCTGCACCACTATTCTGTGGTTTTTAAAGTGCTTTACAGTTGTAGAACCATCACCACATCAACTTGGAAAGGTTTTCAGCATCTCAAGGCCAGCGTCATGGCACAGCAGGTTAAGCTGTCGCCTGCCATACTGGTGTCCCATATCACAGCACAGCTGTTTCAAATCCCAGCTGCTCCACGTGTGATCCAGATCCCTACAAAACCAGCAGATAAGAGATCTTTCTCTCTGTTACTCTGTCTTTCAAATAAATGAATCTTTATGAAAAAAAAAAAGTTTTATCATCTCAAAAAGAAACGCTGCTCCCATTAGCAAGCTCCCTGTTGGCCACAAGCTCCCCCAAGCCCGTACAGCCTCCGACAGCCTCTAGGGATTTGTCTGCTCTGGAGATTTCAGAGCGATGGAATCGTGCAGCGTCTAGACTTTTGTGACTGGCTGCTCCCACTTCGCACAGTGGTGCCAAGGCCCCCTACACTGCAGCGTTTATCAGCATTCCTTTTATGTTGCCATAGAATGCCCCATTGTATGGCCACACTACTGTTCATCCATTCTTCAGCTGGACAGATGGGTGCTTCCAATTTTTGCCTAGTAGGAGTGATGCTACTATAAGCATTCATGTCAGAGTTTTTCCTCTCTCTCTCTCTTTTTAAGGATTATTTATTTGAAAGAGTTATTTAGAGAAAGATTTTTTCTTTTTTTTTTTTAAGTTGTATTTATTTATTTGAAAGTCAGAGTTATGCAGAGAGGGGAGAGAGAGAGAGAGAGAGAGGTCTTCCATTCAATGGTTCACTCCCCAGATGGCCACAATGGCCAGAGTTGTGCCTATCAGGGGCCAGGAGCTTCTTTCGCATCTCCCACGCAGGTACAGGGGCCCAAGGACTTGGGCCATCTTCTACTGCTTTCCCAGGCCATAGCAGAGAGCTGGATTGGAAGTGGAGCAGCTGGGTCCTGAACAAGCGCCCATATGGGATGCCGGTGCTTCAGGCCAGGGCGTTAATCTACAGCACCAGCTCCAAGAGAGGGATTTTTTCATCTGCTGGTTCACTCCCCATATGGCCTCAACAGGCAGGGCTGCACCGGGCCAATGCCAGAAACTGGGAGCTTCATCCAGAGCCCCCATGTGGGTGCAGGGGCCCAAACACTCGGGACATCTTCCACTGTTTTTCCCAGCCCTTTAGTAGGGAGCTGGATCAGAAGCAGAGCAGGTGGGACTAGAACCAGTACTCATTTAGCATCGTAGGGAGAGGCTTAAACTGCTACACCACAACGCCTACCCTAAAGATTTTTATTTTTATTTATTTATTTTTTAAGACTAGGAAACAAAAAGAAGTCAGAAGGATCCAAATTGGAACTGTAAGGTGGGTGGGTGCCTAATGACTTCCCACCAAAACTCCTGCGAGAAATGAGCACCTGGCTAGTGGGTAAGCAGCTGGTTGGGATTCCCACACCCCTCATCAGAGAGCCGAAGTTCAAGCTCAGCTCCTGACTCCAGCACCCAGGAAGCAGCAGTGATGGCTCAAGCAGTTGGGGTCCCTGCCACCCATGGGGAGGAAACAGACCGAGTTCCCAGCTCCCACACATTTAGGGAGGGAGCCCTGTCTGTCTCTAAGAGAGACATGTGTTGGGCACTGGAGAACCTGGCTTCAGTTGCCGGCTCCGACTCCTCACTCCAGCGTCCTGCGACTGCAGACTGGGAGGCAGTGGTGATGGCTCAAATGACATGGGAGACCTGCACAGGGGTCCTGGGTCCTGGCTCCCAGTCCCAGCTGTTGTGCACATTTAGGGAGTGAAATAGCAGGTGGGAGCTCTCTCCGTCACAAATGAATGAATGAATGATCTGTAGCAAAATTACCCTGTAGGATGAATGAGCAGAAGCCTTGCTGTGGTGGAAAAGGGCTCTGGTAAAACTCTTCCGGGCCAAAAGCTTTGGCTGACTTTCTCCATAAATGAATCAGGATTAATTCAGAAAGGTAATCAGCAAAAAGCCTTGAGCGTCCCCACCATGCTGTCTTGACCTTTGCTCTTGAACTGTCCAAGTCTGCCGACTGCACCCTTCAGCCTCTTGGCAACCATTGCTTTTGTGCTTCGTCTTCAGGATCATACTAGGAAATCCTGTTCCAACTCCTGTTCCAATCCCTCCAAGAAGTGCCTCAGGATCTGGCTCCCACTTGCTTAAAATTCCCCTTGAAAGTTTTGCTCTCGTCTGTAGCTGATCTAGGTGTAACAGTTTTGGCAGCCATTGAGCAGAAAATCTATTCAACTGTAATTCCTCAGAATTGTGGTATGGGCTATTGTTTCTGCTGTTAATCATATGTATTCTACATTTAGGACACAAACAAGTTTCTTTTTAAAAGATTTATTTAGGAGCCGGTCCTGTGGCATAGCAGGTAAAGCCTCTGCCTGCTGTGCTGGCATCCCATATGGGCACTGGTTCGAGTCCCAGCTGCTCCACTTCTGATCCAGCTCTCTGCTATTTTCCTGGGAAGGCAGTAGAGGATGGCCCAAGTCCTTGGGTCCCTGCACCCACGTGGGAAATCTGGAAGAAGCTCCTGGCTCCTGGCTTCAGATCAGCGCAGCTCCAGCCGTTGTGGCCAACTGGGGAGTGAACCAGCGGATGGAAGACCTCTCTCTCTCTCTCTCTCTCTGCCTCTTTCTCTCTGTGTGTAACTCTTTCAAATAAATAAATAAAGATTTATTTAATTATGTATTTGAAAGGCAGAGTGACAGTGGGAGAGAGAAGGGGATAGACAGAAACACACACAGAGAGAATCTTCCACATGCTGGTTCACTCCCGAAATGGCTACAATAGCCAGGGCTGGGCCAAACTGTAGTCAGGAGCCAGGAATTCCTTTTGGGTCTCCCACGTGGGTGGCAGTGGCCCAAGCACTTGGACCTTCAACTGCTGCTCTCCCAGATTCGCAAGGAGCTGGATTGGAAGAGGAGCAGCTAAGACTTGAACCAGTGCTGTGATAAAGGATGCCAGCATTGGGACTGGCGCTATGGCGCAGCAGGTTAATGCCCTGGCCTGAAGCTCCGGCATCTCATATGGACGCAGATGGCCCAAGGCCTTGGACCCCTGCACCCATGTGGGAGACCTGGAAGAAACTCCTGGCTCCTGGCTTCGGATGGGCCCAGCTCTAGTGGTTGCAACCATTTGGGGAATGAACCAGCAGATCGAAGACCCCTTTCCTTCTCTCTCTCTCTTTTCCTCTGCCTCTCTGTAACTGCCTTTCAAATCAATAAATATTTAAAAATGATTTATTAATTCATTTAAAAATTTTTTTTTCTTTTTTTTTTTTTTTTTTTTTTTTTTTTTTTGACAGGCAGAGTGGACAGTGAGAGAGAGAGACAGAGAGAAAGGTCTTCCTTTTGCCGTTGGTTCACCCTCCAATGGCCGCCGCGGCTGGCGCGCTGCGGCCGGCGCACCGCGCTGATCCGATGGCAGGAGCCAGGAGCCAGGTGCTTTTCCTGGTCTCCCATGGGGTGCAGGGCCCAAGCACCTGGGCCATCCTCCACTGCACTCCCTGGCCACAGCAGAGGGCTGGCCTGGAAGAGGGGCAACCGGGACAGAATCCGGCGCCCCAACCGGGACTAGAACCCGGTGTGCCGGCGCCGCTAGGCGGAGGATTAGCCTAGTGAGCCGCGGCGCCGGCCTCATTTAAAAATTTTTATTACTTTATTTTCATTTTATCTGAGAAAGAGATCGATCCTCTATGCACTGGCTCACTTTCCAAATTCCCACAACAACCAGGGTTGGGCCAAGCGAAAGTCAGGAGTTCAGAGCTCAACTCAGATCTCCCAGCTGGGTAGCAGGAACCCAAGAACCATTGTCTGCTTCCTTCTCATGCATTATGACAGAAAGCTGGATCAGAAGCAGAGGAGGTGCGACTCACACCGAGGACTCTAATATAGGATCCAGGTGTGCCAAGTAGCAACCTAACTGCTGTACCGAGTGCTTGCACCAATCCAGAAATGTTATAACAAGTTAGTACATGGTTTTTTTGGTGCAAAAATAATTTGAAATCCATGCAGAGTTTTTTCATAATATGCATTTTTTTCTTAGGTTTATTTATTTGTAATGCAGTGTTACAGAGAGAGAGAAAGGGGAAGATACAGAGATCTTCCATCTGCTGGTTCACTCCCCAGATGGTCACAACAGCCAGAGCTGAGCCAGGCCAAAGCCAGGAGCCAGAAATTCCACTGGGTCTTTCACGTGGATGATAGGGGCCAAAGCACTTGGACTATCTTCCACTGCCTTCCCAAGTACATAAGCAGAGAGCTGGATTGGAAGTGGAGCAGCCAGGACTCCAACAGATGCCCATATGGGATGTCGGTGTCTCAGATAGTGACTTAACCCACTGCACCACGGCAGCCCCCAATCCCATACATTTTCCACAAGCCCTTTGAAGACGCCTTGTGTGTTTCCAATCGATTGGGCCTGTGCCGGGAAGTGGAGATGCTGGGTCCAGTGATAGCTCCACGGTCAACCTCCCAAGCACCTGCCAGCCCATGTTCCACAGCACTGTGCCATCCACGTCCCACCAGCAGCAGAGGAGGCTCCAGTCTCTCCGAGTCCTTGCAAACACTGCTCTTTTCTATGGCAGCCCGTCCGGGGTGGGGGGGTTTGGATTTGCATCTTCTGTTGGCTGCTGGTGCTCAGCACCCCTCTAAGTCCTTCGAGGCCATTTGTCCATTTTCTTCAGGAAAAAATGATAAGCCCTCTGCCCGTTTTTATATCCGTTTATTTGTCTTTTTATTGCTGAGTTGTAGAAAGGTGGTTTTTTTTTTTTTTTTTTTGTGGCTTTTCTTGCAAACGCTAAATACAAGCCCTATATCAATATCATGCTTGGCCTGTCCCTTGATGTTTGCTTTCTTTAAAAAAAAAAATTTATTCATCTGCTTGCAAGTCAGAGTTACAGAAAGAGAGAGAGAGAGATAGAGAGAGATCTTCCATCTGCTGGTTCACCTCCAGATGGCCTCAACAGCCAGGAGTGGGCCAGGCTAAAGCCAGGAACCAGGAGCCTCCTCTGGTCTCCCTTGTGGGTACAGGAACACAAGCACTTGTGCCGTCTTCCACTACTTTTCTTAAGTCACTAGCAGGGAGCTGGATCGGCAGTGGGACAGCCAAGACTCAAACCAGTGCCCATATAGGATAGTGGCGTTGAAGGCAGCAGTTTCACCCGATACACCACAGCGCCAGCCCCTCAATGTCTGCTTTATACGAGTGTGTTGAGAGTCATTCTTAGAGAACACAGCTTGAGATGTATTCCTATGATCACGACACAGGCGTGGGGAACGTCCAGCCCACAGACCGTATAAGGCTGTAAAATCATTTGACCTGGCCCTGCCAAGGCAACTGCAGATGAGATTCAAAATTCAATCAATCTACAGCCAGCTAATTTTCAAGTTGATCATTTTGAAAGACCTATGAATGATGCCAAATGCATCTTGGCAGGAAACAAAGTTCTCCACCCCTGATCCTGTTTTGCTTCATAAATACTTTTTACCTTACACACCACTGTGTGGGCTATGTGTAGAGCCGCACCAGCTCTCTTTGTGGTAAGTCCTTGTGTTTTCTACCCATTTATGTTCAACCTTCCGTATCCTCATCTCGGGCGTGTCTTTTGTAAATAGCATGACCCTGGATTTTTTAAAAATACAATCTGACAGCCAGTCTGACCGAGCGGGTGCATTCAAGATTCCTGTGACTCAGGCTAACTAGCGGTGTCTACAATCTGCCAACGGTGGGACAGAAGGAGGGCAAGGGAGCTGCCATTTGTCAAGGGTTCGTTTTGTGCCAGCCCTGTGCTGTGTGTGTCCCAGAGGTGGCCTTGCTCACTGCTCACGCTGGGTTGACATAAATTTCATTACCCCTGGTTTATAGAAAAGAGGACCCAGGCTGGGCACAGTTAAGTCACTCAATGATGTCACAAAGTAGTGGCAGAGGTACGCTGAGGACAAGGGTGGGCCCCTGGGCCACTTAAGCCAGCCTACCCACAGCTCTGGAAATGCCTGTTCCCCACGCTCACTCCACTCCCTCTCTAATCCTGGCCCTGCCTTTTTCCTGCCCCTGGAGCCCATGCAGAGGCCCAAGCTGAGAGCTTCAGCAGGTGTCGGGGAAGCCAGGTGATTCCACTCCTGGGGCACGCAGGTCAATGTTTGACAACCTACTGAGGGAGACAGCGAAGGATCCTGGACCCTCTGCCAATTGCTGGGTTGTAAATTCTCCCGGTGCCAAACTGTCAGCATCACAAAACTCAGAGTTGGGAAGGTACAGGGGGGCTGGGGCCGGCCACCTCCAGCTTGGGTCAAATGCAGGGTGGGAACTGCTGCTGCAGGCTGTGACGTCAGATTCTCCCTCCTCCCTCCTCCCCCTCCTCCTCCTCCTCCAATAGGACTGGATGGCCTCTGCCCTTGAAATAGGGGTGTGCAGATTCAGACTGCTAGCACTGGTCAACCTGTGGCTGAGAGAGCTATTCCAGTGGGTTGTTAAGGATCAAAAGAAACAGAGCTTTTAGTACTGATTTTGGGGGTTGAACCACAATGCAGACTTTAGAGTGGAGAGGGCTTTAAGTGTGACTTTTTTTTTAAAGTACCCGTATGCTAATTGTGCCTGCTATTATCTCTAAACTATTAGCTACACGTGTGCCTCTCTGTATCTCGGCTCCTCTGACGCCTTCCCTACCTATCTCCATGGGCACAGAAATTGCTTTCAACTGGGAGCCCACATCAGAGCCTAGAGACAAATGCAGAAACCAGCTCCAAGGGCTGGGCCGGGCCAGGTGAAGGTTTGTGGAATACAACTAGGGCCTCGGGGGTGGGGTTCACGATCAAGGCAGGAAACCCAAGGGAGGAAGCCGAGGAACAGGGGCAGACGGTCAGCAAGAGTCGGACAAGGGTGGCTAGCATGGAGGGCACGAGGAAGAGGCAGCGTTTGTAGGACCACCAGGAGGGCCCCCCCACCCCCACCCCCTGCTTGCCTGTGCCCTTGCAGCTTGTGGGAGGCCACAGTGTGGTCTGGCATGAGCGGCCGTCCACGTGTCTTCACCGCCCAGTGCCTGCCAGCCACCAGCTGGCCCCATCCCTCAAGAAGAATGGCATTTTCTTGGCTCCAAACACAGAACCCCAGGGAGACACTTAATTCTAGCTGGCCGAAGAGACTCTGAGTTCCCAGAAAGGGAATCGGGACCAGCGGGCCTCCTGGGAGTCCCTGCAGCCCAGCTTCTCCGCTTACCTCGTCCCCAGCATGCCCTCCCCTCCCCCTCCCCCTCGCCTTCCCTCTCCCCCTCCTCAGCCTCCCTGCACAGCTCACCTCGCCTGTATGAGCAGACACACTGTGTCTGTACACCACTGTGTGAGCCTGTGTGTGTGCACTACAAAGGCTCTATGAGATCCCTCGTCCCAACCCTCTAAGGCCACACTTAGCTGCTTCTGCTGGGCTGACACCAACCTGCCAGTCCCGGGGGAACGGGGGGGGGGGTGCTGCAGGGCCCTCCCTGACCCACTTCCCTGGGGAAAGCAAGAAAGACTAACCAGTAGCAGTGCCCTTGCCTTTCTTGTTGTTTTGTTTTGCTTGGTTTTTTTTTTTTTTTTTCAATATTTATTTATTTAATTGAAAGATAGAGGTTAGAGAGAGAGAGATGTTCCATCCACTGATTTACTCCCCAAATGGCCACAACAGCCAGGTCTGGATCAGGCTGAAGCCAGGAGCCAGTTACTCCATGCAAACCTCCCACATGAGTGGCAGGGGCCCAAGGACTTGGGCTGTCTTCTCCTGCCCTCCCAGACACATTAGCAGAGAGCTGGATCGAAGGCAGAGTGGAGGGGCTGGCACTGTTACATGGCAGGTAAAGCTGCCACCTGCAACGCTGACCTCCCCTATGGGAGCTGGTTCCTGTGCTGGCTGCTCCACTTCCGATCCAGCGCCCTACTAAAGGCCTTGGGAAAGCGATGGAAGATGGCCCAAGTGCTTAGGCGCCTGCACCCATGTAGGAGGCCTGAATGGACTTCCTGGCTCCTGGCTTTGGCTTGGCCTGCCCTGACCATTGTGGTCATTTGGGGAGTGAATCATTAGATGGAAAACCTCTCTCTCTCTCTCTCTCTCTGTATGTGTATGTGTGTCTCCCCCTCTCTCTCTGTAACTCTGACTTCAAATAAATAAATCTCTTTTAAAAAGAATGAAAGGAAGGAAGGAAGGAAGCAAGCAGAGCAGCCAGGCCTTGACCCAGCGTTCTGATACGGGATGCCGGCGTCTCAGGCAGGAGCTTAACAGCTGCATCACAACCTTGGTCCTGTAGCCTGTGTCCATCTAAAATAACGCCCTTCCTTGTTTTCCCCAACAGCTGAGTTTTCGAAGAGATCTGACCCCTTGTAGAATACAGACAGTCCTTATTGTCTCCTCGTAATGTCCTTTAAGTTGCTCTCTCTGTGTTTTCCTCTTCAGAGGGTGGAACCTTAAATTCAACAGGACTTGGATGAAAAGTTGACATTTTTATGAAGCTCTGGTTTGACTTCATGAAGCTCAGTAAGACAATAAGTAACTCAAAGCCATAAAGGCCATCCAATGCTTTTTTTTGGACAGGCAGAGTGGACAGTGAGAGAGAGAGAGACAGAGAGAAAGGTCTTCCTTTTGCCGTTGGTTCACCCTCCAATGGCCGCCGCGGCCGGCGCGCTGTGGCCGGTGCACCGCACTGATCCGAAGCCAGAAGCCAGGTGCTTCTCCTAGTCTCCCATGGGGTGCAGGGCCCAAGGACTTGGGCCATCCTCCACTGCACTCCCGGGCCACAGCAGAGAGCTGGCCTGGAAGAGGAGCAATTGGGACAGAATCCGGCGCCCTGACCGGGACTAGAACCCCATGTGCCAGCGCCGTAGGTGGAGGATTAGCCTAGTGAGCCACGGTGCTGGCCTGTTTCTTACATTTTAATTTTTTCCTGATCCAGTTGTCAGAGATGACCTTGAATCTTCTTTTCTTGGGGGTGAGTTTGTGAACTGGCGCTCGCTATGGGACGTGGGTGTTACAGGCACCAGCTTAACCCGCTGTGGCACACAACACTGGCCCCATCCTGCAGCGTTTCTGTGTCTTACCTTTGGCATCAGGAGAGGGGTAATTCCTCCCTGACAGGACCAACTCCCACCCACTGCAGGAGTTCAGTATCCCCGGCCCCTTGGCACCAGTCACTAGCAGTACCCATGTCCTTGTAACAACCAAGAATGTCCCCACATGTTCCCACACACCCAGGGAGGTGGCACAGCCAGGCCCCAGGTGTAGCTGAATATCCACAGGTGTTACCTGGGCCGAATATTCCCCATAGAACGTCCAGAAAGAGTCAGGGCCCCCCATTCTCAAATTCCCGGAAAGCCACACACCCCACCTGCAGACAGTGCAATCTGAGGCAAAGTTCTGTAGTTCTGACTCACCTGTTCCATCCATTTCCTCCCTCAGGCACCACCTGAGTGTTGACCCCACACTCGTGTGGACCTCACTGGGCACTGGGGAGGATGCCACACCACAGACACAGCTATGTCCGGTGGGCTGGAGGGCTCCGGATGGCCTGAGATTTTATTAAATGAATGTCTTCTCTGGAGGTGGATCTTGTACACAATCAACCTCTGACTTGCAGATTACTTGGGTTTTTTAAAATCTGGCTTGACAATGGTTATCTAATACTCATTTTTCATATCAAATGATTCTATCCAGGGGAAATCTTTGAATTGGATTGTTCCAGTGTTTAAGTTGTGGTCATATCAGCAGGTCTTTTCATGTTTTCTCTTCCCACAAGACAAAGATTACACTTTTTTTTTTTTTTAAGGATTTATGTTTGAAATTCAATTACAGCAAGAGAGAGGAAGAGAGAGAAAGAGAGAGATCTTCCATCTGCAGATTTACTTCCCAGATTGTTGCAATGGCCAGGGGTGGGTGAGGCCAAAGACATCTGCCAGGAACTTCATCCAGGTCTCCCACGTGGGTGCAGGGGCCCAAGCTCTTGGGCCTTCTTCCACTACTTTTCCCAGGCCATTAGCAGGAAGCTGGATTAGAAGTGGAGCAGCCAGGATTTGAACCAGTGCCCTTATGGGATGCTGGTGTTGCAGGTGGTGGTGGTTTACCTGCTATGCCACAATCCTGGCCCAAAAGATTACATGTTTTGGGTGGGTGTTATGCCCAGCACTTAGAAGCCGGTTGGAATCCCTGAAAGCCCATCCCATACTGAAGTACCTGGGTTCAAGTCCTGACTCTGGGGGCAGGTGTTGTGGTACTGAACCCCTGTTCAGGCTGCCTGCATCCAATATCAGAGTGCCTGGGATCCAGTTCCTGCTTGTGCTTCCAGTCCAGCTTCCTGCTAATGAACACCCTAAGAGGCAGCAGATGAAGGCTCAAATTCTTGGATGCCGGCCACACACATGGGAGACCCAGATGGTGTTCCTGGATCCTGGCTTTAGCCTGACCCACACCTGGTTGTTGTTGGCTTTTGGAGAGTGAACCAGGGGAAGATTCTCTTTCTCTCTCTCTGCCTTTCAAATAAATAAAAGTAAAAATCTTGTTTAAAAAAAAAGATTTGCCGGCGCCACGGCTCAGTAGGCTAATCTTCCGCCTTGCGGCACCGGCACACCGGGTTCTAGTCCCGGTTGCCCCTCTTCCAGGCCAGCTCTCTGCTGTGGCCAGGGAGTGCAGTGGAGGATGGCCCAAGTGCTTGGGCCCTGCACCCCATGGGAGACCAGGAGAAGCACCTGGCTCCTGCCATCGGATCAGCGCGGTGCGCCGGCCACAGCGCGTTGGCCGCAGCGGCCATTGGAGGGTGAACCAACGGCAAAGGAAGACCTTTCTCTCTGCCTCTCTCACTGTCCACTCTGCCTGTCAAAAAAAAATTTGTTTTTTATTTATTTACTTGAGAGGTAGAGTTACAGGCAGGGAGAAAAGTTTTTTTTTAATATTTATTTTATTTATTTGAAAGAGTTACAGAGAGAGGTAGAGACAGAGACAGAGGTCTTCCATCCACTGGTTCACTCCCTAGATGACTGCAACAGCTCTGATCCGGAGCCAGAAGCCAGGAGCTTCTTTCAGGTCTCCCACGTGGGTGCAGGGGCCCAAGGACTTGATTATCTTCCACTGCTTTCCCAGGCCATAGTGGTAGCTTTGGGATCCACAAGGAGGGAAGGCCTACACTTCCGAGAATGGAGAGGCCTACTTCCGGGGAAGAAAGTCCTTGCCAAGGTCCCTGCGGGTGCCTAAAGGTCAACCAATGAGGATCAGACCCGCCTCAACCTTTAACCCCCACGCCCTGAATCTATAAAAGGAGCTCTCCCAATCTCTGATGCGCGACTTCCCGGGCCCCGCTCTGTTGGGACCATGGAACCTCACCCAGGAGCAGAACCCCAATAAAAGACTATGAATTAATTGATTCGTCTGCCTGGGAAGATTTGTTGCGCGCCGGACACCTTACACATAGAAGAGAGCTGGATTGGAAGTGGAGCAGCCGGGACTAGAACCAGCACCCATGTAAGGATGCCCGCGCTTCATGCCAGGGCATTAACCCGCTGCACCACAGCACCAGCTCCAAGAGAGAAAGGTCTTCCATCTGCTGGTTCACTCCCTAAATGGCCGCAATGGCTGGAACCAGACCGACCTAAACAGGAGCCAGGAGCTTCTGAGTCTCCCATGCTGGTGCAGGGACCCAAGCACTTGGACCATCCTCTACTGCATTCCCAGGCCACAGAAGAGAGCTGGCGCAGAAGTGGAGCAGCTGGGACTCCCAACTGGCACCTATATGGGATGTCAGCACTGCAGGTGGTGGCTTTACCAGCTAAGACACAGCACTGGCCACAATAAATCAACATTTAGAGAACTCCCCGCTCTGCTCTCTGGATTCCAGCTTCCTGCTAATGCACACCCTGGGAGGCAGAGGTGATGGTTCAAACAGCTGGGTTCCAGCCACCCACGTGGGAGAACTAAATTGAGTTCCCAGCCCCCAATTTTGTCTCCACCTCCACCCCCACTCCAGTCCAGTCACTTGGGGAGTGAACCAGGGGATGGGAACTCTCTTTTTTTCTGTTTTCCTATTTGTCTCTTTCTCTTCTTGTGTCTTTGAATAAATAAAAATAAATATTGTTTTTAAAAAAGACTACACATTCAGACAGGGGAAATGAGGTAAGAAAAAAAACCCTTCAGTTACCAGTCAAGAAACTGAGAGGTGGGGACGCCCAAGTCCACATCATTTTTCTTTTTTAGCCTTTTCTGAAAGACTCCTTTAAGCTGCTTTGCTAGCTTTCTGGTGCTCCTGAATCCCTAGTGGCCTAAGTGCACCCTAACTCCACCTACCCGCAGCCCCTCAGGGCGTGCAAAAGAGGAAGAAAAACTCAACGCCCGGAGTATTTCACAGCCTCAGCCGACGGCAGGGCAGAACTTGAGGTAAAGAATCCGACAGCAAACAAGGACTGATTTACATAAGTCTTCTTTTCTCTCAAGGTCTCCAGCGTCTCCCTCCCCACCCCCTGGCAGGTGTCCCAAGCCCCGCCCCTCCAGCTGGCCCTAACCCACCTTCGGAGTCTGGGCTCCAGCACAGTCCGATCCCCCACCAAGAAGACACTCGCTGAGCCCGGGGACCAGTTTCTGGAATACAGCCCAACAGGAAGTGTCAGAATCTGTGTTCACACCCACTGGGGCATCTCAAGCGGCGCGGGAACCCGAAACTCCCTACTCAAGCTCTTTTACGTGCCGCGGGATCCACGCTGCGGTGGGCCCAGGTTCCTAACGGGGAAATTTTGGAATGCGGCTGGGAGGGTCTGCCCAATACCCACCCATCCTACTCCACCCCACGAGTGCTCAGGAAACGTCCCTAGGCCCGCCGAGGGTTGCGGCAGGCCCCCGTCTCTCCCATCTGCTTTCTTTGTCATTCTAATTGACTGCTGGGAACACCCTTTGTCAACCGTGGAGAACGATGCAAATGACTGCGGTAGAGATTGTTATAACTAGGAGGCCCGGGCTTTCAAAAGCGCTATGAATATTCGGGCCCCGAGTCTTCCCAGCCCCCACCACACCCCCACCCCTTTTCCCTACTGTGTCCGTTGCAGGGTGGAACCAACCGCCACGGCTTTCCTGTACCCCAGAGTGGCTCCCCAAGCTGCCTGGGGAGTGCAAAGAGCTTGAACTTTGGAGTCAGAGTTTGCCCCTAGGCAAGTCGCATGGCTTCCTGGGGCCTCAGTTTTCTCTCCCGGGAAAGGGGAGTGAATGCCCTCCTGTGGTTGTCATGGTCACCATGTGAAGGTCCCCTCCTCGTGCTCACAGGACCAGGGCTTGCCTGGTTGTTTTCAGAGACAGAGCGATCCGTTCCACTGGTTCACTTACCAAATGCTTGCAACAGCCAGGGCTGGACCTTCTCGCCAAAGCCACGGTCCCAGAACTCAGTCTAGGTCTTCCACACGGGTGACAAGAACCCAACTCCTTGAGTCTCCATCACGGCTGACGTCCAGGGTCTGCGTTAGCAGGAAGCTGGAGCCAGGAGCAAACAGGGTATCAAACCCAGGTACTCTGATGTGAGAGATGGGCAACTCTTTTTAAATGCTTGTTTATTTTTCACGTATTTATTTTTCATGTACTTGAAAGACTGAATGACAGAGATCTTCCACCCACTGTTCGCTCATGCCTGCAACAACCAGAGCTGGGGCAGGCTGAAGACAGGAACCAGGAACTCCATCCGGATCTCCCACATGGTGGCAGGGCCAAAACCCTTGAGCCATCATCTGCTACCTCCCAGAATGCATCAGTAAGAACTCAGAAATCGAGTAGCTAGGACTGGAACTCCATATGGGATGCCGATGTCCCAAACAGTGGCTTAACCCGTGTGTCACGGTGTCCACACCCAACGTGGCTATCTTAACAGATGTGTTAACTGCTAGGCCACATGTCTGCCCCAGGATGCCAGATTTAGCAAATAAAAATACAGTAGCTTGGGGCCAGTGCTGTGATATAGCAGGTTAACCTGCAGTGCCAGCATCCCATCTGGGTGCTGGTTCAAGTCCCAGCTTCTCCACTTTCAATTCAGCTCTCTGAAATGGCCTGGGAAGGCAGTGGAAGATGGTCCTAGTCCTTGGACCCCTGCATCCACTTGGGAAACTAGGAGGAAGCTCCTGGCTCCTGGCTTTGGATCAGCTCAGCTCTAGCCATTGCAGCCATTTGGGGAGTAAGCCAGAGGATGGAAGACCCCTCCCACCTCTCTGTAACTCTCTCTTTCAGATAAATAAATCTTTTTTTAAAAAATATGGTATACATAGTGAAATACGTATACTAAAAATTTTTTCATTATCTGAAATTCAAATTTTACTGCCAGTCTGTTATTGCACCTGAGACCAGATACTCCTGGCAAGAGGAGCCAATGATTCAGAGGATGAAGTTTTGGGGAAAAGGGAGGGAAAAAGTTCAGTTAGGATGCCAGTGCTCAAGGAGGTGGCAGAATGGTGCCTCCGTATCCAGCTTCTCCTCCAAAGGGAAGCGGGACAGGGTTTATTCAGGAAAACCCAAGAAGAGTCACCAGCTACAATCATGAGAGAGGTATAGAGGCAGTAAGGTCTCAGCCGGCGCCGTGGCTCAATAGGCTAATCCTCCACCTTGCGGCGCCGGCACACCGGGTTCTAGTCCCGGTTGGGGCGCCGGATTCTGTCCCGGTTGCCCCTCTTCCAGGCCAGCTCTCTGCTATGGCCAGGGAGTGCAGTGGAGGATGGCCCAGGTGCTTGGGCCCTGCACCCCATGGGAGACCAGGAAAAGCACCTGGCTCCTGGCTCCTGCCAGGATCAGCGCGGTGCGCCGGCTGCAGCGGCGGCCATTGGAGGGTGAACCAGCGGCAAAGGAAGACCTTTCTCTCTCTGTCTCTCTCTCACTGTCCACTCTGCCTGTAAAAAAAAAAAAAAAAAAAAAAAAAAAAAAAAAAAAAAAAAAAAAAAAAAAAAAAAAAAAAAAAAAGAGGCAGTAAGGTCTCCCAGATACTCCATCACGAACTGGGTTTTTGCCTTGTGAGCCGGTGTTCAGTTTCTTTGCAACCACTGCATCCATGCCCAGACTTGGAACAAAATCAGCCATTAGAGAGTAATAGGGGGGCCGGCGCCGCGGCTCACTGGGCTAATCCTCCGCCTAGCAGCGCCGGCACACCGGGTTCTAGTCCCGGTTGGGGCGCCGGATTCTGTCCCGGTTGCCCCTCTTCCAGGCCAGCCCTCTGCTGTGGCCAGGGAGTGCAGTGGAGGATGGCCCAAGTGCTTGGGCCCTGCACCCCATGGGAGACCAAGAAAAGCACCTGGCTCCTGGTTCCTGCCATCGGATCGGCGCGGTGCGCCGGCTGCAGCGGCCATTGGAGGGTGAACCAACGGCAAAGGAAGACCTTTCTCTCTGTCTCTCTCTCTCACTGTCCACTCTGCCTGTCAAAAAAATAAATAAATAAAAAAATAAATAAAAAAAATAAAATAAAATAGAGAGTAATAGGGGCTCCTACTAGGCCTAGGTCACTTAGGTTTTTTAATCCTCAAAATGGTGCATTGTTAATCTCTAGGACATGTCCTATATTTTATCTGGCATCCTCACAAAAAGAGAAAGAAGTGCTTCCAATGAGTGTTCTCAAAGGCAAGAGACACTAGAAGAAATGTGGGAGAAGAATCTAGAACCCTGAGGCCCAGGAAGGGCAATGAACTCCAGGCCTGGTTCTTAAGCCAGCAGCAAGCACACTCTGGCTGGGCTCGGCTGCGCTCTGCTGGACCCAGCTCCCCAACCTCCCACTTGCCCACTGCTTCCTCCAACTCCATCCAGCCTGTCTTGGCCATAAGGTCAATAGTCCACTCTGTAGCCCACTAATTCCTGAACTAGAAGGACAGCAGAGAAGGAGCTATACCCAGATGGTAAATCAGGAGTGACACTGGCTCTGTGTTAATAGCCTTCCAAAGAACTACACTGAGGCCAGCGTTTTGTGGCATAGTGGGTAAAGCCGCCACCTGCGATGCTGACATCCCATATGGGCGCTGGTTCAAGTCTCGGCTGCTCCACTTCCAATCCAGCTCTCTTCAATGGCCTGGGAAACCAGAGGAAGATCGTTCAGGTGCTTGGCCCCTGCACCCACGTGGGAGACCCAGAAGAAGCTCCTGGCTCCTGACTTCAGCCTGGCACATCCCTGGCCACTGTGGCCATTTGGGGAATGAACCACAGGGTGGAAGATCTCTGTTTCTGTCTCTCTTCTTTCTCTCTCCCTCTCTGTACCTTCCTCTCTCTGGGCAACTCGGCCTTTCAAATAAATAAATCTTTAAAAAGAATGAGACTCTGTCATTGTAGAAAGCCTGGGCCAGGACACTCCCCAGAGGTGACTGAACCTGCTGTGGCCAGACTGGTGGCGTCGACATCCCTTGTTTGGACATGTGACCCCGCCATTCCTATGCTTCATGGGAGGACACCGAGCCAACAATCACTTCCTCATTTCCTTGGTTCATCCACAGGCAACCTCCAGCTCACTCCTCATCTCCCTGCAAACCCTCCCCCTTCTCCCTGGGGTCACCCATCTGCCTCTCCCCCACCTCACCTCACCTGGCACCTTCTCTGCCGTATCGTAAGGTGCATCCCCAGTGCTGGCTACAGACTCATTTCCCCCACCTGAGCTCCCCCACTGCCCATCCAGCCCAGCTCTGTTTCCAATAAAAGCAGGCCTCATCTTGCTGTGCATTTGTCCACTTTTGCATCAGAAGCTAAGTCCCAGCCCTCGGGGACAGAAAAGCAGGACAAACCAGAGTGCTGGAATAAAACAAGCCTCTTCCAGTCGCGTAAGAGAACCTGTTACTCATCCCAGGTGAGGGGGCGGGGGAGACAGCTGCCAGGAGGGCTAAGTTCCCAGGTCCTCTCTTGCCAACAGTGGCCCAGCCTGCAGTAGGAACCAGACCCTACTTCAGTTATAAACTGCCTCAGATGCTCAATGTCATTCATAATGAAAGAAAGGTAAATTAAAACTGAGAGATTGGGTGGGGGCTGTACAGAGGGTTAGGCCACTGCTTAGGATGCCCACGTCCCATATCTGAGTGCCTGGAGCTGAATCCTGTCACTGCCTCTGACCCAGCTTCCTGCTAATGTGCACCCTGGGATGCAGTAGGTGACGGCTCAGGTATTTGGGCCCCTGTCACCCATGTAGGAGACCCAGAGTAAGTTCCAAGCTCCTGGCTTTGGCCAGGACCAGCCCTGGTTGTTGTGGGCACCTGGAGAGTGAACGAGCAGATGCAAGATCTTTGTCTACCTCTCTGTTTTAGAGATGTTGAATGCTTTCAAGTAAAATCACATTCTATTTTGGTTTTGTGGTAGAACTTGGATCCCTGCCATCCATGTGAGAGAGCAGGCTCTGGGCTTTAGCCTGGCTCAGCCCCGGCCACTGTGGCTGTTTAGGGAGTGAACCAGTGGAGGAAAGACCTCTCTCTCTCTCTCTCTCTCTCTCTCTCTCTCTCTCTCTAACTCTGCCTTTCAAATAAATAAAATAAATCTTAAAAAAATTAATTTGAGATGGAGTGGGGAAAATGGGTAGGAGTATGTATAGGAAATAGTATTCACTATGAGATAATGATTGTCAAACCTGATGACGGGTACAAAGAAATTGATTATTATGGTCTCGCTACTTTTGCACACACTTGAGATTTTCCACGGAAAGCAGTTCTAAACAAAGAATGAACACCATGAATAGAGAAGAGCACTGTTACGGCAGGCTGTACCCACCCTCCCACCCCCCAACCTTCAGTGCTTCTCTCTGTCTCTGCCTGGGCGAGTCAACACTAAGTGGAAGAAGTCCTAAAGTATGCGTTAAGTCTCCCAAGCAGTCCCCTTCCCCCACGAGGTATGTGATGAGCGAATGGAAAACTCCTGAGTTGGCTGCCAAGCGAAGTCCTCCTATGGGACCAGAGCATGAGCCTCAGTCAGGTGCCACTGGCCTTTGCTGATGTTTGGCAATGCGCCCCGTCTTAGTTTGGATTCTTCCAGGAGCAGACCCTGAGACAAAGATGTGGAAGCAAGAGGCTTGTTTGGAAGGTGATCCCAGAAATGCTTAGAGAGGAGTAGAAAATTCTCCCCACGAGCTGGGGTAAAATACCAATGCCCCTCAGTGTCCAGAGGCTTTGCTGTTGACCTGCCAGGCTGGCACAGCTGACTGCAGCCAGACAAAGCGCCTCCTTGCGGGATACAGGGGAGTGGCTTTGGCAGTGCAGGAGCTTGGTGAGCCCAGGGGGCCTTGGCAGCAGCCTTTGCAGTTCCTTTGGAAGAATTATTCTTATTGTTTTGATCATATAGTTATGTCAACAGACACCTTTGCAAGGCAGAGTAAACAGGGTAACCAGGTGCAGGTACGCTTTGGGGGAAGGGTCCACTGAGTGGGTAGGGGACTTTGTCAAAGGTAAGTGGGCGTGGCCTTGCTCATCTTGTGCCGTTCTGCATCTCTGTGCAGAGTGATGCACCCTGGGGGGAAACCACCCCAGGACAACTCCTGCCAGAGAACTCAAGCGCAGGTTCTATCCCGATAGAATCGCTATGAGGTTGGCTTAAATGCCTTTGGTTTTTGGTTTTGTTTGGGAAAGGTAGGCTCTTTTTTTTTTTTTTTTTTTTTTTTTTTTTTTTTTTTTTTTTGACAGGCAGAGTGGACAGTGAGAGAAAGAGACAGAGAGAAAGGTCTTCCTTTGCCGTTGGTTCACCCTCCAATGGCCGCCGCGGCCAGAGCGCTGAGGCCGGCGCACCGCGCTGATCCAATGGCAGGAGCCAGGAGCCAGGAGCCAGGTGCTTTTCCTGGTCTCCCATGGGGTGCAGGGCCCAAGCACTTGGGCCATCCTCCACTGCACTCCCTGGCCACAGCAGAGAGCTGGCCTGGAAGAGGGGCAACCGGGACAGAATCCGGCGCCCCGACCGGGACTAGAACCCGGTGTGCCGGCACCGCTAGGCGGAGGATTAGCCTAGTGAGCCGCGGTGCCGGCCTTTTTTTTTTTTTTTTTAAGATTTACTTATTTTATTTGAAAGTCAGAGTTACACAGAGAGAAGGAGAGGCAGAGAGAGAGAAAGAGGGAGAGAGAAAGACAGAAAGAGAGAGAGGTCTTCCATCCAATGGTTCACTCCCCAATTAGCCGCAATGGCTGGCTGGAGCTGCGCCGATCCAAAGCCAGGAGCCAGGAGCCAGGAGCCAGGAACCAGGAGCTTCTTCCGGGTCTCCCATATGGGTGCAGAGGCCAAAGGCCTTGGGCCATCTTCCACTGCTTTTCCAGGCCACAGCAGAGAGCTGGATCTGAAGTGGAGCAGCTGGGACTTGAACCGGTGGCCATATGGGATGCTGGCACCGCAGGCGGTGGCTTTACCTGCTATGCCACAGTGCCGGCTCAGAAGGGTAGGCACTTAAGGACAAGATTTGTGGTTGTGTGTAGGGTGGGATTAGGGCCTCAGTGCTACATGATTGCCTTCCACTGCCTACTCCTCATTTGCACACACTGCTGGAATGAATATGTAAAAGATAAGACCCAGATTGAATTCTGAGTTCCTGGCATCAGCGTGGTGCAGCCCTGGCTGTGGCAGGCAGTTGGGGAGTGAACCAACGGATGGAAGATTCCCTCTCTCTCCACCACTCTGCCTTCCAAATAAATAAATCCTTTTCAAGAAAGAAAGGAAGAGAGGAAGAGAAAGAGAGAGGAAGGGAGGAAGGGAGGAAGGGAGGAAGGGAGGAAGGGAGGAAGGAAGGAAGGGGGCCGGCACTGTGGTGCAGTAGGTTAACGCCCTGGCCTGCGGTGCCAGCATCCCACACAGGTGCCAGTTCTAGTCCCAGTTGCTCCTCTTCCAATCCAGCTCTCTGCCGTGGCCTGGGAGAGCAGTGGAGGATGGCCCGGGTCCTTGGGCCCCTGCGCCCACGTGGGAGGCCTGAATGAGGCTCCTGGCTCCTGGCTTTGGATCAGTGCAGCTCCAGCTGTTGCAGCCATCTGGGGAGGGAACCGGCGGATGGAAGACCTCTCTCTCTGTCTCTACCTCTCTCTGTGACTCTTTCAAATAAATAAAATAAATCTTTAAAAAAAAGGAAGGAATTTCTATACTCATGGAACCAACATACTTGGTGGTGATAAACTTCACAAAATGATCTAGAGTTACAAAATAGCAGCACTTCTTCTAATGCATTTAAGGAGAGGAATTTATGGAAGGCTATTTATGTGGTAGCTTAAAGAAGGTATGAGAGAGTCAGAGAACAGGGCTGGGAGGCTCTAACCTGCCATGCCAACACGGGAACAACCAGCACCTGAATGACCGACAGGGCTAGTCTGACTTCAGATGCGCTGTTTAGTTTTTAAAATGTATTTATTTGATTTGAATGCCAGAAAGAAAGTAAGAGAAAAAGAGAGAAATCTCCCTTCTGCTGATTCACTCCCTAATGTCCCCAACATCTCTAAATGTCCTCAACAGCCAGGTCTGGCCAAGGAGGAAGCCAGGAGCCAGGAACTCCATTCTGGTCTCCCACATGGGTGATAGGGACCCAAGGACTTGAGCCATCACCTGCTGCCTCCCACAATGCAAATTAACAGGAAGTTGAACCAGAAGCAGAGCCGGGACTCAAACCCAGGCCCTTCCATGCGGGATGCAGGCATTCCAAGCAATGTCTTAACTACTGTATCAAATGTCTGCCCCAAGAGATGTAGTTTTTAAGTGTTAAATGAACACTGAATTTCAGATTTAGCCTACAAAAAGGATATAAATGATCTTATTAATACTCTTGTAGTTTATTGATTTCCTATTGGAATGATAATATTTTGGATAATCATACTTAAAATGGAATTATTAAAATGATCTCACCTTTTAATTTTTTTAAAAATGTGATTTCAGAACATATAAAATCACTTAGGCAGCTCACTCTAAATTCCCAGCAGACACTACTGCTCCAGAGCCATGCCAAGCACAGTGCCAGGCTGCTGGCAGGCTTGTAGCAGAACCCCGCTGGGGCCGGGCACTTCTGCAGTAGCTCACTCAGCAGCTTCTGGGCAGGGTCACTGCTGCTAGGCCTCTGGGAGCCGCGCCACGCTTGCTGGTCAGGAGGCTCCCACAGAGCTGACGTCTTCTCTCATACCACTGTGTCCTGAGTGCTACTCTAAGGCGGGGGCGACTGAGTGGTGGCCCGGCTGTCAAGAAGGCTGGGCAGGCAAGTGCCAGCATCTACGTGTGGGAGGTGGGGAGTTACCAAAATATAAGAAGTGGGTGCTAGGTGACTGTGCATGCAACAAATTCCGCCACACATGCCCATCGCCACGCCGAAACGCCTGTGCATGATGTGGATGGCCAAGACAGGAAGTTGGTAATAGTGGGGGGAGGTCAGCACACTCAGGAAAAGACGCTGGTGTGAGCTTTACTGTCAGTCAGCAAGAACGGAGCCGGTGACACGGATTCTTGTGGGTTGTAGCACACTTGTTTCAGTGGCAGAGGGTCACTTGGCCATCACTCCAAGCCCTTCACCGCATCCGCGGTTCTCTTGGCTGCTCGTCTTTCTGTATCACCAGGCTCTGATCATTCCACCTGCCCAGCGTCTCTGCCTCCACATTTGGGCACGCGGGCACTAAGAAATCACACACCTGGGCAGAGTGGTGCCACAAGACTTACCACAGCCTCAGCCAGGCTCTCCCGCTTGTGGAGCCATCCTTGCTGCTGCTGCTTCTAAAAAGAGAAATTCATTTATTTGCAAGGCACAGCTACAGGGAGACATAGGGAAAGACAGAGAAAAATTCCACCCACTGGTTCACTCCCCAAATGGCCACAAAGGTCAGAGCTGAGCCAGTCCAAAGCCAGGAGCCAGGAGCTCCATTCGGGTCTCTCATGTGGGTGCAGAGGCCCAAATACCTGGGCCATCCTCTGCTGCTTTCCCAGGCCATCAGCAGGGAGCTGGATCAGAAGCTGAGCAGCCAAGACTCGAACCTCCGACATGGGGCACTGGCATTGTAAGTGGCAGCTTACCCCATGCCACCACGCCAGCCCCCACACTTGCTGAGTGTGCGCCTTTCCTTGCTTTAAGTAAATCCTGCTTTGCTCTATGCCTTTGTGCTTCCACCTTGAATTCCTTCAGGTGTGGAGGGAGGAGCTTGGAATCAGTGCAGGGCACCTATTGCCCACGCTCCTTTTATGTTTTTTTACCTTTAGTGTTGCTTCTTTTCATCCTAATTTTACTTGTACTTTCTTTTTTGTTAAGTTTGCCAGAAGTTTATTCACTGTATTAGATTTTGAAGAGCACTGGTATCTTAGCTTTGTTATTCCTCTTTCTTGATTTTCCTGTTCAGTGTTTGTCATCTCTCTCCAGTGCTCTTGTTTTTCTTATTTTGGGGGTGTCTTTATTATTTAGTTATTTTAAAAGATTTATTTATTTATTTGAAAGGCAGAATTACAGAGAGACAGGGAGAGAGAGAAGGATCTTCCATCCACTGGTTCACTCCCCAAATGGCCTCAATGGCCAGAGCTGGGCCAATCCAAAGCTAGGAACCAGGTCTCCAACGTGGGTGAAGGAGCCCCAGCAGCTGAACCACATTCCACTGCTTTTCCAGGTGCATCAGCGTGGAGCTGGATTAGAAGTGGAGTGGCCAGGACCCGAACAAGTGCCCATATGGGATGCCGGTGCCGCAGGCCAAGGCTTAGGCTACTACACCACAGTGTTGGCCCATATTATTTATTTTTAAGGCAGCTTTATTAAGGTTTAATTGAAATACCACACAATTCATTAAAGAAAAATGTATACAATTCAATCGTTATTAGTATATAGAATATAGTATATATATTAGTATATAGAATATAGTACATATATTCACGGAGTTGTTACAAAGGTCACCAGTTAATGTTAGATCATTCCCATTGCCCCAGAAAGGATCCTGTGTCCACTAGGACTCAGTTCCCACGCCCCTTCCTGCACTCCCATCCCTGGGCAGCAACCAGTCTACTCTCTATGGAACTGCCTGTTCTGGGCATTTCATAAGTAGAATCATATAACATGTGGACAAGCACAATGCTTTTAAAAATCAGTTATTTTCACTTTATTTGAATGGTAGAGAGACAAAAAGAAAGAGAGAAAGAGAGATCTTCCACCTGCCAGTTCACTCCTCAAAAGCCTGCAACAGCCAGGACTCAGCCAGGCCAAAGCCAGGAGCCTAGAACTCAGTCTGGGTCTCCCCACAGTGGGGTGGCAGGGACTCAAGTGCTTGGGCCGTCACCTGCTGCCTCCCAGGATGTACATTATCAGGCAGCTGGAATCTGGAGTGGGAGAGGAGCTGGGACTTGAGCCAAACACGCCAGTATAGGATACAAGAATCTGAAGTGGCATCTTGACCCTTGTGCTAACAAGGGTCTTAGAATAATGTCCTGAACACCCAACTGTGTTGTCATATGTAACAATATTCCACTCTATAAAGGCTGAATGATATTCCCTAATATGATTGTACCACTTTCTGCTGCACCATTCATCAGTTGATGGACATTGAGATTCCTTTTTTGGGTATTATGCATAACAAGGTTGCAAACATTCAAGTACAAGTTTTTGTGTCGTGTCGGCATATTTAACAAAAATATTTATTTGAAAGGCAGAATTACAGAGAAGCAGAGGCAGAGAGGGCGAGAGAGGTTTTCCATCTGCTGGTTCACTCCCAAAATGGCCACAACGGCGGAGCTGGGCTGATCCAAAGCTAGGAGCCAGGAGCTTCTTCTGGGTCTCCCATGCTAGTGCAGGGGCCCAAGGACTTGGACCATCTTCTACTGCTTCCCAGGCCATAGCAGAGAGCCAGGTTGGAAGTGGAGCAGCTGGGACTCAAACCAGTGTCCATGTGGGATGCTGGCACTGTAGGCAGTGGCTTTACTTGCTGTGCTACAGTACCAGCCCCAGCATACGTTTTAATTTTACTGGGCATGCATCTAGGAGGGGAATTGCTGGGTCATATGGTAATTCTATGTTAATCTTTTTTTTTTTAAGATTTATTTATTTATTAATTTATTTGAAAGGTAGAGTTATGGGGTGGGTGGGGAGGGAGGGCGAGATCTTCCATTTGCTGGTTTACTCTCCAAATAGCCACAATGTCTGGGGGTAGGCCAGGATGAAGCCAGAAGCCTGGAATTCCATCTGGGTCTCTTATGTGGGTGAGAGGGCCCCAAGTACTTGAGCTATCACTTCTGCTTTCCCAGGCACATTAGCAGGGAGCTGGAAGAGAAGTGGAGCAGCTGGGACTCTAACCAGGACCCACATGGGGTCCGGGCATTGGCATCACAGTTGTTGGCTTAACCGGCTGAGCCATCACAATGGCCCCATACGTTCATATTTTTGAGAACCTTGCAGACTGTTTTTGGTATTGGCTGCATCACTTTACACTTTTCCCAATCATGTCTGAGGGTTCCAATTCCCCTATATCCTCCCGACACTGTTCTCTGTTTTATTCTATCCATCCTAGCAGACGTGAAGTGGTTTCTCATGGTGGTCTAGCTTTGCTTTTCTCTGATAGCTAATGATGTTGAGCATCTTTTCATGACCTTATTGATCATTAGTATATCTTCTTTGGAGAAATGCTTATTTTGATCTTTTGCTCATTTTTTTAAATAAGATTTATTCCTTTATTTGAAAGGAAGAGTTACAGAGAGGCAGAGGCAGAGAGAGGGAGAGGAAGGGAGAGAGGTCTTCCATCTGCTGTTCACTCCCTAAATGGCTGCAAATTCAAAGCTGATCCAAAGCCAGGAGTCAGGAGCTTCTTCGGGTCTCCCATGTGGGTGCAGAGGCCCAAGGACTTGGGCCATCTTCTAATGCTTTCCTAGGCTATAGCAGAGAGCTGGATCAGAAGTGGAGCAGCCAGGACTCTAACCAGTGTCCACATGGAATGCTGGCCCTGCAGGCAGTGGCTTCACCCACTTTGCCACAGCGCCAGCCCCTTTTTGCTCATTTTTAAGTTGAGTTTTTTGATTATTGAGTTCTAGGCATTCTTTAAGAAAAAAAAAATGTTTTACTTATATGAAAGGCAGAGAGAGAGAGAGAGAGAGCGAGTGCTCCCATGTGCCAGTTCATTCCTCCAGTGCTGGTAATGGCCTGGTGACTGAAGCTGGGAGCCGGAGGCAGGAAGTCAATCCAGATTCCCATGTGGGTGGCAGGAACCCAAGTACTTGAGCCACCACTGCTTCCAGTTTTGCCATAGTGGGAACACTATAACCAAAAGCCATGCACTCCATAAACAGGGCCTCAAGTGCTAGGCTGTTCTCCTGCCCCACAGGCATTCTTTATATACTTCAGACACAAATCCTTTATCATATACACAATTTGTAACACTTTCCTCCCATTTTCTGTGTTTTTTCATTTTTTATTGTATCCTTTGAAATACAAATCTTAAAATTTTGATGATATCTTATTTATTTTTTCCTTTTTTTTTTTTTTTTTGACGGGCAGAGTGGACAGTGAGAGAGAGAGACAGAGAGAAAGGTCTTCTGTTGCCGTTGGTTCACCCTCCAATGGCCGCCATGGCCAGTGCGCTGCAGCCGGTGTACTGCGCTGATCTGATGGCAGGAACCAGGTGCTTCTCCTGGTCTCCCATGGGGTGCAGGGCCCAAGCACTTGGGCCATCCTCCACTGCACTCCCTGGCCACAGCAGAGAGCTGGCCTGGAAGAGGGGCAACCGGGACAGAATCCGGCGCCCCGACCGGGACTAGAACCCGGTGTGCCGGCACCGCTAGGTGGAGGATTAGCCTATTGAGCCGCGGCGCCGGCCTTATTTTTTCCTTTCTTTGTATCTATGTTTGGTGTCATATCTAAGAAGCCATTGCCCAATGCCAGGTCACAAAAATTTATGATTGTTTTTTCTTCTAAGAGGGTTATAGTTTTGCTTTTACATTTATTTCTTTGATCCAGTTAAATTTTGTGCAAAGTTTTGGAATCCAACTATGGATTTGTATATGGGTATCTGCTTGTGCCTAGTACCATTCTTTGGGCTTACTTTGCTAATCTTTTCCCAACTATTTACAATAAAAATATCTTTCTTCTTTTCTAATATATATGTTTGAAATTATACATTTTTATAAGTATTTCTTGTTTTTTAATCCAAAAAAAGTTAGTAAAATTAATAATCCAAGAGTCTTCTTTTTTGTCTTCAAGAATACCTTGGGATACACTCTGTGCCACTCTCTGCCAGGTACACAAACCAGATTTTATAAGCAGAGGCCTATAGTAATCTTGAGAGATGATCCTGTTATTATTATTATTATTTTTTTGTTTGACAGGTAGAGTGGACAGTGAGAGAGAGAGACAGAGAAAGGTCTTCCTTTTGCCGTTGGTTCACCCTCCAATGGCCGCCACAGCCAGGGCGCTGCAGCCGGCGCGCTGCGGCCGGCGCACCGCGCTGATCCGAAGGCAGGAGCCAGGTACTTATCCTGGTCTCCCATGGGGTGCAGGGCCCAAGCACTTGGGCCATCCTCCACTGCACTCCCTGGCCACAGCAGAGAGCTGGCCTGGAAGAGGAGCAACCGGGACAGAATCCTGCGCCCCGACCGGGACTAGAACCCGGTGTGCCGGCGCCGCAAGGCAGAGGATTAGCCTAGTGAGCCGCGGCGCCGGCCTCCTGTTATTAATTTTATGATTAGCTCACTCATTCAAGAGACACTGGTTGGGTACCAATAGCGTCTTTATTTTAAGTCCTAAGACCAGAAAAGTGAAATAATTGTGACAAACATATATAATTGAAAGGAAAAAAATAATTGCAATACTGCATGATAAGCGCTAGGATAAGAAATGTACTACATGCTGGAAATAGGAAGCATAGGGGGATAAGATTCATTTTGAGATTGGGAAGGATATTCCAAAGGAAATTGCTTCAAGGCTGTGAAGGATGAGTGAGTAGGAATTTGTTGCAGATACTTAGCAGAAATGGGTGTTCTGGGCCACTGGAACAGTAAATGGGAAGACCAGGATGTGCAAAAAACAAAACAAGAACACCTTGACCTTTTGGAGGAAGGAGAAATGTAATGTTGAGGCAGGAGATTGGCGTTGTGGTTCAGAAGCCCACATCCCATATCAGAGTGCCTGGTTCCAGTCCTGGCCCCATTTTGGGCTCTCCTTTGGATTCTAATTTCCTATTAATGTGCACCATGGGAGGTAGCAGGTGATGGCTCAAGTACTTGGGTCACTTCCACCTGCGTGGGAGACTTGGATTGAATTTGTGGCCCCTGGCTTTGGCCTGGCTCAGCTCTGGCTGTTGTGGGTGTTTTGAGAGTATACCGGTGGATGGAAACTATGTCTCTCTGCCTTTCAAGAAATAAAAAACAAAAACAAAAGTACAATGTGCCAGAAGCAAAGAGCGTCAGAAGAGGCCCAGGATGGCAGAGTTAGGAGGAAACTGGAGCGTCCTTGGGCACTGGATGGTGAAGGGCAAGTGAACCACAGCAGGGAGCCTGGACTTCGTCTTCAAACAGTAGGAGGCCACTGTGCAGTTTATGTAGAAGACAGACAATAGCAGATTCGCATTTTTAATACTTTCCTGTGGCTGCTGGGAATAGATGAGGGAGGGAGGGTCAAGACCTGTGGCCAGGAGACTCTTTCAAAGGTGGCAGTCTACCGGGCTTGAATTACAGGGAGCAGTTAGGCCTCGGTGATCCATCAGATGCAGGGGTGAGGTGGGAGCACCGGGTGACTCTCCTGTCCCTGACTTGGGTGACTGGGTACTAGGTTCTCGGTCTCCTGGCTTCCCTGAGCTCTCTTACGAGGACTCAGCTTCCCTAACCCTCTCAAGGGAGCCTGACTTTTCTTGTACCTTCTAGGGATCTCAGGGCCAGGGGGCTTAGCATACCCTCCTTGTTGCCCACCGCTGATTGCCAGCCTTTTCTTCCTTTTTTTCTCCTACCCCTAGCTCTTTGGGAGTCAATGGCACCCATCGCACCCAGCCATTCTGCTAGGTACTCCTCTTTGCCAGCATTACCTGCAGACCTGTCGTTTATCAGTGACTTTGGCTTGCTGGGGAACGAAACCATGTGAGGACCCCTCCAGTATCCTGCCTGTCACCCATGTGACTTCCTTTCCTCCCCTTCCCACCAACCAGCTTCTCTCAGGTTCCCATGAGACAAACCCATCACCCATAACTGGAACACACCCAAATTCTCAGTTTCAAGTCACTCCTCCCGACCACCACTTCCTGTCCTTCCACGTCACCAGGTTTAGTGTCCATAGCACACAATTTCCCAACCTCAGCAAGACACCATGACTTGTATTACTCTTTCACTGTCCATCAATTCCCTCTTGTTTTCACTTCTCCTCCTAGTTTAGAGAACAGTCTGTCATTCCAATCACTCTCTCCATACACCCTCAACAAAATTGTCAGTCTGTCTCTAGCTGCGCTTTACTTGCCTGGCTACCCCTCCTCCCTGAATGAATCGAACCATCAGCACTGCACCTGAGCAGTTGAACATCACTGGAGAAATAAATACTCAGCTGGACTCACCAGCTGTGGTGCTGGTTCATGACCACAAACCTCAAATAAGCTCTCAACGCTCAGATCTCCACTTCCTCAGTTTGCAGCCAGCCTTCAGCTCACTCTTCTGTGCCTGCTGTCAGCTCTGCTCCATCAAGATCCTCCAGCAAGGGCAGCACCAACTCCCCAGGGTCAAGTTCAGTGCACACGCCTCAGCTCTCATCTTCCTCTACCTGCCAGTAGCATGTGGCTGTTGACCACTCTTTCCTCCTGGAAACATTTTTCTGTCTTGGCTTTTCTCCTCTTTCCTATCTTGACTTTTCTCCTCTTTGTGTGTGTGTGTGTTTTTTTTTTTTTTTTTAAAGATTTATTTATTTTGAGTTACACAGAGAGAGGAGAGGCAGAGAGAGAGAGAGAGAGAGAGAGAGAGAGAGAGATTCTTTCATCCGTTGGTTCACTCCCCAATTGGCTGCAATGGCCGGAGCTGTGCTGATCTGAAGCCAGGAGCCAGGAGCTTCTTCCAGGTTTCTCATGCAGGTGCAGGGGCCCAAACACTTGAGCCATCTTCTACTGCTTTCCCAGGCCATAGAAGAAAGCTGGATCATAAGTGGAACAGTTGGTCTTGAACCGGCGCCCATATGGGATGCTGGCCCTCAGGTGGCGGCTTTACCTGCTATGCCACAGTGCCAGCCCCTGTGCGTTCTTTTCTCAATGTCCATTGCTGGATCATTCTCCTTTCCTTGACCTCCAATCATATGGGTGTCTCTGGGCCCATTTTTAGACTTTTCTACAATAAAATAAAATAAAATCTCATCATACACTTTCCTGGGAGACCTAATGCTGACCTCTCTAAGTTTATATCTATAGCTTTGGCCTCTTGTCTCAGCTCCAGTCTTTATGCTACTTTGACATCTCTGCTTGGATGTCTCATAAACAGCTAAAGTACAAATCATCAAAATACATCTCTTGGGACTGGCATTGTGGCACAGTGTGTGAAGATGCTGCCTGCAGTTTGACTTCTGGCTGCTCTGCCTCTGATTCCTGCTAATGTGCCTAGGATGACAGCAGAAGATGGCCCCAGTATTTGGGTCCCTGCCACCCACATGGGAGATTGGGATGGAGCTCTAGGCTCCTGGCTTTGGCCTGGAACAGCCCTGGCCATTGTGGCCATTGGGGATTGAACCAATGGATGAAAGATCGTGGGCTCTCTCTCTCTCTCTCTCTCTCTCTCTCTCTCTCTCCTTTCCTCTATGTCACTTAACCTTTCAAATAAAAATAAGTGAACAGGGGCCAGTGCTGAGGCTCAGAGGGTTAAGCCATGGCCTGTGAGGGCCAGCACTCCATTTGAGTGTCAGTTCAAGTCTTGCATGTTTCTGTTCCAATCCAGCTCCCTGCTAATGTGCTTGGGAAAGCAATGAAAGAAGGCCTTAATGCTTAGACCCCTGCCACTCACTTGGGAGACCTGGATGGAGTTCTAGGCTCCTAGCTTTGGCTAGGCTCAGCTACGACTGAGTAGAACCAGTAGATGGAAGACTTTTCTCTCTGTCTGTAACTCTACCTCTCAAATAAATACATAAAATCTTTTAAAAAATGAATTTTCAGGTGCTGGCATTTCTGCACAGCAGGTTAAGCTGCTGTCACAATGCCAGCATCCCATATTGGTGCCAGTTCAAGTCCTGGCTGCTCCACTTACCATCCATTCTTGGCTAATGCGCTTGGGAAAGCATCAGCAGATGGCCTGAGCCCTTGGGCCCCTGTGTCCAGGCAGGAGATCTGGATGGAGTTCTAGGTTCCTGGCTTTAGCCTGGTCTAGCTCTGGCCATTGTGGCCATTTGGGGAGTGAACCAGTGGATGGAAGATTTCTCTCTTTCTCTCTCTTTCTCTTGGTCTCTCTCCCTCTCTCTCTGTAACTGTAACTGCCTTTCAAATAAATAAATCAATCTTTTTTATAAATGTATTTTAAGATGCTAGAAAAATGCAGACTGTCTCCTTATCCTAGTTTATCTCTATATTTAAAAACAATTGTCCTAGCACCACAAAATTCTTTATGAGTATAATGAATTAAAAAAATCTACACACATATCAAAGCATAATATTATGATACTTTACAATATGAAAGATGGAGACATTGTGGTGCAGTGGGTTAAGCTCCTGATTACGATAGCCACATCCCATAACAGAAAGCTGGTAGGAGTAGCAGCTACTCCACTTTGGATGCAGCTTCCTGTTAATGTGTCTGGGAAACAGCAGATGATGGTTCAAATATTTGGGTTCTTGCCACCCACATGGGTGACCCAGATGGGGTTCCTGGCCCTTGGATTTGGCCTGGCCCCAGTTCTGGCTATTGTAGCCATTTGGGAGTGAACCAGCAGATAGAAGATCTCTGTTTCTCTCTCTCTTTCTCTCTGTCATTTTGTAGTGGAGGATGGCCCAAGTGCTTGGGCGCCTGCATCCGCATGGGAGACCAGGAGGAAGCACCTGGCTCCTAGCTTTGGATCAGCGCAGCTCCGGCCGTAGCGGCCATTTGGGGGGTGAACCAACGGAAGGAAGACCTTTCTCTCTCTCTCTCTCTCGCACTAACTCTGTCAAAAAAAAAAAAAAAAGTTAAGTGTACCATTTCTACAGAACCACTCCTGTTCAATACCAGAATTGAGTGTATCTGTCTGGTTATCATGCATATTATGGAGTGTGAATCATCCATCATGCTCACACACACACACACACACACACACACAAAGAAAAAGAAAACTTGCCAAACTCATCCATATTAGAAGGTATATTATAATATGTTACAATTTTAGAGAGGAGTAAACCAAAAGAGCTGGACTTGAGAGCCAGGGTGTAGTGGGCCTACACCAGGGGAGCAGCCAGGGAAAGTCCTCCAAAGACTTCCCTGCAAAAGGCATGACCCAAAACATCTCAGGTTAGAGGGGTATTCAGAGGGTTCCAGGTGGGAGGTTGGCTTGACGGCATAACTGATACAGGAGCAGCTGAGGTGGCCTAGGGAGCCAAAGGACAGTGTTCTATGCAAGGCACTGCATGGAGAAGAACAGAATCAGAAACTCCAACCCAACAAACGGACAGAAAACAACAAAACACTGTGTAAGAAATAAATATAATTATATTCCATGACAATATTTGTCTCATTTATAAAAGTCACAACAATATAAAAACTATGTATTGATATAACTAAACACGATGATTTACTATTAGGAGAATAAAGAAGGGAAGGTGGCACAAGGCAGTTAAACCCTTATCAATTACAACAAGAATAAATATATAGGGGTGGGCATTTGGTATAGGGGGTAAGATGCTGCTTGAGACGCCCATGTCCCATATATCAATGCCTAGAGTAGACTCCTGGTTCTTTCTTTTCTTTTCTTTTCTTTTCTTTTTCTTTTTCTTTTTTTTTTTTTTTTTCATTTGAAAGTTAGAGTTAGAGAGAGACAGAAAGAGAGAGGGAGATATCGTCTATCCTCTGGTTCACTCCTCCAAAGGGCCACAATGACCAGGGCTGGGTTAGGCCAAAGCCAGGAGCGAGGAGCTTCTTCTGGGTCTTCCACATGGGTGCAGCAGCCCAAGCACTTGGGCCATCTTCCACTGTTTTCCCAGATGCATTAGCAGGGAACTGGATCAGAAGTGGAGCAATCAGGTTTAGAACCAGTGCCCATATGGGATGTCAGAGTTGTGTGTGGCAGCTTAACCTGCTAGGCCACAGTGCTGGCCCCTGTTTCTGTTTCTGATTTCAGTTTCCTGCTAATGCACACTCTGGGAGGCAGCAGGTGTTGATCTAGGCATCTGGGTCCTTGATAGCCACATGGGAGAGTAGGACTGAGTTTCACATTCATGGCTTTGGTCTGGTCCAGTCCTTGTTGTGGTAGGCATTATTTACAGAACAAACTAGTGTTTGCCTTCCAAAATAAAGTGAAAATTAAAAAAAAAAAGCCTTTCAAATAAAAGGAAAATAAATAAAATTTTTAAATGAAAAAAACATGTAAGAGCTAAGATTGATAAATCAAGAAAAACCATTACAAGTCTCTTAGTGAAATGGAGGTAACCACAAGAAGAAATAGCTAGAGGAATCGAAAGGGCTTGCCTGTGGCGGGCAGGATTCAGCCTGTGGAAGGGTGCTACAAGTCACATTTTCACTCTAAGCCTTAATACACTGATTATGAACTACGTGAGTATACTACTTTGATAACACTCAAAGTTATTTATCATAAATTTGCTGCATATTGAATGCTTTTTTAAAAAAGATTTATTTTATTTTTTTTTGAAAGGCAGGTGACAGAGAGAGAGGGAGAGAAAGACAGAAAGACAAATCTTCCTTCTGCTGGTTTACTACACAAATGGCTGCAAAGGCTGGAGCTGGGCCAGGTTGAAGCCAGAAGCCTGGAACTCTATCTGGTTCTTCATGTAGTTGCAAGGGCCCAAAGAATTGCTTTCCTAGGCACATTAGCAGGGAGCTGGATTGGAAGTGAAGCACCTGGAACCTGACCTGGTATTCTTACGTAATGCAGGCCTCAGAGCTGACATCTTAACCCTCTGTGCCACAATGCTGCTCCTAAAAGTGTATTTAAAAAGAAAGATGTTTGACTCAGAAAGGAGTGCTGCTAGAAACGGATTCTTGGTAAAACTAAGGACTTTAGGTCACCCGTGCCCTCTGAGGGTGACATTTGTTCTAGGTGAGAGAGGAAGCCAGCTTGCAAGCAGGCAGCACCTCACAGAGCTCAGGGAAGGGGTCCTGTACTCCAAGCCCATAGTGCTTTGCTGTGATTTATTTTTCACTCTCAATAAATGGTTGCATTTTAACCTTATTTTTTATTCTTTTCTCTCAAATTGGGTGAAGTTTAGGCTTCACAAAACCTGGGTTAGCCACTAGGTGTTATCCCCAAAATGGTTTTTACTCAGTGAGTGTTTATTTGTTCCTTTTAATTCTTGCTCTGGGGCTTGGCGGGGAGAGGGGAAGGATAGTGAAGAGGATAGCTTTTTACAATAATTTTAATAGTTACAAAGATGTGTTAAAGGGGCCAATGTTGTGGTGTAGCGGGTAAAGCTGCTGCCTGCAATGACCACATCCCATATGGGTACTGGTTCGAGTTCAGGCTCCACTTCCAATTCTGTTCCCTGCTAATGGCGTGGGGAAAGCAGCCGAGGATGGCGCAAGTGCCTGGGCCCCTGCACCCATGTGGGAGACCTGGAAGAAGCTCCTGGCTCCTGGCTTTGATCTGGCCCAGCCCTGGCTGTTGTGACCATCTTGGGGAATGAACCAGCAGATGGGAGACCTTTCTCTCTCTCTGTCTCTCCCGCTCAACTCTTTCAAATAAATAAATAAATCTTTTTAAAAAAGAAGTGTTAGAATCTGCTTCTCCTGTTGACCTTGGCTGGAGCTCAGAGACTGTGAGCCCTTTAGAGCAGAGGATCAGACCGCATTCCCACACACAGCTTCTCCGTGTCTCCCGTAGTTAAAGTACATGGTTACTACGAGTTTAATAAACATTTGCAGAAGGAACAGATAAATCCGAGTGTCATAAGGTATTACTCTTCCTTCTCCATGTCTTTATATAGACTGCGAGAACTGGGAAGAGAACAGACTGCAGGGTGAGGTTGGTTTTCCCAAGCCTTGCATCTCAAACTTTGACAGATGCTTTTTTGGATGTCAGTTTGAATTTTATCTATCAGATTCTGCTATTGTCAACTCATTTTACTCGCGGAGAGCATTCACTACGAGATACAGAACACTTTATTCCAAGGGTGTTTCTGTGCATCCTTTACTTGAATCAGGAACCTATATTAAGTCTATGGCTTAACATGGGGCACACCAGCACCAAGTTCGGCTTTCTAACAATGAGTAATTCGCGGACCATGTATGCAATGCTAGATAGCCGTTGGGTGCTCGCCAACAACTAGACACCAGCCACTTCTCTCGGGGCCCTTCATTCCCACACCACCTGCTTCACCCCCGAGGCGGCGTCCTGACCCTTGGCGACCTCTTCGTCATGGCGTCCGCGGGGCGTCCACCAGCTGAGACTTCAGCTGTCAGCGGGCGTGGACCTTCCCAAGATGGCGGCTGCCAGGGCCCCGGCGCGCAGTGGGCGGGGCCCCGTCGCCGGGGGCGGAGCAGAGAGGCAGAGGGGTCGGGCCAGCGGGCGGGCCGCTTCCGAAGTAGGCAGGCCCAGCGCGCTTGCGCGGAGCGGCCCTGCGCGCCGTGAGGCAGTGGCCGGGGAAGGCACCGGTGGGGCCCGACGGGCGGGTTGAAGGAGGGAAGCGGGCGAGTGAAGTCCCAGTGCGCGCCGCGGCGGCCCGGGTATCCTCCCCTTCCGGGCGTGAGGCGCTGTGAGAAGAGCCGAGCCCAGCGACTAGCATCGGCAACGAGGCGCCACCACTGCCGCCCCAGCCCGGCCTCCCTCTGCTTCGGCGCTCCGTCCGCGGGGCCCGGGTTCCTCAGCACACCCAGCTCCAGCCGCCCCCAGAGCCTGTCCCCAGCTCTCCGAACGCCCCGGCGGCAGCCTGGGCCCTTGGCGGGGAGGATGACGGAGCTGCAGTCGGCGCTGCTACTGCGAAGACAGCTGGCAGGTGAGCGGGAGGGCGGCGGGCGGCGGGCCTGGCCGCGATCGCGGACAGCCGCTGACGGCACGTCGGCCGCTCCGGCCGGCGGAGACCAGGCCTGAGAGGGGTGGGGAGTCCGCGGCACGGGTCCCAGACGGGCCCGGCACTTCTGGCCCGGGTCTCGGAGGGCATTGGGGGCGGGGACGCGTCCCAGCCCCGGCCCTCGGGCGCCCCGGGGGTCGGAGGGGAGGCTGCCCCCTCCCCCACGGTTCGGTGGGACGTTGCGGGGGAGGGGCTGCGGGCCCCCGGCCGGGCCGAGCCCCCTCGGAGGGGCGGGTCCCGGGCTCAGGTGCGGTCGAGGCCTCCGGACCCTCTCGGGGGGTGGCGGGGGTGGGGTGGGGTGGGGGGAGGCTGGAGCCGCTGGGCCCCGCGCGGTCGCCGTCGCTGGCTCGGGTGTCGGAGCCGCGGCGGGCAGCCGGCGGCGGGAGTGGGCGAGCGGAACTGGCCCCCGGCCGGATAGGTGAGGCGCGCAAAACTTCTCCCCTGGCAGCGCCGGGTCGGCGGAGTTGTGGCCGACAACAAAAGCGCCGGCCTCCGCGGCCTGGGCGCTGGCGCGCGGGCGCCCGGGACGCTGGCGGGGTGCGGGACGCCGCCTTGCCTGCCTCCGCCTGGCACGGGCTCGGGCTGCGCCGCCGGGCTGGGGGAGGGTAGGAGCGGGCAGAGGGAAGAGCCGCCCGCTGGCCGGCTCGGGGCTTTGTGCTCGCCGCCACCGCGGCCCTGCGCGGGCCTGCAGACCCCCGGGGCTGCGCCCGCGCGCTCTGGCCCGGGGCGGCGGCCGGCCCTGCTGGCCCGCGGGAGCCTGCGTCCCCCTCCCCCATTGTCCCGGCCTCCGGCCGTTTGCGGCTTCCAGGTTGACTTTTTCGGGGGTTGGCTCCTGCTCTGCTAGGACGGTGTGAGCGGAGCATGCGCGCTGGGGACGGACGTGTGCGGAGTGCGAGGGGGGAGGCGGGTTGGTGGCTTCACAATGCCGCCCCACGTGCTGCCAGATTTAAAGAGAAATGAGCCAGCAGTTAGCCCTGCCGTCGGCCGCGCTGAGTATGTCCTTCTGCGAGCAGGCCATCTTCCCCTCCCCGCCCCGCGGCCGGCAGCCCCCAGCTCCCGCAGAAGCTGACGGCTGGAGGGAAGAAACTTCGCCATAGATTTACTAAGAGTTGGAGGCAGTGGTTAAATTACCTTTGCGGCTTCTTAAGGAAAAGGTTGTCAGGGGCTGTTAGAGATTGTATAATTGGGTTTATTATTAGACCATGAGCAAGCAGGTTTGGACAAGTATTAAAGTTCTAGATGTTCAGGGGGAGTGACTTGGAGGTTCTACTGGCACTGCCCACCAAGAAGAATATGTTAGAATAGCAGTGGAAGAATAACAACTTGATGTGTTTTATATTTGCAAGCACAGCTTCTGTGTCCTTTCGTTTGTTTTGGAGGAAGGAATTTTTTTTCTGGCCTTCGTAAGAACTCTTTAATCAGACTAAGTTTTATTAATGTGGTGAGCTAGTAAATAGTATTAAAGTACTAAGTTGGTTTTAAAATAGCACTCAACTCTTACATAATGGAAAAGATACACATTTTAAGTGATATAAAAGGAGTTACGCAGTTACTGAGAAAGTAAATTAAGACAAATACGGTGTGAACAGCAGCAATATGTCAAAACTATTTCCAGCCATTTGTGAGCCAACAATAGATTTTGATGTTACTCTATTCCATTTTGCATTCTTCTTAAAACAATAATAATCTCAAATATCGGGAAAACTTCTGAGCGCTCTTTATTGGTGGTTGATTTTCTGTGAGGGCACACTAAAATGTTTTAATGTAGAGGGGAGGGTGGTTTTGTTTATAATTTGTCAAGTTGCTTAGCTTCTGATTAACTTTTGTTAACCTTTTTGATTATAAATAATGAAACTGCTCTTAATTCTTAAGTTTTTGAAGGATTTTAATGAACATGTTCAAAATGTAATCAAGAGTAGGCCAAGGCACTTTGTTAACTAAATGTAGTTCAAGCTTATTTGGAAAGACCTGATAATTGTTTACTTAAATAAAGGCCTTGTTTCGTTTTAGTAGTGTATTATGGGAGCTTCATGTGGAAACAGGGAAGAATGGTAAAATGTAATCTCTTGAAATCAGAGTGAACTTTTGTAAGATATACTAAATGGTTTAAGAATCTTGAGATGTATTGAACCGAGTAGATAGCAAACCTGTAAGCCATCTTGTCTGCTAGAATTCCAGAACCTACAGTAGTTTTATTTATTGAGCTCTTAGCCTGCCAGTCCGTAAAGATCTTAATCCATTACTTGGAGAATTTTACCCAGTGTATTTTGACTGTAATGAAGAACCTGATTACTTTTGGAATTGAGCAAAATGGTTCCTGGGTTGCAGTGTTTCTCAGCCTTGGCATGCTGACATTGTGGCTAGTTAGTGCTATAGGGGCCTGTACCATGCATCTACCCACTAGATGCTAGTTACACATCCCGCAGTCGTGACAACCAAAAACTTCGCTAGTGCTAAATGTCACTGAGGAACAAACTCATCGCAGATGGAAAACCATTGGGTTGAGGTTTTTCAGTAAAGAAAAATGGCCGTTGTGAAGAAAGTAAGAACACCTAACAGATTCATGAAATTAGATAGGTTGTGTATGTCAGTGTGGATATTATTAGACTCTGACTTACTCTTTTGCGAATTCAGAATTGGTGGTTAAACCTTTGCAGTGTGTTTTGTTAAATACTAAGAAATCCCCAGCATAGGAGATAATTTTTGAAAATTTCATTTTTTGAAAAAATATTATATAAGTAATGGTTAGAAATGCAGAGGTAAAAAAAAAGTAGTGTTTCTATCTCTGACCCCAAGATTTATCATGGACACCATCATTATTGACAATTGTGAATCTTTTTAGAAAGGGTTTTTTTTTTCTCCTTTTTTTATTTATTTGAGAGTTGGAGGGGCAGAGAGAGAGAGAGAGAGAGAGAGAGAGAGAGATCAATCTTCCATTTGCTGGCTCACTACCCAAATGGTTGCAGTGGCCAGGGCTGGGCCAGGCTGAAGCCAGGGCGTCATCTGGGGCTCCCACGTGGGTGGCAGGGTCCAGGCCCTTGGGCTGTCCTGCTGCCTTCCTAAGCAGAAGCAGGGACCTGGATCAGAAGTGGAGCAGCTGGGACTCAAGCTGGCACCCATATGGGATGGTGGTGCTGCAGGCAGCGCTTTACCTGCAGTGCCCCAGTGCTGTCCCCAGAAGGGTCTTGTGTATGTGTATTTACATGGGCTGATATGCACTAGGCACTCACTGTACAGGACATTTTACCTGTATTATCTCAGTCCTCAGGTGCTGCTGGTGGTGCCACTAGAATCCGGACCTTCTTTTAGAGACTTTTTAAAAATTGGATATATTGTTCCCCAAGGAACAGTAATTTATACAGTCATGAAGTAGGGCATTAAATATTTCAGTATACAAGTCAATTTGTCTAGTAACTACCAAAATTGACTTTTCCATCTTAATAACATTTATTGTATGAAATAACTTTTTTTTTTTTTTTTGTTCCTTCAAGATTTATATATTTGTTTGAAAGGTGGAGTGACACAGAGGGTGAGACAGAAGTCTTTTGTCTACAGGTTCACTCCCCAAATGGCTGCCAACAGCTAGGGCTGGGCCAGGCATAGCAGGGAGTCTGGAACTCCATCCTGGTCTCCTACATGGGTGGCTAAGGCCTAAGGCCCTCTTCCTGCTTCCTTCCTAGGCATTAGCAGGATGCTGAATCAGAAGCCAAACAGCAGGGACTCTGACGCTGGATGCTGGATTTGCAAGCAGCATCTTAAACCACTGTGCCACAATGCCACTGCTCCCCCTCCCCCCATAAGGTTCTTAAGGTAACCGTGAAAAGTATTTTAGCCATGGTCAACCCAAAGCCTACATTACAGAATTGAGGAAAATACCTTTGCGTTTACTATCTTGGACTGAAGGTAGCACTAAGTTTTTTTTTTTTTTTTGACAGGCAGAGTTAGAGAGACAGAGAGAAAGGTCTTTCTTCCGTTGGTTCACTCTCCAAATGGCCGCAATGGCTGGAGCTGCGCTGATCCAAAGCCAGGAGCCAGGAGCTTCTTTCAGGTCTCCCATGCGGGTGCAGGGGCCCAAGCACTTGGACCATCTTCTACTGCTTTCCCAGGGCATAGCAGAAAGCTGGACCAAAGAGGAGCAGCTGGGAATAGAACCGGTGCCCATATGGGATGCCGGCGCCACAGGAGGAGGAGTAACCTACTGTGCCATGGCAACGGCCCCCTGCACTAATTTTTTTTGTGTTGACAATTTTAGTGTAATTGGGCTAATTTCGTATCCTAACTCTACTAAATTTTTTTAAAGGTTTATTTTTCTGCAAGTTACACACAGAGAGATATCTTCCATCTGCTGGCTTAATCCCCAAATGGCTGCAATGGCCAGGTCCAGGTGTGGGTCATACCCAAGTTAGAAGTTACATCCAGGTCTCCCACGTGGGTGGGCGGCAGGGGCCCAAACACTTGGGTCAGCTTCTGCTGCTTTCCCAGGTGGAAGCAAGGAGCTGTATCAGAAGTGGAGCAGCTGGAACTCAAACTGGTGCCCATATGGGATGCCAGTGTGTCAGCCTGTGGCTTTATCTGCTAAGCCGCAGTACTGACTCCAGGAATCCAACCTTTAAAGTAGCCCTTGATTGCGAAGCTGGTGGTTCTGAGTTCTAAGGTGCCCTTAGCTATTCTTTTCTCCGTGGAGGGCCATCTGCAGGCACCCGCTTCCTAGTTTTGTGTTTTCGTTAGTAGCCCTGGTGTTCCTAGGCTGTTCAAACAAATTGGGAAGACTTAACACTTCTTGCTGGCCTTTTTGCAATATAATGGCACTCTTATCAGTCTTAATTGGAAATAGTCCCATTAACAATCTTAATCGGAAAGAAATAGAATAACTGATTATTACTCTGTTAAGTAGAAGATTCTGGGTGTTGAGTGTATTATTAAGAGTTGTTAACTTGGGGCCAGCCTTTGGTATAGCTGGTAAAGTCAGTTCATGTCTGTGCTGCTCCACTTCTTATCCAGCTCCCTGTTAATGTCTGGGGAAAAGCAGTGGAAGATGGCTCAAGTGTTTGGGCCCCTGCCGTCCCTGTGGTAGACCCAGATGAAGCTCCTGGCTTTGGCCTGACCTGGCCCCCACCTTTGTAGTCATCTGGGGAGTGAACCAGTGGATGGAAGATATTTCTTACTCTCTCTGTATTTCTTTCAAATTTACCCCCATGCCACAGCACCAGCAATAAACAAATCTTTAAACAAAAATTAAAGAGACGTTAATTCACATATTTAGAAATGGAAGAAAAGTTAAAAGTTTGGGAATTTTTGTATCTGGAAATCATTACGCTGTTAGAGAAATAATGCAGCTATTGTGCATCCCTGTCAGAAAAAAAGCATAAATGAAGGGACAGTGTTGTGTGGTGCAGCAGGTTAAGCTGTCACCTGCAATGCTGGCATCCCATATGAGTGCCAGGTCCCCATATGAGCACCAGTTCAAGTCCCTGCTGCTCCATTTGCAATTCAGCTCCCTGCTAATGCAACTTGGAAAGAGGTGGAAGATGGCCCAAGTGCTTGGGCCCTTGCACCTATGTAGGAAGCTAAGATGAATTTCCAGGCCTGGCTCAACTCTAGCCATTGGAGCCAACTGCGGAATGAACCACTGGATTGAAGATCTCTTTCTCTAACTCTCCTGCTCTCTGTAACTCTTTCAAATAATTAAAAAACAAAACAAAACAACTGAAAGCATAAATGAAACAGACATTTGGTTGAAAGAGGGCCATTGTATGATTTATAGTCTTTGTAATTGAGGGAACATGAAAATTTTTTTCTCCCTGAAACCTTTTATTTAATGTATATAAACTTCATGCATTTCATAAATACAACTGTAGGAACATAGTGATTCTTCCCACCCTACCTGCCCTCCCACCCTTCTTCTTTCTCCCTCTCCTATTTTCATCCTTATTTTTTTACTAAGGTTTCTTTTCTTTTTTTTTTTTTAAAGATTTATTTTGAAAGTCAGAGTTAGAGAGGAGAGGCAGAGAGAGAGAGAGAGGTCTTCCACCCGCTGGTTCACTCCCCAATTGATGCAACAGCTGGAGCTGCGCTGATCCGAAGCCAGGAGCCAGGAGCTTCTTCCGGGTCTCCCCCACGGGTGCAGGGGCCCAAGGCCTTGGGCCATCTTCTGCTTTCCCAGGCCACAGCAGAGAGCTGGATGGGAAGTGGAACAGCCAGGTCTCGAACTAACGCTTCAGGCCAGGGTGTTAACCTGCTGCGCCATAGCGCCGACCCCTAAGATATTTTCAGTTCACTTTTTTAAAAAAAGATTTCAATTAACTTTATACACATAAGGTTATACTAAGTAAAGAATTCAACAAATAGTATGAAAAGAAAAGCTGTTTCTGAACAGACAGGGCTATTCAAAGTCTGCGCGCATGTCAGTTTCACTTCTGTAGATTACCTTTTAGGTGCTCTGTTAGTTACCACAGATCAGGGAGAACATATGGTATGTGTCATTTTAGGACTGGCTTACTTCACTAAGTATAATGTTTTCCAGTTTCTTCTGTTTTGTTGCAAATTACAGGATTCAATTTTTTTAAACTGCTGTGTAGTATTACATGGTGTACATATCCCACAATTTCTTTATCCAGTCTTCAATTGATGGACATTTGGGTTGATTCCATATCTTAGCTATTGTGTATTGAGCTGCCACATCAAATAATTAAAGTGATGTGTTAAAGAATTTTAAATAGCCTTGTTAAGTTAATCAGTATTTATTTTTACATTAAAGAGTAAATGACTTAAGTAATAATTTGTTGTTGAGTTAGTATTTTTTTTTTTTTAAGATTTATTTATTTGAAAGGCAGAATTACAGAGAGGCAAAGAGAGGGCAGCCTTGCATCTGCTGGTTCACTCCCCAAATGGCAGCACGGCCAGAGCTGGATTGATCCAAAGCCAGGAGCCAGGAGCTTCTTCTAAGGGTTCCACGTGGGTGCAGGGCCCCAAGCAGTTCTACTACTTTCCCAGGCCATAGTGAAGAGCTGGATCAGAAGTGGAGCAGCCAGGACTCATATGGGGTGCTGGCACTGCAGGTGGCAGATTTTCTTACCACTCCATAGTGCCAGCCCTTTGAGTTAGTATTTTTGATAATGAAGCAGTTTTATAGCAATGATTTTATTTTCTTTAAAATACTTCAGAATGAAATGTACTTTCTGCATTGGTCTTTTTTTTTTTTTTTGGACAGGCAGAGTTAGAGAGACAGACAGAGAGAAAGGTCTTCCTTCCGTTGGTTCACCCCACAAATGGCTGCTAAGCCAGGAGCCAGGTGCTTCCTCCTGATCTCCCATGCGGGTGCAGGGCCCAAGCACTTGGACCATCCTCCACTGCCTTCCCCGGGCCACAGCAGAGAGCTGGCCTGGAAGAGGAGCAATCAGGAAAGAATCCAGTGCCCCAACTGGGACTTGAACCCTGGGTGCTGGCGCCACAGGCGGAGGATTAGCCAAGTGAGCCGCAGCATTAGTCACCCTCTGCATTAGTCTTTTGTAATGGATGGCCTCAGTCCCCCCCCCCCCCCCCATTTTATGTGAACTTGGAAAGATCCAGAGTGATCAATCTTCCAGCCACTAGTTCACTCCTCAAGTGCCTGTAACTGCCAGGCCTGGGCCATTCAGAAGCTGGGAGCCCTGAATTCTTTCCCTGGATGGCAGGGCCCCAAGTACTTGAGTCGCTATCCAGGATGTGCTTCAGTAGGAAGCTGGAATGGATAGTGGAGCCAGCACTCAAACTTGGTCATTCCAGTATGGGATGCCACTGTGTCTCCCTGGTGACCTTACTTTTTAAATCTGAAATACTGCTGGAGCAGGTGTTTGACTCAGCATTTCAGTGCCACCTGGGACTCCTGCATTCTATGTTGGAGTGCCTGGATTCAAGACCCAGCTTCTCTGCTTTCAGTCTGGTCTCCTGCTCATGTGCCCCCTGGGTCCCTGCCACCCACCTGGGAGACCTGAATTAAGTTCTGGTTTCAGGCTGGCCCTGCCCTGGCTATCATGGACTTCTGGCGTGTGAACCAGTAGCTGGACGTTTTGTCTTCTTTTGTGTGTCTCTGCCTTCAGATAAATTGAAAATAAATAAATATTTAAAAGATTAAGTAAAATACTGTTGAATATATTAATTGAGCTAAATTCTGTAACTTATTGTGTCAGCATATTAGAATAATCTCTATTTACTGGAAAGCAGTAACAAAGTATGTAGTTTTATTATATAGTTTCTTATTATACAATACATTCTGTTTTGTGGTACTTCTATGTATATGGTGAAATTAAATGAGGCCAGCGCTGCGGCTCACTAGGCTAATCCTCCGCCTTACGGCGCCGGCACACCGGGTTCTAGTCCCGGTCGGGGCGCCGGATTCTGTTCCGGTTGCCCCTCTTCCAGGCCAGCTCTCTGCTGTGGCCAGGGAGTGTAGTGGAGGATGGCCCAAGTGCTTGGGCCCTGCACCCCATGGGAGACCAGGATAAGTACCTGGCTCCTGCCATCGGATCAGCGCGGTGTGCCGGTCGCAGCGCGCCAGCGGCGGCGGCCACTGGAGGGTGAACCAACGGCAAAGGAAGACCTTTCTCTCTGCCTCTCTCACTGTCCACTCTGCCTGTCAAAAAAAAAAAAAAAAAAAGAGAGAAATTAAATGCCTTGGGTCTATTTAATAGAGTGATACCTAGTGTGGAAGATTCTGATAATTCATTGAGTACTGCTGACTTGTTGCCTTTTGATTCCTTGGGTGAAGAGTGAGTCAAGGTGAGTTTTAATCATTGTATTATTTAGCCTTGGGAAATTTAGTACAAGATTTTTTTGGGGGGTATGCTAATTTATGGTAAACTAGTATGGGTATGCCCCACTAGCAAGTAAAATAATTAGTCATTCTTTTGGACTCAGTTCAATTTAGGATCAAGACTGACTTTTTAAAAATGTACTCAATTATTTTATTTATTTGTTTATTGTTAAAGATTTATACAAAGAGAAAGGTCTTTCATCTGCTGGTTCTCTCCCCAAATGGCTGGAGCTCGGCCCATCTAAAGCCAGGAGCTTCTTCCTGGCCTCCCACATGGGTGCAGGGGCCCAAGGACTCGGGCCATCTTCTGCTGCTTTACTAGGCCATAGCAGAGAGCAGGGTTGAAAGTGGAGCAGTGGATCTTGAACTGGCGCCCATATAGGATGCTGGCACTACAGGTGGCAGCTTTACCTGCTACACCACCACAGTGCCGGCTGTGAGATTTCTTAATTACTTAATCATTTTTTAGAGTTCAGATGATCTAATAATTTCTTTCATTGATTTGTTGGGAATAAATTTTCAAGAAACTGTACTTATGGAAATAATCTGGCAAAGTAAACATAGTGTAGTGATTTATGGTTAATGGTTTTTCAGGTATAGGAAAGTACAAAGAAGAAAAAGCAAACATTTTCCAAATTTTGTTAGTGAACACTAATTATTGGTATGGATGGAAAATGGTAAAGGGTAAATACATTATCTTTTTTTTTTTTTTTTGACAGGCAGAGTGGACAGTGAGAGAGAGAGACAGAGAGAAAGGTCTTCCTTTACTGTTGGTTCACCCTCCAATGGCTGCCGCGGCTGGCGCGTTGCGGCCGGCGCACTGCGCTGATCTGATGGCAGGAGCCAGGTATTTATCCTGGTCTCCCATGGGGTGCAGGGCCCAAGCACTTGGGCCATCCTCCACTGCACTCCCTGGCCACAGCAGAGAGCTGGCCTGGAAGAGGGGCAACCGGGACAGAATCCGGCGCCCCAACCGGGACTAGAACCCGGTGTGCTGGCGCCGCAAGGCGGAGGATTAGCCTAGTGAGCCGTGGCGCTGGCCAACTTTTTTTTTAAATTAAGAAATTTTATATTATTTGAGCATCAGCGAGAAGAGTGAGCATGAACTGCTATTTACTAGTTTATTCCCCAAATGCTGGGGAACCAGGAACTCAGTCTGGGTCTTGCAAGTGATCCAAGTACTTGAGCCATTCATTACCTGCTGCCTCTCAGGATAGCATTAGCAGGAAGCTGTAATGGGGAGCAGAGGTGGGACTCAAACCCAGCTATCCTAATGGAATATCAGTACACCAAATACCCACCTTGAAATAAGATACTTAAATGTTAAAATATAGCCTTTTAAACTTTTTTCTCTGTGCAAGTAGTATCAGTTTTGTTTTTTTTTTTTTTAATTTGACAGAGTTATAGACAGTGAGAGAGACAGAAAGGTCTTCCTTCCGTTGGTTCACTCTTCAAATGGCCAATATGGCCCCGATCCGAAGCCAGGAGCCAGGTGCTTCTTCCTGGTCTCCCATGCGGGTGCAAGGGCTCAAGCACTTGGGCCATCCTCCACTGCCCTCCCAGGCAGAGAGCTGGACTGGAAGAGGAGCAGCTGGGACTAGAACCTGGCACCCATATGGGATGCCGGCACTGCAGGCAGAGGATTAACCAAGTGAGCCATGGCGCCAGCCCCGTAGTATCAGTTTTATTTGAGTAAATTAGAAATTTTTATTGGGGCTGTTTCATTGATAGCTTCTTTCCCAGAAGACTTCTGGGAAAAATACAGCATTTTGTTACTGTTGCTATAGAGTGTATATCTCTGTTTATGACATTATGTTCAAGGAAACTGGTGGAAAGTCAGTTTTTGTGATATTTTCTTTTATTCAAACTATGTTTAATAACTTAGAAAACTGCTAGGGCTCTTCCTCTGCTGTTATGTTAACATTTGTTTTTTGCTTTATTTGTTTACCTTTTTTTTTTTTTTTTTTTTGACAGGCAGAGTGGACAGTGAGAGAGAGAGACAGAGACAAAGGTCTTCCTTTGCCGTTGGTTCACCCACCAATGGCTGCTGCGCTGCGGCCGGCGCACCGCGCTGATCCGATGGCAGGAGCCAGGAGCCAGGTGCTTATCCTGGTCTCCCATGGGGTGCAGGGCCCAAGCACTTGGGCCATCCTCCACTGCACTCCCTGGCCACAGCAGAGAGCTGGCCTGGAAGAGGGGAACCGGGACAGAATCCGGCGCCCCAACCGGGACTAGAACCCGGTGTGCCAGCGCCGCTAGGCGGAGGATTAGCCTAGTGAGCCGCGGCGCCGGCCTGTTTACCTTTCTTGATTACAGATATATTAAAAGGATAAGAACAAGGAACCTTAATTTTTTTACCTAGAAGGTTTTTTTTTCTTTAATCTTGTTAAGCAAGCTTGCTTTTAAATAAGTTTATTAAGCAAGAATTCAAAAAAAATTAATGACAGTTTTGAATTGCTTTAGCATGGGCATGCACTGTACTTGCATTGTTGTTATGTGAGATGTACTTATTAAGGTTTCTATTTTAAGACAAAGTAGTGTTAGATGACGACTTTTTAGACTTGATGTCAAAATCATGATTCATGAAAGGAAATATTGATAAATTGAATTTTGTCAAAATGAAAAACTTTTGCTGTGACAGACCATGTTAGGAGGATGAGAAGACATGCCACAGCTGGAACAACATATTTTTGAGCCACATATTTGGCAAAGGATTGTATCTACACTATATAAAACTTTCAACAGTTAAAAAAAAAGCCAATTTATTTAGAAAATGGGCAAAAGACATAACCAGATATTTGACTGAAGAGGACACACAGATGGCAAATAAGCAAATGAAAAGATGTTCAACATATTAGACATTGGGGAAATGCAAATTGAAACCACATAAGGTATCACCATGTAACCTATCAGAATAGTTAAATTTTTTTAAAGAAAGTGATAACAGCAATTGCTGATGAGGAAGTGGGGAATCTTGATCTCATACATGTAAAATATCCCAGCCACTGTAGAAAACAGTCTGGAGGTTGCACATTTTGGCATTTATTTCAGGGAAATGAAAGCTTATGTGGACATTCCTAGTAGATTTCTTAGTAATAGGTGAAAACTAGAAATAACCCAAATGTCCTTCAGTGGCTGAGTGAACAAACTGGTACATCCATACTAGGGGAGTGTACTGCTCAGCAGTGAAAACACAAGCTATTGAACAAAAGAACTTGGAATTATACTAACTCCTGAAAAAAGCCAATCTCAAAAGCTTACATACTATATACTTTTATTTATATAGATTTTTTTTTTTGATGGGGGGGAGGCTGTGCATTGGTACAGTGGTTAACAAGCTGCTTGGGACACCTGTGTCCTTTATCAGAGTGCCTGGGCTGAAGTCCTGGCTGTACTCTCAACCCCAGTTTCCTGCTAATGTATGAACGTATGTTTGAATGAATATGTATTTTATTTATTCATCTGTGCTTGGATTTGGCTTGCTGTTGACTTTAGTTAATAGTCCTGCTGTAAAAATGGTGTGCAAATATCTCTTTGAAACTCTGCTCTCAGATTTTTTTGGACACCCAAAAGTGAGCTGGGCTGTTGCCTGTGACACTGGCATCCTGTGTGGCTGCCAGTTCTCTGCTCCATTTGCAATCCAGCTCGCTTTTGGTGCACTGGGAAAGTAGCTGAGGATAGCCCAAGTGCTTGAGCCCTTGTACCCACGTGGGAGCTCCTGGCTTCGGCCTGGCTCAGCCCTGGCTGTTGTGGCCATTTGAGGATGGCCTAGCGGAAAGGAGCTTTCTGTTTCTCCCTCTCTCTCTCTATAACTATGCCTTTCAAGTAAATAAATTAAATATTTTTTTAAGTGACAGAACAGTTTTGTATCTTGAGAGCAGTTATACAAATCTGTAAGCATGAGAAAGTTGCCTAGAGCTATGTGTGCACGCGCGTGTGTGTGTGTGTGCGTACACACATGAGTGATGAAATTTGATTAAAGTGTATAGATTGTACCAATGTCAGTTTCTTGGGTTTGATGTTGTGCTAGAGTTATGCAAGATATTAACATTATGGAGAGACTGGATAAGGATATAGGAAGAGGGTTGACATTGTGGTGTAGTGATTAAGCCACCTTTTAGAACACCCCTGTCCCATATACAGTGCCTGGGATCAAGTCTCACCTTAGCTTCTAATCCAGATTCCTGAATGTGCACCCTGGGAGGCAGCAGATGATAGCTAAAGTAGTTGGAGTTAGTTCCACCCACATGGAACTCCTGATTGGAGTTTCTGGTTCCTGTCTTCTGCCTGGACTAGCTCAAGCTTTGTGGGCACTTGGTGAGTGAACCAGCCGATGGAAGATAACTGCTCCTCCTCACTATGCCTTTGAGATAAATAAAAGTAAATAAACTTTAAAAAAGGGTGTAGGAGACTGTATATTATTTTTTCCATTGTTTGTGACTTTCTATTTAAAAATAAAAAGTTAAAAAAAGCCCACAAACCTTCCTCTAACCTAAGCACTTTACCTGTCTGTTTCAACTGGAGAGTTTACTATTCATGGTTACAAATAGCAACATAGTTGCCACATCAATACTTTCAAAGAAAAGGAAGTTGAAACAAATCTGTAGTTTGAGATAAACATTCCATCTTAATTTTAAATAACAGTACTCATTTAAACTTACTGTGTTGTTATTTGGGAAATAGGATTAGAAGTCAGCATAAATTTTAGTTGTTGAGTCTTTATGTGCAGCTGCATAGAGATGATGGTGGAAAGAAAAGGTATTTGGTCTACCATTTTTAAAGTGCTGCATTTAGTAGTAGTAAGTAAACAAAGTTATAATGCAGTGTTAGTCTATGTATATCTAGTCAGGGAACAGAAAGTAGCTTTGAAGAAGGAATGATTAATTATGGGGGAGTAGAGGGAGGTCAGAAGTCTTAAGAGAAAGACTGTCTTGGATACATACAGCAGAATCAGGATTTCAGTTCTGTTAAGAACATTTAGAAAACAAAATCAAAAAATCTTTCCTAGGGCCAGCACTGTGGCACAGCAGGTTAAGCCACCACCTGCTGTGCTGGCATCTCATATGAGTTCCAGCTGCTTCACTTCCAACCTGGCTCCTTACTAATGGGCCTGGGAAAGCAGCAGAGGATGGCCCAAGTGCGTGGGCCCCTGCACCCACATGGGAGACCTGGAAGAAGCTCCTGGCTCCTGGCTTCGGATAAGTTCCACTCTGGCTGTTGTGGTCATTTGGGGAGTGAACCAGTGGAATGGAAGACCACTCTCTGGCTCTACCTCTTTCTGTAACTCTTTGAAATAAATAAAATAAAATTATGAAAGGACTAACCTGGCTCATGTCATGGATATATTACCGTATTTAAAGGAGAGAGCAGGGCAGAAAGTAAACTTGCACTATTGAGTGTGTATCACATACTCTTTGTGATCCTAGGACTTTTCTTATGTGGTCACATTTAGCTCTCACAGCAAATCTTTCAATTAGACATTACTCCCTTTCTGAGATAAAGATGTTGAGGTTTAGAGAGATTGGTGCTTTCCCCAAGGTAGCCTGTTAAATGCTGACAGAGCTGGCTGCAGGAAGAGGTCTGTTTGCTCTTTCCTTATCAGAGTGGTGTCTTTAACATTTTGGGTGTTCTTAGAATTCTTTGAGAATCTATTAAGAATTAGAGATGTCCTGAGAGAAGTACACCAACATAATTTTGGGTATAATTTCAGAAGATTCTCTGATATCTGGGGTGACGCTCATTTATGCACATTTGCTGTTGTCTGATAATCATTATTCAGCAAATTTGATGCCTGTTTGGGTGCTATAGCAATGCCAAATGGAAAAGATAGCGTTCTGGGAACTTGGAGTTTGTAGAAAGTATGAGTCCTGTAAGAGAGCTGCTTTACAGTGTTAGAAGTTACAGAAAGCTCACTTCTGCCTGTCTGGTTTGTGGGGGAGGAGCTGGTAGTGTTTGTGACCTTCAAAAGATCTGTAAAATTTGACCACAAATAGGAAAAAATTTAAGAGTGAAGGAAAAAGCAGCAGCAAGATAGAAGTTTTGTGCTGAAAACAGTTCAGTGTGGTTGGATTATATGATAAACTGTGAACTGTTGGGGAAACAATATTTGGAGAGGTTGGTATTTGTGGAAGACCTTAGAAATTCTGGGGTAGAACATTATGGTCCAGCAGGTTAAAGTCCCTGCTTGCCACACACCCCATATCAGATGGCGGATTTGCATCCTGGCTGCCCTGCCTGCTCCCTGTTGATGCACCTAGGAGGCAGACTGGGAGGCAGTGGATGATGACCCAAGTGCTTGGGCTCCTGCCACTCACATGGGAGACTGGATTGAGTTCTGGACTCTGGCTTTGGCCTGCTCCAGCTCTGATTGTTGCAGGCATTTGGGAATGAACCAGTAGATGGGAGATCCCTCTCTGACTCTGTCTCTGCCTTTAAAATAAATAACTTTTTTTTTTTTTTTTAATTAAGGGGCCAGCATTGTGTGGCGTTGCTCCCCCTCTTCACGGAGGAACGACACAGGACCCTGCGCTGTTCTTTTGTCTGCTCGGCCCTCCCCGGGTTTGCTACTGTCCCTTCCACCTCCGTGGAAGGGCGGTTCCCTCTGGCCACTTTCCCCACTTCCGCAGGGGAGCGGCACACCGCCGGCCGGCTCTCTCGGGGGCTGCACAGGTGTTCCTTCAGATAGATGTTCCCCTTAGATGTTCCTGGTGCATGTTGTCTCTCTCCTCCTTTATAGTCCTCCTCCGCCAATCCCAACTCGGCTGCCCACACGCCAAGTACGCTGCTCTCCTCCAATCAGGAGCAGGTCCTACAGTTTATTGGTTGAACTGGAGGCAGCTGTGTAGAAGCTGTTTCTCCCTTCTCAGCGCCATATTGTGGGAGAGCAGATGCATAGAATAAGTCTTAATTCCAGTAACTTAGTCTAGTCCGAGTTGCTCCCCACAGTGGGGCAGTGGGTTAAGCTGCCACCTTTGATACATGCGTCCCATATAGGTGCCAGTTTGTGTCTCAGGTGCTCTACTTGCTATCCAGCTCCCCGCTGATGACTGGGAAAAGCAGTGGAACATGGTCCTAGTGTTTGGGTTCCTGCCACCCTTGTGGGAGACCTGGAAGAAACTCCAAGCTCCTGGATTCTGCCTGGCCCAACCCTGACTGTTGTGGCCAGTTGGGAAATGAAGCAGTGGATGGAAGATCTCTCTGTCTCTCCCTTTCTCTCACTCTTTCAAATAAAGTCTTTTAAAATATTAAAACATTCTGCGGTATAAAATTATATTTAAGGAGGGGGAGAAGTGACATGATCAGAATCCAAGTTATCTGTGGTAAAGCCAGATTTTAGAAATTTCCATTCCATTATGGAATGGTGTTTGAGGAAGAACAATAAATGAACAGGAAAAATTAGATGAAAGATACATTTGAGCCCATACTTTATTAAGTTCATTATACAAAATGTCCTATCTCCATGAGAGGGCAGGTATTTGTTTCAAAGGTTAAGATGCTGCTTGGAATGCTTGCATCCTGTGTCTCAGTGCCTGGGATCAGGTCCTTGCCCCTGGTTCTGTTTTCCTGCTATTGCATCCTGAGAGGCTGCAAATGGCGACTCAATACTTGGGTCCCTGTCATTCACATGGAAGACCTGGATGGAGAGCCTGCCCCCTGGCTTCAGCCCAGCGAAGGCTTGGCTGTTGTAGGCATTTGGGGAATGAAGCAGTGGTTGGGAGATCTCTCTCTGTCTCTCTGCCTTTTAAATAAAATAGTAAAAAAAAATTGCTGAGAATTTCTAAGTGCCTACTATGTTGTAGACTTAAAACAGTTTGGTTGATATGACCAGGCTATATTTTTTAGTAATTCTAAAACAGATACTTCACAGTCGTTAAGACATTCTTCCTGTTTTTACACTACTCCCTCCTCTCCCCCATTTACTTGTTTAAAATGTAACTGTGACTAGTAGCAATTGTTGGAACACAACCGCAGCAGTGTTTCAGCAAGGTCCTTTTCTGGCAAAGCATTTCTTTAATGGGTAACTCAGATGTGACTCTGGTTTTTCTAACTATTATTTTTCAAATTTGAAAAGCTGGGAAACAAGCAAAGATCCCCCAGTGTGTGTGTGCTGGTTCACTTTCTAAATGTCCACAAGAGGTCTGACTGGGCCAGGCTGAAGCTGTGAGCCAGGAACTTGGTCACCCACCCATGTGGATGGTAGAGACCCATTTACTAGAGCTGTCACCTCTGCCTCCCAGGGTCTGTACTAGCAGCCAAGAATTAAAGTTAGAAGTTCCATGTGGGACTTAGGCAGCTTATTTATTTGTTTTTTAAAGATTTACTTATTTGAAAGAGAGATCTTCATTTAAGTCTCCCACATGAATAGTAGGAAACCAAATACTTGGACCAGATCAGATAACCACTAGGCTAAATACCCACCTCAGCAATAATTCTAATTACAAACGTGTCCATTATAGAAAATCTGGAGAAGCTGAATATATATATTACATAACACACCAGCCAGCAATTTGCAGCCTGTTGACATTTGATTGTTTGTCTTTCCATTGCATTTTGCTGTTTTTGTAAACTGAAATCCTGAAAAGAACCTTTATTGTTAAAGATTTTAGTGAAAATAATACTCTTTGAAGTTGAATGTATTAAAATTCATTCCATACTTAATTAAAAAAAGTTTATTTGAAAGGCAGAGTTGAGAGAGAGAGAGGTCTTCCATCCACTATTTCAATCCCCAAATCACTGCAACAACCAGAGCTGGGCTGCTCCAAAGCCAGGAGCCTGGAGCTTCTTCCTGGTCTCCCATGTGGGTGCAGGGGTCCAAACACTTAAGTCATCTTCTGCTGCTTTCCTAGGCCATAGCAGAGAGTTGAATCAGAAGTGGAGCAACTAGGACTCCAACTGGTGCCCATATGGGATGCCGGCACTGCAGATCGGGGTTTTAACCCACAGCGCTGGCCCCCTCCATACTTAATTTTTTAAAAGAAAGTCAAGGCAGGGCTAGAGTGGAGTAGCTGGTTAAGCTGCTACCTGCAGCATCAGCATATGGGTGCCAGTTTGAGTCCTAGAGCTGCTCCAGTTGCAATCCAGCTCCCTGCTAATGTGCCTGGAAAAGCAGCAGAGGTTTCAGGCTCCTGGCTTCAGCCTGGCCCAGCCCTGGACGTTGTTGCCAGTGGATGGGAGATCTCTCCCTCTCTATCTAACTCTGCTTTTCAAATAAATAAATAAATAAATAAATAAATCCTAAAAATAAATTAAAAAAAGAAATTCAAGGCAAGATCAAGGTCCCCCTCACCCCCAAAATTTATTTAGTAGGTAAATGGCAAAACTATACTTTAAATCCAGGTCACTTTATTTCCAAGACTACTGCTTTTTATACCATTGCCCACTGTTAACCTCTGATGTGTGTAACTTTTGGAAGGGAAACTGGTTAATGGCTGTATCTGGTATTTGAAGTGTGTCTAATTCCTGTCCTCTGTGCTTAAGGATTCTAAGACTCATTTCAAGGCTTATGTGGAGAAGTATTACTCTGAGGCTTTTCTTAAACGCTTTTAACCCGGCTAAGCAGAGATAGTAATTTTTATCCCTTTCTTTGTATTTAGCAGTATATTGGGTAGCTTATATTGTTCTCATTAAAGGTCTAGGACTTTAGGTTGTGCTAATTTCTTTGTTTCAAACTGCTGTGAACATCTGGGGTGTGATGTTTCCCCGAGGGAAGTGCTATATTTTCAGTGTCTTCCCTCGTTGTTTTTTCATTCTCCCTTATGATTATACCTTTGCTTCTGTTTCTGCCTTTAATATTTGCCCCAAGAAACAGAACAAACTGTTGTTAGCCAGTTTAGCTTATATTTAACTCTGACAGATGCAGCAGCAGTGGTACTGAAGAAGGTGTTGTACTCCTACCCTCATCAGAGTGTCAGCCATGTGCTATAGCTGTTGGAGGAGCAGTATCACTGATAGGCCTTTTAAAAAGCAAACTTCTGTGTTGGACGTTTGGCATAACCATGAAGTCACTGCTTGGGATTCCTGCATTGTATATCAGAGTGCCTGAGTTTGAGTCCCAGCCCCAAATCTGAAACTTTGAGCATTGTGATGGTGTTCTACCCTCAGATTTCCTCTTGTGTTCTCATTGTAGTCAACCACTTCCTCCTCCGTGAATCTGACAACCACTGAGTTGTCTTCTCTCCTAGATGTTTGTTTTCCCCAGAATTTTATGTGTAGCTTTGGGGTCTGGCTTCTTTGGTTTAGTGAAATTCATCAGTGTTGTTGCATGAATTAGTAGCCTGTTGCTGTTGAGTGCTGAATAGTATTCCATTGTATACTTTATTGTATACACTCCATTGTGCCATAGTTTGTTTATTCATTCCCATTGCTGGTTGTGTGGTAAGACTAAATTTAGCTTGGTATGAAACTGCAAAATTGTCTTCCAACATGCCTTTACCACATACTTTATTTTAAAAACAATATTCCTTAAAACATTCTTCTTCTTGATTTTTCACTTAGTATAGTGCAGACATCTTTATTTTTACAGACTTAGTTTGTTATTTTTAAATGCTACTCTATGACTAAGCCATACATCCTTTTTATTAAGATTTAATTCTTGAGGCTGGTGTTGTAGCACAGTGGATTAAGCCACTGCCTGCAATACTAATACACCATGTGAATACTGGTTTGGGTCCTGGCTGTTCCACTTCCAATCCAGCTCCCTGCTAGTGCTCCTGGGAAAACAGTGGAAGATGGCCCAAGTACTTGGGCCCCTATTACCGATGTGGGAGACCCAGATGGAGTTCCAGGCTTGTGACTTTGGCCTTGGCCCAACCTCCTCTGTTGTGGCCATTTGGGGAGTGAGTCAGTAGATGTAAGATCCATCTGTCTCATTCGGCCTTTCAAATAAACAAAAATAAATCTTAAAAAGTGTGCATTGAGGCCGGTGCTGTGACATAGTAGGTTAAGCCTCTGCCTGCTGTGCCGGTATCACATATGAGTGCTATTTCAAGTCACAGTTACTCCACTTCCAATCCAGCTCCCTGCTGATGGTCTGGGAAAGCAATGGAAGCTGACTCAAGTGTTTGGGCCCCTGCACCCATGTGGGAGACTTGGGAGAAGCTCCTGGCTCCTGGCTTCGGATCGTCCCAGCTCTGGCTGTTCAGGTCATTTGGGGAGTGATCCAGCAGATGGAAGACCTCTCTCTGTCTTTCCCTCTCTATATAACTCTGCCTCTCAAATAAATAAATCAGTAAATGTTACAAAAAAAAATGTGCACTGAAGAAAAATAAAATTTGTGAAATATGATGCCATACTTGTTTATGTGAGGGTATTTCAAAAATTTCAAGAAAATTATTTAAATTAAAAAGAATAAAATGAAAAGTTCCCTCATCCCATTCTGCAGGAGAGAATTTACCATTGTAATTAGTGACTTCTCTTTTTTAAAATTTTATTTATTTTTTAATTTTTTTTGACAGGCAGAGTGAACAGTGAGAGAGACAGAGAAAGGTCTTCCTTTACCATTGGTTCACCCTCCAATGGCCGCTGTGGCCGGTGTGCTGCAGCCAGCGCACCGCGTTGATCCGATGGCAGGAGCCAGGTGCTTCTCCTGGTCTCCCATGGGGTGCAGGGCCCAAGTACTTGGGCCATCCTCCACTGCACTCCCTGGCCACAGCAGAGAGCTGGCCTGGAAGAGGGGCAACCGGGACAGAATCTGGCGCCCCGACTGGGAGTAGAACCCAGTGTGCCAGCGCCGCTAGGTGGAGGATTAGCCTAGTGAGCCGCGGCGCCGGCCAGGGACCCAGTTACTTGAGCCGTGCTAGAGTCTGCCTTAGGGAACTAGAATCAGAAGCTAAAGGTGGGAGCTCAAACCCAGGTATTCTGATGTGGGACATGAGCATTTTAACTGCTAGGCCAAATGCCTGCTCCTGTGATTTCTCTCAGTTCATGAATTTATTTAACTTCTGGCTATCAAAGATGAAGAATTAATACAATAATACTGCTTTAAAAATTTTCACTCATTTATTTTACTTTATTTGAAAGATAGACAAACACAGAAAGCAAGAGAGATGGAAATATCTTTGATGGTTCACTCCCCAATTCCCCACAATAGATGGGGCTGGGCCAGGCTGAAGCTGGGGGCTGGTGACTCACTCCATGTTTCCTACTTGGGTGGCAGGGACCCAAGTACTTGAGCCATGAGCACTGCTTCTCAGTCTGTGCATTAGCAGCAAACTATAGTTGGAAGTGGAGCCAGAAATGGAGCCAAAACGCGAATCTAGGCATGTCAAGCAGCCTCTGAACTGCTGGGCCGAAAGCCTGCTTCTGAATTTTTTCATCACCCTAAGATAAATCTTGTACATTTTAATAGCCACTCTTTTTTCCCCAACTCCATATCCAGGCAACCAGTGTTCTACTTTCTGTCCCTGGCTCTTTGGGGTATTTCATTTTTAAGTGAGATAATATAATCTGAGTTCTTTTGTATTATGACTTCTTTCACTTAATGTAAAATTTTAAGGATCATCCATGTTATAGCCTTTACTCTTTTT